>NC_087368.1:29697057-30325903 GCF_030014295.1 Loxodonta africana | reverse complement strand
CCTGTAAAAATTTCCACATTCTGAATTTTTGAAACCTCCATGGATGTTGTTTAACATGTCTCTTCACTCCCTCGTATTTCCTCCATACCAGTGGTTAGACTTAGAGGTCTGATCTGATTGAAGTATGATTTGGGGCAAGAATATTCCATCTCGTATATTTCCCAGAAGTGTAACTAAGGCATGGCAGGTAGAGTGTGTGCCCTGGGCGCTGCTTGAGGAAGGACGCTAATGGGCAATTTCTTTTGGCCATCGCCAGCTATGAGAGTTCATTCAGGAATTTAATTGCTATAGGCACTATTTTCCCTAGAGAGACCCCTGTGCACTTCCTATTTCATCACATCACAAAGCACATGATGCCTGGTTGTCTTCCTTTAGTCCCATTAGCAACCAGGAGGGTTACGGTCTCCTCTTTGAAGACCTGAACTGTATTTTCTGTGAGTGTATATTTAAACGTATATTTATGTATTTCATGCACCTAGGTTTTTTTAGGTCATCAGGCCTTCCACCTGAGGCACCTCTGAGTGGATTTGAACTGCCAACCTTTCTGTTAATAGCCCAGGGCTTAACCGTTTGAGCCACCCAGGAACTCCATACCAACCCCTAGGAAGTACTGCGTATTTGTTAAAAGTTTAAAAAGCAGTGGTTCCTATGACTATTTGGAGATATTCCCTCTAGGAAGAAAATCAGAAAGGCCTGTGCTTCCTGTCCACCCAGCAGCAGGTGCAGATAAACAAGTCACAACTACTTAGGAGTTGTCAGGCCATGTCGTTCCTCTCATGGACCAAGCACTGTGCCAGATCCTGGTGACAGCCAACGGCAGGCAGGAGCTGCTTACCAAAAATACCCAGTGCCGTTGAGTTGATTCCTACTCAACCTTATAGGACAGAGTGGAACTGCCCCATAGGGTTTCTGAGGAGCACCTGGTGGATTCAAACTGATGACCCTTTGGTTAGCAGCCGTAGCACATAACCACTATGCCACTAAGGTTTCCAGGAGCTGCTTAGCCATTATCAAAGCCTTAAGCGATAGCGTTGTGTGTGGCTTGATTAGCAGCTGCTCAGACTTAGCAGAACCTACCCCCTCCTATCCATTGTCCTCAAAACACTGCATGTGGCTCAAGCCAGTCAAACCCAGTTTACTAGCCAACATGCCAAAGGAAAAAAAAACGCGATTTGTCTTAATGTGCCTGCACGCCATGATAACCTACGTAGTCCATAATGTTTGTATGCACAATCTTGTGAGAGACTGTATGAAAGGTTCTTTCTCCCTTTGTTCAGGGAGTTTGATTTGAGGTATATGCCTCCTTGCTCCTTGCCTGCTTGCTGCAATAAAAGCCCTTCCTCCCTCCACAACTTGACATGTCTTCATTGACGAGAAGCCGCACCAAGCAGGACCTGCTTTGGGTAACACTGGAGATAAAGAAGTAAGCAAGCCAAGTTCAGTGTCTACTCTCACGGAGCATTCAACCAGCGGAGGAGGCAGCTAATAGAAGCCTGCCTTTCTCGTCTTTCACCGTTTGCATGTTTCCCACCTACGATCCCCAACATGTCCTCTGGATTATTCATTGCTATCTAGTGTTTCCATACGACGTTTATGCCTCATGTTTTGCATCTAACACTAATCTTGTTTTTAGCACATCTTGAGCTCTCTATTGTAGAGGCTCAAATTTAGCTCCAAATCCAGGAAACTTGGATCCTAGTCACTCAATTGGCACGTAGCCTGGCCTCTCCGAGCTCGCAGTGTTGGGGGAAGGATGGTCGTCAGACTTTCCCATCGATAACAGAATTGGTTCTGAGATGGTATATCAGGTATTGTGCACCCAAACTTAGAGGCTTAAGACAATAACCATCTATTTAGCTCATTATTCCATGGGCAGTTCTGGTCTCCACCAGTTCCTTCATGCACCTGTGATTATCTGCAAGCCAGGTAGGCAGCTGTGCTGATCTTGACTAGGCTTTCTCATGTCTAAAGCTTTGACTGGGACACATGGGCTGACTTGGCTCTGGTCCACATGACCTTTCATCCTTCCAGCAGGTTAGCTTGAGTTTAGTCGCGTGGTGGAGGCAGGGACCCAAGGGAGTAAGTCAAACAGTGCAAGGCTTCTTGAGGCCTTTGCTCAGAACCAGCACAGTGTCACTTCTGCCACATTCTATTGGTCAAAGAGAGACGCAAAACCAGCCCATATTAAAAGAAAGACAATATAAACTTTACCTCTTGATGGGAGGAGCCGCAAAGCCACAGTGCAAAGGACATGGGTATGAAACCAAGAAACCAACCCTGTTGCTGTCGAGTCAATTGCAACTCATAGCAACCCTACAGAATACAGTAGAACTGCCCATAGAGTTTTCAAGGAGCAGCTGGTAGATTCAAACTGCTGACCTTTTTTTTTTCTTTGGTTAGCAGCTAAGCTCTTAAACAGCACACCACCAGGGCTCTGACATGGGTATCCAAACCAAACTCGTTGCCATCGAATCAATTCTGACTCATAAAAAAAAAAATAGCTACCCTATAAGACACAGTAGAACTGCCCCAAAGGGTTTCTAAGGAGCAGCTGTTGAATTCGAACTATTGACCTTTTGGTTAGCAGTAGTGAGACAGAACCCCCACAGTGTGCTGTATTCTTTACGTGCCTTCCTCTCCTACACTGTCGTATTGCAAAATCCTTTCCCTCACTGGGCTCCCCCACCTCAGCTTTGCATCTGAACCCTGCTTTTGCTTGGAGGTTATATGTAAACCCCATTGCACCTGCGTAGTATGGTTAAGCATGTTGCTGACATAACTTGTATAACATTTCCAACTCCCTACTTGGAAACCCCTTTAAAAGTAACCTGTCTGCCCACCCTTGGCGAGCAGTCTTAACAGCAGCAGCTCTAACTCCGTTTTCCTTGTACAACAAAATAAAGGTCTTTTTCTTGTTTCCACAGCTTGTTCTCTCATTTATTGGCAATACAAGTCATGCTGACTAAGAACCTGGGGTTTCCACCTGGTAACATTTGTAGCTCTTAACCACTGTGCACACATGAGTATAAAAACCAAAAAACCAAACCCTTTGCAGTTGAGTCAGTTCTGTCTCATAGTGACCCTACAGGACAGGGTAGAACTGCCCCATGGAGTTCCCAAGGAGCACCTTGTGGATTCAAACTGCCAACCTTTTGGTTAGCAGACAAAGCTCTTAACCACTGTACCACCAAGGTTTCCCGCCAGGGTACCGGGAGAAGTAAAGGGAGGAGTAATAGATTGTGGCCTTTTTTTTGCAACCAATCTACACGAATGGCTTATATGTAGTCTTATCTGAAGGGGCTGGAAGTAGATACTTCTGCTGGTGTCCTCCTGGCTTCTGCTTGCATCTAAGCAAATGGCCTGTCTCCCAGCAAATGACCACTTTCAGGGTGAACCACTTGAGAGCAGACAATTCTGAAATTGAATAGGTGTGGAATCCAGGTAGGGAGCTTCCCAGGCTAAGAACTCAAAGCTGCCAGTTCTCATCCTTGCCTCTCCAGGAAATTCCGGAAAGGTTTAGGTGAAAGATTCAAAATACATCTCTTTGCGTTGATCTCTAAATAATCTTAAGTCACAGAAACTTCCTTAGGATGGCTCCCCAGGCAGCCCACCTCCCTTTGTGCTTTATTTCCTTCTAATATAACCTGCTTGTCAAAGCAGTGAGGTATTGCAGAGAAATGGACTGTGGCAACATATGCAAAGTAGACTCTGAGATTTTGATGTACTGGGAGTCGAAGTAAATATCATACAAACCATTTAATTTTCAAACCAACTCTTGTGGAACTTGTTTCATAAAAACTCGTTACCGTTGAGTCCATTCCAACTCATAGGCACCCTATAAGACAGGGTAGAATTGCCGCATAGAGTTTTCAAGGAGAGGCTGGTGATTCGAACTGCTGACCTTTTGGTTAGCAGCTGAACGCTTCAAAATTCAATTGCCTTCCCTTTGAAAGTGCCTTCTGCACCTAATATTTTTTCTCCACTTAGAGTATGGGGGACTTGTTTTGTGGAGGACATGCATTATGACCTCGGACAAAACCTTCCCACGTTGTTGGAATCCGTTTCTGCCCAAGAGCCTCCCTATTGTAATAGTTTCCTTATAATGGTCTATTTGATGCCTTCCAATTGAGTGCAACGGTTATTCTTTGTTATTTCAATTTAGTGGGAAATTGTGCAACTTAACGCCGTTCACTGCTTCCTCCTTTTGAAACTGGACCAATGGGTCCGTGCCCAGCGTGCAAGAAGCCAACCTCTCAGACGCTGGTTTTGAGGGAGTCTATTCCACAGGCTGGCAAGTGGGAAGTCAGAGGTATCGGCCTCAGATTTGGTTCCCCGATCTGCGCGAGCCACGCACAATGCATATTTACACATATTCATTCAGGGTGGAGGGAAACCATAGGTGGGCTCAGAGGTTTCACCTGTTCATAGTTTCTACTGATTATTTATTATGAGGCGGGACTAAGACTCTGCCCGGAAGTGGCCGACGGACCAAACCCTTTCGAAACGGTCTCGACTGCTGTTGATAATGCATTTCCGGTGATTTGGTTCCTTGGCCAGGATCTTCCGGTTCCTTGGCCTGGATTTTCCGGTTCCTTGGCCCGGATCTTCCGGTTCCTTGGCCCGGATCTTCCGGTTCCTCGACAGAAGTTCTCTTGCGCTACTGAGCATGCGTGGCTGCCCAGGGTCGTTTGTCGGTCCTGGTGGTCTGCTCTGCGCGGGTCAGGCTACACTGAGCCGGTTAGATCCGGACTCTTCCGGGGCTCCCTGGAGGGTCTGCAAGACAGCTTAGAGGACGAGAGTGACGTGGCGGGGGGGTGACCGGGAGCGGCCTGATACCGGTGGGGTACTAATTACTTAGGTGTCTTCAGCCTCCAGAGCCCCCTGACACTTTCTCCTTCCCTGCCCTGCCCCCACCAATGGAGCAGGCCGATGTCATTCTGGGAGTGACTCTTGCTTTGCTTTTTTGAGGAAGCGTCGTCGATATTGACCCATTTGTTATGGTTTTGTGGATTTTTAAATACTTTTTGTTGATGAAAGTTGATATGGCTCTTTTTTTTTTAGGATTCATTCTGTTATCTTGCCTGCCCTTCTGGCCATGACAAGGTACATAACTTCCTTGGAGAGGCAGCCTAATGTGGTTATAAGTTTGCCTTGGGTGGCTGATGGCCTGATGTTGAGTCCCAGTGTTGTGATTTACTAGCTATGTGACCTTGGCAACTCCGTTCGCATCTCTAAGCTTCATTTTCCTTACCTGGAAATAGGGATAGCATCCACTCATAGGGAAATTGTGGTGATTGACAAGCGACTCTCCAGATGGTGTAGTGGTTAAGTGCTAAGGCTGCTAACCAAAGGGTTGGCAGTTTGAATCCACCAGGTGTTCCTTGTGAAACTGTATGGGGCAATTCTACTCTGTCCTGTAGGGTCACTATGAGCCGGAATTGACTAGATGGCACTGGTTTGGTTTGGTTTTTTGGTTTGCACAGGGTAGGCTCAGCATGGGGCCTGGCACACAACAAGAGCTCAATAAATGTTAGTTTTTGCTTGTTGTTCTTACTGTTGTGGCGGTGGTTATGGTCACTGACTGGAACAGAGGCTCATCCGGGAGCTCTCTGAAACAGAAAATATCGTAAATATCAGATGATAAATTTATTTTAATTCGGATGATAAAATGCCATACAAATGGCCAAAAGAGAGCCTGAGAGTTCCTTTGCTTCCTGTCGCCTTTTCCTTTTTTTCTCCTTCCTTCCCTTCATCCATTTCCCTTCTCCCGCCCTTCCTTCCTCCCTCCCCCTTACTCCTTTCCTTCCCTCCCTCCCTCCTTTCTTCCTTCCTTTTTTTTCTTTCTTCTTCCCTCCCCCTTACTCCTTTCCTTCCCTCCCTCCCTCCTTTCTTCCTTCCTTTTTTTTCTTTCTTCTTCCCTCCCATTCTCTTTTCCCAAATGTTGACTAAGCACCTACCACACAGGACAGTGCTTGGTCCTGGAGTAAACCCAGTGCCATCGAGTCGATTCTGACTTATAGCGACCCTGGAGTACACAGGCTAATATGACGCAGTCCCTGCTTCTAGATGCTCCCACTTCCTGCAGGAGACGCAGAGCATCGGCTGCTGCTGATCAGGGCTGCAGGGGAACACAGAGGACGCTGTCTCCTTGAGCTTAGCAGAGAGCTGGTGTCAAGAGGACTTGATGCTAAAGCTGACCACTGAAGGGAGGAGAAGTTACTCAGATAGCTGAGGGGAAGGGTGGGCCTTCGGGGAAGAGGAGAAGAGGATTCTGGGAAGAGAGCACGGCGCCTTATGCGACACCGTGACCTGTTTGGGGGAATAAGAGATGGCGAGTAGAGCTGACTCAGTAACTCTGGTTGGCTCGTGCTCTTTTGTGGGTCAGGGCTGTCTCCAAATCAGAGTCCTGGTGAGACAAACATGCCCGTGTCCCATGTCTCTTGCTTGACCAGAAGGCAGGCTCAGGAGTGGCAGTGGGAGGGGTCATGGAACATGGAACACCAGAAGTGGATACAGAGTTTGGTCTTCTAGGCAAAGATGGGGAGGAGGAAGGCTGAGGATCACAGCAGGGACAGGTCGTCCCAAACTGGGTCAGCGTCTAAGGGAATAGGCTGAGACTAAGTTCTGAGCACGGGAACCTGAAAAGGGGCAGAAAAGCGAGGCAAACCCCATATCCAAAAACCCACTGCTGTCGAGTTGATTCCGACTCTGTGTAGAGGATTGCAAAGCATGAGGTGAGCGGGAAAGTTCTGCTTCCTTCTCAGATTTGCTTGGGAATTCAGGGCTCATATAAAAGGGGCAAAGTACAATGGATAGTTGAGGCCAAGTGGTTAACAAAGGTGCTTTTTCAGTGAAAACTCTTTGAGGGCATGAACTCTGGGTCTTTTTTTTTTTTAACCTAGCATGAAGCATGAACCTGAGCACAGCAGATACTCACCTAAAGTTTGGGAGTGAATGAAGGAACTAATTAACGAAAATCTGAAAAGTCTTATTTTGTGCCTGCCTGAGATACCATGGAAGATGGGGAAGAGGCTTTGGATCAGGACATACGGGTTGGAATCTCAACGAGGCCACAGACCAGCAGTGTGACACCAGGCAAATGACATGCCATTTCTGAGCCTCCGTTCCCTTATCTCCTCAACAGGAGTGGCCATGATGACCATGCAGAGCTGTCGGAGAACTAAATGGAATCTTTGTGCCCAGCACGAGGTAGGTAGTGAAAGCTCTGATTTTTTGTATGACAACCTTTCATCTGATGACTTCTTTTGCTTTAAATTGAAAACCATTTTAAAAGTGCAATAACAACTTGAGGAAAAAAAAGAAGATTAAGAGGACATGGCCAATTTAAATATCTTAAAACAAAATGAACACCTTCCTTCAAGGAACTTGCACATTTGGCAAATTGGCAGTTTTGAAGATTTAGGTCTTTCGTATTGCTTAAAACCTATAGTCACTGTATCAGTTGGTCTGTCTTAGTCATCTAGAGCAGCTGTAACAGAAGTATCGCAAGTGGATGGCTTTAACAAAGAGAAATTTATTCTCTTACAGTTAAAAAAACAAAACAAAACAAAAACCTGTTGCTGTTGAGTAGATTCCGACTCAGCTTAGGAGGCTAGAAGTCCAAATTTAGGGTGCCGGCTTCAGGGGAAGTCTTTCTCTCTCTGTTGTCTCTGGGAGAAGGTCCTTGTCATTAATCTTCCCCGGAGTGAGGTGGTTCTTGGTACAGGGATCCCAGTTCCAAAGGATGCACTCTGCTCCTGGCACTGTGTTCCTGGTGGTATGAGGTCCCCCTGTCTCTCTGCATGCTTCTGTTTTATATCTCAAACAAGATTGACTGAAGATATAATTTAATCTTGTAGATTGAGTCCTGCCTCATTAGCATAATTGCCTCTAATCCTGCCTCATTAACATCATAGAGAGAGGATTTATAATACATAGGAAAGTCACATCAGATGACAAAATGGTAGACAGTCACACAAAGGAATTGGAGGTATTCCTGAAGTTAAAGACCATGGGTTGGTGGAGCAAGAACTGAAGAAGGTGGAAGGGAGAGGAGATTGTAGACAGAGAATGGAAAACCTGGGAATTAAGACATGGTTCAATTCTGAGAAATAGAGACCGGGAAGTGACCATGAGATTGGGTTGCCGTAGTTGGGTGCAAGTGAAGATAAGGGTCAAAAGGGAGAACAAGAAAAACTGAGGGTTTGCAGGATTGGGTAATGCATAGCACGTATATTAACACTCTCCTCTCTTCACCCATGGCAGGCATTACCAGCTCAGCCTGGCACTGATGGCTTAATGGTCCTTCCTAAGCAGCGCTTCACTTAGCCACTACTTTTTTTTTTTAGTCATCCCAGAGCTTGAGTATTTCCTAAAAAGATGATCAAAACTGATTTAGACTCTGCATTGCTGTTGGTACAATGTGTGTTGTAATGAAAATTGCCTAGATTAGGTATCTGGAGGCATAGGCCCTTCCTGAGTCTATTCCTGGCTGTGTGACCCTGAGCAGGAGATTTAATTGAGGTACACTTGCAACTTGGAGGTAATTGCACCTACTTTGCCCATCCCCCTGGGAAATTGTAAAAAGACTGCCCATAGAAAAAGTCTAAGATACTATATAAATATTTGTTATTGACATCATTCGCCAAAAATCCATGGCCATCAAGTCAATTCCAACTTACAACATCCCTGTAGGACAGAGTAGAACTGCCCCATAGGGTTTCCAAGGCATGGCTGGTGGATTCCAACTGCTGACCTTTTGGCCAGCAGCCTAGCTTTTAACCACTGTGCCACCAGGGCTCCTGGATATCCTTAGCGATGCAAAAAGCTGCTAAAAGTGGTGCCATAAAATGGAGAAAGTACGGGACTAACAGGAGGCTGCAAATAGACTTAAAACACAAGGTTAGATGTGTGTGTGTTTCCTTTTTTAAAAACAATCTCCACCTAATGGGTATGCTCTAGTTCAAACTGTAGCATTCATTCTAAGTGACTGTAACAAGCTATTAAAGGAAAGAAAAAAGATCAGTTATTTAAAGAACTGATTAAAAGAAGGTTGAAGGTTAGCGGGATTACCAAATACTGCCCCATCATGCCGAACTAGATTGTTCTGACTTTTCCTGTTGTTTGTTTTCCTACAAGTTTTCTGTCTTCCACAGAGACCCAGAAACTCTTGTCGCACTATTCATTTGCTTGTGGTCAAGTATGGATTAAGAAAACCCAAACCAAACCCATTGCCGTTCAGTCGATTCTGACTCATACCAACCCTCTAGGATAAAGTAGGGCTTCCAAAGAGGGCTAGTAGCTTTGAACTGCCAAGCTTTTGGTTAGCAGCCAAGCTCTTTAACCACTTTGCCACTAGACCTTGAAGTATGGATTAGACCTCTTAAATTTATGGTTTGGCCGTATTTGGCCATTCCCACGTTGGCCTGACCGCTCTCGATTATATTTTCCCAAGGAGAAAGTGAGGCGTTATCATTCATATCTCTCCTTCGGAACTCGCAAAACAGGCAGGGCTTCTCTCCTGTACACTGTGAGAGGGTTCAAACCCATGCTGATTGCTCCCCCCGTGGTCAAAACAGAAACCTGTTCGTTTTCTGTCAAATTTATTTGGAAAGGATGTTGCTACAGCGATGCTGTTTGAATTATTATAGCTCACCGCTTCCAGTGTACATGTGCAGAGGCATAATTGGATTCCCAAAATGAACACCACTGACAACAGCTACAGAAAGATGCTCCAGCTAGTTTCTTCTGAAAGTGTTGCCTTCCTTCTCGCTCTCCCCATCCTGTGTGTGCGTGTGTGTGTGGGGGGCGGGGTGTGTGTGTGTGCGCATGTGTCCATGTCTATATTTCTTTCTCTCAAAAATCTACTAAGTAAGCAGGGCTTAGTTGGATGGCACATTTGTTTGTTATTTACAAAAAACAGTAACTGAAAAGGTAGCAATGTGGCAACGAAACTGACCACGGTACCTGCCTCTCTTTTTCCTTTCTACTCTCATAGCACATTTACATGCATAACGCGCTTCATCAAGTAGAAGAGCCCCCATATCACTCACGTTACGAGCAGCCTCTGGTGACTTCTCAGATAAAATTTAGTGGCATCAAGCTATAGTACCCACTTCTGCTGCCAGAGTATCATTTTTCTTATGAATTGTACATCGTTATACTTTTATGAGAGGGTTATAAGACACTGTAACTAGTACAGGCCCAGCAGCTGTGGACCAGCCATCCCGGTGAAGGCTCAGGCAGGCGTGGTCTGGGCTCCAGGCGGGCCTGGTCTGGGCTCCAGGCAGGTGTGGTTGAGCCCGAGGCAGGCGTGGTCTTAGCTGCAGGCAGGCCTGGTCTGGGCTCCAGGCGGGTGTGGTTGAGCCCGAGGCAGGCGTGGTCTTAGCTGTAGGCAGGCGTGGTCTGGGCTCCAGTCGGGCCTGGTCTGGGCTCCAGGCAGGTGTGGTTGAGCCCGAGGCAGGCGTGGTCTTAGCTGCAGGCAGGTGTGGTCTGGGCTCCAGGCGGACCTGGTCTGGGCTCCAGGCGGGCGTGGTCTGGGCTCCAGGCGGGCCTGATCTAGGCTCCAGGCAGGTGTGGTTGAGCCCGAGGCAGGCGTGGTCTTAGCTGCAGGCGGGCTTGGTTTGAATTCCAGCCCTGCCCCTCATGAGCTAGAACAAATAATCTACCTTTCCTAAAGGTCACCTTCTTGAGCTTTAAAATGCTGCTGACATTCCTATCTCGTGGAGATGTGAAGTGTTACCTGTATGTTGGAAGCCGATCTGACAGCATTTATTGAAATTACAAATATGCTTGTATTCTTCAAGCCAGAAACCCCATTCCCAGAATCCATTCCTGCGGAAATAAAAGCATTATTTCACAAGCACGTGTGCACGAGCGTGCTCACCGCACCATTATTTCCGGTGACGACAAAGCTATCGGGAACAGGTACGTCTGCACCATGGAATATTATGCACCTTTAGAAAGACTGAATTAGAGTGCTTCGTGAAGACATTTTCATGAGGTAGGGTTGCATGGGAGTTCCTGGCTAGTGTACATAGGGAAGAGGCTTGATCACCCGGAGACACCTCTGAAGAAAGACCTGGCGATCTACCTCTAAAAAAATCAGCCACTGAAAACCCTGCGTAGCGCAGTTCTGCTGTGATGCACGTGGGTTCGCCATGAGCTGGTCACCTTGCCAGCAACCGTTATGGTAGAATAAGAAAAATAAATTTAAAAAGACGCAAATAATATGTGTCATTTTGCCGAACATTTAAAAAACCCTTCTATATGTGTATGTATGTATGCACATGCGCAGATTTATGGTATGTGTAGTGTATAACTATGTAAGTATGGAAAAGTGACCTGGAAATGTGCATCACATGCATTACCTTGGAGGCGGGGAGAGCTAGGCGAGGACACCGTGATAATAAAAGGAAGTAGGAAGTTAAGAAAAAAGTAGGGGGAAAGAAGAGCCCACACGAAAAAGTATTTACGAGCATTTATACATCTATATGATATTATGGAAACCCTGGTGACTTAGTGGTTAAGACTTTGGCTGCTAACCAAAAGGTTGGCAGTTCGAATCCACCAGCCACTCCTTAGAAACCCTGTGGGGCAGTTCTACTGTGTCCTATAGGGTCGCTGTGAGTTGGAATCGACTCCACAGCAACGGGCTTGTTTTTGTTTTTGATATACTTATGTGTGAGTATATGCATAAATGAAATATATGGAAAACTTTCTGCCCCATATGCACAATACCAACTACTCAGTAAATATCGGCTATTGTTGTTACTATCTAGCTAGCGTTTTCATGATTATTACATTTTTTTTTTTTTTTTAGGAACTTTTAATTTGGGTTTGTCTTAAAAAAATTATTTTAAATAGTTTTCTATTTTCAGGCTGGAGTCCCTGTCATTAATTTCTAGTTTTATTTTTTCTTTGTGATCAGGAAATGCTGGTCTTATTCTTCTATTTTATAGTACTTATTGTGGCTTATTTAGTAAACTAACATCCATTTTTTCTGTATGTGCTTGAGAAGGCGTGTTTTCAATTATTAGGCTGTTAAATATCCTTAAGATTTACATTACTGTTGTGTTTTTTAGGTCACCTTTACTTATATATCACCCACTTGATGCTTGTCTTAGTTATCTCGTGGTGGTATAACAGAAATACCACAAGTGGATGGCTTTAACAAAGACAAGTTTATTCTCTTCCAGTTTTGGAGGCTAGAAGTATGAATCTAAGGGATTTCTTTCTCTGTGGGTTTTGGGGAAAGGTCCTTGTGATGCATCTTCCCCTGGTCTAGGACCCTGGGTCTAGGGACCCTGGGTCCAAAGGATGTGATCTGTTCCTGGTACGACTTTCTTGGTGGCATAAGGTTCCCCTGTCTCTCTGCTCGCCTCTCTTTTTCATATCTCAAAAGAGATTGACTCAAAATACAACCTAATCTTATAGATTGAGTCCTGCCTCCTTAACATAACTGCCTCTAATCCTGCCTCATTAGCATCATAGAAATAGGATTTACAACACGTAGGAAAATCACATCAGATGACAAAATGGTGGACAATCACACAATACTGGAAATCATGGCCTAGCCAAATTGACAGGTATGTGGCGGCATACAATTCAATCCGTAACAGTGCTGATTGTATTTTGTTGTATATTTTTGTGTTTCTTTCTCTAGGTGGCCTGCTTTTATTTAACAATGAACTCCCCCCCGCCTCCTTTTTTTTTGGTATTCTGGAAGGATTTGTAGTTTTGATCTAGCATTTACCTGTATGTTGTTATGTTTGTCTTATACCTTCGAGTCAATTCCGACTCATGGCAACCCAATGAGGTACAGACTAGAACTACTCCACAGGTTTTTTTTTTTGCTGTTATCTTTACAGAAGCAGGTTGCCAGGGCTTTTCTTCAGTGGTGCCACTGGGTGGGTTCAAACCCTCAATGTTTCAGTTACCAGCCAAGCACACACCCTTCGCACCACCCAGGGATTTATTTACCTGTAAAGTAATACCTAGTATGATCTTATTTTCCCTTTTCCTTACCGAGACTTCTACTATTTGATTTGTCATCTTTCAATGGTAGCCTTCGACCCCTACCCATCACCTGTGCGACAATTAATGAACATAGTCTACTTTCTCCTTTCTTTCTTGCTCTTCTCCTGGTGTTTAGTTGTGCTGTTTGTATTTAATTAAAACATATAACATTTACAAACTATTCCCCATCCTTATCACCATCCCTGGCTTTTTGTTTCAGATCTATGATTATATATATTAAAAAATTTGCCAGCATTTCACTAATCATCTCTTGGTCATCCTCTCGTAGATTTTCCAAGGATTTGTAAGTACAGTATTCCCTGAGTTCTTGTTTAACTTTATATAAGAATAGTTTGCCTGGATTGAAAAGACAAATTTCTTGGCTCACACTTTCTTTGAGTTTCAAGAAAATGTTGTTTCACTTTTTTTTTTTTTGTATGTTGCTGTTGAAATACCAGATCCTGGGTAATTAACATGCTTAGTTGAAAGGTTGGAGGTTCTGTTTCACCCAGAGGTGCCTTGGAAGAAGTACCTGACAATCTACTTCTGACAACTCACCCACTGAAAACCCTGTGGAGCAGTTCTACTCGGACACACAGAGGGTCACCTTGAGTGGGAATTGACTTGACTGAAACTGGTTTGGTTTGGTTTTGATTGAAAAATCAGATGCAAAACCGATTTTCTACCTTTGTAAATGACCTGGTCGTTTTGCTGAGAGGCCCAGGGTATTTTTCTTCATCTTTAAAGTTGAGGAATTGTCCCAGGTTATGGCTTAGAGTTAACAATTCTAGGCACGGGGTGGGCCTTTTCAATATGCAGATTGCAGAATTATTTTTTTCTCTGAAGTATTTTCTTGAATTACACTTTTATTTATTTTTTTATTGTAGTTTAGATGAAGGTTTACAGAGCAAACTAGTTTCTCATTAAACAGTTGGTACACATGTTGTTCTATGACATTGGTTAACAACCCCACATGTCAACACTCTCCCTTCTCACACTGGGGTTCCCTACTGCCAGCTTTTCTGTCCCCTCCTGCCTTCTAGTCCTTGCCCCTGGGCTGGTGTGCCCTTTAGTCTGGTTTTGTTTTATGGGCCTGTTTTTTTTTTTTTTCAATCTTTGACTGAAGGGAGAACCTCAGGAGTGAATTCATTACTGAGCTGAAAGGGTGTCTGGGGGCCATACTCTCTGGGTTTCTCCAGCCTCTGTCTTCAATTAAACTTTTAGATATAAGTTATACACCATTGTTTCGTTTTTTTCTTCAGGGATTCTAGTTGTATGTATTCTGGGAATACTTGCACTTTCTCTTGAATCTTTTGTTTCACTTTCTTTATCTTAACTGTTTCCATTCATCTCCTTCATGTACTTTCACTTATTTTCGGTCAAATTTATTTTTCCTTGGGGACTTTGTAATTTTGTCTTTATTCTGACATAGTTTTTCTTTATGTTCAAGCTGTTTTCTGAGATTATCTGTTTCACATATTCCTATATTCTTTACATTCTCTTCTATATTTTTGAATTGAGGTATTCTCTTAATTTTTTTTTTTTACTTTTTTTCTTATATTTGTCAATGCTTGTTAATGGCATATAATTCATGTTAAAATTTTGTGATACTATTTTTTTTTAATTTTATTCTGCTTCATCTTTTTTTATAGTATTTTCATCTGCTATAAACTTTTGATTCTCATTATCTTTGTTTTTACTATAATAGTTTTATATGGATGCTACCTGTGTTCTGTTTTTAAATGTCTTGCGTTTAGCTGAATCACCAATAAAGAATGTTTGAAGTAGCAGACAAGGGGTTTGGATGGCTTACTAGGTTTCTTAGTTTAAGAGCGCCCTCTTCTGTTAGGGCAGTGAAGCACTTTTTTTTTTTTTTTTTTACATGTGGCAGCTCTTGTTGGGAGGGCTGATGTGTTTTCTCATTCTGTTATACACTGTTGTTCTGTAGGTCTCTTAATTTTCACCATTTATTTCCTTCTTCTTCTAAGGGACTCTTTCCTCGTCCAAGTTGCCCACATTTTCCCTAGAAATGGTGGTGTATCAAGACTGTTCCCTCTAGTCTCATCCATTTTCAATCCTTTACCTTTAGATTCTTTTACAGTCAGTGCTCTGTTTCACCAGGTTTCAGATATCTGAGAGTAATTTCAATTGTTATCTGCCAGTATTAGAGACTTATAGCACTCTGCAGATTAAGGAGCGTTGACAGCTCTATAATGTTGATTTTTTCCCTCGAATATGGTAAACCAGCTGCTGTCAAATCAGTTCTAATTTGTGGTGACCCCACAGAGTAGAATTGTGTTCCACCAGGTTTCCAATGGCTGACTTTTCAGAAGTAGATTGCCAGACTTATCTCCTGAATACAGTAGAGTATATAAAAAACGAACAAACAAATCCATTGCTGTTGAGTCAATTCTGACTCATAGCAACCCTATAGGACAGATTAGAACTGCCACATAGGGTTTCCAAGGCTATAATCTTCAGAGAAGCAGACTGCTGTATCTTTTCCCACAGAGCAGCTGTTGGGTTTGAACTGCTGACCTATCGGTTAGGAGCAGAACACTTAACCACTCTGCCACCAGGGCTCCCGAACATGGTATTCCCTTTTATTAATGTAAATCCTCAGTAATTTATCTCAATAAAGTTTGACAGATTTCAGTGCAGAGGTTCTGCACATCTTTTATTGGATTTATTCCATTCTGCTGGTTGTGTAGCATATAATAGTTGTCATCGAGTTGGTTCAGACTCATGGTAGCTCCATGTGTGTTAGAGTAGAACTGTTCTCCGTAGGGTTTTCAATGGCTGATCTCTCAGAAGTAAATCTTTAGGGCTTTCTTCCAAGAAACCTCTGGGTGAACTCGAACTGCCAGACACTTAACTGTTTGTACCACCCAGGGATTCTAAGTAGCATATAGTTAGTTTTATTTATCCAGTTGAACAATCCAAATCATTTATTTAGAGTATTTAGTCTATTTATATTTAATGTAATTTTCTGATATATTGGGGTTTAAACCTTTCATCTTCAGTTATCATTTCTTTTGACCCACAATTTTCTTTTCTGTCTTGCCTTTTTTTAAGATTAATAAAATTTGAATTACTTCATAGCATCACTACTTATTTTGAAATGAATCATTTTAAACTTATTCATTGGGGGTTTTCAATTATTAATTTGCAGTTGACATCAATGAATCTAAAAAAATAATAGATCTTTATATGTTTGTTTTGCCTAACATTTGTATTTAGAAAACTTTTTTTTTTAGTTTTATTTTGTTTTTCAGAAGACATGAAAGTCAACCCAGGTTTTGAGGGAACACCTCTAGTGGTGAATGACTTTGGGGAAAGATTGTTGCATGGTGTGTCATTTGTTCTTATCTTTTTATAGCCTCTTCAAGACTTACATCAAGACATTATTTTTTTAAGGTTTTGCAATTGGATTTGTATTTCTTTTGTGTGTAACTCTTCTGAGATTGATCATAAGGAAGATTACTTTCATTATGTTTTGGGGACTTGCCCAGAGTTCGAGAACCCATTCTGGATAACTTAATAGAAGAAGTTTAATATGGAGACCTGGTAAGTAAGGCATTAAAAGAATTGAAGCAACACAGGAAGAAGGTGAGTAGCAACTGCGGGAAGATGTTACCACCCTTAGGAGAAGAGGGTCACCATCCTCCAGTGGCCTGTTAAGGTCTCCCATTGGCTGAAACTAAGTGAATGTCAGAAGGCTAGTGAACCTGGGAAATGTAATTTGCAAGAGTTAGTCCTCCGTCATCTAGACAGAGCAAGGATAAGAGGGAGAACAGATCTGAGAGTGAACAGGCAGCTGACTGGTAGGTATGTATTGCTATTGAAGCTTTCTTACACATGCTAGATGGCTTGTAGACACAAAGGTACTATGCCTGGGTGGTTTCAGTTGTTCTGTTGATGGCAAAGCTTGTCATACTAGAAGTAATGGAGGGGTGCAGTCTATGACTAGTTCTGAAAGCTTGTCATACTAGAAGTAATGGAGGGGTGCAGTCTATGACTAGTTCTGACCTAGGTCTAAAGTATGTCCTGATCTGGGTTAAGAATTGGTTTATCCTCACTGATTAGAATCTTGTCTACCACTCATCTGTCAGTTTGTCGTACTTGGGTGTCTTGTGTGTTGCTGTGATGCTTGAAGCTATGTTACCTGTATTTCAAATACCAGAAGGGTTATCCATGATAAACAGGTTTCAGAGGAGCTTCCAGACTAAGACAGACTAGGAAGAAGGACCTGGTGTTCTACTTCTGAAAAAAAAATTGACTGGTGAGAACCTTATGGGTAGTAACAGAACACTGTCTGATTTTATGCTGGAAGATGAGCCCCTCGGGTTGGAAGGCACTCAAAATACAACTGGGGAAGAGCTGACTCCTCAAACTAGAGTTGACCTTAATGATATGGGTGGAGCCAAGCTTTTGGGACCTTCATTTGCTGATGTGGCACGACTCAAAATGAGAAGAAATAGCAGGAAACATTGATTAATAATAGGAAAGTGGAATGTATGAAATATGAATCATGAAAAATTGGAAGTTGTCAGAAATGAAATGAAACACTTGAAGATCAATACCCTAGGCATTAGTGAGCTGAAATGGACTACTATTGGCCATTTTGAATTAGACAATTGTACAGTTTGCTTTGCCCGGAATGACAGATTGAAGAGGAATGGTGTTGCATTCATCGTCAAAAAGAACATTTCAGTTCTATACTGAAATACAGTGCTGTCAGTAATAGGGAAATATCCATATGCCTACAAGGAACACCAGTTAGTACAACTATTATTCAAATTTACATGCCAACCACTAAGACAAAATGAAGAAAGTGAAGATTTTTACCAACTTCCTCTGCAGTCTGAAATTGACCAAATATACAATCAAGATACATTGATAATTACTAGTAATTGAAATGCAAAAGTCAGAGAGGAAGGATCAGTAGTTGGAAAATACGGCGTTGGTGAGAGAAGTGATGCCAGAGATCACATGATAGAATTTCGCGAGACCAATGACTTATTCGTTGGAAATACCCTTTTTCAACAACATTAATGGTGACTATTTTTTTTTTATACATATGGAACTTGCTAGATGGAGTACAGAGGAATCAAATTGACTACATCTGTGGAAAAAGACAATGGAAAAGCTCAATATCATCAGTCAGAACGAGGCCAGTGGTCAACTGTGGAATAAAGCATCAATTGCTCATATGCAAGTTCAAGCTGAAGCTGAAGAAAATTAGAACAAGTTCATGTGAGCCAAAGTATGACCTTGAGTATATCCCGCCTGAATTTAGAGACCATCTCAAGTATAGATTTGATGCGTTGAACACTAATGACCAAAGACCAGAAGAATTGTGGAATGACAACAAGGACATCATACATGAAGAAACCAAAAAGCCATTAAAAAGATGGTAAAGAAAAAAAGACCAAAATACATGTTGAAAGAGACTCTGAAACTTGCTCTTGAATGTAGAGTAGCTAAAGCAAAAGGAACGAATGATGAAGTAAAAGAGTTAAACAGAAGCTTTCAAAGGGTGGCTCCAGAAGACAAAGTATTATGATGACATGTGTGAAGACCTGGAGTTAGAAAACCAAAAGGGAAGAACATCCTCAGCATCGCTCAAGCAGAAAGGACTGAAGAAAAAATTCAAACTTTGAGTTGTGGTAATGAAGGATTCGATGGGTAAAAAATTGAATGATGCAGGAAGCATCAAAAGAGTACAGAAGGAATACACAGAGTCACTGTACCAGAAAGATCAAGAACTGATGATACTGAAGGAAGAATCAATTTCGACGATACAGTGCAATCACTATGGAAAAAAGTATGCCTGAAAAGAAAAAAGAGCATAGGGCAAACTCAACTTTCTGAGTCATCTTGTTAGTTTACTTACCTACTTATTTGTTTCCCTACCAGAATCTAATCTCCGCGGGAGCAAGGACCTGGAATATCTTGTTCACCACTCTCTACTCGGCATCTAAGAGATTGTCTGATACATAGTAGGTGGTGAATAGATAGTTGTTAAATTAATGATACTACAAAAGGGTATCATGCTTGGTAAAATAGAGGGTCATTGAGAAAGAGGAAGACCCTGCATGAGATGGATTGACACAGTGGCCACAACAATGGGCTCAAGCATTACAACGATTGTGAGTATGGTACAAGACCAGGTAGTGTTCCATTATGTTGTACATAGGGTGGCTGTGAGATGGAACCAACTTGATGGCACCTAACAACAACAACTAACAAAAAAGAGATTGAGAAGTAACTAAAGAGGGAGGGGAAAACACAAAAGAGTATGCCATCTTGTAAGACAAAGGAAACAGTTTTAAGTAAGTAGATGATAGTCCATACTGTCAAGTATTGTTGGGAGCCATTGGACTTGATGAGGAGAAGGACATTGGTGACCTTGGCAAAAACAAATTTCAGTGACATGTTAGGAGTCCAGAGAGTGAATGGGCACTAGTGAGAAAGCAGAAATAGTGAGTGCACACAGGTCTCACCAAGTTTAATAATAAAAAGGCAGAGAGTAAAAATGTGATAGGTAGAAAAAGTTTTCTTTTAAAAGTGATAGAGTCTTGAGTGTTTTTACATACTAATAAGGAGAGGGTATGAAAGTCTGAAGATACAGGCATGACTGGAAATAGTCAGTAGCAATAGATTCCTGAGAAGGTAGAAAAGGCTGTAACCCAGAATACAGAAGGAGGATTAGCCACAGCTAGGACCAACAACTTTTCTATGGTAACAGGAATTGAGGAAGAAAGGCTGGGAAAAGATTGAGGCAAATATGAAGGCTGGTGGCAGAAAATCGAGGGAGCTGTGTCTTTCCTCTGTAAAGAGGAGGTGAGGTCATTCATTCCCTCAGAACATTCTTATGGAGGGCCTACTCTATGCCCGCACCCTGCTAGACCATGTGAGGCAGTGGTAAGTAAACATCAACATGGGTTATGTCCATCTAGAGCTTATAGGCTAGAGGGCAGACAGTCCTTAATCAAATGATTACATCCCAACTGTAAAAATGTGACAGTGCCGTGACTGGTAAGAGATACATCAATCTGTGTGGTGGTGTGATTTTTTTTTTCTAGGTAGACTTGACAATTTTGCAGAAACACCTGGAAAAGCCAAAAGGAAAGTGCAGAAAGAAGACCTTGGACACTTGGGTATGGGCAGAAAAAGTTTCTTAGCTCAGATAACATTAGAGAATTCTTCCAGGTACATGGGCTTGCCCAGCTGGAGCTGAGCCTGAGCCAGTCACTGCTCTGATAATTGTTGGGTGTGTCTGTCCCACCAGGTGAGAGTTCAGCATGGCACCTTTCCCATGTCCCTCTACTGCCACCATCTTTACTGCAAGGAACTGGCTCTGACTGGCTTTGGGGACAAACTCTTACCTGATAGAGAGCCTGACTCTAATAATCTGATTTGCATGTATAAGCTACTTTAAGATAACTGTAAAAATTAAAATCAGACTCCAAACTGCAGCTAAGAGGTGAGCCTTAATGACTTTGAAGAACTCTGAGGTTCTGTAGATGGATGCCTACTCCTGGCTCTCTGTGTGCCTAAATCTCTTTGAAAAAAATTAATCAGGAGTTCAAAGACTGATTCCTAGCTCCTGTCCTAACTCTAATTAGCTGTACAATTTTATCATTTCACCTCACTATTTCTCTGGTTCCCCTTCATTGAATTAGATGAACTGTCAGCTGTGAGACTGTGCCTACTAATTTTAAGAGAAATTTACAAAAAGTACAACTTGATTTTTTTTTTTTTAATTCTGAGTAGCAAGCACTTTCCATATGCACAATAAGTACATAGGTTGACTAAGTGTTGATTTAATTACTAAGCTTATTTCTCAGTCATAGTTTTCTGAAAAATTCCCCTCCCTCCCATTAGGTTTCTCCACCCTTAACATATATACTTTCTTAGCTTACATCTTTATTTGCTCTTACCTCCCCAGTGTCACTGCCTCTTCATTTAATACTGCGACTGTTCTTGTCCTTCTTGGGTTAGATGATTTTACAGGGAGTGAGCTACAGCTGATGAAGTAGAGTCATCTGTTTATAAAATTAGATATATCCTTATTTGAAAACATTAACATGAACGCTTAGTTCCTTTTTTACCTAAAGGCTAAAAACTTAAGAGTTACAGAACACGAAATAGTAGGGTTGAAACAGTCATTCAGCCAGATGGATAAGCTCCTTGACAGTTGGCCACCTACCTTGAACTTAAGTACTCCTAAGAAGTAATCCTAGAGAGCTTGCAACCTTCTGCATGGAACACTCACATGATGTGAATAATGGTGGGAGGAACTTGTTGTACAATTTTCTCAACTGGACAAGAGACCCTGCTACAAAAAGGAATATCCTCACGACTGGGCTGTAGAGCTCACAGTCTTCAGGGAAACCAAGTAGATGCTGGCTGACTTAGTTTTCTGGAAGTACTGTAAGAAGTTGGTCTCTCTCCCTTCCTCAGTCTTTGCCTAACTCTCCCTTCCCTGAACACATATCTGCTCACACGTGCATGCATACATCACACACACACACACACACACACACACACACTCCATTAGAACTGGAAACTATTGGCTCCTCCAGGGCAGAATGGACACAAGGTTAGCTGCACCCCCAGAGAACAGTGCAGTGAAGGCCTTCTGAACACAAACCACCCACAATTGTGTTTCTTTGCTCACTAAGGAGGAAGTAACACTTTAATTTTTGACAACCTGGGATCAATCTACCCAACTTAATCAGAGAGGGAGTAAATAATCAATCCCCAGAGCAGAAACTCAATGTCCCCCATGTACCCATTCCCTTTTGCAACAATTCAAGCTTGACAGTCTTTTTTTTTTTTTTTTTAAATGGAGAAGATGGAAGCATGTCAGGAAAGGACGTGCTTCTCCTGACCAAGTGGTAATAACAAAACACCATCTGCCCCAAGCCTTGCCCTATTACCTTTCCTTCCTTGCTCAGAATATGGACAAACAACAATGAAATAAAACAATACAAAGATAGTCTGCCCAACAAAAAGCATTATCCTGATGTATTCTTCTAACTCACTTTCTAAAGCATCATTCTCTTAGATATGTCTTATTATTTTATTTGTCCTTGATAATGCTGTTCAAAAATATATACTTGACTCTTAAAATTTGAACTTATCAGATGGCTCAGCATTGATGTCCTTACACGGGTTGGTCCTTTATGTTTCTTTAAAATTACTTGGTTTTGTATAATCAAAATCTCTTTTTACTTTAGAACCCCTTATTGCTCTTAATAATATCACCTTTTAGAATTTAGCATATCTTAGGATTTATGTCTTGTGGTAGATTATTGCAATGACCTCTGATTTGTTCATGCCTCCTTATAGCTGCACCCCAGGGTGGTCATCCATTACACGTGGGCTTGGCCACGTGACTTGCTTTGGCCCATAGAAAAATAGCAAATGTGATTCAAGTACACACTTGAAAGGTGCTTGCACATTGGAGCTTGCTCTCTCTTTGCTACTCTTAGAACTCTGCAACCACCATGAGACCTAGCCAGTTATAGGATGGGAGCCATGTGGAGAGAGGCTTCAGTCATTCCAGCCTTCTAAACTGAGGTCATCATACACTCAGGCAGCCCAGTGAAACCCAGCCAAGTCACTGACGCATAGATGCACGAGTACCAAAAAACAACCAAACCCAGTGCCATTGAGTCGATTCCAATTCACAGCAATCCTATAGGACAGAGTAGAACTGCCCCACAGAGTTTGCAAGGAGCGCCTGGTGAATTCAAACTACTGACCCTCTGGTTAACAGCAGTAGCACTTAACCACTACGCCACCAGGGTTTCCAATGTATGAGTAAGCCCAGCAAAAGAACTGCTCAGCTGAGCCCAGCCCAAATTGCCAACTCAGAATCATAAGCTAAATAATCGTTTGATGTTTTAAGCTCTAAATTTTTGGTAGTTTGTATGCAACAAAAGATAACAGATACATGTCTACTTCTCTAAAAATACGAAAGGCTCTGTCTTTAAATCTCATATATATTTAACTCTATCTAGTATTGCTAAGCTTTTCTGTTATGAACTATAAGGCAGTGAACCACCTTTTTCTAAAGTTCAACTCCCAAGAGGACCTTCTTCATTGTTTAGAACTTCTGAAACAAAGAATAAGTACACTGTGATCTTCAGATGAAGTCCAGCAAAGCATAGAGTTTTAGGTGTAACAAATTAAAGAATTAAAATATAATTTCCCCCCTTTTTTGGCTGCACTTAATTATGGCATAATTTTCTGAAAGTCAGGAGGCATCAAGGATTTGACACAAACATGAATCACTTGTAATTTAATAGAGGGTAAGATTTATTATCAAGCGAGCTTTTTCCCCCTTGAGGCCCCTAAAGCACAAAGGCCTTGGATTATCATCCTCTTGGCTTGAGTCCCAGCCCTGAAATACATCTATCTAGACAATCTTGCAAGTTAACACTTGTGAAAAGACTAACTCAAATCATAAAGAATATTTGATGCCAATGAAAAAAAGAAAAAAATTTTCCAGTGAAAGAAAGACCATATATTAGAGTGCTTGCCCATGTATGCTCTGCAGTCAGGCAAACCCGGGCGAGCATCTGGGCTCTAGAACTACATACGTGTGTGATCTTGAACAGGTTTCTTATCTCTGCTAAGTCTCAGTGACCTCACACACAAAAGGAACAGACTAGTACTACCTAATGGGGTTGTTTGAGAATTAAATGAATTAACACATCAAAGTGTTTAGAACACCAAATGAAACAAAGAAATGCACAATAAATGGTAATGCCTTATTTTCTTTGAATATTGGGTTCTCTACTATATTTAGGACATTCTGTTATGTGCCAGCGCTGTGAAAAACATCAAGGCATTAGATGTGCTACAGTTACGTGCCCACTACACCTAAAATCATACTTTGAGAATAAAATGGAGCCATGAATTTAAAAAACATTACAGGGAGTGAATCAGGTGGTGTCATCAAGACATGGGAACTTTTTCACTTATGTCTCAAGGAATTCATGTGGCCTAGTGTTCAGAAAAACAAAGATATGAGATCCTTGGACATCAGAAAGAAACCTTCTTAGATTGTATGGGACTTTTTGATTTACTCCTCATGGCTTCTCTCTGGTGGAACTCTACTTGAGCCAGTTGTCTCTCTGAGAACCTAGTGGGTGTGTCTAATGTGCCCAGTGACAGCTCCGAATGCCACTTATCTCACAATCCCTTTATTTGCCACCATCCTCTTTCTCAAAGGGAGTGGACAGATTATTTAAACTCTCCAAAGGGTCAGCAGTTCAAATCTGCCAGGTGCTCCTTGGAAACTCTATGGGGCAGTTCTACTCTGTCCTGTAGGGTTGCTAGAGTCAGAATCGACTCGACGGCACTGGGTTAGGAATAATATGTCTTACCATCTTCTTTGGTTCCTCAATGTAGGTTAAGACAGAAGCCAAACTTGAAAGTAAACTTAGAATACCAAAATTGCAAGTTAGCACTGCTGCTTCTCCAAGAAAATGTCAGCCTCACTTGAGTGTGTGAAATCTATTTCTTTTGTAAAAGAATCTGAGGTCACCACTATGAGTGCTGACAGTATCGAAGTTGCAGGATGGGGTCTGAAAGTGAAAGCAAAATTGGGTCCGAGGAGAGTGTGGTCAGTGCTGTCCATTGTCACAGCTAAAGAGCAACACTGGGAGACCAACAGAGAAGTCAGGCATGGGAGAAACAGCAGAGTGATGATGTCTAGATTATGAACAAGACAGGTGTGCTCAGAATTTGTTCTTACTCTGTGGATATTAGAAACAAGTGGATTTAGGTCTAAGACAGGCTTGAGTAATTTAGTATCTATAAACCTCAGTTTCCTGCTCTGCAAAAATGGAGATAATTTTAGTTCCTGCAGGACTGTTAGTATTAGAAATATTCTATCTAAGCCACTAGGAAAGTGCCTGGCTTGAGTGGGTCTCAAGAAATGTTGGTTACCTCCCCGCTAGATAGAGAAAGATTATCCTTTTGTCAGGGGTAAATTGATAACTAAAACCTCCAAATGAACAAGCTAGGGATGAGCGTACAGATGAGCACAGACAGGTAGTCTAAGTTTAGGTCAGGTCAGATTCTGGAGAAACCTGAAGAGAAAAAATCAGTGATTCAGACTAGGAGCGTTAGGGTCACTTAGGGTGACCTAGCCATGGAAGTCAGAATTTGAACACAGAAAAGCTTTCTGAGGCAGTGGATTCTGATATGGCATTGGGTATTGCACAGGGCCAATGAATGGTTAAGAGCTCATCTTGCCACCTTCTGGAGACGGAAGAAGGGTGAGACAAGTCAACACGTACCCTCCTTCATCTTAGACTGAGTATTCTCCCATCTCCACTCCGTATCACCCTGAGCTGCAGAAAATATATGCATATTATTATCACCCCTCCACACAAACCCTTAAACTCACTCTGTCTAGTGGGAATTTGTTTTTCCTAGTCTCAGTGGCTCAAGCAATGAGGATATTTAATCATCTCACTTGAAATGGAATCTGCACTAGATTGTTCCCAATTTGATGTGGTGGCTTTGGAAGACCATCAAAAACGAAACTTTTTTCTATATGATTTTTCTCCCATTCTAGACATTTTGTTGTTGTTTTGTTTTTGTTGCCTTTTTGTTTGTCACCTCATGGTCACAAGGTGGCTGTCGCAGCTCCAGGCATCATGGACTCACACCAGTTTCCACAGGAGGAAGAATTCAGCAGGGATACCATTTTTTTTTGTTTGTTTCTATCATGACACTGTCTTTATAGTCAATAAGAGATGTCCCCCAGCAAATTTCCCCTTACATTTGTTGGAACCTCCTGAATCAAGGCTGTAGCTCAGTCACTGATAACCAAGACTGAGATCACCAGAATGGTTTAGATCAATCACAGTTCACCCGCTGGGGGTGTCCTTGGGATGAAAGTATCTCCATTTTCAACCTGTATCAGTTAAGGTCCCAATGGGAAACAGATGACACATTCAAATGAGGATAATTCTAGGAGGGTGGATTTATAAAAGGGACCAATGAAAAAGATTTGGCCAAGGTGAAGGGAAACCACAAGGGACAGGATAACAACACAGGCTGTCACCACCCCTAGGCAAAAAGGATATGGTGAGGGACAGCTTACAAGACCCAAAAGGTGAAAAATCCCTGTAGAGTCAGCCACCTTAAAAAGAGCAGTGACCTTTGGTCAATGGACAGAGCCAGCCTAGGGTAACCTCACGAGAAGGAAGGAGCCTGGAGAATAAATACCCTGACTCACCCTCTACCCTCCCTTCATTCTCCTGACTAGACTCCACTGATAAAACACAACCAGAAGCTCAGAGGCTTGGAATTGTTCATGTAGTTCGAGCAGGTCAGCCTCTAGGACAGAGAGCAGGGTGGAGAAGGATGGAGGAGAGTGGACCTGAAGGGGAGAACAGAAGAAAGCGGGCACAACACCTGAACACAGGCTTGGGTTTAGTAGCAGAGATGAGATGGTGTGTGCATGAGGGGAGGCGAAGTGTCTTCTATGGCACAGCTAAACCTAGCTTACTTCTTCCGTTAGAAGGAGAACAGAGCGGTTCCCTCGGGTTATTCTTAATGGTATGCAGCAAAGGGGAAGGGCGTATGTATCAGGCTTCATATTGGGGCGATTTTTATTAGCACATTTCCTTAATTCTAAGATACCATCTTAGACTTGGGAAACATGTCTAATTGTAGCTTCTCTGATAAAGGAAGATAAAAAGGAAGAGAGGGAGGAAGGGAAGGAGGAATGAAGGCAGGGGAAAGAAAAGGTACATCAATCGTAGCCATCAATGGCTCTTGGATATCCCCCCGCCTTTTTGTTTTTAATTTTATTGTGTTCTAGGTGAATGCTTACAACACAAATTAGTTTCTCATTCAAAAATTTATACACATATTGTTTTGTGACATTGGTTGAAACCCCCACAATGTGTCCGCACACTCCCCCTTTCCATCCCAGTTTCCCCATGTCCTTCTGTCCAGTTGTCCCTTTCTTCCTTCCTGTCTTTGCTTTTGGGCAGCTGTTTCCCATTTAGTCTGATACACTTGATTGATGTAAGAAGCACATTCCTCACATGTGTTATTGTTTGTTTTAAAGGACTGTCTACTCTTGGGCTGAAAGGTGGACTTCGGGAGTAGCTTCAGTTCTGAGTTCGCAGGGTGTCCTGGGACCATTGTCTCGGGGATTCCTCCAGTCTCTGTCCGACCAGTAAGTCTGGTCTTTTTTGTGAATTTGAATTTTGTTCCACGTTTTTCTCCCCCTCTGCCCAGGACCCCCTGCTGTGATCCCTGTCAGGGTGGTCGGTGGTGGTAACTGGGCACTGTCTAGTTCTTCTGGGCTCAGGCTGGTGGAGGCTGTGGTTCCTGTGGTCCACTAGCCCTTCGGACTGATATTTCTTTGTGTCTTTGGTTTTCTTCATTCTCCTTTGCTCTGAACGTGATGGGACCAATAGGTGTATTTTAGATGACTACTTGGATATCCCCATCTCTGAGGCATTAAAATGTGACAAAGAAATGTGTCTTAGAGTAAAGGAAATAAAGTTTTTGCACCTATCTCCTTGCAATAGTGAGAGTAATCCTAACCCAGGCAAGGAGGCATAGCTAACTAGAACAAGAGAATCTTAACATTACTGATGGGATAAACATGCATTTCATTACATTTGTTCAGCTCCATTAATACAATTACAAAATATACCATGTCAAAGTTACACAAGGTAAAACATAAGCAACAGAGGCAGATATTTCTTTTCTCATTCAAGGTCTGCAGTTTGCTCTACAAACAATAATGATGAAAGAAAGGTACGTTATCGACCGCACTGCTGAATACCTAGTTTTCATTAATGTTAGTTCAAGCTTCAGCAGGATCATAATTAGCTACAGTGCAGACAAGTACAAGAGTGTGTATAGGTCAGGGTCCTTCAGCCCTGGAAAGTTTCTGATAGACTGTTCAGTTTGTTCTCTGGCCCACTGTGTTGGCAGCTGTCAGTGTCTTTCTTTGAATAGAATTCAGTGAATGGAATGGATGAAATAATTTGATGCAGGTTATAACAACCAGTTGGCTTAACTAGCAAATTAAGAAGCTAGTGTTATACCGAGGGGCAGTGGCACTTTGTAATTTGTCTGCTGTCATGGTAGCTAGTGTCTAAAAATGACCCCAATAAACTGTATCTCCCGTATTCATGTCCTGGTGGTGTCCCCTCCCTGAATCTGGATGGGACCTGTGATTCATTTTTAACTATAGAAAGTGGTAGAAGTGACACTACATGACTTCCAAGTCTAGGTCAAAAGATCCTTGCATCTTCTCCCTGGGACTCTTGAAAGGCTGAGTCCAAGGGAAGCCAGACACCACGTAAGAAGTTCAACTCTCCAGAGACCTGTCTCAGGCACTCCTTGCAGATTTACTTGAGAATAAGATAACTCCTTTATACAATGTTGAGTATAGGGAACAGTTTTGGTTATATTCTGGTTATCTGTTGACACATAGGAAACCGTGGTGGCATAGTGGTTAAGAGCTGCGGCTGTTAACCAAAAGGTTGGCAGTTCAAATCCACCAGATGCTCCTTGGAAACCCTATGGAGTAGTTCTACTCTGTCCTATAGGGTCGCTCTGAGTTGGAATTGACTTGATGGCAACGGGTTTGGTTTTTTTTTGGTATTGACACATAATATGCCACTCCAAAACATCGTGGCTTGAAACTATTTTTCTTTCACAGGGTGGGCTTACTGGCTTGGAGATGCTCACATAGTGGCAGTCAAATGGTAGCTAAGACCAAAGTCATCTGAAGGCAGAACTGGGCTGGACATCGAAGGCAGCTTCCTCACTCACTTGTCTGGCACCTGAGCTGGGAGGGCTGGAAGCACTGGGGGCTGGCCAGGCATCTGTCTCTCCATGCTGCCTCTCCAGATGGCTAGTTTGGGCTTCCTCACAGTAAGGCAATTTTAGGGGAGCTGAATTCAGACTTAGCATTCCAAGAATGCCAGCAAGATGTCTCTTGACCTAGCGATCACGGGAGAAGAGATAGGGAATCAACAAGGGGGAAAATCCAAAACTTCAAACTTACACGACAAAGTTAAACAAAGAAAGTATTGCGAGGTCTGTAACGCATTGCAGACTTGGCCTCCTCACCTTGTTTCCCCTGTGGCTTAATCCAAGTCTTCTTAAAGTCAAGATCTTAAATTCTCTATGCCAACTTTTTTTTCGGTAGGAATGTACTATACTAGTCCCTCCAATCTCCTCTGAATTCCAAGAACTTTTATACCTATCATCTTTTGTGCAGCAAGAGTCACAAACACAAATGCACACAAGGGACTGATTAGGACTTAAATAAACTGGGCAGGGTGAGGAAGGTGGCACTCATTGTATACCAGGCACTTCGTGTTTTACACGCATCTGCTCCTTTGCTCTTCACAACAGTTCTATGAGGCAAGTATAATTATTTCCCCCATTTTTTCAGATGAGAAAACTGAGGCACAGAGAGGCCAATGCAGGCAGCACATTCCCTATCTAAAGGGAGCAGCAAGCAGCTACTTGGCTCTGGCTCATTGTAGTTGTACAGGAATATCAGTCATGACTCCCTGTTTTTTTTTTAAGAGCTTAAAATCCGAATTTAATGTGAATTCTACCAATTAAGGAAAAAACAAAACAAAACAAAAAAACTGGCAACTATTTAGAACTTTTAAAAACACTGTGCAGACCAAAGAAAATACCTCTGTGGTCAGCTGCCAGCTTCAGACCTTCCATTTTCACCCTTCGGTCAATGGCCCTGGAAGCCTTTTAAGTAGCAAAATACACAAAATACAGAGAACACTGATAAATAAATATGAACTGGCTCTGAGCTGGGAGAGAGCAGAGGTAGACCCTTCAGGCTTCTGCTTTTCCTTAGGAGGAAGCCCCAGGACATCACTCCTCCCCGTGCCACCCAGGAACGTTGCTCCAACACAACGAGAAAACCAGCATTCTCAGTAAATTAACTAAAAGTCACCCAGGAGAAAAAAATCCAGCAAGTGAGACTCATTTGCATTGCACGCAGGAAGCCAGACACTTGGCTTCTCCTTTTCAATTACCCCTCTTTCCATTGAGTTGCCAGGAGGAATCTAATTTCACCTCCAATCATTTTTTTTCATTACTTTTATTTATGAAAATAAATAACCATTCCTTGTGCTGAGTACCCATGTTGAAATTGTAGCACCACTGCCCAAATGGAGAAATTGTTGGGTTGGCTGGACGGGTTTGCATTGTAAGTCTCCTTGTGCTTTTTTTTTGTAATGTCAAGTTTGAAACCAACACACACAGTAAAGACTGTTCTATAAATACAACAAAAAATTGCTTCATGTCTCTGAAAGCTGGCTCCTACGTATACACATGTATCTTTGCAAACTGCTTCCTCTCCTCAAGTAAAATATCAGCAGCAATTAAGGCAGACAAATGACTAATTTGGGTGAAAGTAGTTTCGAAGTCAAAGGCTTTTAAAAGCAAAAGGTTATTTAAAAAAAATCTTCACAATTAGCTCTCATTAGCAGCCCTTTCTTTTCTCACGGAGCCATCTTGGGAGGGCTTCCAGGGACCCGCCTCCATCTTGGCCCTCCCACGCATAGCTAGAGCTGAGCGTAAGGACAGAGCCAGCTTGGTGGGCTTGGTAGGCTTGTTGTTGTTGTTAGCTGCCATGCAGTCAGCTATGACTTGTGGGAACCCCATGCATAATGGAACGAACCATTGTCTGGTCCAGTGCCATCCCCATGACTGGTTGCAGATCAGACCAGTGTGATCCATAGGATTTTCACTGGCTGATTTTCGGAAGTAGATCCAGGCCTTTCTTCCTAGTCCGTCTGAGTCTGGAAGCTCTGCTGAAAGCTGTTCAGCATTATAGCAACATGCAAACCTTCACTGACAGACAGGTGGTGGTTGTACCTGAGGTCCAGTGGCCTGGAATCAAACCCAGGCCTCCCTCATGGAAGGTGAGGATTCTACCACTGAACCACCGTAAGAGCAATGGCTCTGGCAGTGTGTTCCTTGACCTCATTTGTGTCAGAATTACCTGGAGAGAGGAGGTGCTTGTTTAACATGTGGAATATTGGACCCCACCTCAGACCAACGCTATCAAAATCTCTGGATGGCGATTCCATGGAATTTGAAATTTTAACAAGCTTCCCCAGGTGATTTGTGGACAAACTATAAACTGAGAGCCATTGTGAGAGGAGGTGTGGAGTAAAAACCACAGCTCCTATTTCTAGCGCGCTTACTATGTGCCAGGCTCTGTTGTAAGTGCTTTCCATATGCCATCTCCTCAGCTCCTCCTCAGTGTCCTATTCAAGGTAAGTACCGTCCCCTCCCTGCACCCCATTTTGAGAGGAAGGAACGGAGACAGGGAGAGACTTAGTGAATTTCCCAAGATCACACACCTGGTGAGTGGCAGAGGTGAGATATAAACCCAGGCAATTTGCTTCAGAGGCCACACTCAGCATTACTCCATGTGGCCTCTCACACAGTGGTCCCATAGCGTATTGATTTAACATGTGTGTCTTGGGACCCACCTCCCAGAGATTCTGATTTGGTGGATCCGAGGATTAACCAGTAACCTGGGGAATTTAGCTGCAAGGCTTCCCACTCTCCAGCTCCCCTGGCCACACCTTGGGAAATATTACCTCGTTTGGACATGAACTGGAATTCCCACCTTCTGTATTTTCAAGAGAAAAAAATTTTCTCCTTTCACTGTAATTTTCCTCTTTTCACTGGTTCCTTCTCCCATCCCTAAAAATATGCTCAAGATATCCCCAGTCTAAACACAAGACAAAGCTGAAATACCACAACCATAGCCTAATTCAAGTCTCTAATATAACTCTTTCCTTAGTATTAATATTAAATTTTTAAAATTAATAGTCCACTGTCAGCATCATTACTTCAACAAACCCAGAGTTCACTCCTCAGCCCTCTGCATTCTAGCTTCTGGCCACGACCACCCCTTGATGTGTTTCTTAGCAAGATCTCACACGGCCTCCTAATTGCAAAATCATGTGGATATTTTCCAGTTATCCTCTGCAGAACACATTGGGGTTGCCCATGTCATGAAACTTGACTTCAGTTGTTCTAGTATCTACTTTCCCACTTTTAGGATTATTTTTTCTTTTTTCTGTTGTTGACTTCTCTCCTCCATTTGCCCCTTAAATTCAAGGACTTTCTGAGGTTCTGTCCTGCATTCTCATCGTCTGGAAACTTCGGCCTCTCATGTGGCTTCATAAATTATTAATGAAATCTCCGTCCTAATACCCCCTTCTCATTTTCTTGCTCTTGTGCTTTGAAACTGTAATAAGTTATTTTTAAACATCCTTTGGATAAACCTGTTTGAAGGCACCACAGTTGTTTCAAACTGTGTCAGACAACTCATCATCTACGCATTCTCCCCAAAAAGCTTTTCATTATTTATTTTATTTTTGTTGATAGTTTCATCATCCACCCAGTCTCCCAACTCAGAAAACTGAGTCATTCCCAACTTTTCCTTCTTTCCTACTCCCACGTTCAATGCAAGTCCTGAACTACTTAGAAAGTGCCTCCTTAATGCCTCACTACTGTCACTGCCTTAGTTCAGGTGCAGACCTGAACTTACAACTGAACCATCTCTCTCCAGTTCTTCTTGCGTAGTCTATCCTGAATTTGCCACCAGAATTCACCTCCAAAGAAACAAAGCTGATAATGTTGCACCTCTGTTGAGTCTACATCCAACCTACAAGTTCAGGTCTGATCACCTTGACTTGAAGACACAACTTGATCCCTGTCTTAGCCTCCTAAGGCTGCCACAACAAAATACTACAAAATGGGTGGCTTTAAGGAACAGAAATTTATTGTCTTATAGTTCTGGAGGCTAGGAGACCAAATTCGGGTCGTTTACAGGGCCATGCTCTCTCTGTCTGCTCTAGGGAAAGATCCTTCCTTATCTCTTCCAGTTTCTTGTGTCGTCACGCATCTCTAGGCATTCCTTGGCTTGTAGATGTATCTTTACATAGGGTCTTCTCTCTGTGTGACCCTGTCTCCATGTCTGTTCTTTTAAAAGACATCATTCAGAGCAGATTGGGATCTACCCTACTTTGGCATGACCTCATTACCTTAACTGATAACATCTTCAAAGGAAGAACCCATGACCCACGGGTCATGTTCACAGGTACAGGGGCGACATATCTTTAGGGAAACATAAGTCAATTCATAACAATCCTAACCTGTTTCTCTCTTCGATCACTCTGTTCTTGACACAGTAAACTGGTCATCACTTCGATGAGCTGTAAGACTTCTCAGGACTGAGATTTGTATAAGCTGATTCCTCTGGCTACAAAGCCTTTTTGTCTTCTTCAGTGAATAAATTCCACCCAATCTTCTAAGCCCAGCCAAGACGCCATCTCCTCTGGAAAGCCCCAGTCCCATCAAGCAGAGATAAGTTACTCCATCTTTTGGCCGCACGAGGATTTGGTTCACCTCTCTGAAATTGCACCTACCCCAGTGTGTCCGATGACCCTTTTTACATATCTGTCTCCTTCCCTTGGCTGAGAGCATTGCAAGGCCAAGGACCACTTCTGATTTGCCTTTGTGGCTTCAGAGCCTGCACACAGTAGACACAGTTTGTCTACAGATGCAATTGTTCCCTGGCACTCAGAGTGCAATCAATGTCACAAGTTATTTATTTTCCTGAAGTCCTTTAAATTTGGCTTAAATACTTGTCAGATGGTAGACTTTCTCTACCAGTAGAATTTGGGGGCCTCCTTGAGTCTTACATGAACAAATAATTGGTGATGGGAGAGGGTCTTATAGACCAGCTTGTGATGGTCGCCACTGTCCTGGAAGATTTGTCTTATGGCCCAACTTCCAATGGACCCATACTTACTATCTACTATAGGTACTGTGCTAAATGTTAGTTTTATTTATTCTTTACAGTAACCCCATGAGTTATATACTATCTTCATTCTCCATTTACTGATGAGGAAACAGAGGCTAAACTAATTTTGGTAACTTTCCAATGCTCACACAGTAAGTGGTAGAGGTGGGATTCGAACCAGGGCTGAATTCAGAGCCCGTCCTCCACCTAACCACTGCACATTTCTCCTCTCCAGGCAAGTCTCTCCCATTGACCCTCTTTCAGATGGCTAGTGTGGTAAATTATTTTCTTATTTACAAACATTCACTGCCTCTCCCTGGGAGAAAGATTATTATTTTCCCACCTCATCAGATGTCAGGCATGGCCATGTATTTTGCTTTATCCAATGAACCCTAGGCAGAAATAATGTTTGCTGCTCCTTAGTAGGTACTGTGTAAGCCAGGACATGGATCACTGTGCTCTTTTATCCCTCTTAAACAAGTTTGGTGATGTTCCAGAGAGAGGCTGCTCCAACATCCTGGGTCCTGGCTGGACAATAAAGGAAGCTGCAGTAGATGCATGATGAACTTTTAGGAGAAGTAAGAAATACATCTTAGTTGTTGCAGGCCGCTGGGGTCTGGGGGCTTGTTTGTTACTGCAGAAGACCCTAGGTCATCCTAACACTGTTAGTCAGTGCCTACTCAACACTACTTCTGTGCCTGCTTCTGTACATCTACTGTTGCAGCTGTCACAACACATTCAGATTCAACTGTTCTAGAGTGTCAGCAAAAACGAGGGACAGCCTCAGTGAGATAGGCTGGCGCAATAGCTGCAACAATGGACTCAAACATACCAACGATCCTGAAGATGGTGTTTTGTTCTGTTGTAATAAGGTCACCATGAGTTGGAGCTGACTTGATGGCAGCTAACAACAACAACAACAATCTCTCTTAGTGACTATGTCTTATTCATGTGCCACATTTAGCACAGTGCCTGTCATATCATCAAAGCTCAATAAGAGTTATTTGAATGAATGGCTGATCAAGTATCAAGTGTCTCCATCGTCTGCTAGTTGCAAGGACTATGTTCAATGTCAAACGAATTTTCATATCTCAATGACATCCTCCAAATCCCTTGAACCTTGACTTAGTGAAAGCAGACATTTTCTTACGATGCCAAATCCAGATCAAATAAATCAGGGAAGTTGTGTCACATACTGCAAAGTGGAAAAGCTTTTGAAATCCATGAACCTGAATTTAAATCCAGCTCTATTGCTTACTAGCTATGTGGCTAAGACAAATACCTAATGTTAAATTTATAAAATTTAAGTGCTAGTAGTTGCTTCTCAGGATTGCTATGAAGATAACAAGTAGTCAACACATAATACAAATTTGTATTTGATGTTTGTCTTTTTTTCTTTTTTGGCTGTCCAACGTCTAACTCTCTGTGATGGTTAATGTTATGTGTTAAGTTGGCTAGGCTATTATTCTCAGTGATTTGGCAGACACTGGGCTGGTTGCTCTTCCATAATGTAATATAATGTAGTCACTTTCCGTGATGTGATCTGATATGATCAACAAATCAATTGAAAGGGGAGTTTCCGTGGGGGTGTGACCTGCCTCCAGTATATAAATGGATGTTCTGGCAAAGCTCCATCTGTCTCTCTCAGCCCAGCACTTCTCTTGTCTCCTGACTTCGGGTTCCTGGGACATAAGCCTGCAGAATTGTCTGGCCTGCAGCCTGACCTGCAGATTTTGGATTCTCCAGCCCCTGCAATCCCATGAGCCAGCAGAGGCCCCCAGTCTGCTGCCTGACCTACGGATTTGGGACTTGCCAGCCCCTACATTGTGTGAGCCATTTCTTTGAAGTAAATCTTTCTCTCTCGCACCACATACATAGATACACATACATCTCACTAGTGTTGCTCCTCTAGAGAACCCATACTAAGACACCCTCCTTCCCATGAAGGGAATGTCCCCTCTTTGAGTGTGGTCATGGTAGGGGCACTTCACCACATGGGGAAGCCAGTGGGAACAGATCCATCCCATCTATACTTTGGATCCAGACATGGCCAGACATGACCAATCAGATGTATACAAATGGGACATTGTGCATCAATTAATGTAAAGAAATGAAACAGGATTCTTTCAGGAAGCCTGAGGTGGGGCCTGGTGGTGGCAATGGGGTTTTGCTGCGGCAGGAGGGAGAGGCAGCATCGTTGGCCAGAGTTGCCCCTAGAAAAAGTTGCTTGCTGGGCAACCTACGTTTTGAATTTTCAGGGCCGGCTTGGTTCTTGCTTGACTTCTAAGTCTGGTCTTTCAACCTCCAGTCAAATCTGGGTGGCCTTGATATCCTCCTAATAAACTGAGTGACTGGTGGGAATTTTCTCATTGAAATAGATCCTCAGGACCTTCTTTTCTCTTTCACTTCCTGTGCAGCAAAAGGAACTTTCCTCACCTTCGAGGAAATTGGCCTTACTCTGCATGGAATGATCCTCCGTTTTTCTTTCTCTGTGTGGAAATTCTTAGTCCCATGGAGCATTCCTGGGGAAATCTGTTTTTGGACCGAAATCAGCTTCCAACAAAGTGTATAGAATTTAACAGGCACTCAACAAGTGTTGAATGGATGTACAAATTAATGAATGCTATTTCCTGGTGGCATAGCAGTTAAGAGCTACAGCTGCTAACCAAAAGGTCAGCAGTTTGAATCCACCAGATGCTCCTTGGAAACCATATGGGACAGGTCTACTCTGTCCTATAAGGTCACTATGAGTCAGAATCGACTTGATGGCAATGGGTTTGGTTTGGTTTGGCTCGATTCTCACAACAGTCCTGCCTGGCACACTGATTCCCAAGCTCGCTCTTAAGAACCTTTAAGAGTCCTTGTTAAGATAAGTAGAAATTACTCTGTGAAGCAACTGTGATTGCTTAGGTTCGGTATGGTTTCTTGCAACACCAACTGGCCTATCTTTGGGCTCTCAAAGAACCCATATTGCTGAAAGGTTTTGGTGAAAACTCTTAGAACAAAGATTTTGAAAAATGCTACTGCAGTCTAGCTTAGAGATGGAGCACAGGCCATGTAATTACAGAAAGGTACATTCCAATCATGGTTCTAAAGTTCCTCACCGCTGTGATCTTGGGCAAGGTACCCGGTATGAACCTCTGTTTGTCTGTCTGTAAAATGAGGACAATACTCATTTATGTCCTTAGGAGGACTGCAGGAGAAAATGTATGAAAAATACTTGGCAGTGTACCTAGCCCTTGTACATACTTAATAATGATAGCAATTATTATCAGTGAAATTTTCTAAGTATTTCAAAACGGTGGCTTCTGGTTAGAAGCAATTCTTAATCACCCAAGTAGAATTCGCTGTCCCGTTAGTTGTGCCTCTTCTATGTCCTGTATGTTTATCTTTCACGGAACATAAAACATCTAAGGGTGTTAGCTGGTTCCAAGCCTGCATTTCCCAATGGAAGAACTCTGAGGGCAGAATTGCCTTTAAATTCCTAGTGTCTAGCAGAGGAGAAGTGCCCAGCAATTGAAGAACAAAAGCAAGCAAGAATATAATGCAACGCTTTTGCTACAGGAATAATTTAAGTCACGGAGGTAGGTCAGTAAAAGGTGAGCTTATGAGGAAGTTTCTGGTTCTCAATCTAAGAAGTTTTGAATAATATGTTCTCTGTTGTGGGGGAAGGAAGGTGCCTGTTGAATCGGCAAACTGACATTTCTGCAATCCACTGCAGCCAAAGCAGGCCCTGGTTTGCCTCACACAGGGTGATAGGTAATTTAGCAGCAGCAGACATGGTCACTGTTCTGAGCTAGAGTGGAGAGGCTTCCATGCTATGAACTATTGCTGCGTTTTCTAAATCACTTATCATACAGCTAAAAAATTAAAAAAGATTAAAAAAGTTGCCCGAGTGTATACTTCTTTCATTATTTTTTAATAGCATTGTTGCCGGGAACTCTAGGTTCTGCTCGGCACAACTCCATCCAAGGCCAAAAAAGACAGAGACTTGAGTTGGGAGAAGGAAAGGCAATGTTATTGTTTGGCCAAGCAAGGAGACAGTTGGGGATCCTTGCCATCCAAGACTGCCTCGCAGGCAGCTTGTCAATGCTGGTTTACATAGGCAAGATCAGTTACAAAATACAAGATGGCGTGCTCGCCGGCTCAGAGCATTCCAGAAAGAGTAAGCATTCCCTAAGGCCTGGGTTCGATTCCCCATGCAGGAGGAACTTAGTCATTTTTGTTCATTAGCATATCAGCTCTTCACCCAGGGGTAAAGAATTTATTGTGCATGAAGCAGTTAACGAGCTAAAGGTCATCTGGAGTGTCAGGATGGAGGACAGGACCTGTTTCAGCTGATTCTGGTTAGCTGGTCGCTATTTTCAAGGAAGTTCTGAGGAGAAAAACAACTTCAGGAAATGGGCTGAGTAATGGGCTGTCCTTGGGGGGACAACAATTTTAAGAAAAAGGCTCTAACCCTGCCTTAGCATTGTTGTTGTTGTTAGGTGCCCTTGAGTCAATACCGACTCATAGCGACCGCATGTACAACAGAAGGAAACACTGCCCGGTCCTGCGCCATCCTCATGATGGTTGTTATGCTTGAGACCATTGTGGCAGCCACTGTGTGAGCCCATCTCATTGACGGTCTTCCTCTCTTTCGCTGACCCTCTACTTTACCAAGCGTGATGTTTGTCTCCAGGGATTGATACCTCCTGATAACACGTCTAAAGTGTGTGGGACAGATGTGTTCATTCTTCTGGTAGCCCATGGTATATTCAGTATTTTCCTCCAATGCCGCAATTCAAAGTCATCAATTTTTCTTTTGTATTCCTTATTTATTGTCCAGCTCTCACATGCATATGAGGTGATTGAAAACACCATGGTTTGGGTCAGGCACACCTTAGTCTTCAAGGTGACAGCTTTGCTTTTCAACAGTTTGAAGAGGTTCTTTGCAACAGATTTGCCCAATGCAAATTTCTTGACTGCTGCTTCCATGGGCGTTGATTGTGAATCCAAGTAAAATGAAATCCTTGACAACTTCAATATTTTCTCTCTTTATCATGATCTTGCTTATCGGTCCAGTTGTGAGGATTTCTGTTTTCTTTATGTTGAGATGTAATCCATACTGAAGGCTGTAGTCATCGATCTTCATCAGTAAGTGCTTTAAGTCCTTTTCACTTTCAGCAAGCAAGATTATGTCATCTGCATATCGCAGGTTGTTAACGAGTCCTCCTCTAATCCTGATGCCCCATTCTTCTTCATATAGTCCAGCTTCTCAGATTATTTGCTCAGCATACAGATTGAATAAGTATGGTGAAAGGATACAACCCTGACACACACCTTTCCTCACTTTAAACCACTCAGTATCCCCTTGTTCTGTTTGAATGACTGCCTCTTGGATCTATGTACAAGTTCCTCATGAACACAATTAAGTGTTCTGGAATTTCCATTCTTTGAAATGTTACCCATAATTTGTTGTGATCCACATAGTCGAATGTCTTTGCATGGCCAATAAAACACGGGTAAACATCTCTCTGGTATTCTCTGCTTTCAGCTAGGATCCGTTTGACGTCAACAACGATGCCCTTGGTTCCATGTCCTCTTCTGAATCTGGCTTGAATTTCTGGCAGTTACTTGTCGATATGCTGCTACAGCTGCTTTTGAATAATCTTCAGCAAAATTTTGCTTGGGTGTGATATTAATGATGTTGTTTGACAATGTCCACATTCGGTTGGATCCCCTTTCGTGGGAACAGGCATAAATATGGAGCTTAGCATTACCAAAGGTTAACTCCTGAGGTTCATCTTTATGCCTTTATCACTGAGATCTCAGCTCCTTATCTGGTGAAACTGGATACAAAAGAGTAACTGGGCAGCTCATTTTATAGAGTCTTCATAAAATCTGTCTACAGGGTCTTTAACATTTTAATAACCCCGCTATAGGTCTATTAGAAATAATAGATTCTTATTTTGAAGAAAAGGGCTGCACGGCCTTCATTTTGTGAACTTAAATTGTGCTAGCCAGAGGAAATAATTCACCGGTTATGAAATGATGCTAGGCTCGGTGCAAGAGTAAACCAGAGATTTTTTTTTTAAGCCTGTTGAAGAATCTGGATTACAAATGTAGTTCTGTAATGCAGTTGTCATAAATGTGCTTTGAAATGGCATTAACTGATTGCCCGTATAGTTTCAACAGCCGAAGTTAAAAAGCTCCTAAGGGAATTTAGCTTTAAACATAAAGCTTGTTAGAGGCATGACACAAAGGCAGTGCTCACTGATGAAATTTAAGTTTACAATAGGGACATGGCTGAAACCAAACTTCCAGGGGGTTGCTGAAATGACTACAGTGTTGAGAAAATTTTAGTTTAAAAAAGCCAGGTGGTGAAGTCGATTTCGGGACAGAGTAGAACTGCCCCATCGGGTTTCCAAGGAAAGGCTGGTGGATTCAAACTGCTGACCTTTTGGTTGGCAGCCATACCGCATAACCACTGTGCTACCAGACCAAGCAAATATTGGGCGTTTCTAAGGCACCACCTCCTTTTGCTCATTGTCACCCAGCAACAAAGCATCCACCTCTTTGGCCTTCTCCAAACTTGGAATTTTGCAGAGGCAAAAGGCTGAAATCGGATAGGAGTTAAGGGATTCGCTTGTAGAACTCCTAAATGTCAGGGCGGTGCGGAATGAATGGGTAGCCGATCCTGGTCGCCAGAGCTGCACTAAAATAGGCTCCCTGAGCTGGTGGCCTGGAGCAGGCATCATATTTAGCTTGGGGCTCCACAGACCAGATCAGCCCCTAAGAGGTGATTACTCCAAAAAGCTGGACCGTGGGAAGGTCACTAGGCCAAGGGCCACCCACCCGACTTGTCCAGCTTTTGCACTCGGAGGGCGAGTGGGGGTCCATCCGCCTATTCCTACGCAGGCAAATCACCCACGCCTCGTCACACAGCCCCCACCCCTGCTGGTCCACCCGCACCCTTGGCGCCTGGAAAGAGGGCGGAGGACCCTGGCCCTGGCTCAAGCCTGTGGCCGCATCTGAGGCGTGGCGTGCAGCCAGCGGCGCTCCAAGTATTAATAGAGAGCCCCGGGCTGCAGGAGGCTGGCACTGGAGCCTGGAACGGCGAAGTGAAAGGCGCGCCCCGCGCGCGGCCTCCTCTCCCTCCCTTTGCGTCCGCCGTGCGCCTGGGGCGGCTGCCGCTGCACCTACGGCTCCCAGAGGGGCGCTGCCTGGGCAACCACCGCCGCCGCCCAGACTGTGGGAGCCGCGCCCGGGGCAGCCCGGAGTGGGGGAGCCGCGATGAGCAGCGACTCGGACCGCCAGTGCCCGGTGGACGGTAACAACCCTCCGGGGCGCCGCTGCCTTCCTCGTCCTGAGCCGCCCCCCAGCCGGGTTTGAAGCTCCCCGGTGCTCGGGGACCTGGGGGACTAGGGGGCGGGTTCTTTCCGCGTAAGGTGGCTGGGCTGGGTAGGAAGTCTCCATATTCGTGGATGTTTGCACCGGTTTCTACACCTTTTAGGGTTATTTTTAGAATCACACGGAGTAACTTATAAAGCGCTGAGAAGCGCGCCTGGCACAGAATGGCACTGTGCGGGCTTGTTAAATAAGCAGTGCGTTGGGGCTTCCCTGCTCGGCGCTCCGCTGCGGGTATCTTTAGGTGGAGTGGAAGTACCTACTCCGAAGGAAAGGGGATTTTGCTTCTACTTTGGGGCAAGTACAGCATCCACCCCCCCCACCCCGCCGCCCCGCCCTTCCCACTGCTCCACCCCACCACTCTGTAAAGAGGCCTTAAAAGAGGCTACCTTGATCCGGTAGGGTGATGGCCCCGCGCGTTTCTGAGTTCCGGATTGGGCTTTGGGAGGAGGGGCGGGACATTACTTGTTAAAAGAAAATATCGTGCAGTGGAATTCCCTAAATTGACTTGATAACTCGGGTGCCATTTACTTGTATTTCTGTAAAACAATAGACGCCAACTTTTTTTTTAGGGGGGGCGGGAGGGTCTCAGATTGCTTTAAACATGTGATGAAATTCACAGAGTCCCTCCGTCTGTCTGTCTGTCTACCTACCTACCTATCGTCTACCTACCTACCTATCGTCTATCTATTTGGATCGTTGCTGACAATTTCAGTCTCGACCCCCCTCCAGTCCCTCCGCGATTAAGAACCCCTACTGTGAAAGGTCATTGTTAATGCTATTGAGGCAATCCCACTAACTAGTTAGTTGTTGACCTTTTATGAGGCGCGCCCCTCCAGGAATAACTAACTCCTCTTTGTATCAATAACCCTTTTGGATTGTACTGAGCACCCTTTAATGAAGCCTGGTTAAAGTTGAAGCCCTCTGGGGGCTTCTCAGCAGGTACCTCAGCGTGCAGGTTGGGTTCCCTGCGGATCACTGGTTTTCAGGGCTGGAAGTTTGCACAGTCCTTGACCAGCCAAGAACGATTGTGCCCAAAGAAACATTTCACTCCTTCCTTTTGCAGTCCCAAAGAAATTTCCTGGTATAGTTGACTCGGATGCTCTTATAAGAAATACTTAAAAAAAAAAAAAAAAAAAAGATTGAATTGTTATTGTTTTCAGCCCATTATTTTGCATTAAAAACTGACCCTTTAAGCTTCTGGAGTTTTTTTTTTTTTTTTTTGCCAGACTATCAATTCTGTGCTTCCGGAGTCATTTCTCCCAGTATAATTTAAGCCATTGAGTTATTTGAGAACCAGCTGAGGGTATAAGTTAGATTGTTGATTTTAAAAAAAAAACAAAAAAACAAAACCCTTCTAATAATAAGGCAGGCTTCTTCCTGTGAGGCCAGGATGCCCTGGATAATCACATCTGGCCACTTTAGCCCTGATCTTTTGTTTGTTTTACTTTGTTTTTTTTTTTTTTTTTCCTTAAACTTGAATTTCTGTTTCAAAGCCACACAGCCTTTGGAACACTGATAGGAAAAAAAAAAAAAAAAAAGTTATCCCTCTTCCTAAATGATGTAACCAGGTATGTCTGCAGCTTGTGGGGAGTTTAATAGCTGCCTTGACTAGTGAAGTGCTCAGTTTAGACTGTGCGGACTTCCAGCCCTGAAAATGGTGATTAAAAATACGTTGTAGAAGAGTCGATTCCAACTCATAGCAACCTTATAGGACAGGGTAAACTGCCCCATAGAGTTTCCAAGGAGCACCTGGAGGATTCGAACTGCCAAGCTTTGGGTTAGATGCCTTAGCACTTAACCACTATGGCACCGGGGTTTAATTTAATTTAAGGATCTTAAATTTCCAACATGCTGTCATGTTAAATACATTGCTTTTCTGCAAATCATAGCTAAGGACACTTTTGGTCTCCTTTCTGCCCTTGTCCTTTTCTCCTCTCTTATGTAAAAATTCTATAACAGTTCCTGAATGCCTTATTTGTAATTCCCTGGTGGAAACCCTGGTGGCTTAGTGGTTAAGTGCTGTGGCTGCTAACCAAAAGGTGGGCAGTTCAGATCCACCAGGCGCTCCTTGGAAGCTCTGTGGGGCAGTTCTACTCTGTCCTAGAGGGTCGCTATGAGTCGGAAATGACTCAATGGCAACAGTTTTTTTGTTTAATTGTTCTGTATATGTACTTGAGGTGCCTTCAAGGTAGCTGCTGGGTATCGTTTCTCTGTCTGCAGAGTTCGTCCAGGACAGGCCCCCTTGGTAAGTACGGGTGGCTTTTTTTTTTTAATCAGCATTCCTTATGAACAGGCCTGTGAATGAATAGCCTTTAATCTTACCTATTTATAGAGCTTGAGGAAATTATACTGTTGCTTCTACTCCGTCCTTGGGAGAGTTAGGACATTGTTTTCTCTGTAGCATCTTCTCTCTTCAGTTTTGTCACTGAGAAATGGGACCCAGAGTTTTGCCAGCATCACTTTTTTATTTCCCCCAAGTCCCACTAGCATCACTGTTCTCTTCCATGTGGCGGACTCCTTTTCAGTCTTGAAGAAAATCTCTACCTCGTTTTTGAGGTTTTCCCTCAGAAAACCAAACCACCAAACTCGCTGCTTTTGAGTTGATTCGGGTACGTGGTGATGCCAGTGTTACGGAGGAGAACTGCGCCATAGGTTTTCTTGGCTGCAGTCCTTACCGACGTAGATCGACCGACCTTGCTTCTGCAGTGAAGCTGGGTGGGTCTGAACTGCAAACCTTTAGGTTAGTAGCTGAGAACAAACCGTTTGTACCATCCCTGATAAATTTGCTAAAGGCCTCTGAAGCCCCACCTCCTCCCTCTTAGGCCTCCTCTATCCTCCTGTGACAGCGGAGCCCTGCTGGTGAGGTGGTTAAGAGCTTGGCTGCTAACTAAAATGTGGACAGTTTGAATCCACCAGCTGCTCCTTAGAAACCCTGTGGGGCAGTTCTCCTCTGTTCCATAGGGTCACTGTGAGTCGGAATCGACTCGACAGCAACAGGCTTGTTTTTGTTTTTTGTATCCTTCTCTAGAAATCATAATAGCTTGCCTTGAGGGTCGTACCCCTATTCCGAAGCTCTGGTGTTGAAGTGGTTAAGAGCCAAGGCTGCTAACCAAAAAGTCCACAGTTCGAATCTACGAGGCGCTCCTTGGAAACCCTATGGGGCACTACTACTCTGTCCTATAGGGTAGCTATGAGTCGGAATCGACTCGATGGCAACAAGTTTGGTTTTGGTTTTACCCTGTTCCATCTCATTGTGGTAGAATGAGTATTGAAAGGGAAAAATACTAGAAAGAAAATATCTCAAAAACAGAATCCCTCTCCATAAGTTCTGTCCTGACACTCGTGGATTCTGACACAGCCCACTTTCTCTCCTCCCCACTTTCCTTCCACCGGGAGCCTCTGATGATTCCATAATGGTTGGTCCTGTTTTGTGTTCATTAAACTTCGTTTTGGATTATGAGGCATTGCACTGTCATTTTGGATAGTTGCTCACAGGTTGTGGGTGGGGCTCAAACCAAGACAAGCCTTATGCTTTCTCCCCATCCCTTTAGGGGTGTGCGTGCACACACACACACACACACACACGCACACACACACACTTTGCTTCTTTATGCTAGAGGTACTTCTTGATCCCACTGGAATATAAATTCCTCAAGAACAAGGATTTCTCTTCCTTCTCCCTCTCCTTTTCCTCCTTATTTTTCTTCTTCTTCTGCATTTTTTGTTGTAAAATAACACACAGATCCAGAAAACCACCCCAAACCAAATGTACAGCTCAATAAATTATTATAGAAGGAACACACTTGTCACCACCACCCAGATGAAGAAATGTAATGTTCCTTCCACCCCAGCAGTCCCTCCTGCGTGCCCTGTTCCAGTTGTAGTCCCTTCCCTCCCCGGTAAGTAGCCATTACCCTGGTTTTGATCATAATTACATTCCTGCATTTTTTTATAGCTTAACCACCCACGTTTGCATTCCTAGACATACGAATGTGGTCTTACCCACTTTAAAAACTAGGATATGTTTTTTTAAGTTTCTTTTAATTCATAGATTTCCTCTCCCATCCTTTTCTTTTCTTTACAGTTTATCTGGTGAAGAACTTGGGCCATCTGGTCTGTAGAATTTCCCACAGTCTGGATTTTGCTGCTTGCATGCTCATGATTTCATATTTTTCTTGAAGATTTCCTTCTTTTGAACTTGAGTTTATACCACCCCAGCCCTTCCTCCTTTCCTCTCCTTGCCTTCATACAAAAACAAAAAAGAAAAATGAAGCCTGTTGCCATCAAGTCGATTCTGACTCATAGCGACCCTATAGGACAGAGTAGAACTGCCCCATCGGAGTTCCAAGGAGCGCCTGGTGGATTTGAACTGCCAGCCTTTTTTGGTTAGCAGCCATAGCTCTTAACCACTATACCACCAGGGTTTTCTGCCTGCGTACAACAGGTTCCCTATTAACGAACAGATAAAAGAGGCGAGGTGACATACCACGTTGGAGTCCAAGCTCCACCGATTACTAAACTCTGGACATAGTGGTTCCTAAACTGCCTTGGGCATACCATTCAAATTCTGTGGTACAGCCTCCTCATCTCTTAAGTAGTACCAAAACCTGCCTTGAGAGGTTCTTGTGTGAGGAGTAAGTGAGGTGATACTTCGTAAGTGCTTAACACAGTACCTGGCTCTTTCGTTCAAAGAGTTCTGTATGTATTAGCTGCTATTATTGTTATTAGGAGGAAGATGGCAGGTGAGATTTGTGACTGAAGGTCCACCGTACATGCCTTAGTTATCTAGCTGCTGTAACAGAAATACCACAAGTGGATGGCTCTAACGAACAGAAATTTGTTCTCTCACAGTTTAAGAGACTAGAAGTCCCAATTCAGGGTTCCAGCTCCAGGGGAGCTGGGGGAAGGTCATTGTTATCAATCTTCCCCTGATCGAGGAGCTTATCAGCACAGGGATCCCAGGTCCAAAGGATGAGCTCCACTCTTGGCTCTTCTTGCTCCGTGGTAATGAGGTCCCTATCTCTCTGCTTGCTTCTCTGTCCTTTTATCTCTTGTAATATAAAAGATGATACAGACCACACCCCAGGGAAAATTTCCTTCTATCAGGTGAGGGCTGTGACCTGAGGAAGGTTGTTGCATCCCACCCTAATCCTCTTTAACATAACCTAATCTTGCCTCATTAACCACAGGGAGAGATTAGTATTGACAACACATAGGAAAATCACATTAGATGATAAAATGGAAGACAGCCATACAATACTGGGATTCATGGCCTAGCCAGGTGGACACATATTTTGGGGGGACACAATTCAATCCATGACAGTACCTATATCAATTCCATTGTTCCTGTTTTGGTCTACTGCCTACCTCATGCTGCCTACCAGGAGCTTTGGCCCTGTGACCCTGCAGGCAGCAATGTAGCCTTCACTTAAGCTGGATACCCCAGAGCATTCAGAATCTCCTGGGTCTCTCTGTGCAGCATAGCTACAGTGAAGATGGGGTCACAACGTGGAATGTTGGTGTGATGGCCAACCACATGATGAGAAGTTTAAATGCTGCTTCAGCCAGCTTGAGCAGCTCTGTTTAGGTCATGAGGGGCCCTCCCTCAGTGAAATCCCTTCCCCAGGTGTTGCTATCCCTTCCCTGCTCTGCCTTCTCGTCAACCATGTTTCTCTTGCTGCAGCTCAGTAACTCAGGGTGCTCGTTCTTGGGGGAGGGCCTTGCTTACTCCTGCAGAACCTCTGGATGGTGTGATTGGTGATAAGAAAGCAGGACCTTATCTTTCAGAGTGCAGAAGTTTCTCCATGTTGCTACTTCCATTGGAGACATCTAGTTTTCTTGGCTAAATTACATTTCTAATCTAATCTTCAAGTTCCAGAAGGAAGCATGAAATCATTTTATCTATTATTAGGCGATTCAACCATTTTATTGAGCTTCTCATATTCAGCACCTCAATTCTTGTGTTAACTTCGTTATACATTATAATAAGTTGGTTGAAAAATTGATGTTTCATTTATTGATTATTTCAAATATTGGTAATTTGGGTTCATTGTGGGACAGTTGTGCAAAATTTTACATTGTAAGCCTTTTTTTAATGTATTTGCAGAATTTTTCATTTTTCTTATATTTTGTTTTTATCTCTGTCTTGGTCATCTAGTGCCACTATAACAGAAATACCACAAATGGTTGGCTTTAACAAAGAGAAATTTATTTCTTCACAGTAAAGTAGGCTAAAAGTCCAAATTCAGGGTGTCAGCTCCAGGGGAAGGCTTTCTCTCTCTGTCGGCCTTTTCATCAGTCTTCCCCTGGACTAGGAGCTTCTTTTCACAGGGAGGCCAGGTTCAAAGGATGTACTCTACTCCCAGCACTGTTTTCAAGGTGGTATGAGGTCCCCCACTCTCTGCTTTCTTCCCTTTCTCTTGTAAGATAAAAGATGGTACAGGCTATACCCCAAAGAATACATTGGATATACATTGGATCAGGGGTGTAACCTTAGTAAGGTGTTACAACCCCACCCTAATCCTCTTTAACATAAAATTACAATCACAAAATGGAGGACAACCAAATACTGGGAATCATGGCCTAAACAAGTTGATACACACATTTTGGGAGGGACATAATTCAATCCATGACAATATCTTAATTAATTTTGAGGCAGTTATTTTTCCTCCCTACCATTTTTTTTTACCATTGAAACCAAATAAAAACCAAACCCACTGCCGTCGAGTCGATTCCAACTCACAACAACCACATAGGACAGAATAGAACTGCCCCATAGGGTTTCTGAGGAATGGCTACTGGATTTGAACTGCTGACCGTTTGGTTAGTAGCGAAACGCTTAACCACTGCACCACCAACGCCCCTACCATTAGTAATCATAAAATGGTGGAGTGCATTAAAAGTTTAGAAACAAGGATTAGTTTGAAATGTAAATGCAGGGTTATTGTAAAATAGTATATACAGTAAAAGTCCACTTTATTGAAAAAATAATAATCCATTTCTGTTTCTGTCTTAGTTATCTAGTGCTGCTGTAACAGAAATACCACAAGTGGATGGCTTTAACAAATAGAAGTTTATTCTCTCACAGTTTAGGAAGCTAGAAGTCCAAATTCAGGGTGCCAACTCCAGGGGAAGGCTTTCTGTCTCTGCTGGCTCTGGGGGTCATCAATATTGCCCTGGTCTAGAAGCTTCTCAGTGCAGGGACCCCAGGTCCAAAGGATGGGCTCTGTTCCTGGCTCTTCTTATTGGTGGTAATAAGGTCCCCCTACTCTCTGGTAGCTTCTCTCTTTTATACCTCGAAAGAGATTGGCTTAATATACAACCTAATCCTGTAGATTGTGTCCTGCCTCATTAACATAACTGCCTCTAATCCTGCCTCATTAACATAAAACCCTTGCCGTAGAATCGATTCCAACATAAAGCAACCCTATAGGACAGAGTAGTTCTGTCCCATAGGGTTTCCAAGGAGCTCCTGGTGGATTCAAACTGCCCACCTTTTGGTTAGCAGCCATAGCTCTTAACCACTATGCCATCAGGGTGTTAGGATTTACAACACTTAGGATAAACGCATCAGATCACAAAATGGTGGACAACCACACAATACTGGGACCATTGGCCGAGCCAAGTTGACACACATTTTGGGGGGAAACAATTTAACCTATGACCATATGGAACTAGAACAGAAAGAATATACATTTAGAGGTTAAAAGTACTTATATATAATTGGGTGGATGATACGTTTTTCTTAGGTTCTTCTGTTTATATTTTCTGTAATGAGTCTGCACTGCTTTTGTTGAAAAAAAAAAAAGAAAGTTATTTTAATTTGGTAGGTGAGAGGCTTAGGGATTTTTTTTTTTGTCCTGCTTAAAAGTTTTCCTCAGTCATTCAAAAATGAGGCTTCCCAGCTGTATTCATCTGGTTTGGTTTTCATTTTCTTAGACAGAGGGGACTGTTGCTTCTATTGTTATAACTAATCCTTACACTGGCATTTAAAATGTGTTCTAATTTAATCCCCTTTGCTGAATATCTTGGTTTTTCAACTTTTTTTTTTTAATTGCAAAGAAAAAAAAAATTGGGACCCCCTACAATTCTAGAAAAGATTAAAAATGTTTTAAGGCATAGCCAAAAGTTGAAAATGGGCCCTAGAGTACATCAGAAAACCCAGTGGCTGGGACTGTTTATTTTTTGACCAATTGTCATCTTGACTGCTTTGTGCTTGGTCACATCACTGTTGGTCCCACAGTACCTGGCAGTCAGGGCAATTAGGGGGAAGGACAGTGTTTGAGCTTCTCTCCCATGTAGACCCAGGCTTGGTTTCCAATTCCGCTAGCAGCGAGGCTCTTTTCTGAGCATCTCTACACTTACCAGTACTATGGAGGCAATAAGACACAACAATGATTAGACAAAACTTATGGGATTTTGGGAGGGCGGGTGGAAAACACTTGTAAAGTACCAGGCACATTAAAGATAAATATTTTATACCTTTCTTCCTTCATAAATATTTATTGCATCAAATTGTATGGATCAGTATACCTGGAACTCTACGGGGAGGATGTTATTAATAAGGTTTGGTTTCAATGAATCTTCCAAACCAAATAGCAGGTGCATTATAAAATGAGGAAGGGAGACCTTTGACTTCTGTCACTCCTGATAGAGTTATTTAAAAAAAGGAATGGTGATTTTTAAGATTCTTTCTGCTCAGGAATGAAACAGCACAAGTAGAGAACATAATAGAAACATATCGTGTGGGAAACTGATAGATAGATAACAACAACAACAGAAAGTTGCTGTCATGTCAGTCCTGATTCATAGCAACCCCATGTGTATCAGAGTAGGACTGTACACCACTGGGTTTTCGACGGCTGATTTTTTGGAAGTAGATCACCAGGCCTTTATTCCTAAGTATTTCTGGGTGAATATGAACCACCGAGCTTTTGGTTAGCAGCCAAGTACTGTTTGAATCCACCCAGTGGTACCTTAGGAGAAAGGCCTGGCAATCTACGTCTGAAAAACCAGCCACTGAAAACCCGGTGGAGCACAGTTCTGCTCTGACCCACATGGTGTCGCCATGAGTTGGAGTCAACTCCATGGCAACTGGCTTCTCAGGTAAAGAGAGAGAATTAAACTGGGCAGGATTTGTATTGGCAGGACGGGGAGCTTTCTGGATGTGGAGAAGGAGATGAATAAGAACCTGTCAACAGAAGAAAGCTTGACCTGAGCCTCTCCCCTGAACAACAACTGACTAGCCCAGAGAGCCCAGACTGAGGAAGATCAGGAAATAGGCTGTACATGTGGGGCAAGGCTAGACTGTGGAAGACCTGGACAGCCAGCCAGAGGGCTTTGGAGATTTTGTTTGCACTGGTCGAGTTAATGATGGTTGAGCTAAACAGCTCCCCAAGGCTGTGCAGGGCAGATCTCATCTCTCGTGGATTTGGGGAATTAAAGTTTGACTGCTAATGATGCTGCTGTGTTTTATGGACCTTACTTCCACAGGTGCTGCAAACATAGGACATGAATCACCGAGACCTCCAAGGGAGGTTTTGATTTACACTCATTTTTTGAACAATATACCACAGGATTCTCACGCAATGGGGTGATCACAGGACAGGCATTCCCCTGCTCTAGCTGGGCTTCATCCCAAGTGTCCAGACCAAAAAATCAAACCAAACCTGTTGCTGTCGAGTGGATTCTAACTCATAGCAACCCTATAGGATAGAGTAGAACTGCCCCAGTGGGTTTCCAAGGAGCGGCTGGTGGATTCAAACTGCTGACCTTTGGATTAGCAGCTGAGCTCTTAACCGCTGAGCCACCAGGGCCCCAAGTGTCCAGAAAAAAAAAAATTTTTTTTATTTTTTTTTTACTCTCCTTAAACTTGTCTGTCTCTGACTTCTGTGGTTTGAGCCCTTCAAGCTGAGGATGGGTCCGAGCAAGTGTTGGTCCTCAGACCCAAGAGGATACCATGAAATCCATCTTTTATTCTTCCCTTCCTGTTCCTTGTTGGTGAAGGAATAGTGGAATTTTGTGGACTAAGACACGGAAGCATTTGGAGTTAGGTGAACGAAGAGAATAGAGTTGAAAGAATTAGACCAGTGGGATACCAGCTATCTGTTCACCAGCTGTCTCACTGCTTATCCGTTTAAGAGCCAAACACTTAAATATTAAAAAACAAACAAAAAAAGAATGCTTAAGAATGGAAAGATTTATAGAATAATTTAGAAACTTACTTGCCTCCCTGACCAAGTTTAACCATCCTTTGTGTGTCTTGGCATTGTTATTGTGAGCACCGAGCATATTATATGCTTCTCAAGATTTCAGGTGTTTCCAGCTAATAATTTATGCCTTCATTGAACGATCCCAGACTGATGTTCTTGAGCTCTTGAATCTTGTTCATACTGTTGCTGTTTCCTTCATCGCAGTCTCCTGTGAGTATCAGCTGTCTTTTCTTCCTTCTCTTCAGTCCCGGTAACATCTTTACTCACCACTTGCTGCATTTCCCCCTGTTTATTGTTTTTAACGACCCTGGTGTGGCCGTCTTCTCATCTTGATCTCCTAGCCCACAAAAGATTGGAATCATATATAATGTGAAGTAGATTGCCACAGACTGAAATGTGAAGAAACCATTGTCATCAAGACGATTCCGACTCATAGTGACCCTATAGGACAAAGTAGAACTGACCCACAGGGTTTCCAAGGAGCCCCTGGTGGATTTGAACTGCCCACCTTTCGATTAACAGCCATTATCTCTTAACCACTGTGCCACCAGGAAAGAGGGCTACTATACTAAGAGTTTTTTAAGTTTTAGTTATGTTGACATTGTGATGTATATATGATATATTCTTGTCTTCTTGGGTAGGTTCTGTGTATTTAACTTTGCCAGATAAGCTTCCGTATAACCAAAACAAAACTCATTGCCATCGAGTCGATTCTGACTCATAGAGATTCTATAGGACAGGGTAGAACTGCCCCATAGGGTTTCTAAGGAGTAGTTGGTGGATTTGAACTGCCGACCTTTTGGTTCACAGCTGAGCTCTTAATCACTATGCCACCAGGGCTCCAAGTGTTCATATTAAAAACCAAAACAAAACAAACCCAGCCCACTGCTGTCGGGTGGATTCCAACTCATAGTGACCGCAAAGGGTTTCCAAGGCTGTAAATCTTTAATGACCGCAAAGCGTTTCCAAGGCTGTAAATCTTTACAGCAGCAGACCACCTCATCTTTCTCCTATGAAGTGTGCTGTTAGTTTTGAACCACTGACCTTTCTGTTAGCAGTCAAATGCTTTAACCACTTAACCACCAGGGCGCCAAGCTTCCATATAAGTGTATGGAAATGAATATGTTTTTATGTAAATGTATGCATGCACAATTATAGTTGCCACTCACGATTTGAAGAAACAGATAACATTTTATTGCTCAAGAGGTACACATGTAAACAGAGTTGGTAGGTGAGTCCCAGTATGAGGGAAAATCATAGCTTTCTTCTTGTCAAGGTACACTAGGAGTGTAACTGATCTCTACTCTGATGGAGAGGACAATGCTTACCCTTTCTGTCCTGAGTTCCTCCATTCCCAGTGCTCCCATAAGCAGGGCCACTAGGAGAATCTATGGAACAGGTTACTGGAGGAGGGTGAGCGACTGTGTTTTGTTCTTTTTTTGCACTGCATGTCATTTTTGAAGAGCTTCATTGAGGTGTGACTTACATACCACAAAATTCACCTGTTTTAAGTATAAAATGAAATTCTTCATAAATGTATAGAGCTTTGCAGCCCTCACCACAATCCGGTTTTAGAATATACCCATGCATGTGGTATTTTTAAAACTATTACCTTGCTGGTCTTCTGCCACCTTCCTGAGTGCCTGTTCTTGCAGACAGCTGTCTGGGGAGAGATTAGGATCTTTGCAGGTAGAAGGCGAAGAGAAGGACAATTATTATTTATATTTAGACAATAGGGTTTTCAAAGTGAAACAATGGTTTTACAAGCCAGGTTGCTGCTTTGAGATAGACCTTTTTTAATTCATTTATTTCCTTCTTAACACAATCTATCAGGCTTAAAAGCCAAATCATCCAGTTTTGCCCACGACAGAAAGCAGATACCATTGTGCACCTTTTAGGGGTATCCACTGTACTAGAATCAAGAAAAAGGAAGATTGAATGTATAAGAAGTCAAAGAAAAAAATCGTTACTTTTAACCTGAGATGATAATGGGGAGAGAAAGAGATTGAGTCTAGAGAGGCAAGCGCTGAAAGACTTCCCATTCCTGGATTTTCCATTTCTTGGGATCAAAGCCTGGGAGAGTAGGGGGAGGGAGATTGGATAGTTTATATTAGGGAAACACTGAAGACAACAACTGGGATCTTCACCAACTTCTCTTGGAGGAGGCTACTTTACAGCCTCCTCAAAGCAAAGATGATGATTCATTGAAGTGGATGGAGAGGGAGAGCCTATATTTTAGTTTCTCAGGGCTGGAAGTGACTCAGAAAGGCCTTCTTGTCCTCAAGGGAAGGTAGCCCAACTCGAATGCTCTTGATCTTCCCAGGGTCCCTCTCTGATGAGGATGAAGATGGAAGTCATGTGATGGATCTGCTCTAGTAGGAAACTGATAAAGGATGTACATAAACCCAGAGTGACCTATTCCATCACCGAAAGCCAACATGAGACGGTTTTCAGCTAGGAGCACCCCCAGTCTCTGACCAAGATGAGAGAGAAAAGGCCACTAGTGTTCCTCAGCAATGACTGCCAGGTGGAAGAGACTTGACAGTGTAGACAGGTGATATTGCCCAAGATGAAGGGGCCAGTGGACACTATGCTGATCTAAGTTCCACCACTTGAAGTTCAGTAAGACATGCCTTTGTCCTGCGCACCTAGAAGCCATTAAGGGGAGATTTGGGAGAGGAAAAATCTGAGAGACAGAGTATTTTTACATAATAAAACCCAGCACTGCTTAATTGAACTACTTAATTTATTGTTTCTAAGTTTTAACCAAAAAACCCAAAACCAAACCAGTTGCTGTCGATTTGATTCCAACTCCCGGCGACCCTATAGGACAGAGCAGAGATGCCCCGTAGGGTTTCCAGGGAGAGGCTGGTGGATTTGAACTGCTGACCTTTTGGTTAGCAGACAAACTCTTAACCACTGAGCCACCAGTTGTAACCAGATTGGGCTACATAAAGTTTGTACCCTCTTTGCAGCAATGGGGGATGGGAGGTGCTCATGAGGAAGACAAGGTTAATTACAGATCAGAATAAAGATACTTCATTTTCTTCATGTTATAAAGGTAATTATGTCACAAATAGCCTCGAAACAAATGAAATTGACTGCTTCCGCATTGCCATTGGCACCAGCATTGCCGTTGTCTTTGGGGGTGCAGTTGGCAAAGACTGATATAAACGCAGCTGGATCTTTTATCTGCTGATGGAGTGGCCTGTGGTAAGAGAGGCTAAGAGAGCAAAAAGATGAGTATCAAACGTATCCTGTTGTAACTTTCAGCCAAAATGTTCATTCATTTATTTATTCAGGTTCTTTGTTTAAACAAAATAGTACAGGGAGGCATGAGATAAAACAGCATTTCTGTGCCTGAAGTGGACTCCATGGGTCTACAGATGACCTGCTCATCATCCCCATCACTTCCCCCTTGGTCCCCCACCATGGAGGCCCTGAACTCTAGGTACTCTGGCTCCTGCAGAGCGTGGTATGAAGACCATTTCCAAAAAAATTCCAGAAACTGGTTTGTCTTTTTTTTTTTTTAATTGTACTGTAAGTGAAAGTTCACAATTCAAGTCAGTTTCTCGTACAAAAACTTATACACGCATTGTTTTGTGACCCTGGTTGCTCTTCCTACAATGTGACAGCATACTCCTTCTCTCCACCCTATATTTCCTGGGTCCATTCAACTAGCTCCTGTCCCCCTCTACCTTCTCATCTCTGCTGCAGACAGGAGCTGCCTACATAGTCTCATGTGTCTACTTGAGCCAAGAAGCACACTCCTCACCAGTATCATTTTCTGTCTTATAGTTCAGTCTAATCTTTGTCTGAAGAATTGGCTTCAGGAATGGTTTCAGTTTTGGGCTAACAGAGAGTCTGGGGGCCATGATCTCTGGGGTCTCTCTAGTCTCAGTCAGACCATTAAGTCTGGTCTTTTTAGTGGAGTTTGAGTTCTGCATCCCACTGTTCTGCCCCTTCAGGGGTTCTCTGTTGTGTTCCCTATCAGGACAGTCATTGATGGTAGCTGGGCACCATCTAGTTCTTGCAGTCTCAGGCTGATGGAGTCTCTGGTTTATGTGGCCCTACGAAGTGGTTTATCCTAATTACCCTAATGAGAATTTAAATGAAAAATGGACTTAAGGCATAGAATCATTGACTGTTAGGGTGGCCAGGGATGTTGTAGAGTATCATTTAACTGAGAGCATCATTTAACCAAAGAGGCTAAAGTATTTACCTGCAGCCACAGAGCTACTTAGGGCCAGAATCAAGGCTACAACTCCCCTGTCCCCAAGCCCAGAGTGTTTTCCCTGCACGTGTTGTCACGTCTGATAATTAAATGTAAGAAACCCTACAAGATGCTGATTAAATCAGAGTTTGGATTTATATTCGTTTCCACCAGTATCTGAGATTTCTTGGTGCAGTCCTAAGAATTTTAACACTAAGTAGCTTCTTAATGGGAAATATTGCAGAGCCACTATTTAAATTACTTAATGTCAGCAAGCCATTGTTAAATATTAAAATCTGTTTTGGAGGTTTAGCCACAGCATTGACAAATCCTAGATTTCCTCGCTGCAGTTTTGCCTGTTAAATATATTGCTTTGTCTTTCCTTTGTTTGCATTTTTTAGCTGATAAGACGATTCTCAATTCAGCACTCTGGTGCTGTGTTTCTTGATCTCCTAATACTTTTTATCGACTTAAAAAATCAATAGAGAGACTTAGTTGGTATTTTATGACATATCTTATCTGTTCTCTCTGATGCTATGTGGATTAAAAAATAAACCCATGGAACGTATTTTCTTCATACGTATTTTCATCGTGGTGTATTCTGTTATGCCTTCAACTCAGTTTTATTTCAGTACCTAATTTGAATGAAGCAGTGATAGAGAAGAAAGAAAATCTATGAAAAATTGAATTTCCTAGTATTAGTCGGTAGCCTTATTTTTCAAGCTGATGGCTCAACAAAAGACAATGTTAGAAAGTAATTGTGGAACATAAGTATGATGACAGTTTTGCCCAGAAGTGTTCAATACAATATGTCAGCTTAGCAGTGAATTGTTCTTTTGTTGTTTCATGTGTGTTAGCCCAGTCCCTCCACCTAGAGAGGCCTCATAGTTTAGTGGAAAGAGAAGGGACATTGTAATCAATCATGGGTTTGAATAGCAGCTCTTACTACACCCGCTGTGTGACCTCCATGTAGCTCATTAGCCTCTCTGATTCTTCATTTCCATATTTGTAGAGCTGGATATGATGTTTACCTCATAGGGTGTTATGATGATTTGTGTAAAAACACGCAATGCAAGTGCCTAGTACAGTGTCTGTCTAGTCCACAAACCAAACCAAACCACTTGCTGTTGAGTTGATTCCAATGCATGGTGACCCCCATGTGTTGCACAGTAGAACTGCACTTCATAGAGTTTTCAATGGCTGTGACCTTTCAGAAGTAGCTCGCCAGGCCTTTCTTCCAAGATACCCCTGAGTGGGTTAGAACTGCCGAGCTTTCAGTTAGTAGTTGAGCACTTAATCATTTGCGATACCCAGGGACTCCGTCTGGTCCACTGGCACTCCAAAAATGGTAGCCATTTATTTTGATTTTGATTCTCCAGAAGGGTTTCCTGAATCAAGGATTAGAATGTAAGCAGCTTATTTGGAAAGTGATCCTAGGGTGATTGTCAATAAGGAAGCATTATAAAGCTAGTCATCTCTGTGAGTAACTAAAGCATAATCCCTCTGGGTAACTCTGGGTGTTAATGAAGAATATGCACCTCAGAGTAATCCCTTATGATGTACACGAGAGCTGGGGTATTTGTATGTTAATTTCTCTTAGTTACTGGTTGAGGGCTGTTGGGTATGGGGATTAATTCTTTAGAGCTTCAGGTTTGCTTGAAGTATGTGGTCAAAGTAGGCTATGGCCAGAATGGAAAGGCCCCAGGCAAAGATATCAAGGCATTAGCACTGGGAAATCAGATAGTTTGTCCACAGATGAGATACCTGAAGAACCACTTTACACGCCATTTTGTTAAGTATCATTCAGTTTCCTATTCATGAACTCTTGTTTTCCTATCTCCCCATCCAGTGGTGTGCTAGAGCCAACTTATACCAGGCCATGAGAGTGTTAAGTATTCAGAGATTTTCTGAGCCAGTTTTTAAACTGTTGGTAGCATGGAATTAGCTATGGCGAGAGTCTTTACACCATGAGAATAGGCAAATACTACAAATTATTTCTTTTCTTTTTTGAAGAGCTGATTTGCCAGCACACCGCTATCTCAATACCTTCTCTCCCCATAGACTGAGAATGGGATTTACAAGCAGTCTTGGGAGTCATATAATCCTGGGTTCAAATCTGAGTGAGCTCCAACACTTTTGAGTTGTATGGTCATGGGCAAGTTGCCTAACATCTCCGAGTCTCGGTGCCCTAGTCTATAAAATGGGGATGTTAGTATGTAATTTGTAGAGCTGTAGTGAAGATTAAATATAAAGACATATTGTATGTATGTATCAGTGAGGTTCAATCAGGTAAGGTGACCCTGTAAGAACATTATGGAATAATGAATTTAATATAGAAACTAGACCTTACACAATTGTGGAAGGAGCTGAGCAAGGAAAAGTCCATAAGTGGGAATTAGAAATTAAGGAAAAGTCACTAACAAGCCCTATTAAAGCACTGGGCAGCCAAGCGTGTCCAGTTGCCAAAGTGTGACTGTAAAAGGATCTGGAGAAGGAGCTATAGAAAGCTGTTGCCTGATACAACTATTGGTCTCTTCCTGCCTGGAGCAAAGAAGAGTGAAGAAAACCAAAGACTCAAGGAAGCAATCAGTCCTAAGGACTAACAGCCCAAATGAACCACAGCCTGCACTAGACTGAGATCAGAAGAACTAGATGGTACCCGGCTACCACTCCCAACCACTCTGACCAGGAACGCGATAGAAGCTCAAATCCACCAGCTGCTTCCTGGAAACCCTGTGGGGGCAGTTCTACTCTGTCCTACAGGGTCACTATGAGTCGAAATCAACTCTACAGCAACGAGTTTATATATATATATATATATACTTATATATATATATGTATAACACATACGCATACATACATACTGGTGGCACAGTGGTTAAGAGCTCAGCCGTTAACCAAAAGGTCGGCAGTTCAAATCCACCATCCACTCCTTGGAAACCCTATGGGGCAGTTCTACTTTGTCCTGTAGGGTCACTATGAGTCAGAATTGACTCAACAGCAACAGGTAATAAATAACATCGTTATATGAAACAGACTCTAGGGTCTTGTGAGAGGTGAAGTCTGGACAGACCTTAGTGGATCTGATAGACTTCAAACGACCTGCGTGCCCGAAAACCTTAGTTCTCTCATTTGCAAAGTGAAAGCATCTGCTAAGTGATTTGTAAGTCAAGCTCTCAGATTCCATGATCCTACAAAAATTGGCTAAAATCCATCTATGGCACATATTCTAGATGGATCTAAACCCATACCTGGGTGAGTCTCAGCTGAGGAATAAACAACGCAGGTGATTTTATGATCTGTTTTGTGGTGTCCTGGGAGTATTTTGTTTCTCAGCATCAGGGTAGCACTGAGATGCGTGGGCATCCCTTAACAGCTGCTGTGTTTGTCCCGCCAGGGCCACCACTTACAGTTTATGTGGCTCTGTAGGCTCCCAGGCAGGTTAAAGTTTTTTAGAATATCTGCTCCCATTTTATATGAAGCTGAGCTTGATGCTGTGTTGCCTAAACAATGAGAAGGAAGAGTCTGGTGACAGTTTTGCCTCCTTTATTTCCCTCAGCAATTCAGCTCTGGCCCCATATTTGCACGCCCCACTTGTCAGCACATGAGCCCTACAGGTAGCAAAACCTCCCTCCTTAGAAATAAGTTTAGGATCATCTATTTTTATTTAAAGATGCCCCTTGTGGAGGTCTTACTGCCCTTCCCAGTAGCTTCTCAGTATGCTTTTTCCAACTACAGTAGTAAACTCCACAGAGTCAGTGTATAAAATAAGTACAGTTTTCTGCGTCTGAGGGTGGCTACGTGGGAATGTCACAGCATGTGTGTTGAGGGGCAAAAGAGCTCAGAGTCGTTGCCCTGTACTTCCCCAGAAGACCATTTGTCAAAGCCCTCAGGTTAGGAGGCAAAACCCTGGGCACAGATGAACCTCATATCAGAGTTAATCAACAGATCACGCAGATAAGGCACCCATTTATAGCATTTATTTAAATTTTCATTTAAATTGCAGGTTAAATGGAATACATTTAAAATCCTGAAGTCAACACTTGAGCAAATTGGTTTTAAAACTGTATATTAAATTGCAGCACATTGCAGTTTAATACATATGCCGAGGTAATTGCTTATTGCTTTAAAAAAAAAAAAAAATTTTTTTTTTTTTTGAAGTGCAAAATATGTGTCCAAATAGTTCAGTGTGGTTGGTGAGACACAGGAAGCAGTATCTGAAAGGAAAGAACTTGAGTCCTTGCTTCTTTGGGAAGACAGTGGAATGTGGTGATTATCAACATGGGGCAGGGTGGCTTTGAATTCTGGCTTCACCACTTACTAGCTATTTGATTTGAACAATTCACTTCAACTCTTTTGGCCTCAGTCTCCCTGTCTGTAAAATGTAATTATAAAAATACCTTCATCACGCAGTCGTTATGAGGATTGAATGAAGCAGTCCATATAAAGTGCATAGCTTAGTGCCTTGTACATTGTAAGTATCATGTAAATGTTAGCCATTGTGATGATTTTATAAGGGCAGTTATGTTTTTTATTCTTCCCTGCTACACTTTTGGAAGATAAGGGAGCAGACAAAGAAACAGACGTTTTATTGAAGAAACTGCTATGGCCTGCACTGTTGTATTAGACGTATTTGAAATGTGATGAGTTCAGGTTGAAATGTTCTGTAAGTTAAATATACACCAGATTTCAAAGATTTAAATATGGAAAAAAATGTAAAATATCTTATTAAAAATTTCTTAAATAATTATCACATGTTGAAATGATACTATTAGGGTGTTGCTGTTAGGTGCTGTACAGTCAATTCCAACTCTTCGCGACATTATGTACAACACTGCCTGGTCTTGCACCGTCCTCACAATCGTTGCTGTGTTTGAGCTCATGGTTGCAGTCACTGTGTCATTCCATCTTGTCAAGGGTCTTCTTCTTTTTCACTGACCCTGTACTTTACCAAGCATGATATCCTTCTCCAGGGTCTGGTCCCTCCTGATAACTTGTCTGAAGTACAGGAGATGAAGTCTCGCCGTCCTTGCTTTTAAAGAGTATTCTGGCTGTACTTCTTCCAAGACAGATGTGTTCATTCCTCCGACAGTCCATGGTATAGTCAGTATTCTTCACCAACACCATAATTCAAATGCATCAATTCTTCTTTGGTCTTCCTTACTCATTGTCCAGCTTTTGCATGCATATGAAGTGATTGAAAATACCATGCCTTGGATCAGGTGCACCTTAGTCCTCAAAGAGACATCTTTGCTTTTTAACACTTTAAAGAGGTGGGACCCTGGTGACGTAGTGGTTAAGAGCTCCACTGCTAATCAGAAGTTTGACAGTTCAAATCCACTGGCCACTCCTTAGAAACCCTATAAAACCCACTGCTGTCAAGTCAATTCCGACTCGCAGTTCTAATCAGTCGTATAGGGTCACTATGAGTCGGAATCGACTCGATGGCAATGGGTTTGGGTTTATTTATTTATGTTCAGCAGACTTGCCCAGTGCAATATGTCATTTGATTTCTTGACTGCTGCTTCCATGGGTGTTGATTGTGGATGCAAACAAAGTGGAATCCTTGACAACTTCAGCCTTTTCTCCGTTTATCATGATGTTGCTTATTGGTTCAGTTGTGAGGATTTCTGTTTTCTTCATGTTGAGGTGTAATTCATACTGAAGGCTGCAGTCTTTCATCTTCATCAGTAAGTGCTTCCTTTCCTCTTCATTTTTAGCAAGCAAAGTTGTATCATCTGTGTATCACAGGTCATTAATGAGTCTTGCTCCAGTCCTGATGTCGTGTTCTTCTTCATATAGCCCAGTTCCTTGGATTATTTGTGCAGCATACAGATTGAATAAGTATGGTGAAAGGATACAACCCTGACACACATCTTTCCTGATTTTAGGGTGTTGTCATTATTGTTAGATGCTGTTGAGTTGGTTCTGGCTCACAGAGACCCTATGTATAACAGAACAAGACACTGCCCGGTCCTGTGCCATCCTTATGATGGTTGTTACACTTGAGCCCATTGTTGCAGCCACTGTGTCAGTCCATCTTGTTGAGGGTCTTCTTCTTTTCCGCTGAACCTCTACTTTACCAAGCAAGATGTTCTTCTCTTGGGACTGATCTCTCCTGACAACATGCCCAAAGAATGTGAGATGTAGTCTTGCCATCCTTGCTTCTGAGGAGCATTCTGGCTATACTTTTTCCAAGACAGATTTGTTCATTCTTTTGGCAGTCCATGGTATGTTGAACATGCTTCACCAACACCGTAATTCAAAGACATGAATTCTTGTTTGGTCTTCCTTATTCATTGCCCAGCTTTATCATACATATGAAAAAACCAAAACCAAACCCAGTGCTGTCGAGTCAATTCCAACTCATAGCGACCCTATTGGACAGAGTAGAACTGCTCCACAGAGTTTCCAAGGAGTGCCTGGCATATGAGGCGATTGAAAACACCATGGCTTGGGTCAGGTGCACCTTAGTCCTTAAAGTGACATCTTTGCTTATTAACACTTTGAACAGGTCTTTTGCAGCAGATTTGCCCAATACAGTGTGTTTGAGTTCTTGACTGCTCTTCCATGGGTGTCGGTTGTGGATCCAAGTAAAATGAAATCCTTGAAAACTTCAGTCTGTTCCCCATTTATCATAATGTTGCTTATTGATTAGGATATACTGGGTTAAATAAAATACATTATTAAAATTAATTTCAACTGTTCCTTTTTACTTTTTAAAACGTGGCTATTAGAAAGATAAAATTGCACAGGTGACTTGCATCTGTGGCTTGTGTTATATTTCTTTGGAAAGTGCTATTGTAAATTCTTTTTGCTAAGACTGTACTATACCCAATGCCCTCAAGCATTCAGACTTGTACTTGAATGTTAAAAAGAGAGGGAGGAGGAGGCGGAGCCAAGATGGCGGACTAGGCAGACGCTACCTCGGATCCCTCTTACAACAAAGACACGGAAAAACAAGTGAATCGATCACATACATAACAATCTACGAACCCTGAACAACAAACACAGATTTAGAGACGGAGAACGAACTAATACGGGGAAGCAGCGATTGTTTCCAGAGCCTGGAGCCAGCGTACCAGTCAGGTATGGCACAAGCACAGAGACCTGCTCCACCCCCCTGAACTAACCCCGGGAGGGGGACCAGCCGGTTCCACGGGCGGCGTGGGACGCAGCCGGTAGGAGAAGTCCCCGGGAGGCAGTGACTGATCTTGGAGCAGAAAGAGCAGCATCCGAGCCGGGGAACCGTCCCGCAGGGATTAGGACTGCACGCAGGCGGCTTCATTAACATCTGAATAGCCTGAGCCAAAGGGAGAACTCTGATAGGGATCTGACTGCAGTTTTTTTTTAGCGGATTTTCTGGAAAAACTAGTTTCCCAGTGATGGCTCGGAGACAACAATCCATATCAAACCACTTAAAGAAGCAGACCGGGACAGCTTCTCCAACCCCCCAAACAAAAGAATCAAAATCTTTCCCAAATGAAGATACAATTTTGGAATTATCAGATACAGAATATAAAAAACTAATTTACAGAATGCTTAATGATATCACAAATGAAATTAGGATATCTGCAGAAAAAGCCAAGGAACACACTGATAAAACTGTTGAAGAACTCAAAAAGATTATTCAAGAACATACTGGAAAAATTAATAAGTTGCAAGAATCCATAGAGAGACAACATGTAGAAATCCAAAAGATTAACAATAAAATAACAGAATTAGACAACGTAATAGGAAGTCAGAGGAGCAGACTCGAGCAATTAGAATGCAGACTGGGACATCTGGAGGACCAGGGAATTAACACCAACATAGCTGAAAAAAAATCAGATAAAAGAATTAAAAAAAATGAAGAAACCCTAAGAATTATGTGGGACTCTATCAAGAAGGATAACCTGCGGGTGATTGGAGTCCCAGAACAGGGAGGGGGGACAGAAAACACAGAGAAAATAGTTGAAGAACTTCTGACAGAAAACTTCCCTGACATCATGAAAGACGAAAGGATATCTATCCAAGATGCTCATCGAACCCCATTTAAGATTGATCCAAAAAGAAAAACACCAAGACATATTATCATCAAACTCACCAAAACCAAAGATAAACAGAAAATTTTAAAAGCAGCCAGGGAGAAAAGAAAGGTTTCCTTCAAGGGAGAATCAATAAGAATATGTTCTGACTACTCAGCAGAAACCATGCAGGCAAGAAGGGAATGGGACGACATATACAGAACACTGAAGGAGAAAAACTGCCAGCCAAGGATCATATATCCAGCAAAACTCTCTCTGAAATATGAAGGCGAAATTAAGATATTTACAGACAAACACAAGTTTAGAGAATTTGCAAAAACCAAACCAAAGCTACAAGAAATACTAAAGGATATTGTTTGGTCAGAGAACCAATAATATCAGATATCAGCACAACACAAGGTCACAAAACAGAACGTCCTGATATCAACTCAAATAGGGAAATCACAAAAACAAACAAATTAAGATTAATTAAAAAAAAAAAAATACACATAACAGGGAATCATGGAAGTCAATAGGTAAAAGATCACAATAATCAAAAAGAGGGACTAAATACAGGAGGCATTGAACTGCCATATGGAGAGTGATACAAGGCGATATAGAACAATACAAGTTAGGTTTTTACTTAGAAAAATAGGGGTATATAATGAGGTAACCACAAAAAGGTATAACAACTCTATAACTCAAGACAAAAACCAAGAAAAACGTAACGACTCAACTAACATAAAGTCAAACACTATGAAAATGAGGATCTCACAATTTACTAAGAAAAACGCCTCAGCACAAAAAAGTATGTGGAAAAATGAAATTGTCAACAACACACATAAAAAGGCATCAAAATGACAGCACTAAAAACTTATTTATCTATAATTACCCTGAATGTAAATGGACTAAATGCACCAATAAAGAGACAGAGAGTCACAGACTGGATAAAGAAACACGATCCATCTATATGCTGCCTACAAGAGACACACCTTAGACTTAGAGACTCAAACAAACTAAAACTCAAAGGATGGAAAAAAGTATATCAAGCAAACAATAAGCAAAAAAGAAGAGGAGTAGCAATATTAATTTCTGACAAAATAGACTTTAGACTTAAATCCACCACAAAGGATAAAGAAGGACACTATATAATGATAAAAGGGACAATTGATCAGGAAGACATAACCATATTAAATATTTACGCACCCAATGACAGGGCTGCAAGATACATAAATCAAATTTTAACAGAACTGAAAAGCGAGATAGATACCTCCACAATTATAGTAGGAGACTTCAACACACCACTTTCGGAGAAGGACAGGACATCCAGTAAGAAGCTCAACAGAGACACGGAAGATCTAATTACAACAATCAACCAACTTGACCTCATTGACTTATACAGAACTCTCCACCCAACTGCTGCAAAATATACTTTTTTTTCCAGCGCACATGGAACATTCTCTAGAATAGACCACATATTAGGTCATAAAACAAACCTTTGCAGAGTCCAAAACATCGAAATATTACAAAGCATCTTCTCAGATCACAAGGCAATAAAACTAGAGATCAATAACAGAAAAACGAGGGAAAAGAAATCAAATACTTGGAAAATGAACAATACCCTCCTGAAAAAAGACTGGGTTATAGAAGACATCAAGGAGGGAATAAGGAAATTCATAGAAAGCAACGAGAATGAAAATACTTCCTATCAAAACCTCTGGGACACAGCAAAAGCAGTGCTCAGAGGCCAATTTATATCGATAAATGCACACATACAAAAAGAAGAAAGAGCCAAAATCAGAGAACTGTCCCTACAACTTGAACAAATAGAAAGTGAGCAACAAAAGAACCCATCAGGCACCAGAAGAAAACAAATAATAAAAATTAGAGCTGAACTAAATGAATTAGAGAACAGAAAAACAATTGAAAGAATTAACAAAGCCAAAAGCTGGTTCTTTGAAAAAATTAACAAAATTGATAAACCATTGGCTAGACTGACTAAAGAAATACAGGAAAGGAAACAAATAACCCGAATAAGAAATGAGAAGGACCACATCACAACAGAACCAAATGAAATTAAAAGAATCATTTCAGATTATTATGAAAAATTGTACTCTAACAAATTTGAAAACCTAGAAGAAATGGATGAATTCCTGGAAAAACACTACCTACCTAAACTAACACATTCAGAAGTAGAACAACTAAATAGACCCATAACAAAAAAAGAGATTGAAACGGTAATCAAAAAACTCCCAACAAAAAAAAGTCCCGGCCCGGACGGCTTCACTGCAGAGTTCTACCAAATTTTCAGAGAAGAGTTAACACCACTACTACTAAAGGTATTCCAAAGCATAGAAAATGACGGAATACTACCCAACTCATTCTATGAAGCCACCATCTCCCTGATACCAAAACCAGGTAAAGACATTACAAAAAAAGAAAATTATAGACCTATATCCCTCATGAACATTGATGCAAAAATCCTCAACAAAATTCTAGCCAATAGAATCCAACAACACATCAAAAAAATAATTCACCCTGATCAAGTGGGATTTATACCAGGTATGCAAGGCTGGTTTAATATCAGAAAAACCATTAATGTAATCCATCACATAAATAAAACAAAAGACAAAAACCACATGATCTTATCAATTGATGCAGAAAAGGCATTTGACAAAGTCCAGCACCCATTCATGATAAAAACTCTTACCAAAATAGGAATTGAAGGACAATTCCTCAACATAATAAAGGGCATCTATGCAAAGCCAACAGCCAATGTCACTCTAAATGGAGAGAACCTGAAAGCATTTCCCTTGAGAACGGGAACCAGACAAGGATGCCCTTTATCACCGCTCTTATTCAACATTGTGTTGGAAGTCTTAGCCAGGGCAATCAGGCTAGACAAAGAAATAAAAGGTATCCGGATTGGCAAGGAAGAAGTAAAGTTATCACTATTTGCAGATGACATGATTATATACACAGAAAACCCTAAGGAATCCTCCAGAAAACTACTGAAACTAATAGAAGAGTTTGGCAGAGTCTCAGGTTATAAAATAAACATACAAAAATCACTTGGATTCCTCTACATCAACAAAAAGAACACCGAAGAGGAAATAACCAAATCAATACCATTCACAATAGCCCCCAAGAAGATAAGATACTTAGGAATAAATCTTACCAAGGATGTAAAAGACCTATACAAAGAAAACTACAAAGCTCTACTACAAGAAATTCAAAAGGACATACTTAAGTGCAAAAACATACCTTGCTCATGGATAGGAAGACTTAACATAGTAAAAATGTCTATTCTACCAAAAGCCATCTATACATTTAACGCACTTCCGATCCAAATTCCAATGTCATATTTTAAGGGGATAGAGAAACAAATCACCAATTTCATATGGAACGGAAAGAAGCCCCGGATAAGCAAAGCACTACTGAAAAAGAAGAAGAAAGTGGGAGGCCTCACCTTACCTGACTTCAGAAACTATTATACAGCCACAGTAGTCAAAACAGCCTGGTATTGGTACAACAACAGACACATAGACCAATGGAACAGAATTGAGAACCCAGACATAGATCCATCCACGTATGAGCAGCTGATATTTGACAAAGGACCAGTGTCAATTAACTGGGGAAAAGATAGCCTTTTTAACAAATGGTGCTGGCATAACTGGATATCCATTTGCAAAAAAATGAAACAGGACCCATACCTCACACCATGCACAAAAACTAACTCCAAGTGGATCAAAGACCTAAACATAAAGACTAAAACGATAAAGATCATGGAAGAAAAAATTGGGACAACCCTAGGAGCCCTAATACAAGGTATAAACAGAATACAAAACATTACCAAAAATGATGAAGAGAAACCCGATAACTGGGAGCTCCTAAAAATCAAACACCTATGCTCATCTAAAGACTTCACCAAAAGAGTAAAAAGACCACCTACAGATTGGGAAAGAATTTTCAGCTATGACATCTCCGACCAGCGCCTGATCTCTAAAATCTACATGATTCTGTCAAAACTCAACCACAAAAAGACAAACAACCCAATCAAGAAGTGGGCAAAGGATATGAACACACATTTCACTAAAGAAGATATTCAGGCAGCCAACAGATACATGAGAAAATGCTCTCGATCATTAGCCATTAGAGAAATGCAAATTCAAACTACGATGAGATTCCATCTCACACCAGCAAGGCTGGCATTAATCCAAAAAACACAAAATAATAAATGTTGGAGAGGCTGCGGAGAGATTGGAACTCTCATACACTGCTGGTGGGAATGTAAAATGGTACAACCACTTTGGAAATCTATCTGGCGTTATCTTAAACAGTTAGAAATAGAACTACCATACAACCCAGAAATCCCACTCCTAGGAATATACCCTAGAGATACAAGAGCCTTCATACAAACAGATATATGCACACCCATGTTTATTGCAGCTCTGTTTACAATAGCAAAAAGTTGGAAGCAACCAAGGTGTCCATCAACGGATGAATGGGTAAATAAATTGTGGTATATTCACACAATGGAATACTACGCATCGATAAAGAACAGTGACGAATCTCTGAAACATTTCATAACATGGAGGAACCTGGAAGGCATTATGCTGAGCGAAATTAGTCAGAGGCAAAAGGACAAATATTGTATAAGACCACTATTATAAGATCTTGAGAAATAGTAAACCTGAGAAGAACACATACTTTTGTGGTTACGAGGGGGGGAGGGAGGGAGGGTGGGAGAGGGTTTTTTATTGATTAATCAGTAGATAAGAACTGCTTTAGGTGAAGGGAAAGACAACACTCAATACATGGAAGGTCAGCTCAATTGGACTGGACCAAAAGCAAAGAAGTTTCCGGGATAAAATGAATGCTTCAAAGGTCAGCGGAGCAAGCGCGGGGGTCTGGGAAACATGGTTTGCGGGGACTTCTAAGTCAATTGGCAAAATAATTCTATTATGAAATCATTCTGCATCCCACTTTGAAATGTGGCGTCTGGGGTCTTAAATGCTAACAAGCAGCCATCTAAGATGCAGCAATTGGTCTCAACCCACCTGGAGCAAAGGAAAATGAAGAACACCAAGCCCACATGACAACTAAGAGCCCAAGAGACAGAAAGGGCCACATGAACCAGAGACCTACATCATCCTGAGACCAGAAGAACTAGTTGGTGCCCGGCCACAATCGATGACTGCCCTGACAGGGAGCTCAGCAGAGGACCCCTGAGGGAGCAGGAGATCAGTGGGATGCAGACCCCAAATTCTCATAACAAGACCAAACTTAATGGTCTGACTGAGACTGGAGGAATCCCGGCGGCCATGCTCCTCAGACCTTCAGCTGACACAGGACAGGAACCATCCCCGAAGACAACTCATCAGAAATGAAAGGGACTGGTCAGCGGGTGGGAGAGAGATGCTGATGAAGAGTGAGCTAATTATATCAGGTGGACACTTGAGATTGTGTTGGCAACTCTTGCCTGGAGGGGGGATGGGAGGATAGAGAGAGAGGGAAGCCGGCAAAATTGTCAAGAAAGGAGAGACTGAAAGGGCTGACTCAAGACGGGGAGAGTAAGTGGGAGTAGGGAGTGAGATGTATGTAAACTTATATGTGACAGACTGATTGGATTTGTAAACGTTCACTTGAAGCTTAATAAAAGTTATTATAAAAAAAAAAAAAAAATCAGTTGAGCTGCCACTAAGAAGTGCACAAAAGAAAAGAATGTCTGTGCTAAAGAATATGACATAGATAATTTGGCAACAACACAACCAGTAATCAAAAAAATGAGTACATGGTCACATATGTAGGTGTATAGACATTTATGTACAGGTAGGTACAGGTGAGTACATAGGTATGCACAGGTAGAAGTATCTGTATGTACAGATACATGTATGCACACATGTGTATTCATAGAGGACACAATTACAGAGACTTCTCAGATGTATCCAAACACCTTAAGAAGGGCTTTCTGGGTTTGAAGGCTGAGGTCCTTAGGTTGGTAGGCTAACTCAGTCAGTTGGCACCACAAAGTTCACATTTTATATCCCAGAGCAGTGAGTAGCATCTGGGGTGTTAAAAGCTTGCAAGCAGCCATCTAAGATAAAACTATGTGGTCTACTCATTAGAAATAAAAGAGATGAAAGAAACCAAAATCTCAGAGAAGAAACTAGTCTATAGGGCTAATAGCCTACACAAGTCACAGCCTCATCTAAGCTGATACCAGAACTAGATGGTGCCCAGCTACCACTATCAAACGTTCTGATCAAGTCCATAATAGATAGCCCTGAATATAATGGGAGAAAAATGCAGAACAGAACTCAGATTCTTAAAAAGTCCAGACTTACCGGACCAGTTGAGACTAGAGGATTCCCTGAGACTATCGTCAAGAGATACTCTTTAAACCTTGAACTGAAAGTATTCCCTGAGGTCACCTTTTAGCAAAATAACAGATTGGCACACAAAATAAAGAATATTATCTGTGAGTGCAGTTCTTCTTTAAAAAAAAAAAAACATATACATGAGACCAAAAAGTCAACAAGTACTCTAAAGCAAAGAAGCAAAGATGAGAAGACAAGGCAGGCAGGGAAACTAGAGCACTGGAAATGGAACAAGCAGAACTCAGTGAGAATGCTGACATATTGTAAAATATGTACCTAATGTCACTGAACAACTTATGTAGAAATTGTCAATGGGGTTTTTTTTTTTTTTTTTACCTAATTTACTATTTAAACTTTCACTGAGTGCACAATAAAATATTATTTAAAAAAAAAAAAAAGAGAGGGAGGAAAAAAAAGCCATACTTATTTTCTGAAAGTTGGTGACCCACCAAGTTTTGCGAAGTGATAAAAATAAATGAGAAACTCAGTTTCAAAGAATATACTAAGTAAGGCGTGTCTGGTTGGTTTTCACTTTCCTTAGTTGGAAATGGCTACAGAAGCCAAGTTACTCAGAATATTAGTTACGATTCTCCAGTTTCATAGAATGAGCCCTGGTGACACAGTGATTAAGCACTCTGCTCGGCTGCTAACCAGAAAGGTCGATGGTTTGAACCCACCAACTGCTCCATGGAATAAAGATGTGGCAGTCTGCTTCTGTAAAGATCGATGGCTTTGGAATCCCTATAAAGGGTTGCTGTGAGCCGGAGTTGACTCCTTGGCAATGGGTTTGGGTGGTTTCATATAACACAGACTAACTTTTGCTCACTAAAAGAGGGAATTTATTGAAAGGATCTAGAGACACAGAATTGACAGAAAAGATACGTAATTAGGCCTTGGAAAGGAGAGGAACCAAGGCAGCTCTGAAGATTTGGAATACTTGAGACTCGGAGATAACCCAAAAAAGGGAGAACTGCAATTGACAATCCTACCAAAACTGTGTCCTGCAAGGAAGGGTGGATTCCAGTGCAAAGTCGGGATGCTGATTAGCCTAAAAATGCCCCAAGCAAACCAGCAAACCAAAACCGTGTATTCTTCTGAATCAGCCTTAAATCTTAGAAAATACAGGGGTCACCGATAAAGCAATGAGTCAGTCCTGCTGTTTCACTAATATATGTAGACAAGAAGACAAACAGCCAAGATGGCAGAGGTTGAAAATGCCAGTAGGAGATGTGGCTTCTAGGGTGGCAGCAGTCAATGAAGAGGAGAAGGAAGACACATTGAGTGTAGCTCTCGTGGAATATATTGCACCTTGGTGTAGTAGCTACCACTGAGCCAAATTAAAGCGTATCGACCATAGCAAGGTCTTCCAGCTTGGGACTGCAGGGCAGGGGTCGAATTTGCTGAGTGGGCATACCAAGTCCTATTCCAGTTTTCTCATGGAGCCTGACTTTATTTGGTTCCTTGCAGGCTGCAGTTGTACTCACGAGAAAACAGCAGAGGTTTTAGAGGTTGAATGGTGGGAAGAGGGTGTTTTTTGAGGATTGGCTATCAATACAACAAGCTAAGATATACAGTAGCAGCAGGCACAGTTTGTCAAGTAATGTTTGCTCAAACAATAGGACTAGATGACTCTAGCAAAGCTACTTTCATGAAAAGATAGAAGGTTCCCCAATTTCTGGCTTGGTGCCCAGTGAAAGGGAAGCATTTTTAAATTAAAAATAAATAAATAAAATTTATGGTACACCATGAGTTTATTGACCATGGGAGTTTCTAAATGAAACACAATGTAATGAAAATCCTTGTACATCAGGACACTGCCGGCTATTTTTATGGCTGTTTCCGGGACTCCCTTCTGAGGAGCATGTGTTCTCAAAAGCCGGATGGTGTTTATGGACCTGGCTCTTTTGTAGAAGTGGGTGCCTTGGTCTGCAAGCAGAATCTGAATCATCTGAGTGACCTCCCAGATGCTAGCACAACAGGATCCCATAAAATACACCCAGGGTGGTGGGAACATTGCACTTCGCAAAAAGGCTTGTGTGTTCATCTGTTCTTTGCAAGAGAGGAGCTTATGCATGGATGCACAAATGACTTTTTTTTCTGTCTTATTCTATCACCTTTTTGTCCCAAGATTAGTTTAGAATTTAGACCTACCAAAAGATAGACAATCTGTCTTATTCTTAGACGCTCATAGGGCTCATTACAAAGACGCAGGATTCCTGGCTTTACACTTACAGTAATTCTGTTGTAAGGGAGAATGTAAAATAAATACAAACCTACCGTCCTGTCCACTGCCTAGTTCAGGTCCTCCCTTTCCCTAGCCTGGACTTGACTTCCCATCTGAACTGTACATGAGCACCTGCGCCGTCTTTCTAAAGCACTGTTTCCTCCAATCAGAAATTCTCAGTGGCTTCCTGTTGTCTGTCCGATAACATTTAAACTCCTCAGTCTTTACTCAAGTTCCTGCAAGATCAGCCACCATGCCACCTTCTCAACATCCACTTCTTCCATTTACAGACCCTGTCCCTTGGTCAAACAGAAGTTCTCATGGACACACACACTTACTTTTTCTCCTTCGGTTCAAGTTTTTTTTTTTCCTATCATGAGTGCCCTTTCTATGACTCTTGTTTTACCCCATTAAAACCAGTTCCTCCTAATCAGTCAGGAATCGTGACTCCCTGCCCCAAATCTAACTTGCTCTTTTCCAGTGTTCCCCATATCTTACAGGGTTCCACCATCCACCTGGTTGCTCAGACTCTAAACCTAAGTGTCATCTTTGATTATTTTGTTTCCTTGACACTCTATATCGAGTTCATCAGCTAGTCCCTTTAGTTTTACTTCCAGAATCTCTCAAACCTCAACACTTCGCTCTGTCTCCCACTGCTACCCTCCAGATCAAAGTCACTGTTATCCATCACCTGAATTTCTCCAGTAGCCTTCTAAGCAATCTTCCTGTTTCCTCATCTGCCCGCCTGCAGTTTATTCTCCTCATGGCATCCAGAGCACTATTTTATAAATGCAGGTCAGCTCGTGCTACTCCTCTGTTTAAAACCCTTGAGTGGCTGCCTGTTGCTTTTAGAATAAATTGCAACATTCACTTCTCTGCTTCCACTCTGACCTTCCAAATCTCACTTCACTTCTCCTATCCCCTTGGCCTCAAGCTCAAGTTACACTGATCTCTTTCTGTACCTCAACAAGGCCAGATGATCACTTCTTTGCATTTTCTGTTCCATCTTCCTGTTCCATTCTCTTTCCACATCTTTTCATGTCTGGCTTCTTTCCCTCTTTCACATGTCAGTTCAAATGTCTCCTCTTCAGAAATATCTTCCCCTGACCGTATCTAAAATAGCTCCTGTCTTAGTCATCCAGTGCTGCTATAACAGAAATACCACAAGTGGATAACTTTAACAAAGGGAAGTTTATTCTCTCATAATCCAGTAGGCTAGAAGTTCCAGTTCAGGGCACTGGCTCCAGGGGAAGGCTTTCTCTCTCTGTCGGCTCTGGAGGAAGGTCCTTGTCATCAGTCTTCCCTTGGTCTGGGAGCATCTCAGTGCAGGAACCTCAGGTCCAAAGGACATGCTCTGCTCCCAGCACTGCTTTCTTGGTGGCCTGAGGTCCCCCTGTTTATCTGCTTGTTTCTCTCATTTATATCTCAAAGAGATTGTATTAAGACACTATCTGATCTTGTAGATCTCATCGATATAACTGCCACTAATCCATTTTGTTGCATCCTACTGATAAGATATACAACACATAGGGAAATCACATCAGGTGATAAAATGGTAGATGATCATATAGTACTGGGAATCATGACCTAGCCAAGTTGACAGATATTTTTGGGGGACACAATTCAATCCATGACAGTTCCTTTTCTTATTTTTATTGAGTAGGCCAGATAACTTCCTTCAAAACATTTATCATAGTCTATGATTATCTTACGTATTTATCTGTTCGCCTATTTATTAGTTGGATCTCCCCTGTACCCCTAACAAAAGGTAAATTTGTCTGTCTTCTTGTTCAGTGCTCAAGCTCCAATACCTCAGTGTTCTGAACATGACAAGCAGTAAATAAACATTTGCTGAATGGATGACTAAAAGTTCATCTCAAACACCATTTCTTCTAGGAGGAGTTTTTCTTAGAGTCAGAGCAATGCCCTTGTCTGGAATATTCCGAGCACATTTTGTCTGATCTCAGGTCTCATACTTCCTACCTTCCGGCTAGGATTCCAGCATGTCTGATTTTCCCTACTGGATTTTGAAGTCACTGTGGGTCTGATTCACCTTTGAGTCTTTTACGGCACCTACCGCCGTGTCTTGCACATAGTATGTATTCAATAAATATTTCATGAAGATATAAATAAAAGAAACACCTACTCACTATAGATTTCGATTAAGGAGAATTCAACCCTAAAATGAGACTAAAGAAGGTATTTGAATTTGCTTTGCTTTGCATCTGGGCATCCATCACTACCTGACTGAAGCCATGAGCATACTCCTTTGACTTCACGTTTGTGGGTTGCGCTATGAAATCACTCAGTCCCCAAGCAGGCTCTGTGATTCTACTAAATCACAGAGCTTGACTCAGAAGCTAAATCCCTGCATTTGCTGCCACTACCAAACTCCTCAGAGCTTCTGTCATTACTGCTTGTATTATTGTTATTTTTAGTATTTGTTTATTTCCTATAGTTTTCTTCCTTGTAGGCTGTCCATAGTGATCCTCTCGTTGGCCTGTTGTTTCAAAGGCAGGAAAAATAGTTTAAAACATATATGAAATTTGAAAGTTGTAAAAGCAATTTAGAAGGCTGCCAGTACCAGGTACATCAAATAATTTGGGATTCATTCTTTCACAGCTTAGGAGAGACACCTGACTCAGAAAAATCCAGAACAGAGGGACATCGCAACTTTTTTTTTTTTTTTCAAATCAGTATTTCTTTGCCCTGGCTCCCTTGATATTCCGTTTCTAAAGCACAATTCTCCCCTGTCCTATAGTGTCGCTATGAGCTGGAGTCGACTCAGCAGCCATGGGTAGATTTTAAACAACTTGAGAACAGAGACTTTGTTGTTTATTTCTGTATCCCCAGTATGTGGCTGGGTGCCTGGTACATGAAAAACCCATTGCTGTTGAGTTGATTTCGACTCATTGTGACCCTATAGGACAGAGTAGAACTGCCCCATAGGGTTTCCAAGGAGCAGCTGGTAGATTTGAGCTGCTGACCTTTTGGGTGACAGCCAGACACTTAACCACTGTGCCACCAGAGCTCTAACTGGCATATACCCCGTTGTTGTTGAGTCAATTCCGACTCATAGCAACCTTATAGGACAGAGTAGAACTGCCCCCTAGGGTTTCCAAGGAGTGCCTGGTGGATTCGAACTGCCGACGTTTTGGTTAGCAGCCATAGCTCTTAGCTACTATGCCACCTGTCATAGTAGGCACTTATTAATTTGTTAATTAATATTACCCTAACTCCTTCCCCAGGTTTGCTTCTTATACTTACCTTGGTCTGGACTACTGAGCTCACCAGGTCCTGAACCTCAGGCCTCCCTTGGTCCCCAATGGCTTCTGCATGAATTTTCTAAAGACTTCTGTGATCTCTCAACCAGATGCCTGGGTTAAATTTTGATCCACTGTTCCTCCTCCTCTGTGCTTTGGAAGAAGCCTTTTTCAATTACTAATTAGCTCTTAACAATTAAAGAAACTTGGATGGGAAACTTGGTTTTTACTGTCAGATATTTTGAAAAAGACCTAAGGTTGTTATTTCTAACCTCTACCTGAGCCAACAGTGTAATGTGGGTGCCAAAAGAGAGTTCCCACATTAATAGTCACCATTTATTGAGTTCTTTACTCAGTTCCTTGGCACCATGCTAAGCAGCGTGCATACGTTGTCACATCCAGCCCTCCCAACAACTCTATGGAATTGTTGTTATTGTTGTTAGGTCCCATCAAGTTGGTTCCAACTCATAGCAACCCTATATACAACTGAACAAAACACTGCCCAGTCCTGAACCACCCTCACAATCGTTGCTATGCTTGAGCCCATTGTTGCACCCACTGTGTCAATCCATCTTCTTGAGGGTCGTCCTCTTTTTCACTGACTCTATATTTTACCAAGCATCATGTCCTTCTCCAGGGACTGATCCCTTCTGATAATGTGTCCAGAGTATGTCAGATGTAACCTCACCATCTTTGCTTCTGAGGAGCACTCTGGTTGTACTTCTTCCACCACAGATTTGTTCATTTTTTAGGCAGTCCATGGTATATTCAATATTCTTCACCAATACCATAATTCAAAGGCACTGATTCTTCTTTGGTCTTCCTTATTCATCATCCAGCTTTTGCATGCATATGAGGTGATTGAAAACGCCATGGCTTAGGTCAGGCGCAACTTAGTCTTCAAGGTGACATCTTTGCTAGACATGGTTATTTTTCCCATTTGCCAAATAAGAATTCTGGATCACGTGGAAGTTAAGTAACATGGGTAGGGTCACAGCGGGAAAGTTAAAATTTGAATAAGCTTCCTCCTTATTCAAAGCTCAAGTTTAGAAATCCAATATGGAGCTAATGGAAGCCTTAGTAATGGAATCAAGGTATCCAGAGCCTGAAATATACAAGGTCACTATATTCAGAGCTGGTGAGAACATATCTGGAATTCTATGCTATACCTCATTTCAGAAGACAGACACAAACACATCCAGGCTAGGGACCATGGTCTATCAAAAAACATTGAATGAACTGGAGCAGTTTTAACAGGCAAAATGACAGATTTAGGACAGAGTTGATACAAGTCTTCACATACGTGGATTAGCATCCTGTGGAAGAGAAATTAGACTTGCTTTGTCTACCTGTTTTTTTTTTTTTTTTTGTGAAAGCCTGTAAAAATGAAATGAATGGAATTTGGAGTCATTCTAAGGAAGAGTTTTGTGACCTACCAGCTGTCTGTCAGTGGATGACCACTTTAAGAAGTCCTGAGGTTTTAAAATTAGTATTATTTATTACTGCAGACATTCAAAGAAAAGCCAAGTTATCGAATTCAGAAGTCTTCCCTGACGCCTCATTGGACAAAGCACCTAGCCTCTTTGTACCTCAGTTTGCTCATCTGTAAAACTGAATGACTTACTGGAGTTTCTGTGACAAATGAACTTGTTTAATTTGTAAAATCTTCAGGACAAGACCTGACACATCATAAGCGCTGTGTGCATGTCTTGTATTGTCATTTTTTGGTACCTAACTCTTCAGTGGGAAACCTTGGTGGTGTAGTGGTAAGAGCTATGACTGCTAACCAAAAGGTTGGCAGTTCGAATCTACCAGGCGCTCCTTGGAAACTATGGGGCAGTTCTACTCTGGCCTATAGGGTCACTATGAGTTGGAACTGACTTGACAGCAAGGGGTTTGGTTTGCTTTTTTTTTTGGTTTACTGCCCCGTGAGTCTTTGAGATCCTTCAAGATTCACTTCATGTCTTTAGCCCCTTAGCTGGTGTATGGCACATGGTAGGTAATTGATACGTGTTTGTTGAAATGAATACATAATCACTAAGGGAGAAGAGAAAGGCGAGACAATTGAACACATTAAATTTTAAAAGGATATTAGAGGCCACCTAGAACAGTAATTCCCAAACCTACATGCATATTAGTATAAGTTAGAGGGCTTGCTAAAATTTCAGAATCTGCACCCAACCCAGAACAGAATCTTTTGCAGTAAGTACTCAAGAGTCTGAATCTTAAGGATTACCTGGCAGCCAGCCCAACACTTTCCTCACATAGTTGCCCATTTTATAGATGAGGAAACTGAGACGTAGAGAGGTTATATTGTCCTAGGATCCTAGAGCTTGAAGTGACCAAGAGAGACTAGTGCTCAGCTATCCTGATGCCTAGGCCACTGGGCTGTGGAGGAGATTTTTCTGGATTGTATGAAAAGGTTAGATAAGATAATAAGTAAAGATAGATATAAAAGGTAAAATAACTATACAATCAGTCACTCAGTCCTCAGATAGTTGTTGAGTGCCTACTAATACCAGTTGCTCAGTTCTCTCTTTTGAGATGTCCAGGGGGAAAAAAAGACATGGATCTTTTTAATATATGAATTTTTAATAATCTGGTGTAAAAATATAATGTCTACACAGGTAACCACAGCACAAGGTAGATGATGCAAGGCTGGAGGTCTGGATGGCTGCCCACCAAATGTGGATGAAATACTTGACTGCCATTTTGTTTGTATCCTAAACATTGTGTCAGAAAACTCTACTCTCCTTGCAGGCACCACCCCGCACCACGTGGCCTCCTCTTCCTAAATAAATCTAACTCCTTTGCCACAGGGACAGCTCAGTGTCACTTGGCTAGATTTCATTACCCTGGTCATTTAGATTCCTTAAGGACATTTTACTTCCCACTCTTGTGGCTTACCATCTCATGCAAATTTCACTAATACTCCTATGCCCTTATGTATTCAGTAAATACTATTGATTGTCTAACATTAACTAACTTAAAAAAAAAATTTTATTGTGCTTTGAGTGAAAGTGAGAAAGTGAAAGTTTACAAATCAAGTCAGTCTCTCATACAAAATTTATATACATCTTGCTATATACTCCTAGTTGTTCTCCTCCTAATGAGACAGCACACCCCTTCTCTCCATCCTCTATTTTTGTGTCCATTCAGCCAGCTCCTGTCCCCCTCTGCCTTCTCATCTTCCCCTCCAGATAGGAGCTGCCCACATAGTCTCATGTGTCTACTTGATCCAAGAAAGCTCACTCCTCATCAGTATCATTTTCTGTCCTATAGTCCAGCCTAATCCCTGTCTGAAGAGCTGGCTTTGGGAATGTTTCCTGTCTTAGGCTAAAAGAAGGTCTAGAGACCATGACCTCCAGGGTCCTTCTAGTCTCAGACCATTAAATCTGTTTTTTTTAGGAGAATTTGAGGTCTGCATCCCACTGCTCTTCTGCTTCCTCGGGGACTCTCTGTTGCGTTGCCTGTCAGGGCAGTCATCGGTTGTAGCTGGGCACCATCTAGCTCTTCTGGTCTTAGGCTGATGTAGCCTCTGGTTTATGTGGCCCTTTCTGTCTCTTGGGCTAATAATTACTTTGTGTCTTTGGTGTTCTTCATTCTCCTTTGCTCCATGAATTGAGAACACTTGATGCATCTTAGATGGCCATAGCTAACATTTTTGAATGCCCACTACTTACGTACTAGGCACTGTTTTTTGTTTGTTTGTTTTTACATTTTATTGTGGTAAAATATATATAACAAAATATTCATTTGCCATTTTAACCTTTTTTTTTAATTAACTTTTATTAAGCTTCAAGTGAACATTTACAATTCCAATCAGTCTCTCACATGTAAGTTTACATACATCTTACTCCCATCTCCCACTTGCTCTCCCCCTATTGAGTCAGCCCTTTCAGTCTCTCGTTTCGTGCCATTTTTGCCGTCTTCCCTCTCTCTCTATCTTCCCATCCCCCCTCCAGTCAAGAGTTGCCAACACACTCTCCAGTGTCCACCTGATTTAATTAGCTCATTCTTCATCCGCATCTCTCTCCCCCCCACTGCCCAGTCCCTTTCATGTCTGATGAGTTGTCTTCGGGAATGGTTCCTGTCCTGGGCCAACAGAAGGTCTGGGGAGCATTGCCGCCGGGATTCCTCTAGTCGCAGTCAGACCATTAAGTATGATCTTTTTATGAGACTTTGGGGTCTGTATCCCACTGATCACCTGCTCCCTCAGGAGTTCTCTGTTGTGCTCCCTGTCAGGGCAGTCATCGATTGTGGCCGGGCACCAACTAGTTCTTCTGGTCTCAGGATGATGTAGGTCTCTGGTTCATGTGGCCCTTTCTGTCTCTTGGGTTCTTAGTTGTCGTGTGACCTTGGTGTTCTTCATTTTCCTTTGCTCCAGGTGGGTTGAGACCAATTGATGTATCTTAGATGGCCGCTTGTTAGCATTTAGGACCCCAGACGCCACGTTTCAAAGTGGGATGCAGAATGTTTTCATAATAGAATTGTTTTGCCAATTGACTTAGAAGTCCCCTCAAACCATGTTCCCTAGACCCCAGCCCCTGCTCCGCTGACCTTTGAAGCATTCATTTTATCCCGGAAACCTCTTTGCTTTTAGTCCAGACCAATTGGGCTGACCTTCCTTGTATTGAGTGTTGTCTTTCCCTTCACCCAAAGCAGTTCTTATCTACTGATTGATCAATAAAAAACCCTCTCCCTCCCTCCCTCCCTCCCTCCCCCCTTCGTAACCACAAAAGTACGTGTTCTTCTCAGTTTTTTTCTATTTCTCAAGATCTTATAATATTGGTCTTATACAATATTTGTCCTTTTGCTTCTGACTCATTTCGCTCAGCATAATGCCTTCCAGATTCCTCCATGTTATGAAATGTTTCAGGGATTAGTCACTGTTCTTTATTGATGCGTAGCATTCCATTGTGTGAATATACCACAATTTATTTACCCATTCATCCGTTGATGGACACCTTGGTTGCTTCCAGCTTTTTGCTATTGTAAACAGAGCTGCAATAAACATGGGCGTGCATATATCTGTTTGTGTGAAGGCTCTTGTATCTCTAGGGTATATTCCGAGGAGTGGGATTTCTGGGTTGTATGGTAGTTTTATTTCTAACTGTTTAAGATAACGCCAGATGGATTTCCAAAGTGTTTGTACCATTTTACATTCCCACCAGCAGTGTATGAGAGTTCCAATCTCTCTGCAGCCTCTCCAACATTTATTATTTTGTGTTTTTTGGATTAATGCCAGTCTAGTTGGTGTGAGATGGAATCTCATCGTAGTTTTAATTTGCATTTCTCTAATGGCTAATGATCGGGAGCATTTTCTCATGTATCTGTTGGCTGCCTGAATATCTTCTTTAGTGAAATGTGTGTTCATATCCTTTGCCCACTTCTTGATTGGGTTGTTTGTCTTTTTGTGGTTGAATTTTGACAGTATCATGTAGATTTTAGAGATCAGGCGCTGGTCTGAGATGTCATAGCTGAATATTCTTTCCCAGTCTGTAGGTGGTCTTTTTACTCTTTTGGTGAAGTCTTTAGATGAGCATAGGTGTTTGATTTTTAGGAGCTCCCAGTTATCTGGTTTCTCTTCATCATTTTTGGTAATGTTTTGTATTCCGTTTATGCCCTGTATTAGGGCTCCTAGGGTTGTCCCTATTTTTTCTTCCATGATCTTTATCGTTTTAGTCTTTATGTTTAGGTCTTTGATCCACTTGGAGTTAGTTTTTGTGCGTGGTGTGAGGTATGGCTCCTGTTTCATTCTTTTGCAAATGGATATCCAGTTATGCCAGCACCATTTGTTAAAAAGACTATCTTTTCCCCAATTAACTGACACTGGTCCTTTGTCAAATATCAGCTGCTCATACATGGATGGATTTATATCTGGGTTCTCAATTCTGTTCCATTGGTCTATGTGCCTGTTGTACCAGTACCAGGCTGTTTTGACTACTGTGGCTGTATAATAGGTTCTGAAATCAGGTAGAGTGAGGCCTCCCACTTTCTTCTTCTTTTTCAGTAATACTTTGCTTATCCGGGGCTTCTTTCCCTTCCATATGAAATTGGTGATTTGTTTCTCTATCCCCTTAAAATATGACATTGGAATTTGGATCGGAAGTGCGTTATATGTATAGATGGCTTTTGGTAGAATAGACATTTTTACTATGTTAAGTCTTCCTATCTATGAGCAGGGTATGTTTTTCCACTTAAGTATGTCCTTTTGAATTTCTTGTAGTAGAGCTTTGTAGTTTTCTTTGTATAGGTCTTTTACATCCTTGGTAAGATTTATTCCTAAGTATTTTATCTTCTTGGGGGCTACTGTGAATGATATTGATTTGGTTATTTCCTCTTCAGTGCTCTTTTTGTTGATGTAGAGGAATCCAAGTGATTTTTGTATGTTTATTTTATAACCTGAGACTCTGCCAAACTCTTCTATTAGTTTCAGTAGTTTTCTGGAGGATTCCTTAGGGTTTTCTGTGTATAAGATAATGTCATCTGCAAATAGTGATAGCTTTACTTCCTCCTTGCCAATCCGGATACCCTTTATTTCTTTGTCTAGCCTAATTGCCCTGGCTAGGACTTCAAGTACGATGTTGAATAAGAGCGGTGATAAAGGGCATCCTTGTCTGGTTCCCGTTCTCAAGGGAAATGCTTTCAGGTTCTCTCCATTTAGAGTGATATTGGCTGTTGGCTTTGCATAGATGCCCTTTATTATGTTGAGGAATTTTCCTTCAATTCCTATTTTGGTAAGAGTTTTTATCATAAATGGGTGTTGAACTTTGTCAAATGCCTTTTCTGCATCAATTGATAAGAGCATGTGGTTTTTATCTTTTGATTTATTTATGTGATGGATTACATTAATGGTTTTTCTGATATTAAACCAGCCTTGCATACCAGGTATAAATCCCACTTGATCAGGGTGAATTATTTTTTTGATGTGTTGTTGGATTCTATTGGCTAGAATTTTGTTGAGGATTTTTGCATCTATGTTCATGAGGGATATAGGTCTATAATTTTCTTTTTTTGTAATGTCTTTACCTGGTTTTGGTATCAGGGAGATGGTAGCTTCATAGAATGAGTTGGGTAGTATTCCGTCTTTTTCTATGCTTTGAAATACTTTCAGTAGTAGTGGTGTTAACTCTTCTCTGAAGGTTTGGTAGAACTCTGCAGTGAAGCCGTCCGGGCCAGGACTTTTTTTTGTTGCAAGTTTTTTGATTACCGTTTCAATCTCTTTTTTTGTTATGGGTCTATTTAGTTGTTCTACTTCTGAATGTGTTAGTCTAGGTAGGTAGTGTTTTTCCAAGAATTCATCCATTTCTTCTAGGTTTTCAAATTTGTTAGAGTACAATTTTTCGTAGTAATCTGAAATGATTCTTTTAATTTCATTCGGCTCTGTTGTGATGTGGTCCTTCTCGTTTCTTATTCAGGTTATTTGTTTCCTTTCCTGTATTTCTTTAGTCAGTCTAGCCAATGGTTTATCAATTTTGTTAATTTTTTCAAAGAACCAGCTTTTGGCTTTGTTAATTCTTTCAATTGTTTTTCTGTTCTCTAATTCATTTAGTTCAGCTCTAATTTTTATTATTTGTTTTCTTCTGGTGCCTGATGGGTTCTTTTGTTGCTCACTTTCTATTTGCTCAAGTTGTCGGGACAGTTCTCTGATTTTGGCTCTTTCTTCTTTTTGTATGTGTGCATTTATCGATATAAATTGGCCTCTGAGCACTGCTTTTGCTGTGTCCCAGAGGTTTTGGTAGGAAGTATTTTCATTCTCGTTGCATTCTATGAATTTCCTTATTCCCTCCTTGATGGCTTCTATAACCCAGTCTTTTTTCAGGAGGGTATTGTTCATTTTCCAAGTATTTGATTTCTTTTCCCTAGTTTTTCTGTTATTGATTTCTAGTTTCATTGCCTTGTGGTCTGAGAAGATGCTTTGTAATATTTCGATGTTTTGGACTCTGCACAGATTTGTTTTATGACCTAATATGTGGTCTATTCTAGAGAATGTTCCATGTGCACTAGAAAAAAAAGTATATTTTGCAGCAGTTGGGTGGAGAGTTCTGTATAAGTCAATGAGGTCAAGTTGGTTGATTGTTGTAATTAGATCTTCCGTGTCTCTGTTGAGCTTCTTACTGGATGTCCTGTCCTTCTCCGAAAGTGGTGTGTTGAAGTCTCCTACTATAAATGTGGAGGTGTCTATCTCACTTTTCAATTCTGTTAAAATTTGATTTATGTATCTTGCAGCCCTGTCATTGGGTGCATAAATATTTAATATGGTTATGTCTTCCTGATCAATTGTCCCTTTTATCATTATATAGTGTCCTTCTTTATCCTTTGTGGTGGATTTAAGTCTAAAGTCTATTTTGTCGGAAATTAATATTGCTACTCCTCTTCTTTTTTGCTCATTGTTTGCTTGATATATTTTTTTCCATCCTTTGAGTTTTAGTTTGTTTGTGTCTCTAAGTCTAAGGTGTGTCTCTTGTAGGCAGCATATAGATGGATCGTGTTTCTTCATCCGGTCCGTGACTCTCTGTCTCTTTATTGGTGCATTTAGTCCATTTACATTCAGCGTAATTATAGATAAATAAGTTTTTAGTGCTGTCATTTTGATGCCTTTTCATGTGTATTGTTGGCCATTTCATTTTTCCACATACTTTTTTGTGCTGAGACGTTTTTCTTAGTAGATTGTGAGATCCTCATTTTCATAATGTTTAACTTTATGTTAGTTGAGTCGTTATGTTTTTCTTGGCTTTTTTCTTGAGTTATGGAGTTGATATTCCTTTTTGTGGTTACCTTATTATTTACCCCTATTTTTCTAAGTAAAAACCTAACTTGTATCATTCTATATCGCCTTGTATCACTCTCCATCTGGCAGTTCAATGCCTCCTGTGTTTAGTCCCTCTTTTTGATTATTGTGAGATCTTATATCTATTGATTTCCATGATTCCCTGTTATGTGTATTATTTTGTTTATTTATTTATTTTTTAGAATTAATCTTAATTTGTTTGTTTTTGTGCTTTCCCTATTTGAGTTCATATCAGGACGTTCTGTTTTGTGACCTTGTATTGTGCTGGTACCTGATATTATTGGTCATCTGACCAAACGATCTCCTTTAGCATTTCTTGTAGCCTTGGTTTGGTTTTTGCAAATTCTCTAAACTTGTGTTTATCTGTAAATATCTTAATTTCTCCTTCATATTTCAGAGAGAGTTTTGCTGGATATATGATCCTTGGTTGGCAGTTTTTCTTCTGCAGTGCACTGTATACGTCGTCCCATTCCCTTCTTGCCTGCATGGTTTCTGCTGAGTAGTCTGAACTTATTCTTATTGATTCTCCCTTGAAGGAAACCTTTCGTTTCTCCCTGGCTGCTTTTAAAATTTTCTGTTTATCTTTGGTTTTGGCAAGTTTGATGATAATATGTCTTGGTGTTTTTCTTTTTGGATTAATCTTAAATGGGGTTCAATGAGCATCTTGGATAGATATCCTTTCGTCTTTCATAATGTCAGGGAAGTTTTGTGTCAGGAGTTCTTCAACTATTTTCTCTGTGTTTTCTGTCCCCCCTCCCTGTTCTGGGACTCCAATCACTCGCAAGTTATCCTTCTTGATAGAGTCCCACATGATTCTTAGGGTTTCTTCATTTTTTTTAATTCTTTTATCTGATTTTTTTTCAGCTATGTTGGTGTTGATTCCCTGGTCCTCCAGATGTCCCAGTCTACATTCTAATTGCTCGAGTCTGCTCCTCCGACTTCCTATTGCATTGTCTAATTCTGTAATTTTATTGTTAATCTTTTCTACATGCTGTCTCTCTGTGGATTCTTGCAACTTATTAATTTTTCCACTATGTTCTTGAATAATCTTTTTGAGTTGTTCAACAGTTTTATCAGTGTGTTCCTTGGCTTTTTCTGCAGTTAGCCTAATTTCATTTGTGATGTCTTGAAGCATTCTGTAAATTAGTTTTTTATATTCTGTATCTGATAATTCCAGGATTGTATCTTCATTTGGGAAAGATTTTGATTCTTTTGTTTGGGGGGTTGGAGAAGCTGTCATGGTCTGCTTCTTTATGTGGTTTGATATGGACTGCTATCTCTGAGCCATCACTGGGAAACTAGTTTTTCCAGAAAGTCCGCTGGTACGCTGGCTCCTGGCTCTGAAGACAATCGCTGTCTCCCCGTATTTGTTCATTCTCCGTCTCTAAATCAGTGTTTGTTGTTCAGAGTTCGTAGATTGTTATGTATGTGATCGATTCACTTGTTTTTCCGAGTCTTTGTTGCAAGAGGGATCCTTGGTAGCGTCCACCTAGTCCGCCATCTTGGCCCCGCCTCAACTGGCTTTTATTCTTAACCTTATTTTCACAACTCTGTGCTATGCGCGCAGCCCGTTTTCTCAGGTTCTCTCTCCCGGCGAAAGGAAACCATTTTAACCTTTTTTAAGTCTACAATTCAGTGTCATTAATTACATACCCAGGCACTGTTTCAAATTTTTATGTGTATTAACTTATTTAACTCTTATGTCAAGGAAGAGACCAGCTCTCAATATTTGAAACAATATTCAAAGCTGAATTTATTGTTTGTTAAGCAAGGGAAAGCTGTATGTCTTTCTGAACAAAGCAAGAGTTAAACTAATGTAGAGTTTTTTTAAGGTGTGGAGTTGAGGAATTGGTGGAAATCAGAAGTCAGAGTGTTTAGTGCTTGGCTGACTTTCAACTTTGGATGTGTGGCTCCTGAAGTGAGGGTGTGGCTACTTGGCTGATTTCCAGAAGTCAATAGGCTACAAAAGGGGAAAGGAGAGAGTGTAAAGAGAGTGGATCCAGTGAAGAGAATGGAGAGAAGAGAAAATGGAAGTCTTTCACCCGTGACATCCTTTAATAACCCAGAGACCCTGTATGCCTAGCTGACCCTGTTCTCAAGTTTCCTCTTTTAGTCCCAACTGTCCCTTCTCCAGTCCATTAATTGTGTTCTGTATCTACTCCATCCTTGGCCAGTGGTGTCCCATACTTGATAAGGTCTGGTCTTCTTTCTGTGCTATCAAACCATAAAGGCATAGAGATAACCTGCAGTGGATCTCAGAAGAGGGAGATATTATCAGTGGTTAGTTGGAGGAACCAAGAGGGCTTCTTTCATTTAACAGTCAGCAAATGTTTACTGACCTCTTTTTTTTTTTTTTGTATAGACCACTAGATACTTTCAGGGTACTGTGTAAACAACAGGGAATCCAACAAACTCCTACTCTCTTAGAACTTAATGTCTATTGGAGAGACAGGTATTTAAACAAATAAATCACTGAATATAGATCATATGTCATGTAGTGGTCACCGCTCTGGAGTAAAATAAAGCAGAGAAAGAAGGTACAGTAAGGGGTGGGTTCAGTGTTAAATAGGGTGGATGAGGAAGGGCTCGCTGAGACAGTGATGTTTGAGGAAAGACCTCAAAAAATAGTAAAGAGACTGACATGGATGGAACTGGGTGAGCTAGGAGGACAATGATACATGATGAGGTTTGAAGTTCGAGAGATGTTGGGAGAAGGGGCTCATTTAGGGCCGTATAAGTCATTATAAGGACTTTGACTTTTAGTTTGATCAAATGAGGAATCATTGAATTGTTAGGAGCAGAGGAGTCATTATGTGATCTGACTTATCTATTCAAAGGAGTACAGAAGTTATAAGGTTGCTATGAGTCCAGATCAACTTGATGGCAATGGGTTTTGTTTTTTGGTATGTTGAGAATAGTCCATAGAGAATGAGGGGCAAGAGTGGAGGCTGGGAGGTTAGTTAGCTGGGAGGCTAACATTTGATGGCAGAACCCAAGCATTTGATGGTGGCTTGAACTCAGGTGGTAAGAGTGGAGGGAATGAAAAGCAGTCAGATTCTGGATACATTCATGGAAAAATTATCCAACTGAAAGACTTCATTATTAACCATTATAGTGATTAAAATTGAAGTTCTCAGTCTAGATCCTCAGAAAACCACAGCCTTACCTATTGTGGATCTAGTCTGGTCAAACGCAGGGGGAGGGAGAGGGACATTATCACATCTGGCAATAGAAATAAAATGTACTTATCAGGAAGAGAGGAGCCCTGGTGGTGCAGTGGTTAAGAGCTCAGCCATGAACCAAAAGGTCAGCAGTTCGAATCTACCACCTGTTCTTTGGAAACCGTTTGGGACAGTTCTACTCTGCCCTGTAGGATTGCTATGAGTCTCAATTGACTTGATAGCAACAGGTTTGGTTGGTTTTATCAAGAAAAGAGGCATAACCTAGACCCAAATCTTTGGAGGTTTTTTTTTTTTTTTTTTTTTTCAGTATTTTCTTTTAGATAATTGTATGGATTATGGGGATTTCTTTAATTGATTGCTGTGGAGACAGTGACCGTTTTAATTTCTCTGCTATTCTGGTTGCAAGTAAGTGTTTGACATTTTGTATTTTATAATGTTTTGTGTATGTGTGTGTGAGAGAGAGTGAGGTGAGGGAGGGAGAGAATAAGAGAGAGAGAGAGAGAGACTGACTTGGAGTGGGCTGTAGAGCTGCTACTATTCCCTGGGCAATAAAAACCTGAAATTCCTAATGAGGGTTAAAGAAAAAAAAAAAAAAAGGACCTGACTTTTCTGTGTGCTTAATAATAGCACTGCCTACTGACACACCCGGGTCCCCTGAATAATTGCTCTCTTTGCAGATTTATTTTTATGACCTAAAGAACATTTGGGGAAAGTACCTTCAGGTACAGAGCATTTCCATCTAAAAGCTCAATCTCAGGGCTTCAGCATTGGGCCCTAAAACATGTTAAATGTGCCCTTTCAAGTGAAAGGTAAGTGAAAGTGAAGGATGGAACTAGAATTTATCTTGGTGCTCTGGATGGCGTATCCCTCCGTGTGAGGATAAAAGACTGAGCCTTTGCTACAGAGTCTATCTTGCCTAAATTGGGGGATTTTTCTGTGACATTGTATCTGCCCACATGGACACCATTTGTGTTTGCCAACAATGGACCCAATGGGTGTATAAAGCCACAGAATTTCACTAGAACTTTTAACTTTGAAGAAAAACGGCTTCTAAAGCATAACGAATGGTAGTAATATTCGAGCCCCCAGTAAGTTTAGACATGTTTGAAATATGTATAGAGAGGTATTTTTCTCTTCACACTCCATCTGCATATTTAATGTGGATTTATAGATTATAAGGCGCTTTTGGAGGTGCTGAATAACACTTTTCTAAGTGGTTTCTGTCAATGTCCACGACTAAATGAATGTGTCCTTTCTAAGGAGGACAGAGATACTGATTAGAAAAAAAGAACGCGATAGAATCAAAGCTTGTGGCAGATACTGGTTGAATATATGGATCAAGTTGCCAGAATTATTTTCACAGAAGGCTATTTTGGTCAGGCAGTAACCTTTATTCTCAGGTATAAATTTCCATGTTCACTTTTAACCTTTAGGCACTGGCTGGCAGGTGTACGGCCTTGAACACGTTCTGCTCCACCCTTCTGTCTGGGCTGAAACTACAAGTTCGAAAAGTTTGAAGGCATCAGAGATGAATTTCTACAAACCACCATTCTGATCCCTTTCTTTTATCATCCTTTCAGTAGGAAGTGGCTGAGTAGGATTAGGGAGAGGCTCCCAGGAACAAAGCAATTCTAGAATATAAAGGTCATTTAAACATAGGCTTAAAATATAAAATTAAGAGTAGTGACATGTTGATATTGGTTCTTCTTCTTAAGGAATGATTTATTAAAAGGGTACATGTGGTCACCATTAACAGATTACAAGGGTGTGCGTCCAGGAAATAGACACGTGCTTGTGCTCACAAAGATCTTTTTGTACATATGTTTGGAAGGCTTTTGGAAGAGTGAGTAAAATGGGTTGAATATGCATTTCCTGAGCTCCTCACACTCCCTGATGCTAAACAAGAGGCAGTAGGCATGGAAAACAGAACTTTATTCCTGTGAAGATTTTATAATCCAGTTTAAGGAGAAATTGACCAACAGCTACACGTACCTGAAGGATGAGGGTACATGCATTTAGAAAAACATATCCATGTGTGCCAGTCCTCCAAGAAACAGTAGCTTGCTCCTTGTCTTTGAAGATTTTGACATTTACTTGCTGAAGGGTGACCATGATCTCTCTTAGTCCCTTCTCTAACCCAGTGCATCAAATCCAGGATATGTCTTTATACAATTCAATTTGGTTTTCCAGTCTGGACAAAACCATCACTGTTTTGTTTTGTTTTTTCTAGGAAAACAATTTGTCCTCAAACAGTATGGCCAGGTGCTGTTTTCTCCTGAACCTTTTGCACAGAGCTTCATCCTAGGGCTCAGAAATGCTGTGTGAATTTGCACAAGGAAATGAAAGCAGAGGCTTGCTGCCTCGGTTATATGGGTCATCTACTCAGTTTGCCAGATTCTGAAAAGTCGGACAAATATTATATAATTTGTATTTTGAGGGGGCACTTCTAACATAGAGGCAGTGTTAATTCTAGGTAAAATTGAAGGGGCTCTTTTCCCATCCTTTCCCCCAAATCCTTAACCTTCTTCCCTTCCACCCTGCATCCTGCTGCAGTGTCTATACTGGGGTTGGCAAGGTTTCTAAGGAAATGATCTGATGGCAATCATCTGTATATTTATGGGAATGCCAATGAATGTTTTATTCTCTTTTAGGGATGGTTTCTTTTTTTTTCCTTTTTTTATTGTGCTTTAAGTGAAAGTTTACAATTCAAGTTAGTTCTCATACAAAAACTTATACACACATTGTTATGTGACCTTAGTTGCTCTCCCTATGATGTGACAGCACACTCCTTCTTTTTACCCTGTATTTCCCATGTCCATTCAACCAGCTCCTGTCCCCCTCTGCCTTCTCATCTTGCCTCCAGACGGGAGCTGCCCACATAGTCTCATGTGTCTACTTGAGCTAAGAAGCACGTTCTTACCAGTATCATTTTATGTCTTATAGCCCAGTCTAATGTTTGTCTGAAGAGTTGTTTTCAAAAATGGTTTTAGTTTTGGGCTAACAGAGTTCAGGGGCCATGACCTCCGGGGTCCTTCCAGTCTCAGTCAGACCATTATGTCTGGCCTTTTTTTACTAGAATTTGAGGTCTGAATCCCACTTTACTCCTTCTCCATCAGGGATTCTCTGTTGTGTTCCCTGTCAGGGCAGTCATTGGCGATAGCCAGGCACCATCTAGGGGTGGTTTTTTTGTGTGCCATTTTTCTCATTATGGGAGTAAGGGTGCTATTCTTTCAGCTTCAGACACCACCCAGCAGGGAAATGATATACAAGATGGTACCCTTTCTGTCAACCCTGGAAGTATACTAAGTCCATGGCCACCTTCTCCATGTGTTAACTCAGTTGAATACAGGGAAACTGACATATTAAAGTAGATGTACTCATTCCATAAATTGCAGGCTTTCTGGAGTTTGCTTATACTCTATCTTGCCATTAGGCACCTTAAGAAATTGTCAGCTTCAATGCCCAAAACTGTGCTTCTAGGTATTGAAAGAAGGCATGCCAATTGGAGTTAGGATGATGATAAATTTTTCCCTGTTTTGTTGTGTTAACTCATTAGATTATCTTTCAAACACAGTTTGTTTGTGTGCTTCCAGGAGAGGCTGAGCAACAAGAGATGATTCCGAGTAAAAGGAATGCCGTTCTCGTGGATGGGGTTGTATTGAATGGTCCTACAACAGATGCGAAAGCAGGAGAAAAATTCGTGGAAGAGGCCTGTAGGCTTATAATGGAAGAGGTGGTTTTGAAGGCTACAGATGTCAATGAGAAGGTAAAAGTAAAAGCCCGTAAGAAACCTTTTTCCACATCTGGATGGCCAGATATAAAGGAAACAGGAAGAGCAAGGTTTCGTTTTTCTCTATACCTTTGTTTCAAGGAGATGTCCAGATTCCAAAGTCTGTACTTTGCTCCCGACCCACCTCCCCTCCCAGTCCAGTATCTGCTTTCCTTGAAGGGTTGACTCCTTCAAGGAGCCAGTTGTCATTTGTTGGGAGATTGGCTAGGACCCTAGACCTTAACCAGGTGAGGCCATGAAGCACAGAGTTGACACCCCAACCGTTTTTACTTCCACACTCTCTGCCCTCCAACCCCTAAGAGTGACAGAAACCTTCTAGATAAGAAGCTAGATTGGGAACAGCCTCCTGCTCTGATTTATACACTCCCTAAAAACATCCCTTGCTCTTCACTTTTGTGCACTTTCTGTTGCTAATAAAAAGCAAGCAGAAGGTAGAAAAGGATGAGAAAATTTTTTATTTTTCTGAGAGTCCTTCATAGGAGCTTGTCTGAGTTTAGACTGGAGATCTTGGTTATGTCTGAGTCCTGACTGGTGCCAATTATTGGTCCAAAGTTTCAAATTCAAGTTCAAATTCAGCTTCAAATTGATATTAGAACTACTGCTAATAACATATACTCTTAAGAGGACTTACTATGGGCCAGGCACTCTTCTAATGACTTCTACATATGTTTTTGTATATTTAAGCCTCACAATAACCCTAAGAAGGAGCTACTATTATTATCCCCATTTTAGAGATGAATAAACTGAGACACAGGAAGGTGAAGTAGCTTGCCCAAGATCATTTGGTGAGAGTCAGAGCTGAGATGAAAATCCAAGCAGTCTGGCTTCAGAGTCTCCACCACATATGCCTCTTAAAATCGCTGAATTACCCTTCTTCACAATGATCCCATTTCATCTGGAATTGGGTTACCAACAAATGGTTGTTAGAGTAGACTCTTGTTCCAATTAAATTAGCCAGAAATAAAGGGCATTAAAAAAAAAATGTTGAATGTGAAGTGGTATTTACTTTGAATTTTTAATCACATTCATTTGGGAGAACTAATAGAAAAATAGATTGAAATGACCTGTAAACTTGGAAAAGTTATGGTCAAGGCCAAACCACTGATGGTATTCCTCTTCAGCCAGATTATGTATTTACACTTGCATGTTTTCTGGCCTTATCTGTACTTATGAAATATTTCAGACCTTGCTTACCTTGGAACACACTGCTCCTCTGGCATTTTTTTTTTTTTTTTTTAAGATTGGCCTTTATTCAGTCATTAAATATTAATTGTTAGCTATAGATGATTTTTATAGATGAAGCATTATATTAGGCTCAGGAGATATAAAGAAAAAATAAGATAAAGGCCCAGCTTTGAACAGAATTTATGATTTAATTGGAAGGAAAAGTTTCATTGGAAGACAGAACAGGGAGTCCCAGTGAGAATGTAGTAAATGGTGTGTGACTGGGGAAGCCTTTGGAGATTTCAGAAAAGTGGGCGCTTTGAGCTTTGATGTGGAATTAAAATCCAAGTAAGATTTTAATGGGCAGAGAGAAGTCAGGGAGGGGAGTTGCTTGTTTCTAGGGGTGTTGAGGAAAGCAAGAAGGTGAATGAGGTAACAGCATTGCAGAAGAACAAAATGGGTTTATCACAGCAAGGGAAGCCTTTTGCCTGGTAAGAAAAGCTCACATAGGCAACTTCTGGGAGGTAAGATGAGAACGGGAGATTTAGGATCCTGAGTTATCAACTAGAGAACCACACTTTGATTGCATTGAAGGAGATGCACAAGCAACTTGTGTGAGTTAGGATTGAAAGTTGTGTTGTGGTTAGGTGAGGAGGGTGAGGGTTTATGTCACTGCCAACTTGGCATACTTTGTCTGAAACCCAACAGGGCGCCATTAACAGGCGACCTGTGAATACATCCCCACCCTTAGTGAGACCACTACTTCTAGAGACCTTTCCGGTAAACACTTCTCAGCCACTTTTTTAAAAAAAAATAAGGTAAAGTTTCCATTCAGTAAAATTTACCCTTTTTGGCATGCAGTGCCATGAATTTTAACAAGTCCATGCATATTTTTTATGTAACCATCACCACAATCAGGATATAGGACAATTCCATTACTGTCCAGATTTCCTTGTGCCGCTCTGTAGTCAGCCCCTCACTTTACCCCTAGCCCCTACAAACCACTGATCTGTTTTTGTCCCTACAATTTTTGACTTTTCCAGAATGCCATGTATAGATGGAGTCGTGTCCTGTGTCGCCTTTTGAGTCTTGCCTTTCCTTCAGCAACATGCATTTGGGATGCTTCCAAGTCGTTGCCCGTATAAGGAATCATTCCTTTTGACTGTCTCGGCCACTTTTGTTTTATTTTATTGTGCTTTAGGTGAAAGTTTACAGAGCAAAAGAGTTTCTGATTCAACAATTTATACACAAATAGTTTTGTAACATTGGTTGCAATCCCCACGATGTATCAACACTCTCCCCTTCCACACCCCAATTCCCCATTTCCATTCCTCTACTTTTCCTGTCCCTTCCTGTCTTCTTGTCATTGCTTTTGGGCAGGTGTTGCCCTTTTGGTCTCGTATGCATGACTGAACTAAGAAGCACCATCTCACGTGTGTTATTTTATACACCTGTCTAATCTTTGTCTGAAGGGTGAACTTTGGGAGTGGCTTCAGTTCTCCGTTAGCATATCCGGGGGCCATAGTCTTAGGGGTTCTTCCAGTCTCCATCAGACCAATAAGTCTGGTCATTTTTGTGTGTGTGTGAATTTGAATTTTGTTCTGTATTTCTCCCCCCACCCCTGGCTCTGTCTGGGACCCTTTATTGTGGTCCCTACAGAGTGGTTGGTGGTAGTAACTGGGCACCATCTAGTTCTTCCGGATTCAGGCTGGTGGAGGCTGTGGTACTTGCAGTCCATTTGTTCTTTGGGCTAATACTTCCCTTATGTCTTTGGTTTTCTCCACTCTCCTTTGCTCCGAGTGGGATGGGACCAGTAGATGTATCTTAGAGGCCACTTACAATGTTTTAAGACCCCAGATGCTACTCACCAAAGTTGAATGTAGAACATTTTCTTTATGAACTTTGTTATGCCAGTTGACCTAGGTGACCCCTACGACCATGATCTCCAGCCCTCAGCCCCAGTAACAGTCCTTCAAGGTGTTCAGATGTGTCTGTGAAGCTTCTATGTCTTTGCCTTGGTCAAATTATACTGACTTTCCCTATACTGTGCACTGTCTTTCCCTTCACCAAAGGTAACACTTGTCTACGATCTAGTTAATGATTTCTCCTTCCCAACCCCCATCAAAGATCGTTTCTTTCTGTGTGTAAGCCTTTTCTTGAGTTTTTATAATAGTGGTCCCATACAGTGTTTGTCCTTTTCTGATTGACTTTTTTCCCTCAGCGTAACGCCCTTCAGATTCGTCCATATTGTGAGATGTTTTGCAGATTCATCATTGTTCTTTACCATTGCATAGTATTCCATTGTGTGTTCGTACCATAACTCGTTTATCCATTCATCTGTCAATGGTTGTTTCCATCTTTTTGCTATTGTGAATACCGTGTCTCAGCCACTTTTGATTTATGTCTGCCTATCACTGATTCAATGGCACTGGGCTTGGCTTGCTTGGCTTATCATGCTTATGAAGTTCCTGGGAGGCACAAATGGTTAAGTGCTTGCTTCCTAACCGAAAGGTTGGCTGTTGGAATCCACCCAGAGGTGCCTCAAAAGAAAGGCCTGTTGATCTACTTCCCAAAGGTCACAGCCATTGAAAACCCTATGGAGCACAGTACTACTCGGACATGCATAGGGTTGCTGTGAGTTCGGATCTACTCCACGGCAGTGTCTTGTTATTTTTATTATTTTTTAATTTTTTTGGTCACAGTTATAACACGAGGATTTAGTTTCATACCTTTTGCATAACTTGAAATTTCCTTCTGCTTCCCTAGCCTCCCACTTTCCTGTCTCCTCAGCCCCTGGCTACTCCTCTATCTCTCTGTTCCCCTCCAACTTTTTTTTTTTTTTTTAAATAACTTTTATTGTGCTTTAAGTGAAAGTTTACAAATCAAGTCAGTCTCTCACATATAAACTTGTGTACACCTTACTACATACTCTCACTTACTCTCCCCTTAATAAGTCAGCCCACTCCCTCATTCCAGTCACTCCTTTTGTGACCATTTTGCCAGTTTCTAATCCCCTCTACCCTCCCATCTCCCCTCTAGACAGGAGATGCCAACATAGTCTCAAGTGTCCACCTGATACAAGTAGCTCACTCCTCATCAGCATGTCCCTCCAACCCGTTGTCCAGTCCAATCCATGTCTGATGAGTTGTCTTCTGGAATGGTTCCTGTCCTACCCCTCCAACTTTTTAAAGAGTTGTCTATACTTTTTTCCTCCCTCCCTCTATTTCCTCACCTCCTACTTCTTCACTTCATAGCAATCTGGTCTCCACTCCCACCTCTCTAAGTCAAACTGCTCTTGCCAAGAACACCTCATTGTTGATAAATCTCATGAGCACTTCTCAGTCTTTCTCTAATTTGGCTTCTCAGCAGTATTTGACAGTGGTGACCACCTTCTCCTTCTTAAAACATTCTTTTTTCCTTGCGTTTAATAACGCTGAAATCTCCTAGGATTCTCTTTACCTTTCTGGTCTGTCCACCACCTTGCAGGTGCACTTCTCTTCCTTTGCCCATTTCTTAGGTGTTGGTGTTGTCCCAGTGAGATCCTGAGCCTCTCCTTGTCTATGTAGATCCTCTCTGAGCCATATCTTTCACCATTATGATATCATAATGTATACCTAGAATTCTGTCCCTAATGTTTCATAAGAGCTTCAAACAAACTTCTCTTCCCCTTTTGGATGTTCTCAAGGTGCCTTAGTTCAAGTATGCTCAAAACTCATCATCCTCACCACACCCACAACCAGAGCCTTCTCCTGTTATCCTCATCACCACCATCTACCCGTGTGTCTTCGCCGGGATTATCCTTGATTCATCTCTGTCCCTCACTCTCAGCATAAAACTGATTTCCAAGTTCTATTGATTCTACATTTCAAATATCACTAGAAACTGAATATTTCATTCCTACAGCTTCTATGATCGTCCAGACCACCTCTTCTCTTGCCTGCGTTTTTGTATTTCCTGTTTTGCATGGAATCTTTACAGAGCAACAAGGCTATCATCCAAAATACAAGTAGGATCTTATCATTCCTCTGTCCAAAACTTTTCAATGGCTTGCTTAAGGCCAAGTTCGAACTCTGTAACATGCTACATAGAGCTTGTCGTGATCTGATCCCTGCTTATCTCTCCATTTATTCATTTATTGATTCATTCAACACATATCTATCGAGTACTTATTTGGTGTATTAGTTACTTGGGATAGTGAACAAACAGAGATCTCAGCTCTCACGCAGATTATGTTGGTTACAATGAGCAAATGAATTACAGTATGTTGGAAGGCGATAAATGCTATGGGAAAAAGAATAGAGCAAGTTGGAGGATTGATAGAGATGGGGTAATGGGCCGGTTGCAGTTTTTAAATACGGGATTCAGGATTGCTAACGTTGAGACATTTTGAGTAAAGCTGTGAGAGAAGTGAGTTAGCTACGAGGATTTGGGGATAGGACATTCCAGGCACAGAGCACAGCCAGTTCCAAAACCCTAAGGTGCAAGAGTGCATGGTGTGTTTAAGGAACAGCAAGGAGGCCAGAGGGCCAGGAGCAGAGCTAGCGAGGAGGAAAGCAATGCTAGGAAAGACCAGAGAGGAAATACTGTCCAGGAAGCATATCACACAGGGTCATTCTAGGTCATTGTAGGAATCGACTTGATGGCACCAGTTAAGGACTTTACCTTTTACTTTGAAGGAAATGAGGAGCTACTGGAGGTATTTGAGCATAGGAGTGACCATGGCTTAGGTTTAAGAGCATCACTCTGGCTGCTAAGTTGATAGTAGACTGTGTGCAGACAAAGGTACAAGCAGAGAGACTTCTTAGGAAGCTATTTCAGTAGTCCAGCTTTACTTCTTGCCATTCACTTCTTCAAACTCTCGTTCTAGCCATATCAAACTTATGCCATTCTTCAGATGTGCCACAGGCTCCCTTCATTTCAGCCTTTTTCTCTCTATTAATTCTGCTTAGACTAGCCCTTGCATTGCCCTAATGTTTGTTTGGCTCACTCTGTTCTTATATTTTGTAACAAATTAGATATCAGTTCCATCAGGCAATTGTTTTTGATCTTCCAAGTGTAAGATGAAGCCCCTACTTTGTGCCTATCGTAGCTCTTCACATAGACCTATGGTGTCTCATTTAGTTCTCTGCCCCTCCCACTTGTCTGAAAGCTTTATGAGGGTAAGGTTCATGGTTCTAGTGTCTTCTCAATTCTTGGCTTTAGTAAGCGCTCAACAAATTGTGCCTCAATCTCCAGGTTTGTGAATGGCAGCATCCTGAACGACTGAAACAGCTTCTTGATTTGGAGATGAGAGAAACGGGAGAACCACACCACAGGCTACTGGAACTCTGCCAGGATGTCATACGCTACAGTGTCAAAACTAGTAAGAACTTCAGTTTACTTCCTGGATGTGACATGTTCTTACATTTTCCTAAGCACGTATTACCTCCTAAGAAAGCCAAGGACGGCTATGTTTCTGGGGATGAGAAATCCAAATAAAAAATAGTGGTCCGTTTAATCTCTGATTATATACAGATTTGTGGTCAAGGTCAAAAATAAACTGATAGGAGAACTCTTGACTTTTAGTGGTCATACGTAAGTATCACCTCTTTCTTGGCAAAAGCCATCCTTCATTTATAATCAAGAACGTACCTTATGACTACTACTTATTAGAATAGTTATTGTGTTTTATGTTGGTCCAGCTGGTAAGAGATATTTTGATTTGATATATTTGTTAAAGGATTTTAAATTTTGATGGCCCAGAATATGCAAAAAAAAAAAAAAAAATCGAGATGGTGTCTTTAATATAGACAAAAATGAATTTATTCCAAAGACATGGAAAAACTCTTGGCAGTTGCTAATTACAAAATTAATTGATCAAATCTGGCAGGATCAAAAAATAAAAGTCCTTAGGAAAGTATAAGAAAAATGGTAAGTTTTTGCAGTGATTTTTCCACAAGGATGCATAACCCACTGTGATCTTTTGTAAATTCGATAACATGATATCATTCTTGTGGTGAAGTGCTATCCCAGCTTGACTGCTAATGTTTTATACATGCAGTGAACAAGTTTCAAAAGTGGGAGACTAACTTCCCCAAATACGTATTTCTCAGTATGATGTGAAGCTAATCTAGTGTTTAAGACCATACAGGCATTATGCTTTGTGACTTGTGATACTGAACTAAATTTGGTAGAAAGAACATAATAAAATCCTGGCTAAAAATAATTGGATTATATTCCCTTGGGAAAACCTGGTGTATGTATCAAAACCCAGTTAGCATTTCAAAAGCAGAGATACATATCTTATTGTTATAGGGTATGTCAGAAGTGTAGAATGGCATTTAAGGCAGTGGATTTTTCAGTTCACTGGATATTTTCCATAATGTAACCATGGAAATCAATCATAAATTAACACAGGACTGAAAAAAATCGTATTAAAATTACTTGTAGCAATGTCTAGTTTTCTTTGCCAGATCGGAGGAAGTGTTTCATTTTATATAAAGAGCCATTTTTTGAGAATTTTGTTTTTTTATTGAACTCGTAGTTTAAAGCGAGAGGGAGAACAAACAAACAAACAAACAAAAAATGTTATAAATTGTGACGGTAGATCACTGACTAAAATCGTTCCCACGTTCTCACGTTTAGAAATAGACCTTCTTCCTCTTTGTTTTCCATCACGTTGGGCTTCCTATGATTGAGAATATCAAGTTAGTTAGCCTGGAGTTTGGTGTGAATATTCACACTGTGTAAAGCCAAGAACCTTTATGAGGCCTTTTCTATGAGGAAAAAAAAAAAAAAGAAGATTGAAACTAGAAGTTGTTTGAGTCTTAAAGGCAACCGCCTTTGAAATAAGTTGAATCCGAAAGTTGGTGTAAGCTGTGTGATGAATCACGTCTTGCTCCATCTGAATAATGCCAGGCTCAGTAGCCCAACCTGAAACCGAAAGGTCACTTCCCAGCAGTAGCCTGAAGTGAACCCTATTGGTGAGTGAAATGTATTTGAAGTACGGGGACTTAATATTGATATTTTCAGAAGATAAAGGTAGCAGGCTTTGATATGTGGACAAACAAGTTTCAAATAATCCATCCCTCAGGGAATCTGGTTTGGGTTTAGCTTCTAGAAAAATAGAGCAAGTAAACCAACAGGATTAAAAGTATGTTCAAGTCCTACTTAGAAACTTATTTTCAACATTTGTTTTCTTGTACATGATTAGATTTTGAGTTTTCTTTTTTAACTGAGGTATAATTTACATTCAATAAATTGCACAAATCTTAACTACTCATCTCAATAGAATTTTTACGTATCTCTACGTATGTAACCCTTACCCAGATCAAGATATAGAATATTTCCAGAATTTCAAAGACTCTCTCAAGGCCCCCTCCCAATCAATAACTCCTTCCCAAAGTTACCCGCAGTGCTAACGATGTCTTCATAGACCAGCTTTACCTGGTTTTGAATATCACACAAATGGATTCATACAGTGTGTGTTCTTTTGTGTCTGGCTTCTTTCACTATCTGAAAAATTGATTCGTGTTATTCCTGTGTCATTAGTTGTTTTTTTCTTTTGTATTGCTGTGTAGTTGAATATTCTGTTTTACAATTTACAGATCACCCAAGGTTTTTCAACCAGTTGTATGCTGGACTTGATTACTACTCCTTGGTGGCTCGGTTTATAACAGAAGCATTAAACCCAAGCGTGTAAGTGCCATGTTGCTGAAATGTTACACTAAGCATGGGTTAGCGATTTCTTGTTTATGTAAATGAAATTTTATTTCATGAATTCCTGTTTAATGGTTTCACGTATGCAGTGTCATCCTAAATAAAGAAAAAGTCATATGACACTTAGCAGTGTTCAATGAATGGATAAAGCAAGGATCGTTACTTCCATTTAACAGACAAGGAGATGGATTAGGCAACTTCCTGTATATTCCTTCATGAAATGCCCTGTCTGTACTGAGTGCTGGAGCTATACTATGAATAAAAACAAACCTTGACTTTGTCCTCATGGAGCATAAAATCTGATAAGAGAAAGAGATGCTAATCAAAACGTAAAATTTGACCTCTGATGTGAGGAAGTGCATGATGCTATAAATATAAATGTGGTACTTTTTCCTGATTGAGAACTCAGGGAAGGCTTCTCTGAGGAAGTGAGAGCTGAAGGATGAGTAAGAGTTAACGAGGTGAAAAGAGAAGGGGTAAGTTCCTGGCAGAGGGAACAGCATGTGCAAAGGCCTCTGGAGGAAGTCACATGACATGTGTTATAAACTGAAGGCCAGCGTGGATATAGCGAGACAGCGAAAGGGAACGTGCTGGAAGACGAGGCTGGATAAGTAATAGCCAGACGTACAGGGCCCATTTTTCAATTCGAAGCACAATGGAAAGCCTCTGAAGGGTTCTAAATCATTGGGTACCAGCTGTTTTCTTAGTGAAAAGATCGTTCTGGCAATATGGGGGGAGAGTAGATTAGAGGGGACCAGTTAGGAGGGCGTTACCTTAGTCACTTGAGAGATGATGATAGCTTGGACTTGGATGAAAGCAGTGGGAATAGAGAGGGAAAAAATGAGATTAGAAGATAAAATGGAAAGGATTGGATGATATTTTGGATCTTGGAAATGAGGACAAGAGGGAGGCTTCTGGGATAATACCTGGGTTTCTGGTGTTCATACGAGGGCTGATGGTCATGTCATTCACTGGGAGTGGAGACCAAGCAAGATCAAGAATTCAGTTTTCACGTCTGGGGTCTTAAATGCTAATAAGCGGCCATCTAAGATGCATCAATTAGTTTCAACCCACCTAGAGCAAAGGAGAATGAAGAACACCAAGGTCGCACGACAACTAAGAACCCAAGAGACAGAAAGGGCCACATGAACCAGAGACCTACATTATCCTGAGACCAGAAGAACTAGTTGGTGCCCGGCCACAATCGATGACTGCCCTGACAGGGAGCACAATAGAGAACCCCTGAGGGAGCAGGAGATCGGTGGGATGCAGACCCCAAATTCTCATAAAAATACCATACTTAATGGTCTGACTGTGACTAGAGGAATCCCGGCAGGCATGGTCACCAAACCTTCTGTTGGCACAGGACAGGAGCCATTCCCGAAGACAACTCATCAGACATGAAAGGGACTGGACAGTGGGTAGGAGAGAGATGCTGAAGAAGAGAGAGCTAATTATATAAGGTGGACACTTGAGACTGTGCTGGCATCTCCTGTCTGGAGGGGGGATGAGAGGATAGAGAGAGTTGGAAGCTGGCAAAATTGTCATGAAAGGAGAGACTGGAAGGGCTGACTCATTAGGGGGAGAGCAAGTGGGAGTAAGGAGTAAGATGTATATAAACTTATATGTGACAGACTGACTTGATTTGTAAACGTTCACTTGAAGCTCAATAAAAGTTAATAAAAAAAAAAAAAAAAGAATTCAGTTTTCAGTTGTGGGCATCTGAGTTTGCAGTGACTGAGATATCCAGGAGGTTGTGTCAACTAAAGCTGAGAGTTATACCTCGAATTCTGATATCTACGTGGAAGGTATAAATTTGGGAATTATTTGTGAGTAGATGATAATTGAAATTGTGGGCATGGATGATAACCTCTAGGCCAGATTCTCAATTCTGACTGCTCGTGAGAATCAACTTGGGAATGTCAATGTATATATACATATACCAATTAAATCTGAATCTCTGTGGGTGTGTTCCAGGCACTGCTGTATTTACCAAGCTTATCAAGTGATTTTTATAAGCAGCCAGCATAGAGAACCACTGCCTGGGGGACAGAGTATAGAGAAGAGGGCTTAGGACTGGGTCTTGAAGACATCCAAGGATGAGGAGGGCCAGCTTACAATAGAGAGAGAAGGAGAAAACCAGGATAGACATGGAAGCCATGGAGGAGAGTGTGCCTAAACATAGAAGGGAATCAATGGCATCACATGCTGTCGAGTAGTAAACAAAGACAAAGACTGAAAAGTGTCCATTTGTAAAGCGACATGGACATGATTGGTGACACTAGCTAAAGAAGGTTTGGTAGAGGAATGAGAGCAGACACCAGGGTACAGTGGGTAGAAGAGTAAACGGTAGATGAGTCAGAAGAGACAGTAAGATTCCTGCACAACTCTTTGAACCTTTCTTGGTGTGTTCTAGGTTTCCTAACCCGTGTCTGAGTTCCTTTATCTGAACTAATTAGATAAATAATAATAAATAAAAATAAATCCCTTCATTTTAAAATCGATTTTACCTGAGATCTCTGAATCACATTTTGTTATCCTCACAATTTGTTCTCAGAGGCAAGGATGAGCATGTATTTTTCTTACCATTTTATTGATCAGGTGACAGACAGAAAGAAAATGATTAACTCTGAAAACTCGGGGTGCTAAGCTGAACAATCCACTTGAAATATGGGCGTGAATTTATATTGGCTTTTCCTCCAACTGCAGCTTATTCTCAAGTTATACAGTTAGACCAGCTTTCAAAGAGAGCTTTAATACTAACTTTTTTTCCTTACAAAAAATGAATGATTAGCTCATTTGTATTTATTGGTACACATTATATATATATATATATATATATATATATATATATATATTTTAAAACGCTTGGTATTTGAAACTGGCTGCATAGCATGGTTGAAAACAAGACCTCTCTTGTTTGTACAATGACATGGTCTGTAGAGTGCTTGGCACATAGTAGGGGCTCAGTTTTTATTTTATTTTTTGGCCTTATTCCCAAAGGTTTCTCTCCAGATGTTAAAATAATTGCATTGAGTTCTGTGGCTATAAATCTAAATGTGTCTGCTTAACTTGTATTTAGAGTACACATTTATTCAAATACAATTTAAAGTAATCACCTAATTGAGGAGGAGATTATAGATATTTAGTCATCCTCAAGTTATCTGGAGAGAGAAGAGACTCAAACATTGCAAAACAAGGCATGGTAACCGTTGCCAGTTGGGTTCCCTGGGAAGCAGACTCTAGACGGAGTTTAGCGAGCAGGAGGTTTATTAAGCAGGACCCTTGGGATCAACACCAGTGAGCAGGAGGGAAAAGATACAGGAATGGGCAGAGGCAGGAGTCAAGCTGAGATGCAGGCTCAGTGACAGCCGGGGCTGACCACAGGGAGATCCCTGTGGTTAGAATGACCCTTCAGAGTGGCCCCAGTTGAGCTCAGACGGCCAGCCCTTTATACTTCACTCTCCATCAGTCATCAGGCCTAGACTCTTATAGGAAGGGCCGTGGCTTTGGAAGAGGCGACTTGCTGAGGCCGAGGCATTCCCCGAAGTGCTGACGGGGTAACGCCCTGACAACAGCACTCCAGCCCCTGGAGCACAGATCCTTCACTGACAGGGGATCTAAGCGGCGCCTTTGCGGTGGTGTCAGCCACGTAATGAGAGGTACCCACAGAGCTCTCCCCATCTGTACAACCACAGGCAGTGGGATGGAGAAAGCCCTAGTTCAGGGCAGGTAGTCTCCATGCTGAATAGTGAGAACTGACTGTTAACATGCGAATGCACTCATGGCAGTAACCTAATAAAACCGGGTTACCATGACACTGGTTCTTCTTTAACCAGCATCCAGAACATGTCTTAGAGAGTGAAATGGTTACCGCCTGTGGCTAACACGAAGAATCCTGATGCACTACCTTTATCCCTCCCAGTGGAGTTCAAGGTTCTCTCCAAATGAACTCTGGTGAAGTAGCGTGTGGACCCCTGAGCTCACCCGCTGCTGGCATTTATTTAACTATGACCAGCAGCATCCCTGAATGCGTATTTCTGTATTTCCAGTGGACACATTTCCAAAGGCTCTACCTGCATGTCAACAGCCAGGTGGTTTGATGAAACTCTACGTGCATTTCTTGGGATGCCAAAGGGGTGGTTTGACGCTGGTCATAGAAGTGAAGTGTTTTTTGTATCTATCTAGTTACACGTATGAGGTGTCTCCGGTGTTTCTGTTAGTGGAAGAAGCTGTACTGAAGAAAATGATTGAATTTATTGGCTGGAAAGAAGGGGATGGAATATTTAACCCAGGTAAGTGCAACTAGTTATTGTCATCAGCCTTCCATTATGAGCATCTACAAACTGGTTTATTCATGTCCTGTAACCAAAAACCCAGTGCCATCGAGTCGATTCCGACTCATAGCAGCCCTCTAGGACAGAGAAGAACTGCCCCATTGAGTTTCCAAGGAGCGCCTGGTGGATTCCAACTGCCGACCCTTTGGTTAGCAGCCGTAGCACTTAACCACTACGCCACCAGGCTTTCCTCGTGTCCTGTATGAAGAACTGAAACTCCTTGTAGATTTCCATGTTACAAAAAGTTGGATATTAATAAAGCTATGTTTTTTTTTATTTGACAAGAACCTAGCTCGTGCCTTTCTAGAAAGAGACTTATAATATTTCCATAAATGCTACACAAATTGTCACACAAATGAGATTTCTGCAACTGAGGCATTGTAGCTAACAAAAATGGATTTATCAGCTCTTGGGAGTTTGGAAGGGCAATAATAGCCCCTCAAGTTGTTCAGATCAATTTTACTTGAGACGGTTTTGGAATTGCATTTTGTTTAGCCTTACAGTTGTTATTTTTGGTGTTGGGGGTAAAGCATGTATTTTTATTTTTCATTTTATTCATCAGGCGACAGAATGAAAATTATTAACTGTGGAGACTTGAGTCCAGATAGGTCTCCTGGCCCTCAACCTAGAGCCTGAAGATGGAAACTTTTAGCTTCAAAAACCTCTGGTGTGAGAGAATAGACTAAAACCTCTCTCTTTGCTGAGATTGGAAATTGCTGGGTTTGGAAATTAGGAGGTGTATTCAGGGTTTGGTCTGGGTTATCGGTGGAATATTCAGAGTACTGGGGAGGGGCAAGTTCAGATGACTTGCATCGTGATTTGTGCCTTTTGTGTATTACACTGTATTCAGCAATGGGAGAGCTATAACTTCCTGCTATAAATATCGTATCTTGCTTTTTTTTTTTTTTGCAGGTGGTTCAGTGTCCAATATGTATGCAGTGAACTTAGCTAGATACAAATATTGTCCTGATATTAAGGAAAAGGGGCTGTCTGGGCTGCCAAGATTAGTCCTTTTCACATCTGCAGAGGTAAAAAAAATTATTCTTGATATCAGGTATATGTTTTCTGACAATGCAATATTATAACCCGGCTTGTTTATTGTGGGGACTCCTGAGGTGATTTTTATACTCTTGGCATATAACTAACATGTCTAAATATAATATCTTATTCCAAAGGAAAATTGGATGGGTTTGATATTGTAACCCCTGGCCACTCAGTTTTGCACATCACCTTTATTTAAATATTATAACCTGTAACATTTTTCTCTGAGAAAAGAGAACATTTAATTTGAAAGTGCCGTCTCTTTCCATGAATCTCTTCTTTGAGCGTATTTGTTAGAGCTTAGATGATTGCTACTGATCTAGGCGATGTCGTCCACTCACATTTCCTTGTAAAATTGGTTGCTTTGGGTGACTGATATAAATCTTTTATGTATTCCTATTCAAGGGGAAAAGGAGATTCCCAGTAACAATGAACATCACACACACACAAACACAATTGAATGTGGCCACAGTTCCCTGATCTTTTATTTGACTCTCCACTAAGTAGGAGATCAGAGAGTGGTTAAGTGCATTGACTTTGAGCTAGGCTGCTTGGATTTAATTCCTGTATCCATCACTTTCTATCTGAGTGACCTTGGGTAAACTGATGAACATTTCTATCCCTCAGTTTCCTAATCTGTACATGCAAGTACATCGGTTAGCTCTTGCTATCCAACAAATTATCCCTAAAGCCAGTGGCATAGAACTACAACCGTATATTATTGCTCACAAGTCTCTGGAAAGCTGGGCAGTTCTGCTGCTCAAGGCTGGGCTCCCTCACGTGCCTGGGGGTTGGCTGGCTGATGGCTGATCGAGGGTGGCTCAGCTGGGGTGATAGCATGACTTTTCTCTGCTCTATGTGTCTGTCAGTCTCCAGCTGGCCAGTCCAGGTATGTTCCGAGGGCAATGGTAGAGGGGCAGAGAGCCTGGAGATCCACCAAGCCTCTTGAGTCCTAGCCTCAGAACATTATCACTTCTGCCTCATTTTCTTGGAAAAATAGCTCATACCTCTGAAGCCAGATCAAAGAAGTAGGAAAGTAGACTACGTCTTGAGGGGAGTTGCTGCAAAGTCAACCAGCAACGGGCGTGGATAAAGGGAGCTGTGAGTAAGTGAAGCCGTCTAAGCAACCCAGCTACCCCAGCAAGCTTCGTGCTGCACTGATGTATCGTTGTGAAGGTTAAATGAGTTAATTCATCTAAAGTAGCGTCTGGCACATAATAGATAGTCAAAAATTCTAGCTATATTCTAGAATATACAAATTCCAAGAGACAGAAAGTAGACTAGAGGTTACCAAGGGCTGGGGAGTAGGAGTAGAGAGTTATTGCTAAATGGGTACAGTTTCTATTGGAGATGATGGAAAAGTTTTGGAAATAGTGATGGCGTTTCCATGACATTGTAAATGTAATAAATGCCACCGAATTGTAATGGGTAAAGTGGTGATTTTTATGTCATATGTATTTTACCACCAGCACATTTTTTAAAAAAGAAATTGGCTAGTATTTGTAGGAGGAGGGAAAAGCAGCCAGCTGTGATAAGGTGATGAGCTGATAAGGTGGGTAGCTGGCACAGCTTCAGTACACTTTCTTCCTTCTCTGTGTTGTGTGACCCCAGTGGGTGTGTCTGTCCACTCCGCCATCACTTCTTTCCCAGATCCTTTCCAGGAAGTACCCTCTGCAGTAATTCTAGGTCTCTGTCAAACACACGAGGAAGCCAAAACCTGAAAGTTCTCTGTTATTTCCTGCTGGGCTTTTCTGTACCGTTATATATATATATTTTAAGACCAAACATTACATTTCCATCGCAAAAAGACAAAACTGTGCACTGAGAGGTCGGCCATGAAAGAAAACCTGGCACCTTCACGTTTCCCTTCTGCCCTGCTCCACCTTTGCTTTAGTTAGCTCAGTGCTAAGGGCAAAGTCGGTGATGAATGCTGGCAGGCCCCTGGGAGGAATCGTCTGGCCCCAGATTTTTACGCAGCAGCCAGAGGCCCATCTTCATGAGGTGTTCTTTCTGTAGCAAGAGAAGAGTTTGCTAATGTGGACAGCTTGGGAAAACGCTTAGTTATTATGGAGTAAAGTTTCCCTCTCCGGGTTCCAACCCTGGATATGTCAGTTTGAGGGACTCCTGCGGATCAGAAATACGAAGTCCCTTCTGTGTTTGGGTTGCTATTTCCAGACCCGGGAAAGTTGGTTTAATAGGGCCCCTGCTATCAGCTCGATGTTTTCCCGTTTGCCTCTTTTCATTCTTTGCTGTGTTTAAAACTTGCTGGAGTTCTCTTCTGGAATAATTACCCTGAAAGAGGCGAAATCATCCTAGAATCTTCCAGAATAAAGATTATGCCTGGGAAAGAGTCACAATACAGGGGAGTAAGAAGAAATTGAATGCAAAAGCCTTAGCTAGCATGCCATCGGACCAAACCAAACCAAACCAAACCAAACCAAACCAATCTCTCTGCCCTCGAGTTGATTCCGACTCATGGAGACCGTATAGGACAGAGTAGAACTGTCCCGTAGGGTTTTCAAGGAGAGGCTGGTGGTTTAAAACTGCCCACCTTTTGGTTAGCAGCCGAGCTCTTAACCACTGTGCCACCAGGGCTTCATGCCAGTAGAAGATGGAGTTGAAAAAGCGAGAAGTGGATGTGAATTCTGTGGGAAAATGCCATCGCTTTGAGAGCACCTTAGCCCCGAGTATGTACTTTCTCCCCATCCACTCAGCTCCATTTTGTGGCTTGCTCTTTTCCCTGCCCTGCCTAAAAGATAGAGCTGATAGCATTTCCATTATTCTAATTCATATTTTAGTGGCTGCCTTTACTACTTATCACAACAAATTAACGTATTTAATTTAAAAATAATTAAAAAGGGCTGTGTTTACTAAATGGCCCCAAATACTATGGGAGCCTTGTTGCTACACGCTCTTGGTTTTCTTTTAGGTGTTTGGTCCATGGTCCAGGCGTTATTTTCCTGTCTTGTTTTATCACGTGGTCATACTCTTCCCATTTTCATGCTGCCCCAGATTAACCAGGTTAATTACTTATCCCCACCTTGCACCATCAAATGCAGAATACTGGCTCTCTCCACTGAGGGTGCATTTGCCTGCTTCAGGTTCTGGATGTGATCCAGCTCTTGATGAAGAGCTGGGAGATGATGACAGAGACCCTATACTGTGAACATTTCTAAAGTAGTCTCTCCATTGCTAAGCGGGAATCCAACAGAAGGGACCTTTTGGAGAAAAGTAATAAAGTGATCACCTGAGACTTGATTAGCACTTAGATATGAATTCCTTGGGAGTGGAGAAATCCTAGGTTTCTAATGTTCCTGAACAGGTCTGTCTTGGAAGAAGTACAACCAGAGTGCTCATTAGAAGCAAGGATGGTGAGATTACGTCTCACGTACTTTGGACATGTTATCAAGAGGGACCAGTCCCTGGAAAAGGCCATCATGCTTGGTAAAGTAGAGGATCAGCAAAAAAGAGAAAGAGCCTCAGTGAGATGGATTGATACAGCGGCCGCAACCATAGGCTGAAGCATGGCAATGATTGTGAGGATGGCGCAAGACCAGGCAGTGTTTCATTCTCTTGTACATGGGGTCACTGTGAGTCAGAACTGACAACAACAGTGTTCCTGAACTATTCAGATGACTTTTTGGAATCAGCATAAAGCAGTGATCATTGCCTGCCTCTAAACATGGAGGAGAAAAAAGGAACTGTTACCGCCCAGGCCAGCGATCAATGGGCCTAGCTCCTCTCTCACAGGGCAGGGGCTAGCGTGATGTGAATGTGTGTTTAGGGTACAAGCTTCAGGGTCATGCCTTCTTACATTTTACCCTCTAGACACCCCACCCTGGTCGTGGCCCTGCTCTCTGGGTGTGAACTGACCTGGGCTTGGATGTTTGTGTGTGCATTCTTAGTGGGCAAGCAGGTGCTTTTTACAGAGTTGTGCAAAGCTCAAGGAATTGAACCAACTATGTGGTCTTAGGGACATCCTCTACACACCCATTCTCTTTATTCCCTGATAAGTAGCATGTATAAAACCTTCCCTTCCTGCTCTAGAGCTCAAGGATCACCAAACTGGTCAGAACTAGAAGAAGCCCAAGTGTCCAGAACACAGTCTAAATCCAGCAGAAGACAGTGGTTCATTGAGAAACCCAAGGTCATATAAAAAGCCTTTGCTGGGATCAGAAAGTAAGACTTCAGCTCAGCGGTGCTGTTCACGTAGGCACTTGCTGTTTTATCTTTATAGAAATGAATGCCCGCTGAGGTTTTTGCAACTTCTGTAGACGTTTTAAACCTACGGGGAATCTGGGTCTTAGAACGACTGACTTTTCTTTTGTTAGTGATGGGAACAGCAACCACTTGTTTCTAAATGCAGCTGTTATTTCTGAACTCCAGCTTTCTAGGGTTTTCCTTTCCTTGGAACTACTCAGCATGTCTGAAGCATTGCTCTTTTTCTCTTTTCCTCCCTTCCCCAGGATTCTTTGCCTTTTCTCACGCTTTCAGATGTTCAGACTTCAGTTTTGCAGACTTTGTATCTGTCCCTATCCATTTGAGATTGACATTGGACTGTATTTTGCCCTGAGGCCCCTAAAAATACCTGCACCGAAGCTATTCTGATTACGAGTCTTTTTTTTTTTTTTTTTTAGCAGATTCATTGGTTGGGGGATATTTTGCTATTTTTCAGGGGCAGAGAGCTCTGTGATTTTCCTTACAGGCAGATGTCAGTGAGGTAGGCTAGTATTTATCATTATGAAATCAATAGCTGTTGGGTTGCCAGAGCCCACATCTCTGGTGAGAAATAATTCACCTCAGCTATGTCACTTTAGTTATGCCGGGCATGTCACCTCCAACCAACCCAGGCTGATGTAGCTAGTGGAGAATTAATTACATTTTCATGTACATTATCACTCTTCAATATGCATGTGTTCTTGTAAGGACCTGAAATGAATGCACCCTACAGGCATTTTGGACGTGTCCTGTTTGATATTTGGAAATTAATTATTTAGGATGGTATACCATTAGGATGGTATCATTCTTCCTGATCATACTTCTGCATTTATTTGTGTAGAGTTAAAAAAAAAAAAAGCTCCCAATATAACCCTCTTGACAGAGAAGAGAAAAAATCACCACATTGGAGAGAATAGATCAAGTTAAGTGTGAAGGCATGACTACTTTTTTAATGTATTCATACCTACAAATTAAATTACTAAGGTTTTTTGGTACAATAATGTCCTTAACACCTTCATTTTTTTGGCATGAAATTGAATTAATTGACCACCTGTCCTCACTAATGTATAAAGAGTGACATCTCCAATGTTTGAATGCTAATTATTTTATAGGCTGTATGTAGTAGGGGCAGAGGAAGGCTCAACCATCTAAAGCGTATACTACAATCTGCTAGTAAGAAATAGACCAGACCTAATTCCAGAACCGTCTATCAGCCTCACTCGTGCCATGGTTGAGTAAGGTAGTATGCCTGTAATTTATTATTACTTTTGTTATTATTATTTTAGCCACATTCCTGTGTGTTTAATTTCAGCCTTGCATTCAATATTAAACAAGATTGGTCAAGTGTCTGATCAGCATTTATAGCCCATTTTTTGCACTTGAAAATAAATTCTTCACCGGTTGTCGTGGATTGAATTATACCCCCCCCAAAATGTGTATATCAGCTTGGTTAGGCCATGATTCCCAGTATTCTGTGGTGGTCCTCCATTTTGTGATTGTAATTTTATGTTAAAAGATTAGGGTGGGATTGTAACACCCTTACCAGGTCACCTCCCTGATCCAATGTAAATAAAGGGAGTTTCCCTGGGGTGTGGCCTGCAGCACCTTTTATGTCTCAAGAGATAAAAGGAAAGGGAAGCAAGCAGAGAGTTGGGGACTTCATACTACCAAGAAAGAAGCACCAGGAGCAGAGCGCATCCTTAGACCAGCGGTTCCTGAGCAGAAAAACTCCTAGTCTAGGGGAAGATTGACAAGAAAGACCTTCATCCAGAGCCAACAGAGAGAGAAAGCCTTCCTCTGGAGCCGACACCCTGAATTTGGACTTCTAGTCTACTAGACTGTGAGAAAATAAATTTCTCTTTGTTAAAGCCATCCACTTGTATTTATGTTATAGCAGCACTAGATGACTAAGACACTGGTAGCCTTTGCGACAGAGTCTCTTGCTATCTCTTTAGAGAGTTTTGAGTTAACAGTGGACTAGATTCTAAGTCTCCATTAATACTGAGTCTTATTAGTAGCATCAAGAGAAACTTTTCTCAATGTTGAGAAGAATAACAGCCTTCACTAACCAACTTTGTTCTATGTGCCAGACACTATGCCAGACCCTTTACATGTATTAACCCATTTAATTCTTAACAAATTGATGGAGAGGGCATTATTGTCATACCCACTTTACAGATTAGCAAACAGCCTTGGTGAATATATGTTATTTGCTCAAAGTTCCATAACTGTAACGGGTAGACCTGGGAGTTAAATCCTGGTTTCTCAGACTCCAAAGTCAATGTTCTCAACGACTGTACTAAGGGGCTCAATTAAATTACTGTTTTCTTTTAATTTTGATGTCAGTGCAGTAATGTTCCAAAGATTGTGCTCAGCCAGGATGACTTACACTCATTTAGAAAATATGCAATATTTTTTTCATATTATGTGTTCATGTCTCTCCCTTCTCCTTTGCCCCTTTTAATTCAGAGTCATTACTCCATGAAGAAGGCAGCCTCCTTTCTTGGGATTGGTACTGACAACGTTTGCTTTGTGGAAACAGATGGAAGGTGATGTGGACAGGATTCGGAAGCGTGGTGGGTGGAGGGGGAGATCCATACCCTTTAAAAAGCTGTAGCGCTGTCTGTTAACTTCTAAACATAACTGAACTTCTCAAATCTATCCCTTAGAGGTAAGATGATACCTGAGGAACTGGAGAAACAAGTCTGGCAAGCCAGAAAAGAGGTGAGAGGGGAGAAAAAGAAAGAGAGGGAGAGACAATGTGTGCGTTTTGTGTGTCTGGGGATGAGAGAGAGGCTGAGATGGGCGGGGAGAGAATGCAAACAGCCTAACCCATTTCTATGTGTGGGAGAATGAAGAGAATTTGTTGAAGTTAAAATAGGGAAACTCATTTACAGATGTTCTATTTCCAGGTGCTTGGCTCTCCATGTTCTGTGGAGTTTCTTGGATGTTCTCATTCCCAGGTGGCCGGAGCCTATTAAAACATTGGCATCACCGTATTCAGGATCCTTGCCTAGAATTAGCCCTAAGGATGAACCCAGCCTCTCCAGCAGGGTCCAGCATCTGTTCTCCTACATAACTCCTGACTCTCAGAATTCTACTAGCCAAACCAAGCCTCTGAGTTCCATTCAGGATGATTACTGATTTCTTGATCAACCTGCCCTCCCAGGTTGCTCCCAACCCAAAGTCCATCTGTTGCTCTCACCCCATAGTAGGTCTAGGTCCAGCTCTGGCAGCAGTGGCATCGCCATGGGGGCCTTGGGGGTGCAGACCACACCGGGTGACACTGTCAGAGGGAGTGACACCAAAATGACTGTCTGTAAAGATTTGGTGCAGTGTTTCAGCAGGAATTTGTTATTTTTTTGATAAAAACATCCCTGTGGTTAGTTATAGGAGCCCTGGTAGTGCAGTGGTTAAGAGCTCGGCTGCTAACCAAAAGGCGAGCAGTTCAAATCCACCAGCTGCTCCTTGGAAACCCTGTGGGGGCAGTTCTACCCTGTTGTATAGGGTCATTATGTGTTACCACATTGGGTGACAGCAACCCTGGTGACACCACTGTCTGACAGAATGCCTTCTCTTTCTTAGCTGCCAGCATATGTTAAAGCTAATATACCCCTAGCATGGGAAGGCAAAGCTTGGCCCTAGTCATCTGCTATTCACCAGCCAAGGTAGGAGGTCCTGGCCATCTTGCTTCTTAATGAGCATACCTGGAACCAAAACCTGCTAAATTAGGTGAACCAGCTTTACTGTTTCCCTCCTATCCCACCACACCACCCACTACTAATGGAGCATCAGACCGTTCTCCAATAATGTTTCAATAGGTAGCAACGAGATCAGGCGTGACTGCCGAAAAAATGAAAAGCCCAGCTTCTGAGCTGAGGTGTAAGTATAGCTATCCTCTTAGGATTTCACACTAAAAAACATGTTTAAAATTTTTTTTTTGTCTTTATATTCCATTTCTATTGCTGTACTCTTTCTTTTTTAAACTTTGCATAAGAATCGCCTTGTCCTGGGGCATGCTGGAAAATTCTACCACTATTGCGTATGTATTGTTTTCAGGTGTATGTCCTGACAGCCACATTTATCCTTTTTTGGTGTGGTTTTAAAGATCATTCCAGTGACAAGGGGATTTGATAGCTGTCTAATGGTACAGACTATCAAAATTCCTCTGAATCTTGAGTAAAATTCTACAGTACAACCCTTGAAGAGTTTGTTTTGCTTTGAACTAAAAATATTGCTTTCTAGTTTTAGGTTCACTTTTTCTACAGAAATTCCTATCAGAAATAACTTCCATTATGTCATCAGTGCTTGTTGGCAGGGAAGATTGTGGTTTTTGTGTGGTTCATCTCCTTCCTTCCTTCCTTCCTTCCTTCCTTCCTTCCTTCCTTCCTTCCTTCCTTCCTTCCTTCCTTCCTTCCTTCCTTCCTTCCTTCCTTCCTTCCTTCCTTCCTTCCTTCCTTCCTTCCTTCCTTCCTTCCTTCCTTCTTCCCTCCTTCCTTCCTCTCCTTCAAGACCTTTAAACATTTCATTATGTAAATTTCCAAACATACATAAAGCTAGAAAGAAGAGTATGACGAATCTCCTTATGTCCATTAACTTTAATACCCATTAAGTCATACTGAATTCATTTTTTTTTTTTAATACCCCCATCCCTTCCCACCACCACAGGATTACTCTGAAGCAAATCTCAGACATTGTGAAAGATATGGTCTCTTTCAAAAACACACAGTTCCATGATCATACCAAAAAAATAGTAATTTCATAACATCAGCAAATCATCAAATATCTGGTCTATATTACAGTTTCTCCCATTGCCTTTCCTGTCTTTTATTTATTTAAATCGTTGACTTGTTTGAGTTAGGATTTGAACATAGTCCACACACGGCATTTAGTTGACACATCACATAAATCTTTTCTAATCCATGTCTTCCCCTTCTCCAGTCTGTTCTCTGTATTTCCTATACTTTGGTAGTTAGATCTTGAGGCTCAGTGAAATTCAGCTTAGATCTTGGATTTTTTTTTTAACCAAGAATAAGTCTTAGGTGGTATTTTGTCTTTCAGGAAGAACCCCCTTTTTGTGGTAAGGTTGATTGGTGGGTTCAGATCTGTCAGCCTGATCTCTCCATTATAAAGCTCTCCATCAGTCTCTCATCTCATAGATCTGGCTGCCATTGATGCTCCCTGTCCAGACCCATTATTTTATTAGCTGATGTTCTAATTCATTCTGTCTTTCTTCCACTTATTGGCTGGAATGCTACTGTAAAGGAGAAAGTTCCCTCACCCCTATTTGGTTTTCCTGTGCCTTGGTGGTGCAATGGCTAAGTGTGTGGCTGCTGATGGGAGGGTTGGCAGTTGAACCCACCAGCGCCCCGAGGGAGAAAGATGGCGGCAATCTGCTTTCTTCTGTGATGATTTCAGAAACCCTATGGGACAGTTCTGTCTGTCCTATAGGGTCATTAAAAGTCAGAATCAACTTGGTGGAAATGGGTTTGGTTTTTGTATTGTTTTTCTGTTTTGGTATGGAAATATTTTGTACAGGCAAGGCAGGATAAATGCTGTATTGTCTTCCGTATTTACCGGTTGTCAGAATAGTAAGTTGGTTGCCTAGCACTCTCCAAAGATAGCCAACACTTTTTTTTTTTAGTATCATTAAAAGCTCGTGATTCTAATATATTTCATGTGTCTCATTCTACTGCAGTCATTATTATTTTCATTGCTTGAAAAGTTTTGTTTCGATGATGAAAGTACAGGAAACTGACATAACCCTAAAGTTGAGAACTTGGAAAAAAAATGTTTTCAAGAAGAAAAACATTGCTTTAGGCACATTTAAAAGTAGGGCAATAGGGCTAGAGCTGGCCTCCTCTGTTTTTCCTTCCAAGTCACTTCAACTTGAGATTGGATTCACCAAGGCCGAAGCTTGCATCCAGCCTTAGATACTAATACCTGATGACTAGTTTATTTTTCTCAGTAGTCTCAGGCCTGCTTGTTTTGTTTCAAGCCTTTAAGTCATATTGTTTCTGACATAGGGATTAGCGCAGCAAGTATTTTTCTGCTGGGATCCAATTCCCTGGGCAATCACAACCCAGTAAAAAACTGCCGGGCAGTGACCTTTACGCAGTGCCATTACAAAGATGGTGAAAACCACAGAAGCATTAGAGATGCTAAAGTCCTTATGAAAAGCGGAAACGAGGATAACCCCTGACTACTTGGAGGTACTTTTGTATGTGAGCGTTTGAGATGACAAACTTTCTCGGAGAGTACGGCGCATCTGCAGGATGCAGTGGGTAATGTGTCCCTGAATTTTCTCATTAACGGCAGATCTGGGGAAGAGAAAAAAAAAAATACTATGGAAGGTTAAATCCAGATGGCGAAAGTTTAATTTCTGAGCCTGATATTTATAGCTAGGATTGTGAAAAAGGTGAAGAAAACTCATTAATGAGCTGTAATAGTTTGCACAGGCATTCTCTCACCACTGTAATGATGTCACAAGAGTTTATGAGGAAAAGCTCAGCCATTAAAGACACCTTAAATTATTGTAGTAAATTACTTTTTCTATTACTTTTAATGATTGATGTAAATCTGGTCTCATTTCGTGGAGGTCACTGGGCCTAATAAAGACATAATCTGTTAGTAGTTGAATACAGGGAAGAATTTCTAAAGGCTGTGGTTCCCCAGAAGCTCTGTCAGCCTACTGGTCTGGCTGTAAGAGGTCTGGGTGGACCGGATTCCATGTGTTTGAACTGTGTGCCAAAATAATAGAAGGATTCGTATGTGCCATTCACTTTTCATCTCATTTTAGAGAGAGGACAGGTGTCTTTGCTGTGCCCCACTACCCATTAAGAAATAACATTTGACTGTCAAAGGTCAGCTAACTGGAATGAGTCTGGTTCAATTGCAACAACCTTGTTGCTAAAAGGACATAAAGATATATTGCAATTACAACTACACTTCGAGATAAAACTGAGGGAAAAAAATGCTTCCATCCTAAATGGACGTAAAATGAGTTCTAAAGGCAGTGCATGTTCTTGTCACTTGTTCCTCAAGTGCTCTAGAATCTGAGAGTTCTAGTTGCTTTCCCCATCCCCACTGTTGCCTGCAACTTCCGCAGTGAGCAACAACACATGTATGCCACCATGCCGGGATAGATCCATTTGGAAACAATCGCATGTATTCATCCTCTACTCAAACCAGTTGCTGTCAAGTCAGTTCCAACTCAGGGTGACCCCGTGTGTATCAGAGTAGAACTGTGCTCCATAGGCTTTTCAATGGCTGGTTTTTTCAGAAGTAGATCAACAGGTCTTTCTTCCAAGATGCCTCTGGGTAGAGTTGAACATCTAACCTTTCAGTTAAGATTTGAGTGCATTAACTGTTAGCACCACTCAGGGACTTCTTTCTCTCCTAGTTGGAATAAACTACTTGAATGGGGCCAAGGTGCCTGGCTAGTTTGACTGGGATTAACATTCATCCCTCTGCGTGGTTCCACATTGTCCCCTTCCTCCTCCATTTCTTTTTGGCACTTGTTCACTCTCCCAGCTGTGTGTGGAGGAATTATCACGGTAGGAGTGGTACAAGCTTTCTTTTCCAGCACTTTCCAGTGGATTTCTCTGTTGTGGCAACCATTTTGGGGAGTGTATGCCAGTCAGATTACCTTATCCCCTGTGATACCAAATCTGTATGTCAGCACATTCTTTGTTTTGTCACTATGTTTTTTTTTTTTTTTCAAGGTGATAAGTAGACAGACCTACATAGCTCATTCCTGGTGCTGGCTCTTTATCTTCCAGTTGTGCTCCTATTTATTTTGGAGAGGAGTAACAATGCAGGCAGGTATTGTGGAAGCTCCAGTGTATTTTTCCAAGGAGCTACACATAATGTAGAATGTTCACCATTGCAGTTGAGGCTGTTCACTGTCTTACTGGGACATCTATAGAACAGAAATTACGACAGAAAAAAAATGAGAGTAAAATGAGTGAGGAGGCAGAAAGAGTTGGGACAGACTCCTATCGTCCTGCCATTTTCCCAGTTTCCTTAACTGGTTTCTAATTACAAGAGGCCACTTAGTGGAGAAGTTTAAAACTACCCACTGAATTAACCATTATCTCCAAAGAAACCAAATGAATATCTGGATGTATCACTATGTTTATAACCATACTGTAGGACAAATTTCATGGTAACAGTGATAATTCTCTTTGTGTGTGGATCCTTCACACAGGGGGCAGCACCATTTCTCGTGTGTGCCACCTCCGGTACAACAGTTTTGGGAGCCTTCGATCCTCTGGATGAAATAGCTGACATCTGTGAGAGGCATGGCCTCTGGCTTCATGTGGACGTAAGTACAGACATTCAACTTTATAGTATTTTTGCAGCTTTGGTGGAACGGTCTCCATCTTGGATGTGAGCTACTTTATTTATGTGTTTATTTCTAATTTGGGGAACTAGACATGTGCTTTACTGTAAGGTGCAAAGAAGAAGATTCCAAGACTTGATTTAAATCTTGTTTTAGTTTTCTGGCTTCCATTTTATTTCCCCCTCCCCCGTGAACCATCTTTTTTGCCCTCCGGAACTACTGCCATTGAGGTGGTGTGGTGCAGGGGACACATTTTGAATTATGGAGTCAGGAGACTTTGATTCTGACTCGCTTTCTCCTCGTTGTGACTTCAGCTCTTTAAGCTTCAGTCTTGTCATTTGTTAAGAGGGAGATGACTGACGTGGTCTGTGAAGTCTCTTCGAAAATTATATGATCCCAATCAGCCAGAAAATGGAAACAAAGCTACATTACGTAATTACCTGCTATAATTAAAGCAAGTTTTATCTGGATCAATCATAGGTAATTATTTGAGAGAGATTCTTCATAATTTATAACTGGAGGAGTCACATTTTTTTTTTTTTTTGTTTCCTAATTAATTTTCTAAGTCCGAAGTCTCTTCGTAATAATTTTTTCTTTAATTAAAGGTAACGCTTGAAATTTTACTTATCGAGGGTTAAAAAGTTTAATTCAGCCAGTTATGAGTGCTTGTTGAGCTTTTTGGCTTTCTTTCTTTTTTTTTTTTGGTGAAACCAGGAGCTAATTAGTTTGATTCTACCCAAGAGAAGGGACTGTTGAACATGCTGATAAGACTTAAGTGAACTTTCCTCAGGTAATCGAGTAGTTCAGATCCTCCTTATCAGAAGAGGAAAAGTCAACATTTTTGATTTGCTGAACTAAACATTTGGGGGATATACCTACATATAATTTTATAGTTTGTATTACTTCATGTTTGCAAAGTAAAGTGTCTGCGATATGATATGGAGAGAATTTTTTCAGCAACTCAAGGTTTTCATTAAATTTATCCTAATACTTGGTAAGAGCAGCTGTAATATAAACCTTACTAGAATTATAAACTGTTATCAGCATGCCAATGGCAGGACTTCAGGTGGGTTATTTGTGACTTCTTTAAATGGGACTATAGCATTTGTATCTGTTCACATTTCAATTTACGTCTTATTGATTTTTATAGACTTAGACGCATAACAATACATTATGTTCTAAAAGATAATATGAAGTGAACACTTTTATAATTGTAGAAATAAAGGGGAAAAATCAAATACATCAGCAGTTACGCTTACTCATTCTGCTCTCATAAGAGAAACATCAAATATGGATTATATAGCTTATGTAAAACAGGGTAATTACAACAGTATCTAAATTGGGAAGGATATTAAGAGATTTATGGGCCTTACAATTGTGATTCATAAGTAGGAATGAAAAACTCTCTAGATTCTTTGAAAATTAAAGGTGGAATTTTTGAAGGAAACACTTTTATAAGGAAATATTTAATGCATACCAAATTCTCTATTTGCACATAGCAAGAATCTAATAAATGCTTATGGTGCTAGATTAAACTTGACGGTGGTCTAGCTGGCCTATGAAAGAAATTAAGAAGCTCTAGCATGGAGACAGTGTTCACTCTCCTTTAATATTGCAGGCATCAATCTGTTGATAAAATTTCTTACAGGAGTGTTTAATTTATCTTGAAAAAACTTCATATACCATGGGTAGCTTATTGATTTTGAAGATAAAAAAATTAATAAAATTAACAGTAATTGGTTTGATCTCTTGGAAAAATTTTAAAGGATATTTTAAAGAGTCTTTAAAATATTAAAAACTGGTATTTATTTGCTTTTATTTTTTTAATGTAATTAAGATTGCCTGTTCTCCATAAACAAAGTCACTCTGCATATACACCATATTTTATTAATTCTAAAATGCACTTTTTAATACATATTTTTTAACAACTCTGAAATTAGTATGTTGATGTCTTTTTATTCTATCTTAGTGGTACCTAAAAAATAGTAAATCTTCCCTTTAGTAGTGTCTTAAATTTGATTAATTACAATGCATGTTTAAACAACTGAACAAGAAGAACTTGAATTTTGTTAGAATCTTCGGTCTTGAATACCGTTCTTCTTCCATGAGAGCAAACGTTATTCCACCTCTGCCTTAGGCGAGGCTGCCACGTTTGGTCCAGCTCTTCTTGAAGCAGAGGCTGTGGATGCTGCAAAGGCTTATACACCCAGTCCAGCTTCCTAAAGTCTCATGCCTGCTCTTTATCCAAGTCCAAGGGGTGGTAGAAAACATTGCATTTAAAATAATGGGCTTTATACACTTCCAGATCTGCATTCCACCCCTACTTTCACCTCCATTTCAGGATTGGTTCTACTGTTAATTTTTTTAACAAATCGATTAAGAGAACATGGATGTAAAATGGCATACCACACTGCCTAGCATATAGCAATTGCTCAATAAATGACGGTTCTTATTGAGATAGAAATTCTAGCTCCTTCATCATGCAGATGACGGCTTAGGTACTTTCACCAGTTCTAGAATTGGGGATTTAGAAAGCCGTACAAGTAGACATAGGACGTTGAAGTGATGGGTTGTGTTTTTTTGCCTTTCAGCTCGTTTGAGGAATGGGGTTGTAGGTGAGCTGTTCCTAATTCTGCAAAACCCCTCTGTAAACCACTGAACTAACGTCTCCAGATTGCTCACGTGAATTTAAAACGTCAGATGAGCTCACTAGGTGTGGGGAGAATATTGTTTACTTTTTTTAGGAGGAATAGGAGACGGAGGATAGAAGAGGAGACATGAAGGACAGCAAATGTAATGCATGAGGCAGGCGGAAATGGAGAGAGTAAATGGGTGTGGCTGGGTCTTACTCATTAATCCTTCTGACAGATGTCATTGGTAGATTCTCAGTGAGGTCAGAGGATAAAAGGATGAAGAAAAGTAGGCAGCTTAATAAAGGAACCTAATATATAAATCATCGTAATGTTTGCATGGGTCAAAATCTCAAAATACAGATCTGTGGCTCTTCAACTAGGAGACTAGGATAACATTTTTTCAGATAGCGAAAGCAGTTGTCTTTGTAGCCCAGTGTTTATCACCCATGGTCCATTGTGAATCCCAGTGTGGCAGAGAGTGCAGCAGGAAGGGGACATGACTGATGACCTCAAGTCTTCAGTCCTTTATCGGAGATACTTGGTTATTTGCACACATACCACCCTTGGGATACATCACAGCTCACAAGCTTTTGGGGACCCCCGGAAGTTGTTAGAACTCCAACCCAATCATAGAAGCAGAGTCGGAACTATGGTGAAGCAGGAGAGGTGCCTAGGGCTCAAATTTAAGGAGGCATTCACTCTCAGGGTTGTATAAGGGTAGGGTCAACGAGTGCACAAGTCTGAGAGTGTCTCGTTATGTTCTGCACCCCAGGTGGCTCACTCACCTCACCCTAGTTCCAGCCTTGCATGGGAGAGTTGTTCTAAAATGGAATGTAAGGCCACAAAGTGGCTTGTGCTGTGTGTACATTCTCTTCTTGCATACCAGTGGACCCAGCTTTAATAATAATCCGGGAATGATATAAATGTCTCATTTCCTTCATCTTCCATATCCTTGGTGCACACGATCTTGGCACGTCTTCCTACATGGTATTGGGGTCGAACTTTTTAAATTCTGTGGCCAAAAATAGCTCTTGTATACATCCTCGGCAGCTCTTGACCTCACCTGCCTATAGTATTTCCTTCATTCCTCACTACTCCATGTTGTACTCCACTATTTGTCAAATGGTCCCCTTTCCTAAGCCATGATGTTACTGTGATTAGAAAATGGATTCCAGATCTGATTTTTATTACCTGTGAAACCTTGGACAGTTCATCTACCACCCGTGAGCCTTAGTTTATCTGTAAAATGGAGGTGGTAATAACCCTATTCTCTGTGGGATGTCGTGAGGTTTAAATAACCTCAAAGAACATTCCACACAGCTTAAGCTAGTCCCCTTGTGTTCCTCTCACTGCAGTCACTCTTCATTGCCCTACAAATGAAAACTTAGAAGTCTGCCCAATTTCAAGGACTACACTGACTTTCATATTCATATGCCCTACATTGATTTTTTCCTTCCCCTCCCTTCAGACCTATTGACTATGGGATAGCCTTTCATCTTCTTTTTAACTCCTTTCTCCTTTGCTCTTAAAATTTTACCTTTTGCATGATTAACTTCCTTAAGTTCCAAGCTCCCTGTCTTCTACTCTTCCACTTTTACTTTGAAAATATTTCTGAAAGCCATTTGGCTGAAAAGATCTGATTTTTCATTGTTGTTGTTGTTGTTAGTTGCCATTGAGTGAATTCTGACTCACAGTGACTCTCTGTAGAACTGCCGCATAAAGTTTTCAAGACTGTGTAATATTTTGGAAGCAGATCACCAGGCCTACGTTCCGAGGTGTCTCTGGATGGCTTTAAATTGCCAACCTTTGGCTAATAGTTGAGTGCTTAACAATTTGCATCCTCTATTGTTGTTGTTATGTGCCGTCGAGTCAGTTCTGACTCATGGTGACCCTGTGTACAACAGAACAAAACAGTGCCCAGTCCTGCGCCATCCTCACCATCTTTGCTATGCTTGAGCCCATTGTTGCAGCCACTGTGTCAGTCAATCTCTTTGAGGGTCTTCCTCTTTTTCACTGACCCTCCACTTTACCAAGCATAATGTCCTTCTCCAGGGACTGGTCTCCCTACTGATAACATGTCCAAAGTATGTGAGACAAAGTCTCACCGTCTTTGCTTCTAAGGAGCACTGTGGCTGTACTTCTTCCAGGACAGATTTGTTCCTTCTTCTGGCAGCCCATGGTATATTCAATATTCTTCACCAACACTGTAATTCAAAGACATCAATTCTTCTTTGGTCTTCCTTATTCATTGCCTAGCTTTCAAATGCATATGAGGCGATTGAAAACACCATGGCTTGGGTCAGGCACACCTTAGTCCTCAAAGTGACATCCTTGCTTTTCGACACTTTCAGGAGGTCTTTTGCAGCAGATTTGCCCAACACAGTATATCATCTGCTTTCTTGACTGCTGCTTTCATGGGCCTTGATTGTGGATCCAAGTAAAATGCAATCTTTGACAGATTACAGTATTTCCATATGGCATCACCTAGGGGCTTCTTAATTTTTCATTAACAGGATCTGTTTCCACCTAGTCCATCCTAGCTGAATATGAATTCCTGTGTTCCCTTCTATGCACCTTGCCAAGCGTGTGCATCATTTCTTACGTGAAATGTTGGCCCTTAGACCATGTTTTGTCGTCAGCATTTGTACAGTTTGTGTGGTAGGATGCCAGCATTGAGAAGATGTCTGGTTTAGGTTCTAAGTTTCAAGAGGGCACGAACCGTATTTTTAACCTCTTTTCATCCACATACAGTTCAACTGGTTAATATATCAATTTCTTTATGATGCCGTTAAGGGTCCATGATGGCCCATCTATTGTGATGAGGTCTGATCTGGTTCCCTGAGTAGAGCCAGTGATCAGAATTTCCTGGAATACAAATTGGTTAACATGGCATAAAACAGAGTGTGAAATAAGATAGATGTGGAGCCCTGGTAGCACAGTGGTTAAGCATTTGGCTGCTAACCAAAACGTCAGCAGTTTGAACCCACCAGCCATTCCACAGGGAAAAGATGTGGCAGTCTGCTTCCGTAAAGGTTTACAGCCTTGGAAACCCTGTGGGACAGTTCTACTCTGTCCTATACGGTCACTGTGAGTCAGAATCGACTCAATGGCAATGGGCTTGGTTTTTGGTTTTTTGAGGTTGTCACTCAGGCTTTTCCATGACAACCAGATGATATACAAGTAACATTGAAATAATGTTGTTTTGGTTATACAAATATCTCAACAGGCTTCTTGGGGTGGCTCAGCTTTGATGTCCAGGAAGCACCGCAAGCTTCTGTGTGGCATCCACAGGTAAATATAATTTCCAGTTCACAGCTGCCTTTTAGTTAGGTGAGGGAATCTCTTTGGAGTTTGCCCATCCAGGTTTCATTCTGAAAACAGACAAAAACAAAATAATTTTTTTTTTTTTTAATAACCCCACCTCCACCCCCAAAATGGGATTTTATAGAACACTAACTTGGGTTACTGAACATGGATGCTGCTAATGATAGTATTCTTTCCTTCAGCATATACTAATCGCCTCCCCTCCCTACCCTGTCCTTCTCTTTGTTGAACACAACAGGGCTGACTCTGTGGCCTGGAACCCACACAAGATGCTGATGGCTGGAATCCAGTGCTGTGCTCTGCTTGTGAAAGACAGCTCCGTGAGTTTTTCTTCTGTGGTCTTTGGGTATCGAGTGTGTTAAGTCGCCGTGTTTGCAGAGGGCTCCATTTTGTTTCTGCGCTGGTGACGTGGGCCAGATGCAGATGGAGGTCTTTGGGAAATGCTGATAGGATTGAAAGGAAAGATCAGTAGGCCCAAAGAAAAGACCTAATCCTTCTGCACAGATGATTCTGTGGATTTGATTTAGGTGTTATATAATCTCATTGCTTGCAACAAAATGGTCTCTCGCCCTCATTTGGATTATATTTTGAAACTGAGTTTTAAATGTTGCCAAGATTTTTTTTCTCCTTGATTAAGTTTGGGAATCAAGTTATCTTGAAACTACTCACTGAAAAAGTGAAACAGATATGTGTCATACATTAAACTGAATGCTTAATGTACTTAGCTAGGTCTTAACGGCCCATTATAAGGGAAGATGTTAGTTTGAGACTGATCACCAACTGCTGATTTATTAGGGGATGGCCTGTCTCAAGAGATTGGTACTCAGCTTTCTTTGAAACAATGGGAAGAGTTGGAAACAAGTCTTGGTCACTACCGGGCAAGTGGGGAAAGAGTTGTTGAGGCTGGTCAGAGGTATAAACCCTGTGTTTTCCATGGGTTACATAAGGATCCTTGTGGGAAGTGGCCCAGGCTGGGAAGTGCCACTTCATTCTTAGAAATGCCTCCTCAAGATCTGTGTTCAGCATGTGGGCGATCTTTCTTAGCCATCTGTTTATATTTTTTTTCTTAGGGAACTCCCTTTGCCAATGCTAAAGTCACTTTCTGTTTTTGAGAAATTTTATTTCAAGTGAAAACCATATTTAAAACTTAAAACCTAGCTTTGCATGTGTGCGTATGCTTTCTTTTGGATTTTGATAACGCTTTATTTAGAGTATTATTATTATTTTTTTAACTTTAAAAAATTTTATCGTGGTAGGATACATATATATATAATAAAGCATCGGCCATTTAAATCATTTTTATGTGGGTAATTCAGTGACATTAATTACATTCACCATGTTAAGCAACCATCAAGGTTATTGTGTTTTGTTTTGTTTTGGCATGTGTGAACATTTACAATGCATTTTTTTTTTTATTGTGCTGTAAGTGAAAGTTTACAAATCTAGTCAGTCTCTCATACAAAAATTTATATACACTTCACTATATACAAAAATATGGAGTGCTTCATGAATTTGCGTGTCATCCTTGTGCAGGGGCCATGCTGATCTTCTCTGTATCATTCCAATTTTAGTGTACGTGCTGCTGAAGCGAGCACCGATTTGTTTTTCAATTTGTGTGGTATCTGTGTGTCAGTGCCCCGTGTGTTTTGACACAACCAAACAGAATGTCCCTCAGAAATTAGGAATCATTTGCACCTGGAGAGACAGACACTCTCAGGGATATGAATCTACTCCTTAATGTTTTCTTGGGTTGGCTCTCGTTGCACGAGTTCAATGCCACTTACCTTATTTCTCCGTGGTACGTAAAAAATGATGAATCTTACTTTTGGTGATATCTTAACTTTAGTTACGATGCATGTTTAAACAACTTAACAAGAAAAAATTTTTAATTTTGTTAGGATCTTTTTCGAACCTTTTGTCTCCAGTACCATCCTTCTTCCCTGAGAGCGAATGCTATCCCAGCCTTTGCCTGGAGTTTTTAAATTGTGCAGTTATAACTGGAAGGTAGTTTACAATTACTATATCATTTGTGGGAGCCCTGGTGGCACAGTGGTTAAGAGTTATGGCTGCAAAATGAAAGGTCGTAAGTTCGAATCCACCAGCCGCTCCTTAGAAGCCCTACAGGGCAGTTCTAATCTAATCCTATAGGGCCCCTATGAGTCGAAATGGACTCGACGGCAGTGAATTTGATTTGGTGTATCATTTGTGAACCAAGGGACATAATCAGTTTGCCCATTGTAACATATTTAGGTCATGGCAAAGCTAGGAGTAAACCCAGATTTTCCTTTGGCATAGAGACAAGAACAGAATTGTGTCAGGCATCCTTTATGTGCCAGGCATTTTACATTTGCTTTCTCCCTAATCAGCCATTTGGAATGACATACTTATCTGTTGTTGCAATGCTCTTGGGGGTGGAAAATTTAAACCCAAGATTTTGTGACTACCCTTTTTAATGACTTCTAGCTTTTGTATTTTTTACTCGCTGAATGATATTTGGGTGATTTCGGAAAGAATTGATTTACATTTATGTACTTGAGGCAATTTAAAATTTTATGGATCACATAACTCTATAACAGGGGTTAAAGTTTTATTTTTTAAAAAAGAATTCATTCCTGGGTCTTGGTGACAGCAATAGTACCCACGTCTCTACTCACGTGGCTGGAATTGAGGGGTTGGAAGAATTGTGTTCATCATGCAAAGAAGTGAGCACTTTTTTAAAAATCACCTTTTTATTTTTTTAATCAAATGAATGTTCTCGTTTTAACTGGATGAAGTGCTGATCCAAGAGATATGACAGTCAGTTTAAGAACCAACAGTGACTGATCTTTTACATAGACCAAGCACGGTGCCGATTCTGGGCTTATAATAGTGAAAAAGGCAGACATATTCCCTTTGACATAGTCAAAGAGCTTATAATCTCACAGAGGGGCCAATGAACAAAAGTTATGCATTGAATTCTTTACTTACTACTTTGATAAGTGCTCCAAAGAATGTATCAGGTACTGTTGATCGTAAATCCAACCTCCTCTTCTGCTTTTCTCCCAATACTTACCTAATCTGCTTCCCTTGAAGCTAGTCACCCTTTGACACAGATCTGGCCAATGTGATGTAGGGAAAATGTGATGGAGGCTGTTGAGAAAGATTTTGCTTTCTGATAGAAGAGAGCATTCTGGTGCTGGCCCTTCCTGTTTTTCCTGCCTTGAATGCACTTATGTAAAGACATGACTCATGGAGTTCTGACAGCCACCTTGTTACCATAAGGTGATGACCCTAAATTCAAAAAGTGAACATGCATAGAATGGCAGAACAGAAAGGCGAAAAGTCTTGGCCTACGATACCAAAAACCCATTGCTATCGAGTCAGTTCTGACTCATAGCAACCCTATAGGACAGAGTAGAACTGTCCCATAGAATTTCCAAGGAGTGCCTGGTGGATTTGAACTGCTGACCTTTTGATTAGCAGCCAGAACACTTATCCACTACACCACCAGAGTTTCCTAGTGATTTTGAAATGTTGCACTAGTCCTGGAAATGCCTCCTTCCTGACTTTTTCGCTAATGAGCTGATTAAATGTCCTAATTCTGAAGCCATTTCTATTGTGTAATCTGTTACTTGCAGCTCTATGTACCCCTATTTGATACAGAGAATTGTATAGTACTCTGAGAACACATAGCAGGTGGACCCCAGATGTTCCAGGTAGAAGGAACAGCATGGGCAAAGCATTGAAGAAAGGAAGGTTCTTTTCTAATTTTGGACACTGAAAAAAGTCCATGTGGCTGGAGAACAGAGAATAATGCAAAGACTGGCATGAGATGAGACTAAATGATAAGACAATGAGTAGATCACGTAGGATCTTAGAGACCATCTAATGACTTTACACTTGATCCTCAGAACAGTGGGAGAATCTTAAAGGAAGGGAGTAATCTGAAAATATTTTCGTTTAAGACAGTGAATTGGAGTGGGGCAAGAATGGATGAAAGAATAAGGGAAGGCTTGAAGTATCCAAGCAAGAATTGATGGCCAAGGAGATAGACAAAAGTGGTGAAATTCAAGACATACTTTAAATTTTTTAATAGACAAGAAAATTACCAAGATGAGGAAGAAGCAGTGTCATGGTTGACTCCTTGATTTCTGATACAGCACTTGAGTGAATGGTCCTACTTAGGGAGATAGACATCTCTGGAGGAGGATCTTCAGAGTAAAATATCTTGATTTTAGTGTTGGACATGCTCAAGTGGAGATTTCTATGAGATATTTCCATGATAATGTCACATAGGCAGTTGATATATGGATCTGGATGGAGCTAGGAAAAGAACTCAGGGCTGGAAAAGCATATCAGGGAATTGTTGACATGCAGGTGATAGTTAAAGTCAGAGGAGTAAAATGGATCACCCTGGTTGGAAGTTTGGAATAGAAGAACTTCATTGTTTAAAGACTGGATAGAGGAGGAGGAACCCCCAGTGAAGGTGAGTCAGAATGGCCAGAGGGGTAGTAGGAAGACCGGGAAAGTGTAATGCCAATGAAATCGAGAAAAGAGCGTTATGAGAACGAGGGTCAATGGTTCTAATCCTTTGTGTTGCAACTTAAACGTGACCTTCTAAAGGACATCCCAGATATCCCAATATAAATTGGCATCTCCCCATTATTCTCTCTCATACCTGGCTGTCTTCCTACGAAAGCGATCACAACAATTTGTAATTATGGTTTCTATATTTCGTGTCTTTCTCTTCTGCTCTAATGTAAGCTCTGCGAGAGGAGGGACCATGTCAGTATGTTCACCATTGTATCCCCCAGTGCCTAGCAAGTACTCACTGAAAAAAGGAAAACATTAAAATTCATTGAATTTAAATAAATTAAAAATCCCCAGAAATATGCGTCTTTGTGTTAGCAGTAACTCGGAGGTTCTGATTCCTCTCTTACTCCCAAACTGTTCCTTTTGAGAAGCTCTGAGATAGAATGATTGAAGTTATAGTTGATGACCTTTATTACCAGATACGTGCAGCAGTCATTGATGAATAGTGATTTTAATTTGGACTTATTTCTCCAGTTGATACAAGGGGATATGCTAGTTAAAAGAAAGCAAATTACTTAGTGAATGTGTTTCTGCTCGGGGGGAAATTTATGCCCCCAAAGCCCTGACAACCACAATGCTCTTTTTCTGATTGACTAGCTGGTGGTGTTTGCAAATTTAATCTCCTGTGTTAGTAAAGGGGAATACTTCAGAGACAAAGCCAAGGTGCTGTTCTCCAGGTTGTACCATCACTAACCCTCTTCGCATCACAGGGATAAAAAGAAAACCAGGGATTTGAAAAAAATCTGTGATTATAAATAGGTTGACTTTAGTTGTAAATGCTGGATCTACGTGTCCGTTCTTGGATCAAACACAGTTTCCATGCTATGATCTAAAATAAAAGGCAATATATTCTAGGAGTCAGTTGTGTAGATGAAAAAAATCTCAACATTGGCTTTTTGATTCTTAGTGTTTATTAGAAGGACTTTTTAATTTAAAAACCTAACAGATATAGGAAGTATGAAACATGCAAATCAAATGACTTTGAATACAGAGTATTCCTCTCTATTACTACCTACGAATATCATCAGATAGTAATTCATATGGCCTTCCCTTTTAACTTAGAAGCTACAGAGAATGCAAGGGACATCTCTCTTTTTTTTCCAGAAAGGCTATGTTGACACAAAGGGCTTTTTCTAAAAAATTGTATCCTCTTTTGTATTTGTATTTCAGAAGTAATTCATGTTCATCATAGACAAATCAGAAAATTCAGAGAAGCCAAGGAATGGGGAAAAATGAATATAGATGCCTAATATCTGAAAATGCCCTTTTATGTATTTCCCAATGCATATGTATTTATAAATGTCTACAAATGCACACATACCTAATCTATAAAAATTGCATCATTTTTTGTTTTTAACATGCGTTTTCTGTTTCACAAAGTTGTGAGCCTTGTTAGATGTCAACAAATACATGCCTTCTATGCAATCATAATGGCTGCATAGCATTCTGTCGGTTTGATCTGCTGCAATTAACTTGACCAACCCCTTATTACTGAACAATTAAATGGGTTTTTACTTTTTGGCAATTACAAATATCGCTGCAATCTTTGAGGCTAAGTCTTTGTGATCATCTTTCATTCTTCCCTTAGGATGAAACTCCAGAAGTGGAAGAGCTAGGATCAGCTTTCATGATGCTTTTTATACTTGTTCTCTAATTTTTCTTCAAAAAATCATTTACATTCTCACTAGCAGAGTTTGAGTGTGTCTGGGTGTATGTGTGTGTGCTTTAACTGTCGACATCACTCAAAAAAAACCAAACCCGTTGCCGTCGAGTGGAATGCAACTCATAGCGACCCTGTAAGACAGAGTAGAACTGCCCCATAGGGTTTCCAAAGAGCACCTGGTGGATTTGAACTGCCAACCTTTTGGCTAGCAGCCACAGCTCTTAACCACTATGCCACCAGGCTTTCCTTTGACAACACAGGGGAGTTTATATTGGTCAATTTGATAGACAAGGCATTTATACAGCCACCCTTATGCAAACACACATGCGAACATCTTCCTTCTAATACTATCACTTGACGTTTTGTGCCCCCTTCCCTTCTACTCTGCCCTATAGGGTTGCTATGAGTCGGAATCAACTCCATGGCAATGGGTTTGGGGTATTTTTGGTTCTCCGACTAGGGGTATTGGCATGCAACTCTCAACCACCAGCATTTCAAAAAGGAGTCCCTGGGTGGTGTAACCTGTTGACCCACTCAGCTGCTAACCAAAGATTGGAGGTTCGAGTCCACCCAGAGGCACCTCACAAAAAAGCCTAGCCATCTGATTCTGAAAAATCGGCATTTGAAATCCGTATGGAACAGAGTCCTGTTCTGCCAGGCATGGAGCCACCTTGAGTCACAATGGACTTGACGATAACTGGTTAACTGTCTAGGTTTTCAGTGTGTGGTCTTTGGAGATACCCTTGCAATTCTTTTCCTTTCATCTTCATTTTAGAGGAGGTTCAGAATGTAGATTCAGGTTTTTCTTAGAAAAAGAGTAGCAGGAAGAAAAGGAGTAAGGTATTCATTCAATATTAAGAGTGTGATATGGACCAGACACTGCAATGAAAAGAAAAATAAAAATTAAAAAAGGAGACTAATTTTGTCTCCCAGTGCCGTCCGCCAGCAGAAGGCAGGAGTTTTTGCTGGAATACCACACCTGAGAAACCAGTTACCCCATTTTCTTATCTATCCTGAATGATAATTGATACTGCAAATGACAAGTATATGCAATTTAAAAATCGTGCAAGGAAAGAAGGAAGGAAGGGGAAATAGATTACATCTTTTTTTGGTGAGGATTTTTTTTTTTAGCTCTTGTTTTTCTGCATGAAGTTCCTTTGGAAGTGCCATTAAATGGTTCGAAAATACTGAACAATCTGATCATCAAAGAAATTTCTTTTTTCTCTCATGCCAGAGAACACTCACACTTCCCTTATACACATGCATTGCAAATTTCTTTGGGATGACAGTCTCCAAACTAAGGTAGCAGAAACAGGAGAGGGTAGGTGTTTAAAACTGACTAGGAAAGAGAAACGTCTGACTTGTAGGAGAGCCATCAATCTCCTGTGCTTGGCTCCACCAAAATCATCCCTCATATCCTGGATCTTCTTGCTAGAGCTGAGAAAATTCTTCCCAGACCTGTGAGCAAGGTTGAGAATTGCGTAGAACTGGCGGAACTCATCACATTCATGATTGGGGACCAGCTCTTTTTTTTCTCCTTGTATTTTTTTTTTTAATGTAATAAACAGAAGTTAATTTTCTTTTTATGAAGCTTTTTAGAAATTTTGTATATATGTATATATAAAGCCCAACATAGCATTATCAGTAATGACTGCTTTCCTTCTCAACAAAGTAAAGAGATATAAAGTCTCACATAATCCATTATGTCTTTGTCAAACAAACAAATACAGTTGGGTTTTAGGGCTTAATTGTTGGTATTGTAATTGGCATGGATTTTAATAAGGGAACTGCCACTTTGGTCCAGATCCATACTCCACATAAAAAAACCAGGCAAAACCCGTTGCCATCAAGTCGATTCCGGCTCATAGCAACCGTATAGGACAGAGCAGATCTGCCCCATAGGGTTTCCAAGGAGCAGCTGGTGGATTTGAGCTGCCGACCTTTTGGTTAGCAGCCAATCTCTTAACTACTGCACCACCAGGGCACTGTAGTCCACATAGCCTCCTATATTAGTTCTATTGCTGACTGTGGCCCCAAGAGCTGTGTTACCACATAACCATGATTGTGCTACTTGATTTCAATCGTTAAGTTACCATCTAGTCATAAATGTGCACCTGACACAGGGCTTGAGTATGCCACCATGAGGACCCATTCCACGGTTCTCAGAATCATCTATGCATCTCTCTCTCCTAATAGAATGTGAACTGCTTGAGGGCAGGAAGAGGATCTTATTCATCACTGTCATCCCACTAGTTAGTACAAAGCCTGGCACTCAATTCATGTTCAATAAAATGTTTGCTGAAGTGAACTGAAATTTGCCTCGCTTCCCAATACCACCAAATGGTAATGAGCTTTTCAAGTTTATTCCTCTCGGCAGGAAGTAGTATGTCCTTTATGGTCACATACTGATCTCTTTCAAGTCTCCAAGAGTGTCCCTTCTTGCCATTCAATAGGAATTTTCTTTTGAAGGAGTGTTGGAATTATTGTTTGTCTTATCCATATGGTTTGATTTATCCATTACCTCCTCACATCTCATGTAATATTGGCACTTAAAAAAAAAGTCTTTAGACTATGCCAGCATTTGGCCTTTTATGTACATGCCTCAGAAACCAATAATAAATCAGTGACTCATGCTTTCCTTTTTCAGAAACCATATTGTCTTTCCTCTAGGAAGTTATTTTTGTTTCGGTGTCTAATGATGCGGTTCTTTATTGGAGACTGGACAAGCGGAAGAGATACATGCTTTTCTAAGGTTCCCTGGGTCCTCTCTTGACCCCTTTTAATGAGCAGAATGACATTCACAATCTGCCAGTTCACTGGCAGTGGCAGTTTGTCATGTTGGATCCAGCATCTTGGCCTACAGTTTCCTAATTTCATCCTTGAGTTCTTTCAAAACTCTTGGGTGGCTGCCACCTGGTCCTACTGATTGAACTGCGTTTATTTTATCAGTTTGGCTTCGATGAGTTGGGGTGTTGCCCACCATTGGATTTAATATCTCCTGCCTATTTCTGAAGAACCCTAAGGGTGTGGGAATCTCTTTGATACCCTTCCAGGTAAAGAATTCATTCATCATGGCAGCCATTCCATTTCATTATGGGGCGCCAACTTTTGCCTCTCTGCAAATCATCACAGAAGACTTTACATTTGTTAAGAAATGACACAAAAGAAAAATATGTATATAGGAAACGCTACCCATGTCTTTTTGTCATCTCAGATTCGACAAACACCAGCAGTTGAAAAAATATACCAGAAAGAGGACTCTACAGACTGGATTTTTTCTATCCTGTCTTACAACAAAAGTGATTAAGGTCCCATAACACAGAAAGATTGTTTAAGTTACAGTCGTAGAAAAGAGAGAAGCATAAGGGTAAGGGCATAAAAGGAAACCTGGAATGAAGCTAATGGAAAAATTCCTGCCGTAATTAGCATGCTACACCTGCCTCAGCGGGTAGGCCAAAATTTGATTTTAGCTTTTTAAAGGATTGCAAGCATCTACCATTTTTTTCCTTTTTATCTTATTAACTCATTGCAGAAAGCCTCTGTCTTCTATTTCTACCCTCTGGCATGACACTTGGACTTTTTTGACTTCTTGGAGTAAATCATCCCATTTGTTTTTCTTTGCACAATTCTAGTTGTCATATTTCTTGTTTTCCAAGGAAGATATCTGAAAACATAGCTGATACTTCTAGTTAGGCTTTCTAGCTTTGTTGTTTCAAGGCCAAAAAATGCCGGGAAGTCCATTTTTTTTCTGAGTTTTTCCTTCCATGGCAATTCAAAGTGTCAATATGAGCCCATGTGAATAAAAGAAGTTGCTTTCCATTTTGTAAACAATTCAGAAAGGGGAAATATAGATTCATTTTATATAGACTTTTAGTAATTATATTTAAATGAATTTGTACAGAAATTATTAGTGGCATATAATAAAGAAATAATTGTCGACTGGGTAGGAAAAAAAAAAACACCCTGAAATGCTGTATAATAGCCGCCATATCTTGTCTGTAAAACCAAAAAATCAAACCCACTGATGTCGAGTCGATTCTGACTCATAGCGACCCTATAGGACAGAGCAGAACTGCCCCATAGGGTTTCCAAGGATTGGCTGGTGGATTCAAACTGCCAACCTTTTGGTTAGCAGCCAAGCTCTTAACCACTGTGCTACTAGGGCTCCATCTTCTCTGTAGTAATCTCAATACCCACAGAAGATATACTAGAAGATAGAGGTGGCGCCCTGGTCTTGAATCTCCTGCTCCAAAATGTGAAGGTGCACGTACCTCACGCATGCAAATACGTGCGCAGGCCCCCAAGCACCGCAAACATGCCCGTTTTTAGGCCCTCCTGACACCGGCAGAAAATCATAATACAGGTGGTTTCCTTCAGCATATTTCCTAGTTATTCATTCTGAGGGCTATAGTTGGGTGTTTAGAAGTTTTTATTTTTTTAAATTATTATGAAATAAAGAAAACATTTTAAATGTGCATAAAATGTAAATGAACAAATTAATTTATTGTTATAAATAGCTGAGTAATTCCCACTCAGATGAAGACAAAGAACATAACCAATTCAAAACCCATTCTGTGGGACAGAATAGAATTGCCCCATAGGGTTTCCAAGGAGCGGCTGGTGGATTCAAACTGCTGACCTTTCGGTTAGCAGCCAAATCCTTAACCACTGCTTGTTATATCTTCCAGCTTCCACCCGAGGTAAGTTTCCTTCTCGTTAGAGACTAAATTTAAGAATTTTGAGAGGGCCCAGTGGTAGCATATTCAGTTGCTTGTTTGAAAAAATGTCTTCATTTTACTTCATTCTTGAAGAATATTTTCAGTGTGCGCATAATTCTCTTAGCAATTTTCTGTCAGCACTTTGATGACACATTTTTATTTTCTTTGGCATGTGGCATTGCTGTTGAAAAGTTAGCTATCTGCCATTCCATTGATGGCAATGTAAATTGTTCTCAAGATTTTCATCATTTCTTTAATTTTCTGCTGTTTAACCCTAATGTCCTAAATGTGGATTATTTATTTATATTGCTTTGGCTTCTTGAATCTGTAGATTAATATGTTTCATCAGTTTTGAAAATGATCTCTTTAAATATTGCCTCTGTCTCCTTTTCTCTCTCTTTTCTGTGATTCCAAAGGAATTTTTATTAGACCTTCTCACTGTCCTCTGTCGCTTACTATGTTGGATATTTCATAGTTTTGTCTTTCCGTGCTTCACTGTGGATGCTTTCTTCTTGTTTTTATTATCAGCATATCCCCTTCGTTACCCACTCCTACCTCTTTTTAGGGTCTAAGGAACAGAGGACACCAGGGCTTATAGAATCATAAAAAAATTCATTTCTTTAATGATAGCCACCACTATCGTGGAAGCAGTTCATGTCACATCTTGAATTCAGCTCAGAAGTCTGCACTATGTAAAATTCCATGTATGTTTTCAGAAGACTTTTTTCCACCGCAAAATTTTACAATACCTCTTCCCCTCCATGCCCATTCGGATGTCTCCTATAACCATAACTACTCAGGTCATCAGCAACTTTGTAGAAAAGATGGAAAGCTAAATCTGCTACTATTTCTGTCTTCTTCAGTTAGGAGATATTAGTATTTGGAAAGCTCATCCAGCCATCTGTTCATCTTGTGGGATTTTGGCATCTTTTTCTGACACCCAACACCTATTCATCAACAGAGAAAAGTTTTCAAATGAAACCAGACTTTCATAATAGAGAGTTATCCCATTAGACACACCAGCTGAGACCCAATATTGCAAAAAACCTAGATATCAATTAAGTGAGATGAATAATAATCAGAGATGAAAATAAACTTTTTTAAAAATAAGGAATTGCAGAATTATAAGAGCCATAAACGAGGAAAAAAAGGTAGAGGAATGTTAATTAGGGCACAGAAGAAGATAGGGTGAGAGGAAGATTTAATTTGATGTTACCTCTTTCCGGAGTAATCCATTCATTAGATCAAACTGTTGTTGATTGTTTTGCCAATTCCATACAAAAACAGTTGCAGACATTGTTGCATTTTACCTTTAATTATTTCAGTTCATAGAATTTTCATGGTTTTTCTCATGGAGGACCTGCATTATTTTGCTAGGGTTATTTATAATTTTTATACTTGTTGATGTCATTATCTATCACTGGATTAGTCCTTTTTAAAATCTTCTAATTGCCAATCTTGGTTTAGAGGTTTATTTGTATTTAGCTACCAGATTTCTTGTTCGGAGACATTTAAGTTATTCTCTTAGATTTTCTAAGTATATAATCACATCAGCATATAACTGAAATTTTGTTTTCTTTCTAATATGTAAGAAAACAATTATCTGAATAGAAAATAATTATCTGTTATAATTATACTGCACAGATTGAATTTCAAAAAATATGCCAATAGTAATAGTAAGTTGAAGGCATTCTTTCCTTTGCAGTTTTTATTGTGATCACCTTAAGATATACGTTCTTTATAAATTCTCTTGAGAAATTATCTAGGACTATTGGATTTTGCCGTATTCCTTTTTATTATCTACTAAGATACATGTTAATAGATTTGCTTCATTACTGATTTATCTCATTTTATTGCAGTAAATTATTCCTTTAATATATTGATAGAGTTTTATATTTAGATTTTTTCTCTATATTTATACATATGTTCGATCTATTATTTTTATGTGTGTGTTTTGTCTTGGCTGGATTGTATTCCGAGTGCCTGTTTTAAAGATTCTTCTTTGTTTTAAAATAATTGCTATAGCATAGGGATCATCCGTTTTAGAAATGCTCAGAAAATGCAATCATAGAACTCTTGCTCAGAACGTTTTTTGTAGATTATTTGTTGTGTACGTTTTTTCCCGTTTTTATTTAGCTATTTAGAATTTCTAGCTCTACTGGAGTCACAGGCAGACAGATGAGTGGTCATACTGTGGCGGCTTGCCATGTTGCTGTAGTGCTAGAAGCTATGCCTTTCTTTGGAATGGGCACAAATGTGGATCCCTTCCAGTCAGTTGGCCAGTAGCTGTGTTCCAAATTTCTTGGCATAGATGAGTGAGCACCTCCAGGGCTGCATCAGTTTGTTGAAACATTTCAATTGGTATTCCGTCAGTTCCTGGAGCCTCGATTTTCACCAACCCCTTTAGTGCAGCTTGGACTTCTTCCTTCAGTACCATTGGTTCTTGATCATATCCTCCCTCCTAAAGTGGTTGAACATCGACTGATTCTTTTTGGTCTAGTGGAGTATATTTCAGGTACATAAGAGTGCCTGAGATGGCTCCCAGTTTTCCTTCAGGCTATAGAGTGGTGTGGAGGTCATCTAAAAGTGACCAAAAGTAAACCAGAAGACACAAAGGTACGTGGAAATAGGGTCAAGGAGCAAGGAGCATGACTCATGTGGCCCCGGCAACCAGAAGCCATTGACAGATCTTCAGCCGTAAGCAGCATGATGGAAAGACTGTATAGGGTGAGCTAGTGATGGAGTCGGTGGTCAACACAAGGACGAAAAAGGCCACTCAAGAGAAGTAGATACTCACTTTCCAGCTTCAGTGCAGGGTTGGTATATTCAACAAAGAAAAATATGGGCCATCCAGTTAAATTTGAATCTCAGGTGAATGGCATGTTTGTATATCTCAAATATTGCACGGGGCGTACTTATACTCAAAAATTATTTTTTGCTTATATGGAATTCAAATTTAATTGAATGTCCAGTATTTTATATGGCAACCCCCTCAGTGGCATTTGCAAAAGTCCCAATAATGTTTAATAGGAAACAAGAAGAGGAAGAAAGCCCACAAAGGAGAAGTCTTGATTGACCTTGTTTTAAGTCTGAATGGTATGAAAGACCACTCCATTTGAGTTTTTCTGAAAATGACTAGATTAAATAATCTGCCTCAGAGATAATGGGGGCTCAAAATAGGAAATAATTTCAGCTAAGGAAAGATAAAATGTTGTTTTTGCACATCCAAACCGATGTAATTTTGTTAATGTCTAACAATTACATTCACTTTTAAGGTCATGGACAGGTAAAATATATCCACCTCACAGTGTGGTGTTTACATCTCTGCCCAGGAGGCCAGCAGGAGCTAAATTAGAATCTTTCAGTGTTAATTTCAAATTCTTAGTTTTCACTCCTGGTTCAGTCAGTTAGTGCCAAGGGGATGGAGTGTGTGGGTCTGTGTATGGTTCAGTGTGGTTGCCTTTATGGGTGACAAGGGAAGTAAGGGGTCATTGTGCAAAGAGCCCGAATTGTGCCTACTGTAAACTTCTCCCATCTCTTGCTGTTGATGATTTACTAATGGACTGTTGAGTTTTAATCCTGGTCTGGAAATGGAAAAAAGAAAAATAAAATAATAGATTGTATCTTCACCATTTCTAGCTCCCTAAAAGTTGTCAAAAGTTCTCTGCTTCTTCTTTTTTTTTTGTAAGGCTTTTCTCTTCCTAGCATATTTCATTATGGCCTTGTCGTGGAGTAGCACATGTCACTATTATATGTCCTTTGGGTCTTACATTGACATATTTTATTCCTGTTTTATTACCAGTTTTAGACAGCACCTTTGTAGTGCGGATTAAACCCTCGACGTCCAGCTACAGAAGCACTGAGGCACGCGTTTAGAGTACTGTCAGAATCTTTGTACCGTTTCAGTATCCAACTTGCCAGAGTCGTAATAAAATACAATGAAATGCGTAGCTTTTTTCAGGCACAGTGAGAGCCGGGAATTTATATATAATAAGGAAAAGATTGTTTTCTGCCTGCAAGGTAGCAGCTGAAGGCAGTTCGAGGGTTAGCCACTCTAATGGGTTTTATTTCCCAATTAGGAAAGATACAGGGACTGTTCACATAAAGGTTTCAATTGAAATCCAAGAGTAAAAAAACCGAGGAAGAGGAGTTCTTTGAATGTCTCCTTCATTTAAAAAGATTGGGGTTGGGGGAAATGATCGGTGGTAAGACTAAGTTTGGAAGCCTTGGTGGTGTACTGGTTAAGTGCTACAGCTGCTAACCAAAAGGTCAGCAGTTCAAATCTACAAGGTACTCTTTGGAAACTCTATGGGGAAGTTCTACTTTGTCCTGTAGGGTCACTATAGGTTGGAATTGATTTGATGGCAACGGGTTTGGTTTTTGTTTTTGGTTTAAGACTAAGTTCATGGAGCTAGGAGTCTTAAGCATATTTTACATGCTGATACTGACTTTCAGTACTATATAAAAAAAAAAAAACACACAAACCTTGTGCCACTGAGTCGATTCTAGTTCGTGGTGACTCCATAGAACACAGTAGAACTGCCCCATAGGGCTTCCAAGGAGCAGCTGGTGGATTTGAACCATAATCCTTTTGGTTAGCAGCCCAGCTCTTAACCGCTGTGCCACCAGGGCTTCTTCAACAATGTATTAATGTGAACCCACCATGTTTAGCTTTCCATATTTGGGATTTTTTTTTCCCCCAGTGCCTCTATTGCATTAGGCATTCTAGAGAAAGGTCGTCACTTACATTCAATGTACTTTATCATAATTGTTTAGAACCAAAAAATATCAGGTTATTGGTGCCAGGCTGGATTAGACTGTAGAGAGGACACATTGTCCCTCATAACTGTACCAATTTAATAGACTTTGAGACGCAAAGGAGAAGGAAGGTGTCTGTGGTTCATTTTAAGTGACTGTAGGTCTAGGGCACTGTATCTTTCAGCCTGTCCAGAGGGTACCCTGAGCATCATGAGACGTGAGGGTGTGTTTGTGATTGGAGATGAGGCAGAAGTAGGAGTGTAGGCTTCATCCATGATGCTGTCAAACATAGTTATACCCTAATTTCTGACTAGTGCTGAGCAGTCAAAGACTTGAGAATGTGTTCTCTGAGGTGAGGATACAACACTCAGTAGTGAAAGGGTTCAGTGTATCCAGGTAATGACATATGCCAGGTGCCTGGGACCAGGGAGGGATCTGCTGGGAGATGGGTCTGGGTAGCAATCTAAGGGTTTTAGACAAAGTTTGATGAACAGAGAAATGAATGGATAAAAATATTAACCCATTGAATCCTCATATCAATTCCATGAAGTAGAGTGTATGGCTGTGTGCATTTTCCAGATGAAGAAACTGAGGTACAGAAAAAATAAATAACATACTCAAGGCTACAGAAGTAGTAAGGGATGGAACTGGAATTCAGAACCAGGCATGAAAAAGATTATGTGCTTTTAATCACCCAGGTGATATGTTCCCAATTCAAGGTGACAGGTATCCACCTCATCTCCTGCTTAAAGCTATGATTTTTAAAGTCACAATAAAATAGAGAATTAGAAAATGTGGCTTCAGAGAGATAAAACCTGATTGTCTAATCCCCTCGGGAGCATACAAAGTGAAATGCCATTGCGAATGATTTTCTTAATTCTAGCTCATTTTCACATACGCAGTCAGGCCTAATTCTATTTGATCCCCAGACCCATACCTGTAAGTTTATCTCATTATACATTTCCTCTTCCAGCCCAGGGTGTTCAGAAATCCTGTAGATACAGTCACTTTATGCCCAGGGTTTGCATTCAGGGTTGTACTATTCACTCAGCCCCCTTGTCCCCTTAGGGATACCTGCAGTTTGTCACACAAGGGTTTCCATGTTTGGTTAGGAAAATACAATGCTGATACCTAGAGACAAATCAGGCCAGCGAATCTTAAAGGACACCTCACTCCCCTGCCTCTCACCCACCAGACAGCCCTTTTTTCCTCCTTCCTCATTCTCTCCCTGCCTTTTTGTTCACTCTTTTACCAGTAGAAGCTTCTGCTTGCTGTTTGCATCTAATGAGCTTTCAATTTGAGATTCACAACCCTTCCTGCCACACTATTTCAGCAAAGATGCTTTACAAATGACAAAATACAACCTTAGAGGAAAACAGGAAGTGAACCCAGACATAACCAGTTTCATCACAGAATATATATATATATATATATATATATATATATATATATATATATATATTTTTCCCTTGGGGTGGGTGTTAAGGGAACAAAGGAAGTTAGAAATTATAAACCAGTCTGGATCAGGATTAGCAAACGCTATTCCCTATGGAAATTGCTTGGAGAGTTTCTCAGAACCAAAAAGAAAAATAAACCATGGCCATTTTATTTTCCAAATTAAGTATTCTCTTTTAGAAGCCAAATATACTGTATAAAAAGAATTAAATTCTTGGTGTGTATTTTGCCTTAATGAAAATGAAAGACATTTACTGCCCTTTATTAAAGCATGCCTCTTCTGTTTTGGAGCCCTCTCATAAATATTGGAAACCCTGGTGGCCCAGTGGTTAGGTGCTACAGCTGCTAACCCAAAGGAACCCACCAGGCGCTCCTTGGAAACTCAATGAGGCAGTTCTACTCTGTCCTCTAGGGTCGCTATGAGCCGGAATCGACTTGATGGCAATGTTTTTTTCCTTATAAATACAACGATTTTCCTACCTCTATAAGTTTGGAAATGGTTGCTACTGAGAGGGTTTTCTTATGGGTATTTTTTAGAACAGTGGTACGCAAACAGTGGCCCTTGGGTCAGAATCCAGCCTGCTGCCTGTTTTTTTGTTAATGAAGTTTTATTCAAACACAGCCACTCTTATTCCTTTAACTATTGTCTTTGGCAGTATTTTTGAACAACCTCAGAGTTGGATAGTAAGACAGGGAATGTGTGGCTTGTAAAGCTGGAAATATTTACTATCTGACCCTTTTCAAAAATTGTTTGCCCACCACTGTTTTAGAAAATCCAGAAGGAATGAGCTTTGCCTTCTCCAGTTTCCAGGGCTACAGTTCGAACTAGGAAATTCTGAGATTAAGTATCTCAGTGCATGAATCCACCTAAGGACATTGAAGCCCAGCAAGACTTGTGTTCAAATTCTCCCTCAGGTAGGGACTTCCCTGCATGGCTTCGAGAAGTCACTTAACCTTTCTGAACCTCATTTCTTTCATCTGCAGAATGGAGACACTTCTCCATTTGAAGGCCTGCTATGGAAATAAAGGAGATAATGTTCAAAAGTTTACAGTGTGTTGCCAGCCATGTAGTTGGAACTCAATGAATGTTATCAGTTTTTTCTTCTTTTTTCTTTTCCTTCTTATGTGCAAATTGAGGAGTAAGCCACTCCCTGAACACACAGATTTTTCTGTGTGAACAAATGCCCCTTAGTATAATGTAAAAATTTCTTTGTTACTTGAGCACATTTCTGTATTTTATGATGAATCTTTGAACAAAACTAAAATAAAGGCTTTTGTCCACGGCATCTTGGGTTCTATCCAAAGGTTTTACCAAGTACTTTTTGATCCATTGGGTACTATCATTTAAGGTTAGCTTTATGTTTTTTTTTTTTTAAGTAGGCTCACCCACGGTTATGGTAATATCAACAATTTTGAACAACTCTTTATAAAAAGAAGAGCAGGAAACTGTATTTCAGAAATTGCCTACCTGCGTAGCATTTTCCCCTGTATAAAATCAATCTCTTACCTGTACTCCAGGCCTCAGAGGCCAGGCCTCTCGAGGATGCTCAAACTCTGAGAAATGTAGGCCAGCGGCCTTGCTGCTGAATGTGTAAAATTCCATTTGAGAAGGACGCGGGCTCTCATTAACAGCATCGCAATAAGCTGGAGACATAGATTGATTTCACTAAATGTCGTGCTCCTGGTGTGGAATTACTCTTCTAACCTCAGCCCAAAGCAGCCCACTCCCTCCGTGTCTGTTTTGTCCAGTATGAATGAGAGTGTTTTCATACATGTCAGGTACATCTATTTTGAAGAGATGCAACTAAGTCATCTAGACTGAAGAAACAGGTCTTGTGTTAATAAATACTTTTTCTCCAGGCATTCACGTAAACATATGCCATCACTGCTCAAAACATCCCCAGGAGGTGAGCTGCAGTACAATATCATTATCCTTCCTTTACAGATGAATGGAAATGAGGTGAGATGAGGTAGAGTGATGGAGGTGAAAGTTACATAGGAGATTCCCAGAGTGCAGTGGTAGCAACTGACTCCTGGGCCCTTTGCTGCTTGTGTGCTACCAGGTGTACCAGGAAATGGGCAAATAATCTAACCCTCTCTGCCTCCTCCAGCATGTTTTGCATGCAGACATCAGCCAGCCTTCACTGGCCTTCCTCGTCCACATTTTTTCTTGCCTTGGCCTCAGGTCTTTACCTGCACCTCTTCCTCTGCCTTTTTCCTGCTGCACCGTCCCCTCCTTCCCCACTTCTTCTAACCCTCCCCTTTACTCCCCTGCCTCATTTTTCCTCTTAATTCTTCCATATTGTATTTTTGTAAGATGCCTTAAATTCCTTTTGTAACAGTATACGGTTATATATCAGCTAGGATCATTGAGGAGCCCTGGTGGCACAGTGGTTAAGAACTTGGCTGCTAACCAAAAGATCAGCAGTTCGAATCTACCAGCCATTCCTTGGAAACCCTGTGGGGCAGTTCTGGTGGCACAGTGGTTAAGCGCTCATCTGCTAACTGAAAGGTCAGGGGTTCGAACCCACCAACAGCGCCTCAGAAGAAAAGACCTGACGAACCCCTTTGGAAGCAAGGAAGAATGAAGAAAACCAAAGACACAAGGCAAAGATTAGTCCAAAGGACTAATGGACCACATCTACCATGGCCTCCACCGGACTGAGTTCAGTAAAACTAGGTGGTGCTTGGCTACCACCACTGACTGCTCTGACAGGGATCGCCATAGAGGGTCCCCAACAGAGCTGGAGAAAAATGTAGAGCAAAATTCTAACGCAAAAAGAAAGACCAAACATGCTGGCCTGATAGAGACTTAGAAACGCTGAGAGTATGACCCCCAGACACCTTTTCAGCTCAGTGATGAGGTCACTCCTGAAGTTCACCCTTCAGCCAAAGGTTGAACAGGCCCATAAAACAAAACAAGACTAAAGGGGCTCACAGACCCTGGGGCAGGAACTGGAAGCCAGGAGGGAAAAGGAAAGCTGGTAATAGAGAACCCAGGGTTGAGAAGTGAGAGTGTTTACATGCTGTGGGGTTGTTAACTAATGTCATAGAACAATGTGTGTACTAACTGTTTGATGAGAAACTAGCTCTGTAAATCTTCATCTAAAGTACAAAATAAAAAAATCAGCCATCAAAAGCCCTATGGAGCACGGCTCTGCTCTCGCACACACATGGTTGCCATGAATTGGATAGACTTGACAGCAGCTTTTTTTTTGTTTGTTTTTGGTAAGAGCTTAGGAATCAACTGGACAGCAATGGGTTTTTTGTTTCCTTCTTTTTGACCAGGAAGGAGTGTGTGCAAGTTTAATCACTCAATTCTCTACCTCTTCTTCCAGTGACAACCCAGAAGCATGTCTGAGCAGGAAAAAAGTTTGTTTCCATTGAGCTGATGGCCCAGTGCAAGAATCTGAGGCAGACTCTGCATTCTGTATACTCATTCAGATGAAATGACTTCACTTTTTTTTTTAATAGATGTTATCAGTTAAATTAACCGAGTCATACCAGAGTTGGGGGGGGTCCTAATCCCAGTCCATTCTGAGTGGTGTTTGTTTTATAAGAGAAAAGGACAAACTAGGAAACAGAGTCATATGTGGGGGAAGGCAGCACATGAGGATCCATCTACAAACCAAAGAACTCCAAGAAACGCCTAGAACCATAGAAGCTGAAAGAGACAAGGATCTTCCCTTTATGCCTTGAATTCAGACTTTTAGCATCCAGATCTGTGAGACAATAAATTTCTGTTCTTTAGGGTAAGACAGTACACAATACTGGGGAAGCCAGCACAACTTGTCCAAGGCAAAGTCATGGAAGCTCCATAGACATATCTAAACTCCCTGAGGGACTGAATTGCTGGGCTGAAGGCTGTGGGAACCATGGTCTCAGGGAACATTTCGCTCAATTGGTGTAACAGTTTATAAAGAAAATGTTTACATTCTACATTGGTGAGTAGTGTCTAGGGTCTTAAAAGCCTGTGAGCGGCCATCTGAGATGCTCCACTGATCTCACCTCTTCGGGACCAAGGAAGAATGAAGAAAACTAAAGACACAAAGGAAAGATTAGTCCAGAGGACTAATGGACCACAACTACGACAGCCTCCACCAGACTGAGTCCAGTACAACTAGATGGTGCCCAGCTACCACCACCGACTTCTCTGGCAGGGATCACAATAGAGGGTCCTGGACAGAGATGGGGAAAAATTTAGAACAAAGTTCTAACTCACAAAAAAAGACCAGACTTACTGGCCTAACAGACACTGGAGAAACCCCAAGAGTATGGCCCCCGGACACCCTTTTAGCTCAGTAATGTAGTCACTCCAGAGGTTCACCCTTTAGACAAAGATTAGACAAGGCCCATAAAACGAGACTAAAGGGGCACACCAGCCCAGGGGCAAGGACTGGACGGTAGGAGGGGAGAGGAAAGCTGGTAATAGGGAACCCAAAGTTGAGAAGGGAGAGTGTTGACATGTCCTGGGGTTGGTAACCAATGTCATAAAACAATATGAGTGCTGTTTAATGAGAAACTAGTCTGTTTTGTAAACCTTCATCTGAAGTACAATAAACAAATAAATTTCTGTTCTTTAAAGTAAAAAAAAAAAAGACCTGATGATTTCATCCCATAAAGACTACAGTCTAGGAAACCCTATGGGGCAGTTCTGCTCTGTCCTATAGGGTTGCTATGAGTCAGAATCAACTCAATGGCACCCAACAACAGCAATATAAAAACTCAACTTTTCAAAATTATGTAGCCCCAACATGAATGTAATACTGAATGAAACTTCTAGATTATATTTTTCCATGTGAGGTCAAAATGCCTCAGAGCAGTGATTCTGAATCCTAGCTGCATTTACCCAAAAAAAAGACTCAAACCCGTTGCCGTGGAGTTGATTCCAACTCCTAGTGACCCTGTAGGATAGAGTAGAACTGCCCCATAGAGTTTCCAAGGACCTGACAGTGGATTTGAACTGCTGAACTTTTGGCTGAGCTCTTAACCACTCTGCCACCAGGGCTCCAGCAGCATATTAGGATAACTTAAAAACAAAAACAACAAAAACCAGTGGCCAGTGACTGCAACTCATGGCAGCAGCATGTGTTTCAGAGTAGAACTGTGCTCCATAGGGTTTTCAGTGGCTGATTTTCTGCAGTAGAGCACCAGGGTTTTCTTCCAAAGTGCTCCTGGGTGGATTCAGCCCTCCAACCTTTCAGTTAGCAACCAAGCACGTTAACCATCTGCACCACCCAGGGACTCTGGTGGCGTAGTGGTTAAGAGCTACGGCTGATAACCAAAAGGTTGGCAATTCGAATCCTCCAGGCAGGCACTCCTTAGAAACTCTGTGGGGCAGTTCTACTCTGTCCGAAAGGGTTGCTATGAGCTGAAATTGACTCGACAGCAGTGGGTTTATTTATTTATTTTTGGAGGGACTTCTAGTATCCCTGCCCTCTACCAGAGATTCTGATTTAATTGGTCTGGAGTTAGGGCCCTGTACTGATGTATTTTTGGACCTCTTTTTTTTTTTTTTAGATACTTCTATCATCAGGGTTGAGAACCATCTTACTAATTGGTCCCGAGTTACGCAGATAAGTTTATGTCAGCTTTTTATATGTTTCCCTTTGAATGAACAGAACAGAATAGAAAAGAAGAGAGAAAATATCAGGAGGCGCTTCATCTAGTAGTGATAAGTGCTAGTCCGTGAAACTTTTGTTTCCGTTTCATACATGTCAGGGTTGATACTGGGTCACTATTTAAAAACACTTTCTCACTGCCGGTGGCGAGCAAAATGGAAATACACCTTCAGGTTCTCTTTAACAGAGAAAGTGTGCTGATTGCAGCGAGAGAAAACCAGAAAATCTGTCTGTCCTAAAAAAAAAAAAAAGGGAAGCCCAATTGCCCTATTTTTAAATGCTTGCGGGGCATGTGGAGGGGCTGCCAAGTGATCTCTGTGCTATCAAATGTTTCTTACCTATTTATAGAAGTACTTCCACATTCTCGAAGACACTCAGCTCAACTTCCCCTTCTCCGGAAGGCAGTGTCACTATTTAAAGTCATTAAGTCGCATTTCTTAAAAATATCTTTTAGCGCAGTCTCCTCATTTTCAAATCAGCTCACGCTAATCCTTAGTTGGGGATATTGAAGGAAGACGGGCAGTACAGGGGAAAATATAGACCCCCAGGTCCTGCACTAAAGTCCTCTCAGTTCTCTGAAAAGCCCTCTGGAGTCTGCAGAATTGGAATCTTCTAGGTTGAAAGGAGAAGGGAAATGTTGTTACGAACGCTAAAGCAAAAAACCAAAACCAAACCCATTGCCCTCAAGTTGATTCCAATTCATAGCGGCCCTATAGGCCAGAGTAGAACTGCCCCATAGGGTTTCCGAGGAGGGCCTGGTGGATTTGAACTGCCGACCTTTTAGTTAGCAGCCGGAGTTCTTAACCACTACGCCACCAGGGTTTCTGTGTGAACAGTAGTGCTCAAATATTTCAGGGCAGTCAGTAGTTTTCACAGATGTTATTAAGCTGGTTCAGCTTCCCTGTCATCTGTTAGTAGCTCATCTGATGGGAAAGAAGAAACCCCCACCCACCAAGACAGCTCTTATGTTCCTGGGTCTGGCAGGCGGCACCCTCAGGGCGTGTGGGGTCTGCCCCCTTCACTTTCATTTCTGGGTGTGGGCGCCTGTGCTGAGGGGCTGCTGTGTCTTCTGGCCATTGTGCACCTAGGGAGAACCAAAGGAAAAGGGAGGCAATCCAGAGGAGGCGGCGGCAAGGGAGGACTGGGCTTTCCTTACCTATGGGATCGCCAAGGAAGGGACCTGAGAGGTCGTCCCCACTGTGTATGCAGTGTCTTTGTACCTTGAGCTAGACCACAGAGCTATGGGAGCTGTTTGATAACTTAATACGCCCAGTAGGGAATTGACGATTTTGAAAAATAAATCAAATGCATTAAGGAAAGGAGATAGTAAACTCAGCCATGCAAAGCAACTTGGGAATCTTCAAAAGAATATCAGCCGCAAGCCCAGAGGAGAAAGACAAAATCAAGTAAGTGTCATGTAAAACTTCCCTTTGAAAACATCGTGAAGGACGTGATGACGTTTTCTCACAAGAACAGACCTTCACAGATTTCTGTGAAGTTGAAAGCATTACATGGAAAATAACTGAAATGGCAGAGGAAATCACGTTTTTTTTTTTTTTTCCTTTTTGGGTTGGAAACCTAGCACACAGCACCTAGAAACTTCATGGAAACAACTTGAACGGGGCAGACGATTGATTGAGAAGGTTTGCAAAGAGGACTCACAGCACAGCAGCGATTTTGAGAAAATGAAGGCAGACATGAGCTTTACAAAAGCAGATGACATGGCAGGAAAACACCCTCAAATATGTCGCCAGATGGCAGAGTAGAGCAAGGCAGGTTGCTCACCAATTCTTCAGAAATTCAAGCACAAGGCACCATAAATATCAACAAACGTGTATATAACATCTTCTAGAAAATATAAGAGATGAGGGGATGGCGGGGAATGGGAATTGGAGGATCCATTGAAGACGTACTCAGAGGTTGACCTATAGGTGGTGCCCATGATTGGGAAATGCTTGAATGGAATAGGAAAGAGAGCCGAATCTGTGGATCAAAAAATGACTCAAGAGTGAACTAAGTCAGACACCAAAAAGACAAACACTGTATGATGGCACTTACGTGAAATACCTAGAATAGACAAATGCATAGAGACCAAAGTTTATTTGGTGATTGTCAGGGGCTGGAGTGGGAAAGACAAGTTATTGCTTAAGGGACACTGAGTTTCTGTGAAGGGTAAGGAAAAAATTTGGAAACGGGTAATGGTGATGGTTGTACAGCATGACAGACGTCATTAATGTCACTGAAATGTACACGTAAAAAGAGTTGAAATAGCATATGTAGTGTGTGTGTGTGTGTGTATAAATATATATTTCCCGTATAAAAAAAATGACTCAGAGCTGGTAAGAGAAGCCTATGAGTCAAGGCACGAACTTCCTGGAGACACTGGAGCAGCCAGTGAAGCACAGTGTGCCAGAGGAGAAGGCAAATAAGAATGCAAATTTGGTGGCAAGTACAAAGAAAAGCTGTAGCAGCTCATCAAGAACAAGCATTCTCTCAAGCTAGATGCAACATCAGACGATTTTTTAAAACGGTTTTCTACTGCAACCGAGGATGAAAAAGCTACCATAGAAAAAAAGTGAATTAAATACATAAACCTTTAAAAAGATGGTTCAAAGTAATGCTGTAAGAACAGTGAACGATGTCAATCTACGGAGTCCACAAGTGAAAGCATGCCTGCTTTGGACCGTGGATAAACGTAAGTGGGGCAAAGGCAGAAATCCCATACATAGAGGCCCAGGGAGTTCAGGCCTGGCTGGCTGAAGCTGAAGGCTGGCTCCCAGTAATAAGGAAACAGTTCTTGCAGCAGAGTTGAGCGTGGGAAACACATCCCCACCATTAGTCGGTCACTGTACGTGTGTTATTTCGTACGTGAGACCAGGAGAGCCAGGTGGAGGTTACGCAGAGGGGCAGCCAGGAGAGTGAGGCGATGCTAAATCAAAGGCTTTGATGTTGCGCATGATTTGGGTGACTATCTCTTATTCCTGCCATAAGGACTTATAAAGTATTCTAGACGTTTTAAAGTCAGAAAGAGGGAACATTTTTGCAATTAAAGGAGAAACATTAAATTAGAGGTAAATACAAAGGTGATGCCTGGACATGCTTTTGGAGAAATGAAGATAAAAGGCTATGCTCCCACTTTTTGTATGAAAGTCTGTTTAGGAAAAATAAGAGCAAAAGATTCCCAAAGGTGATGTGTAGCGTAAGCGACTCAGTGCAGGAGGAGAAATCAATGGTCTGCCAGTTTATACAAGCTTCAGACACACCCATATAAACAGATGCCTTCAGCTAATGTATTCTAGCCCTTGACATCTCTCCTGAAATGACATCCCCACATTGTTCTTTTTTCTTTATTTTAATCTTAGGTAGGCCATCCATGGCTCAGCCTAGTACGTAGACATTTCCCCTGGTTCAGTTAGACTTGCCTCCTTGGAGGCGAAATAATACATTATTGCTCTCTGTTTAGCCCCTCCACCCCATACCAGCCACTCAGCAGTCAGTCAACACATCCATTTCCCCTCTGTGCATAAAGAAAGTAAAGCCAACTGACAAGTGTTTACTTAGGCATTTGAACGGCTCCTTTGTGCTCAGTCCTGCTAGTGTGTGCTCTGATCCATTCTCGTTTCATATTATGTCTTTTGTGTCTTCGATACAACCCAGGCTGAGATTTGTAAGGACCCATAACGTTTATGAAGGCTCTCAAGTACGGGAGCTTAAACAAGGTCCAGCCTAGCTCCATTTGGGGGATGAAGAGCATGGATAACATTTTCTATTGCTCTAAGGTTTCTTGTAATATCCTTAATGTAGTCTATCAACTTGGTCTACTTCTGTAACGTTACTGACAGACACAGCCTATCAAAAAGGAAGGCGGGTGATGGGGTGTAATACCCTTGTTTCATAAATAATGAGAAAGTCGACAGTGATTTCCAGTTCCTCTGCTCACCTGGGGAGAGAAGTAAACCAAAGGGAGAACAGGCCATGATACTGGAGAGGGTCAGGTTGTACAGGAATATGCAGAAGCAAAGTGATGGGCAGGGCTATGGCCAAAGACTGAGAAGTGTTCCCAGTTTACACTATTACATTAGATTTTCACAGTGTTTCTGTATGTCAGGTAAAACTCAAGTATCTTTCTCCATTAAGTCCATGAGAAAAATGAAACCCAAGATGTCAGGTGGCTACCCTTGAGCTCTTGACACTGAGTGACCAAACCAAAAGCAGAATCCATACCTGCTGATACTCACTTTATGCGCCCAGTTCCGCCGTGATGCTTTGAGTTGTAATATTTGTTGAAAATTCCATGACCAATCGTTCTTACTGTGGCATTTAAGATCCTTGGTGGCTTGGCCACTCTACCCTTCCAACCTTCCCTTTCCAGCTATGCCTCACCTCGTTAATTAATTCCAGTCATGCTGAATTAATTCCATCCCTCTTCCACAGCTCCTCATCTTTCAGCTCTCAGCTAGCTGTTCTGTATAACCTCTCCACGTTTGGTTGCTTAGTGTCAGAGCCCCTTTGTGTTCCAGAACACTTTGTACTTTTCCCTGGTCTAGCACTGCATTGAAGTGGCCTGTTCCTATCCCCTTCTTAAGCTTCTTGAAGGTAATGATTTCCTTATTTACCAGCACAACACCAATGGCTAGCACAGCTTTGGGCATACATTAAGACACTCAAAGTGTTTGTCCAATAAATAAATAAAGCCAGTATCAGATGGCATAATCATTTCAAAAATCTACTTTTATATTCTAGATTACAACCAAGCCTTTCTGCTAGTCACAGCCTAAATTTGGTTTTGGGCATTTGATCAATCTTAGCCTAGATACTCAGCACCTCCATGGGCTTCTGTGGCCAGGCTCCTGGCATTATAGTATTTGGAATGGGTCCTCAATGCATAATTTTTGAATGCATTAATTAGTACAAATATGGTTAATATACTTATTTCCTAAGGCATTTAATTTAGACAATTTCTTGCATGGGAAGCATCATATGGGAAGATTTTTTGGTAGTTTTTGTTTGGTAAACTGAAAAACTAATGGTCTTGGTTGCATACAGAAACCTGATTAAAAACAGGCCCATGTGGTTACTGACTCCTGGGAATGAAACTGCAGAATCTGGTCGGGTCTGCGGAAATCAAAGATGGCTTGGCTAATCTTTACAAGGAGAACATGCAACCTACGGATTCATTACCAGTCTTTAGTGATATCCTTAAATATCACCAGAGTCGTATGTATTACAGAAATCTCAAAATGCTTTATAACCAAGATATTACCGCTAGTGAGACTGGGTCTGAAACAGGATCTTAGTTCTTTGACCTCTAGTTTGATGTGTTCTCTTCTGCCATTTGACTTTTCACCAACTTCTCGAAGAATTTGTAATGAGTGTGTATGGAGCACACTCTTTACGCATTTCTTAACTACTTACCTTAGAAACAGTAGAGTGTAATAGATTAATGGGCTAGGAGTTCAGGCTCTGAATCCAAACAGCCTTGGTTTGAAACCCAACCCTACCACCTCACAGCTACATGATCTTGGGTAATTAACTAAACCTCTCTGTGTTGCAATTTCTTCATCTGTGCAGTGGAACTGATGGAAATAATAGAACTTATTTTTTTATTTAGCTGTTGTGAGGATTAATTCATTTAGCTGTTGTGAGGATTAAATGAGCTCATACATATATAGTGCCTGGTATATAGTGAGAACTCAATAAACATTAGCTATGGTCGTTGTTATATGCTAGGTGAAAATCAAAGTCGTGGTTTCTGTCTGTACTCATGTCATATGCCTTCCGTTTGCCTGCTTGCTGTATAATGCATTCTTCAGCACTTCCCTCCTTTATTCTGTAAGGAAGTCCTGACCCCTGAAAACCACATTTCCCAAGCTCCTTTGCCAATTGGCTCCTTGCTAGATTTGGCCAGAATGTTCAGACAAGAGATTGAGGTTGGGAGGCCATGGCTCTCTCTCTGCTTGGGCAGCGTCACTGGCAGAGGCTGTCTCTTCTCTGTTTCTCATCACCCTCCAAGCAGAGCCTCCCTTCATTGCCATGGGTCCCACCAGGCAGTCCCAGTTCCCAGGCTCCATACCACCCATTGGGTCGGTAGCAGCTTCCTGCTTTGGGAATGAGGCCAGTACATAAGAAAATAAAGCAAAAGGAAAAGACAGATTTCTGATGGTGTATATCATTTAACCCTGGATCTAGCAGTGCCAGAAACTGATATATTCCTGGATTTTTAAAATATATGAACCGATAAAAATTTCCATTTTGGGCTGAGGGCTAAGGACCATGGTCTCAGGGGACATCTAGCTCAGTTAGCATAACATATTTTATGAGTAAAATGTTCTACATCCTACTTTGGTGAGTAGCATCTGGGGTCTTAAAAGCTTGTGAATGGCCATCTAATATACCTCTCTGGTTCCACCCCATTTGGAGCAAGGGAGAATGAAGAAAACCAAAGACAGAAGGGAAAGATTAGTACAAAGGGCTAATGGACCACAACTACCACAGCCTCCACCAGACTGAGTCCAGTACAACTAGATGGTGCCCAGCTACCACCACTGACTGCTCTGACAGGGATCACAATAGAGGGTCCCAGACAGAGCTGGAGAAAAACGTAGAACAAAATTCTAACTCACAAAAAAAAAAGACTAGACTTACTGGCCTGACACACTGGAGAAACCCTGAGAGTATGGCCCAGGACACCCTTTTAACTCAGTACTGCAGTCACTCCTGAGGTTCACCCTTCAGCCAAAGATTAGACAGGCCTATAACACAAACAATAATACACGTAGCTCAGCCATCAATACAAGAGTAAATGGGCACAGCAGCCCAGGGGCAAGGATGAGAAGGCAAGAGGGGACAGGAAAGCTAGATGAATGGAAATGGGGAACCCAAAGTTGAGCAGAGTGTTGTCACATTGCAGGGTTGACAACCAATGTCACGAAACAATATGTGTATTGTTTAATGAGAAACTAATTTGCTCTGTAAACCTTCACCTAAAGCAAAATTAAAACAAAAATTTCCTTTTTGCTTGTTACTTTGATTGCATTTACTTCGCTTGTCACTACGAGAGTCCGGATACAATGTCTGCTAATCCCTGAGAACTGTTGGAGTTGATATCACAACATAAAGAGATTGCTATTGTCATTAGATTCTTGCCTTTGGAATTTATAACCAATATTTATTGTCCTGCTAGGATTAAAGGTAGGAAGATGAGCAAGATAAACAGAGTCCTTCTCTTTGATAGTGCAGTAATAACTGTTTTTTTCCCCCCCAAAAATGTTAACTTTGACTACACTTCTTCCACAATGTATTTTCTCTGGAGATCTGAGCATTTTCTCTTAGCTGATACATAGCTTGAATCTAAAGGACACCTCATCCATTTTAATACAAGGGTACAAACTGAAATGCAAAGCAGGAACTTTGGGGGGAAAGTTTTCATTTATTTTCGATAAAGTAAATCCCAAGCCTCCAGTTGTTCTTTATGAAAGCTTCCCAAGACAGGAGGATTTTTCAGTGCCACGATATTAACAGTGTCACCAAGATGGGACCATCACTCATGCTGCCATGTGCTTTCCTGGCTCTCGTCTTCGCCATTTGCGTATGATGATGCCATTTGTCTTCTGATAATGGATGGGTTTCCTTTCCCTTTCAATCACTGTCATAAGCCAGTGAAACTTGCCCAAGACATGTCCAAAGTTCATTTGCTCTGGAGATTTTTTTTTTAATATTTGATGGCTGATCAAAGTAAATTTATAATTGTGATGCAAGTACGTGTATATGTTGTGATCGTGTTTATATGCTTTGTCCTTAAAATATATGCAGTGGTCTTTTAATGTTATAAGATATGGCCAGGCGGCAGTTGCTATGGAGACAATAACCAGATTTTCTGACCTTTGAAGGTAGGGAGATGCAGCTGGGGTCAGAGCAGAGCAATTTCTGATAGAATCGAAGTACAGATTGAAGAGTAAGGGACTTTTTCTGCCTTTTTGTTCAGACCCGAGAAATCTACTTTCCCAGTATCTACCAAGAGCATCCGTCAGAGCCAACCTGAAGGTTACTATACCAAAACCAGTTGACATCAAATTGATTCTGACGCGTAGTGACCTATGTGTGCCGATATTCATTTCATTATTGCTTTATACTCCGATTATTGGGTAAACTGGATGAGTGAAATTTTGGAGTTCTTGATGAAGTCTGATATATATATTTTTTATGGTAGAAAATCCTGCTTTGTGGGAGTGAAACATAGTTAGATCCAGATTAGTGTCCACACAAGACAACATTGCTAATTAAGATAGCAAATTCGTTCTTTCATTTGGTATGTGATACCTTGAGATTGTCTTTTTATTCTTTAAGTACAAGTTGATCAGTCAAATGAAGCACGTTTAAAACACTTTGTGATCAGAAGAGGATATTTTTCTAGGACCCTACTGTGGCTACTGTGGAGTTTCTCTGTAGCTTGCTGTGCAGCATTGATAGTTTTGCGTTGTTAGAGTTTGGAAGAGGCATCAAATAAGAAGCTCGTGCATCTGTGTTTGTTCTACTTGTATTTAGTACGAGGGAGATGTGAATGAGAAGGGTGGTGTATGGGAAGTGGCATCATCATCCCGATTACTTAGTGAGGGTCCTCTGTGCCTGGCCCTGTATTAAGCTCTGTGAGTGTGGAGGTCAATGGAGCATGATTCCTGCCCTCATGAACCAACTTAGCCACACAAAGAATATATATGTTGACCCACAAATGCAGCCAAATGCCAAAAGAAGAAGTGAGCCCTAAGGGATGAGCAGCTAAGGAAGGTGAAAAAGAGGTAAAACTTGCGATGGGACTAGATGAAGAAGGAAGGCTGTGTTCAGTTCGTTGTTATGTCAGAACTCATAAATATGTTGCATGTGTTCTTTTGAATGTGTCAAATATTACACAAAAATAAAAATGACACAAGATAAAACTCATGGTGTGAGCAAAGATATTAATAGGACATGATCTAGTGCTTAAGGAACGTTGAGTAGATTGGTTGCGTTGGAGAGCAAAGGTTCTATAGGTATTCTCCAGTTATGAAGATATTCAGGGAGTTGTAGGGGCTGTGACTGATAGGTTAAGAAATGTGAATTTTTGTAGGTACTAAATGACATTGAATACCAACAATCATGAAGATGGCACAGGACTAGGCATCGTTTCGTTCTGTTACATATAAGGTCACTATGAGTTGGAGCCAACTGAATGGCAACTAACAACAACGAATGACATCGAAGGTAGCATGGCTTAAACTCTAACAATTTGGGGTCAAGGTGAAGACCCTGCGATGGGTACTGCACTTCCTAAATCCTCATCCACTTCTTAGCTAGAAGTAACCAGTCAGTAAGTGCAAATTGTATTAAGCTGCGAATAAAACCAACAAGAGACCCACCCAAAAGACCCTTAGGGATGGTAGCTGACAGTTTGTGGTGGTAAAAACTTATTGGCTCTTGTTTAACTCTTTCATAGCTTTTCCTTGTGTTTTTTTTTTCTCTGGTTTACTATCACTTCTGGCCTTTTCAATATGAATATGATTTGAAAAGAAGAGGATGTGAAAGTTTAGTTTTTGCCTATGAAATTGTATAAAGTTAAGTATATTATGGTAACTGCCCTCCACCCCACCTCCCACCGTGTGGAGCCTTGGGTGAGCTATAAACAATTGGTTCATCTTAAGAAGCTGGCCCACTTTGATGCTGTATATTGATGTATAGATGATGGCATGGTGGCCTCAAAGCTTCTCAATACTTGTCAATGAAATTGTGAAGACGGATTCCAGAATTCTCAACTTTGAGGATTTTTTTGGGAAACAAAGCAGATAATATGTGTCTAGAAGTCAGTACACACCTATCACTTCTGATGTTGAGTAGTCACAAAGCGAGACATATCCTTGATGCAGTGTAGTAGAAGGTCATATAGGTATCGTTCACGTGTATGTATTTTCAAAATCAAGTATGTTCTGAAAATGGAGAGTTTTTTTTAATCTTCTTTCCTTCCTTTTTTTTTTTTTCCCAAAAGGACCTTCTTAAGAAATGCTACTCTGCCAAAGCATCTTACCTCTTCCAGCAGGATAAATTCTATGATGTCAGCTATGACACAGGAGACAAATCTATCCAGTGTAGCAGAAGACCAGACGCATTCAAGTTCTGGATGACCTGGAAAGCCCTGGGCACATTAGGTCTTGAAGAAAGAGTAAATCGTGCTCTTGCTTTATCTAGGTACCTGCCTGTGTGTGCGTATATGTGTATGTGGGTGTGTGTGTGTCCACGTAAGTCTATGATAGAAAGACTCAATGGAAGTAACGTTTTCAACGTCTGTAAGTGTTCTTTTACTTGTGTGTTCCTTTTTTCATTCAACAAGCGTTTTCTCATTACCTACTGGTGCAGTGGTTAAAGTGATTGGCTGCTAGCCGAAAGGTCGGTGGTTCGAATCCACCAGCCACTCCATGGGAGAAAGATGTGGCAGTCTGCTTCCATAAAGATTGCAGCCTTGGAAACCCTCTGGGGTAGTTTTACCCTGTCCAATCAGGTTGCTATGAGTCAGAATCAACTCAATGGCCTTGGTTTTTTTTTTTTTTGGATTATACATTAGAAACTGTGAACAAAGCAGTCCTACCCCATGCCCTTAAGGATCCTAGCCTAGTAAAAGATGCATTCAGGTAATAAGCAGATAATTCACAGGACAGGTGAACCTCCCTTTTGGAAAGGAGAGGTACATGGTACTCCAGGAACACTCAGGAGGCTCCCCCTCGTCCATCGTGGAGGGTATTGGCTGAGGCTTCCTGAAGTAGCGTTCAGCTAAGGCTTAATGAGCTGAGACTGAGAACAGAGCCTGAAATATGGTACATTCCTATGAGTTTTAGTTATTATTATATTCTTACCTGGCTGGCCATGGTAGGCATTAGAGCTTGTGATCTTTGGTTTGGATTGTCTCTCCTTCTTCTTTCTCTGTTCACATTTCACTTGGTAAAACCAAAATGTCTCCTTAAAGGTTTGTGACAGTGGGAAGTGTTATGAGGGTGAACTGCTATGTTTTCCTGTTGTTTTAGCTGACGTTGAGTCAGCCCCAACACATGGCGACCCCATACACAAGAGAACAAAATGCCACCCAGTCCTCCACCATCTCCATGATCCATTGGGATCGGACCTTGTGATCCATAGGGTTTTCACTGGCTGATTTTCAGAAGTAGATCTCTAGGCTTTTCTTCCTAGTCCATCTTAGTCTGGAAATTTTCTCTGAAACCTGTTCAGCATCATAGCAACTCACAAGCCTCCGCTGATGGATGGGTGGTGCCTGTGCATGAGGTATGTTGGCCTGGAATTGAACCTGGGTCTCCCACATGGATAGTGAGAATTCTACCACTGAACCACCAGTCCTTCATCCCTGAGGTGCGCTATATCAGTGAACTCCAAAAAAAACAAACCCGTTGCCATCGAGTTGATTCTGACTCATAGCAACCCTATAGGACAGAGGCGAACTACCCTATGGGATTTCCAAAGCTGCAAATCTATGAAAGCAGACTGCAGAGAGGCTGGTGGGTTTGAACCACCAATCTTTTCGTTAGCAGCTGAGCACTTAGCCACTGCACCACCACAGTTCCTTAGAGTAGGGATAGTGGTAAACAGAACAGTCCTGGTCCCAACCCTTAGTCGATGTGGAAGACGAACATTAAACAAATAACCATAGAAATGAATCTGTAATCACAAAATGGCTTGCTTTCCTTGAAAGAAATGAGAGAGTATCCCATACAATGTACCTCCTGAGTGTTCAGCCCTCCTTGGTGTTGGGAAGAGTGTCAGTTCCTCCCAGCGTATGTCCGACCCTGGATGAGAGGTGTGCCTTTATGAAAAGCAGGGTGATAATTATCCTGTAGTGAGCAAATGAAGCCATCTGCCATAAATATTCATAGCTGTCCATTAAGTTAAAATAACAGTCCAAGAAGCTGTGTTCCCTTTTTTGCCTTTTCATGTGCTATTCCGACATGGTAGAATCTCTGCATTATTTCATTGTCTAAGCTGCTAAGTAATTCAGTGACGGCTGTCTTGAAATAAGGCTAGATATAAATATTTGATGACGGTGTTTATTTTAAACTTAACATGCATCTCAGGGTGGGATTTAGTTTATAGTCTAAGGATACTTTCTAATTTTTGCAGAGAAATATCACAGGAGGATAAATGTTAACATTTCAATTCAATTCACCAAACACTTATTGTTTGTACATGTTTGTCAAGTTCAATTGAATTGAATTAGCATTTCAGTGAGCATTGCTACAGACTCGGCGACCTAGATTTAAATATTTGAAAAATAATCCCTCCTATTTTCTGCTGTTCCTCAAAATAATTTTACTGCCTTAGATTTCTACATGATACCCAACACTCTATTTCTGGGGGTAGGGGTGGGGCAAAGTCGTCCTGTTCTTCCACACCGGGTGCCAAGCCAAAGAGCAGAGTCCTTTGAAGTATTGTTGTAGAGAAACAACTTTTACAAAGCCTTCTGCAGCAAAGAGCTTTTTTATTGTGACGTATCAGAAAACAGAATGTGAAATTGGCTGCCAGCACTCAGGCTATAAACAGACCAGAATTCAAGAAGTACAATCTAGAAGTGCTTTTTACACACTTTTGACAGGTGCTGATTCATTACGAGTAAATTACTTACGGACTATGATTGCTTAAAGACAACTAAGATCATGATTGAGTGACCTTTTCTTGTTTTTTTTTTTTTTTTTTGTCCTAACAATGTGGTCTTTTGTCTCAGAGACCCCAGGTCTGCCATATGATGGTTGTTTTTTTATTTGTTGTGTGGGCTACCTGTGCTATTGGGTGGGTCTTTAACTCACTTCCTGGGGTAAATGGTTACTTAGTTTTGGTACGTTTGTCCACAGTCCATTGAACCAATTAGATTTTGTGGCCACCATGTTACCTGAGGGCATTAATAACTGACTCATTAAACCCCCTACCATAGAGTCAATTCTGACTTATAGTGACCCTATAGGACAGAGTAGAACTGCCCCCATGGGGTTTCCAAGGCCATAAATCTTTACTGAAGCAGATTGCCTCATCTTTCTCCTGCTTCCTGGGATCAATTGCTATGGAGTTTTTGTACGCACATCCAGTCCACTGTCCATTGAACGGATGAGAGCACTCTGTCCTGCTCCTTTGATGTAGTTTCCTATTGTTTTAAGCTTTTCCGATTCTGACAAACAAGTTGGCCTGTGATTTGGTTAACCCTTTATCAGTATGTCACTTGGAATGAATGGGAAATTATAAACTTGGAGAGAGTGCCTCTAGGATTAAAAATTGCAGTCAATTCACAGCAGAAGGGCTTTATTTTTGTGATGTTATTTCTTTTCAAATTGACTTATTGGTTTAGAGTTCTGCTCTTTAGGAAAAATGGAACATTCTGGGTTTCTAATCTGTTTACTTGAGTGTATGGAGAGTGGTGTGCTGGTAAACTGGCTCTAGGGAGGAAGGAAAAAAAAAAAAAAAGCCCCAGCTTGTTGTGTCTGCCAATTTCCATGGTGTAAATACTCCCATCAGGGCAAATTATGAGCTACAATAGTTGTGGTTTGAAAGCTCCCTAAATAGTGAACGCTCGGCTCTCAGTAGCCTGTGTGAGCTGGCTCCGGGGTACTGCTGATGACATGAACCAACATAAGCAGTTCAAACCACTGACTGGTGAGATTTAAAACATCATTTCCCATCAAGCCCACTGACCCATGGACACTTCCTTCAGAGTTTACCTAATAAAAATGATTCTCATCCGTGGTAAGTAGGCTCCACTTGGCATAATTTCTAAGTCAGGGTGACATGGTTTTGTTTCCAAGAAGTGTAATTTCCTTCAGTAGATGGTAACTTTGTAGCAGAATAAAGCTGCTCATGCTGATTGTGTTATTATTTGGGGTACACATAATTATTGGAAACCTAATATAGATTTTTTTTTTTTTTATTATAGATAACCCGAAAGGTGAACAGTTCAAACCCATCAGCTGCTCCTTGGAAACCCTACAGGGCAGCTCTACTCTGTCCTTTAGAGTTGCTATCAGTCGGAATTGACTTGACAGCAACAGGTTTGGGTTTTCGTTTTAATGTAGTTAAGGGAACCCTGGTGGCACAGTGGTTAAGAGCTTGGCTGCTAACCAAAAAGGTTGGCATTCGAATTCACCAGCTGCTCCTTGGAAATCCTATGGGGCAGTTCTACTCTGCCCTATAGGGTTGCTAGGAGTCGGAACAGACTGAACAACAGCGAGTTTCAGTTTCAGATCCAGGTCCCTTAAACCCATTGACCCATTGCCATCGAGTTGACTCTGACTCCTAGCGACCCTATAGGACAGAATTGCCCCATAGGGCTTCCAAGGCTGTGAATCTTTACCGAAACAGATTGCCACATCTTTTTCCCTCAGAGCGGCTGGTGGGTTCCAGCTGGTGGATTAGCAGGTGAGAGCTTAACCGCTGCACCACCAGGGCTCCTTCCCAGGTCTTTTAGATACTAGAAAAACTGTGGAATTCCCCCATCTCCCCCATGACATATCACAGGAAGGACTGTATTGATTCCATAGAGGTAATGTTTCCCTGTTGATGAACCTAAATGGAACTTAATTTTGAAATTTGTGTATTAAGATTTAAGGACCAGATTTTGATGGACCAATGGATTACCATCACTCTGATCAGATAGGGCGCTTCCTCCTCCCTTGGGAAATTGGAGAAGACACTTTTAAGGGGATGAATGTCCTGTTTTATGGGTTGTCAGAAATCCAGCAAGGAGGGAAAAATTAATGCCTAGAAGATCTCTAAGATTTTCCTAATTTTCATTTGACCCTTGTCATTCCAGTCGAGGAAGGGATCTTCCCCTCAAGACATATTCATGATGAAAGACTTGCTTTCTCTTTTGATTCTTTGAAATCAAGAATGTCAGGAGCCTAAAGCAACATGTGGTTATTAAACATAATTGAAACCCAGAGGGCTGCGGTTTCAGACTTCCACCTCAGGCAGATGACCGTGGGTCTCTGACATCTGCCTAGGAAAGTCAAAAATGTTTTACAAAACCAAGGCTTCCCGTTGCGGAGGGTAGCTTTTGTCTCCACACTCACGTTAAATGGATGTTTACTAAGGGGTAATTTTTAAAGTGGGTCTGCAAGAGTCCTGTGCAAAAGTCTGTCAACAACAACAAACAGTTCAGGAACTCCCATTCTGCTGCTTTGTGTAGTCTCCAGTGTATCATTTATTTATTCCCTTGACGCGCAATCTCTGCCATCTCTCAGATGGAATTCATTTCACAGACTTGCATGGATACTAAGGGATTAATTGTGATCAGGGTGGAAAAGATGAGCCATTACACAATGGCCCTTTTGTGTTCATGTTTTCCTCTGGGTGACCAGGAGAGAGCCTAGGAGACTATAGAAGGGCCAACGTTTTCTTTTTTTCAGATTGTTAATTTTTTAAAAATCACAGTTGCAGTAGAGGGTAGCATGTAGGTGACTGAGCTGAATCACACAAGCCACATGACCCGCTCGGATCCATGCAGAGTAGACAGACAGAAGATGAAACCAATCTCGGAAGTTCCGAGAGGCCTCATGCGTCAGAAGCACTCTCAAGTGACATGAGACTGGGGGAAGGACTTGGTTCAGTGGTTCATGGAGACTCTAAGTGACTGGTGGATTAAGAAAGAGATTTGAAAGGTTATTTCCAGAGAGGAAAGAATGCCTCGCAAAAGAACAAGTGGAATCTAGAAAAATTAAATGGACTCGTATGATGAATCAGAAAATTGTGGGCCCCTAACATTGGAAGCATATTTGTAAACAAAGGAAGGGGAAGTGTTCTGGGGCAAGATGATAATTCATACATGCTTCAAAATCAAGCCAGCATCTTCATGTCGTAAGTCTCAGCCAGTAGAATTTGGAAAAACACTTGCCAGTGTGCATTTTTTTTTTTTTTTTCTCTTCTCTTTTTTGCTGACCAGAAGCTATCATTGCTTTAGGAGCCCTGATGGCACGGTGGTTAAGAGCTCGGCTGTTAACCAAAACATCAACAGTTCATATCCACCAGCCACTCCTCGGAAACCTGGGGGGCAGTCCTACTCTGTCCTGTAGGGTTGCTATGAGTCAGAATTCACTCGGTGACAACAGGTTTGGTGTTTTGGTTTACCTAGATCGTTTTGGTCTTAGTGGTTTATGGTTCCTGCATTATGTCCCCAACCTGGATGCACATCCTTTTTTCTGGTTTGAGCTACGTAAGGATAATTTTTTAATTCTACTGCATCTTTAAAATGCCTCCATATGTTAAAAAGAAAAACTGTGAGGAGTAACTCATTTTTCTGACTGTAGGCTGAAGTGACACAAATAATATTCTAGATTTGCCACCAGCAGCTCATTTCATCTCACCATTTGTTAAAGTAACCCATAGAATAAGCACTCCTAAGCTGGCATTTCTGAAACTGTGCTCTGTGGGACACTAGACTTCTGGAAGTTATTAATACATGTTCTTCAAAAAATTACTTCATGGTCAGATGTGCTTGGGAGATGCTACCTATGATATTCCTTTCTGGGATGTTCACGGTACCTATCTGCACATTAAAGACCTTGAGAAGCCTGCGCTATAGACACCTTTTTAACTTTGCTTTAACTGTGTGCAGACACTATTGATTGCCCACCACCAACTGTTCTCCTTTCTTCCTTACCGAGAGAGCCTCGATTTCGTTTAGGCAACAATGTTCATTGTGTTCCCAGCTGGGAACATTGGTCTAAGCAAATCTCTTTTGCCAATAATTGGTTTAGGGCTGGGCAGGTGACTCAGTTTAAGTCGATAAGATACAGAGAGAACTCTGGAGACGTCAGAGAAAAATATTCTTTCCTAGACGGAATTGCATGCGTGAGGAGAAGCTGTGTTTGCTCCAGCCGCGTTCGTTTTTTTTTTTGGGAGGGGGGGGACAGTATTGTATAAGGATGTGATATATGGCGCTGTGGCAGCCATCTTGTGAACATGGCAGGAGACCTCACCTTCTGAGCATGGCAAACTGAAGTGATAGAAAATACCTAGTTCTTGATGACATTATTGACCCATCTAATCATCCCAATAAATGTCCTTATAACTTAAGCCAAGTATATTTTTAATTGTAGATAAAAACAATCTAATTGGTAGGTTCAGCATTGTTCAAACTTATTTGACAGTGGACTCTTTTATGTGGGAAACCTATTAGTATGGTATCCTACAGAGCATAGTTCGGGAACTCTGGTGGGAGCTTTTTGTGTTTTTATAATAGAAACGTCCTCTCTTCTCCCAAATCATTTCCACCTTCAGCTTAGTTGGAAGGTTACACTGGGCTTTATGGGCTCCAAGAGCGACTTCAGTGGGGACACTGACCCCCAACATACAGCCAGGGCCCAAATGGTTCCAAAAAGCAGAGTTTTAACTAAAATAATTCAGCTGTTTTAGAATGCCTTTCCTCCAGGTGCAACCTGAGTCAGCTGGACAGAAGTATTTTAAATTGAGACTATAGGTGGTGCACGTGAAGTTTCGTACCGTCATACTCCATTAGACAGGGAAGGACCTTACCAATCTAGTTCCACATCTCCTTTATAACCTGAGGAAACTGAGGCAGGCTCAGGTAGGCTAAGGAATTTGTCTGGGGTCCCAAAGGTGCATAACTAGACTCTTTAACCTGGAGTCATCCCCAGGATTTCTGGAGATGCAAAACCGGACCCCGTCAACGGTTCTCGCTGAGCTGACAGATTGGCTCAGAGTGGGGTGGAGCTACCTCAGGGAATAGCATCGGCCTCCTAGGGAGCAACCCATGGCATCTGCTTTTGAGTGAACAAGTTGCCTGTCCGTTAGTGCCTGGGGAAGGGAGAAGAGTATGGTTCACCAAACTTGCCCTATACAGGTAGAGACTGCATATGTCTACTTGCTTTGTTTGGGGGTTTACATTTTTTTCTATTATTAAGTTTTCTTTTCAAACATTACACAAGTAACCACACCTATGAAACTTTGCAAAGGAATATAAAAAGACAGTTGACAACCTCTGTCCCCCATTGCATCCCATTTCTCAGTCCATGAGGTAAATGTTGATTTACTGTGTATCCTTCTGTATTGTATTCTGTGCTCATATAGACACGTGGATATGGATTAATTTTGTTTTTTTTGTTTACATTTCCTAAAAAGTGGAATTATATTATCCAAATTAGTACTTTTCTTTTATCTCTTAATAATACATCATGAGCATCCGTAGAGTTTAATAGAGGTAGATACATTCTTTTTAATAGCTGCATCATGTTATATTGTATTGCTGTAATACTTTTATTTTACCATTTGCCCATTTCTGGATATTAATATTATTTCTAGTTACTTTGTTTGTTATACACACAAACATATAAACATAGATACAACAACATATTTGTGTATGTATGTGTATATATCTGTGTATAATATCTATGTCTGTCTGTCTGTCTATCTGTCAATCTGTCATTATTCCTGGTAATTTTTTTTTTTTTCCTTTTTTTTCTGGTAGACCAACAATCAAAAATGCATTGCTGGATCAGAAGATAGGGGTATTCCCAAAACCAAACCCACTGCCATAGAGTCAAATCTGACTCAGCCACCCCATAGGTTTTCCAAGGCTGTAAATTTTTTAATTTTTTTGTATTTTTTAAATTGTACTTTAGATGAAGGTTTACAGAGCAAGCTAGTTTCTCACTAAACGATTAATACACATCTTGTTTTCTGACTTTGGGTGCCAACCCCACAATCAACACTCTCCCCTTCTCGACCTTGGGTTCTCTATTACCAGCTTTCCTGTCCTCTTTTGCGTTCTCGTCCTTGCCCCTGGGCTAGGGTGCCCATTTAGTCTTGTTTTGCTTTATGGCCCTGTCTAATCTTTGGCTGAAGGGTGAACCTCAGGAGTTACTTCACTACTGAGCTAAAACATTATCTGGGGGCCATACTCTTGGGGTTTCTCCAATCTCTGTCAGACCAGTAAATCTGTTTTGTTTTTTGAGTTAGAATTTCGTTATGCATTTTTTCCAGCTCTGTCCGGGACCCTCTATTGTGATCCCTGTCAGAGCAGTCAGTGGTGGTAGCTGGGCACCATCTAGTTGTGTTGGACTCAGTCTGGCGGAGGCTGTGGTAGTTGTGGCCCATTAGTGTTTTGGACTAATATTTCTCTTGTGTCTTTGGTTTTCTTCATTCTCTCTTGCTCCAGATGAGGTGAGACCAGTGGAGTATCTTAGGTGGGCACTCACTAGATTTTAAGACCTCAGATTAAACTAGAAAGTAGAACATTTTCTTTATAAACTATGTTATGCCAACTGAGCTAGATATTCCCTGAGGCCATAGTTCCCACAGCCCTCAGCCCAGTAATTCGGTCCCTCAGGGAGTTTGGATGTGTCTGTGGAGCCAAGGCTGTAAATCTTTACAGAAGCAAACTGTCACATCTTTCTCCTGCAGAGCTCCTGGTGGTTTCAAGCCATTGATCTTTCTTTTAGCGGTCAAGTGCTTTGACCTCTGTGCCACCAGGGCTCCTCACAGGGGTACTAGTCTTTTAAAAAGTCATTCATAGAAGCTTTTCCCCTCATTGTCACTAGCACTGGATGTTGTCTCTAAAATTTTGTTCCAATATGATGTGGGCAACATGGTTTAGAATTATTGTTTGAATTTTTTGAGTACATACCAGTAATCTTTATCTTCATTCCTTATGTTTTTTGGCCATTGCAAGTGCTTTTTTTGAAAGTTAGGTGGCGTATCTGAGTGTGCTAAAGGTTCAAAAGCTTTAGAACTACATAACATCTCCTGAAAAAATTTTCAGGGGAAGGAGTATGTGGAACCTCAAATGTTTTGTGAGTCACTGTGTGTATGTGGTCACACAACGTTATTTCTCAAAATAAAATCTGTATCATTTAGCTAATACTGGTAGAATTAAAAAAAAAAATTTACGTATTTCAAAGTTGATGCAATTTATGTGCTAATACTACTATTTAACCTTATGTGAAAAGCTATATAAATAAGTTTAGAAAAAAAGAACTGTGTCTTGTAAATTGGTGTGTTTCATAGCCATATTCTAGAATGTTCTTTAGCAAATTAATATAAAATGATAACACCCCCCCCATTTCCACCCAAAAAACCCATTGCTGTCAAGTTGATTCCGACTTATAGTGACTCAATAGGACAGAGTAGAACTGCCCAATCGGGTTTCCGAGGAGTAGCTGGTGGATTCAAAGTGGTGACCTTTTGGTTCACAGCTAAGCTTTTTAACCACTTGGCCACCAAGGCCCATTTCCACAGTGTTTTATAATTTACAAATTTTTTTGTTTAATTTTATTTAATTTTTTTACAACCAGCTGTTGAGATTGGAAAAGCAGATTGTGTTATCCCAGTTTGACAGAGAAAGTTACTGAGGCCCAGGAGGTGCATTTTTTGGTGTGTCCTTAAATATTAATTGAATGTATATAAATTAGTGACAGCATCACTTTCCATATGGTGGTACCTAAGGTCACGTGGCTGGATCATAATTTTCAAAGCCAGTCCTTGCTGTTGGAGGTGATGTTTGCACCTTTCTCTTCTCCTCCTCCTTTCCCTTCTCCCTCTCTCTTTCCTTCTTCCTCTTCCTCTCTCTCTTGCTCTCTCACTTTTTTTTTTTTTTTTGCTATTACATATAAAATCACATTAAATACCCTGGCAAGTACATTTTTGTCAGCACCTCTGACCGTTTCTTTAGATTTGACCCCCAAATTTAAAATACGATTGTGTTTCAAGCTTTGTAAGCTTTTTAAAGCTCATGATCAAATCACTAGTCTTCAAGGCCAAGCATGTCATATTTTTCCGTTTTGATGTAGACAAAATGCCAGCCCAGGGAAGAGGGGTCAATGTCATTTTCATCTTTTCTCGGTCCTGTTCCATATCTCGTGGATCTGTGTCCTTTGCTTATGGCATGATAATTCTCTTTCCCTTGAGATTGTGGATGTCTTCATAGACATTCTCCAAATGGCTAAAATAAATCCCATTACTGTCGAGTTGATTCCAACTCATAGCGACCCTACAGGACAGAGTAGAACTGCCCCATATGGTTTCCAAGGAGCATCTGGTGGATTCGAACTACGAACCTTTTTGTTAGCAGCCGTAGCTCTTAGCCACTGAGCCACCAGCGTTTTCATGGCTACAACCCACTTACTTTTAACAAAATAAATAATCAGTCATCCTTCCCTCAGTCCTGGTCTTGGCAAAAGATGGCGTTGATGTTCCTTGATCTTGAATGAACTTACAAGCAGGATTATACACACACACACAAAATACTCTGTTCCTCCAAGGCTTCTAGGCGATTCAGGTGTCTATGCTAAATCTCCATCTAGGATATGAATGTAAAACTTGTTTGCTTAAAGATGTACGTCTAATCTGCTTTACATGGGTTTTTACACTGGGGTTAAAGTCTGGTGCTAATATGTGAGACGTAAATCATCTTTTTTCTCAGACCTCAGGGAATAGCACTAGGTTCTGGAACATCTCTGTCTAAACCCGTAGCTTTGTCTTCACTTGTACCTTTACTTATAGCTTTTTATTTCTAAGTCTTGTCTCTGTATCAGAAATAAGAGTTTTGTCGCATGTCAGTCAAGTTTGTTGTATTTTTAGATTGTATATTAAAAATGTTATTGTGACTTTTAATTTTAGATACCTCGTGGAAGAGATCAAGAAGAGAGATGGATTCAAGTTACTGATGGAGGTAAGTGATTGGGGAATGGTGCTTACGATTTTGTCAGGAACAGTGATGAGTTGGCACTTTTCTTACCTGTTATATTTCATTGGTTTTTGGGTTGCAGACTTAGAAACAAGCCATTAGCTTAATTCATAGAGTCCATTTTTTTATGTTAATTTACTCTATTACTGAGCATTCCCTTTGTTGGATTCACAGAGAACATACTTGTCATTAAGTATTGAAAACTAAAATGCTCAGCAGTAATTACCATGGATAATACTGAATAAATGACACTCACTACCTTGATATGTAAATTGCATACTGATTGTACTGCAGATATTCAGCTGTGCTCTAGTGGTGCCCGCATGTGAAAGATCAATTATGTGAATGTACAATAATAGATAAGGTTTTCTCTTCTTATAAAAGAATGAGAGCATGTTAGCTTTGGAGCAATGGGAAAATAAGTCATTCTGTTGTTGATGTTATTGGATTCTTTGCTATATATAAGAAAGAAGGTGGTCAAACAGGTGCAGAATGTTGTGTTTTTCCCCCCTTAAAACATATGGCTAAAATATGAAGGATATTGTTTAGGTCTGATTTTTAAGTAATATGAAATGGGTTACCTTAGTTCTTTTTATAGCATACACATTAGAGCAGCTTCTGCCCTAACGTGAAAACCACCCAGAGATCACAGCCTAGGAAGCTGTACTGTATAGAAGCTATCTAACTGATTCTTGGTATTCACTTATTCGGCAAGATTTGCTGAGCAATTATGATGTAATTGCCAGGCACAGTTCTTGGTAACTGCAGATAAAAGACAGGAAAGGTCCCTGCTCTAGTGGTGCTTATGTTCAAATGGAAAAGGACAGGCAATAAGCAAGCAGGTGAATACATAGGATACTTAAGATAGTGAAAAGTCTTGTGAAGACAAAACAAAAAAAACAAAAAAACCAACAGATTCGTGAGAGATAACCTAGTATACAAATGAATAATTAGAAAATTAGAGATGTAACAAGTACTGCCATGGAAATAACCAGTTGCCTTTGAGTCTGTTTCAACTCATGGCAACCCCGTGTGCGCCAGAGTAGAACTATGCTCCATAGGATTTTCAGTGGCTAATCTTTCAGAAGTAGATCACCAGGTTTTCTTCCAGGTTGCCTTTGGGTGGACTTGAACCACCAACCTTTTGGTTAGCAACTGAGCGTGCTAATAACCATTTGTACCACTCAGAAACTTCATATTGGAAATAAATAGAGTGAAATGCCAGAATGGGAGGTGAGGGGCTGAGAGTTCAGGTGGGGAATGGCTTGTTTAGTTTGAGTGGTCTAGGTAGGGCTTTCTGAGGTTATCAATGAGCTGAGAGCTGAAAAATGACAAAAAACAAGCCATGCAAATGTTTCAAGGAAAGACATCCTAGGTAGAATCAATAATCAGCTGTGAAGGTTTAAAGCTGCGAAGAGTTTTATGGGTTTAAGGAACCAAAAGAAGGCATGTGAAGCCAGGGTCGGAGAGGTGGGCAGGGACCAGATCATGTGAAGTCAGATTGGTCACCATAAGGTCTTCGGCGTTTACTCCAAATGTAGTCACTTGAGAACTTTTAAGCAGACAGGAGTCTGACTTCCATTTTGAAAGGTCATGTTGGGTGTCCTAAGAAGAGAGGAAAGTGAGGGGGTGGCATTTGAAGTGGGGAACAAGGAAAGAATAAGTGAGACAGATTGGGAGACTGTCGCAGTAGTCCAGGTGATGGTGACGGTCCTCAGGCAAGTTTGTGGAACACTGCTCCAGAGAGTCCTGACTGTGGCTTTCCAACACTATCTAAACACGAAGCAGCAGATTAGAAGGTTCTAAGATTCCTAAGTGTGTGAAAACTAGGGGCATAAACAACATGCAAAGAAAGCAGAAGAATCCATATTTAAATGGCTTCCTGGTCACACCACAAAGAAACAAGGAGACAAATTCAGAATATGGGCATTCTACAAGAGGCTGACCTGGTTTCTTCAACAGGTGAAGAAAAAGGTGCAAGTGATTAACCCTGTAGGTTCAAAGAGACTGAAGAGGCCAACAACTAAATGCAACATATGGGCCTTGTTGGGATTCTAATTTGAACAAACTGTCTGTAAAGAGTAATTTTGAAATAGTTGGGGAATCAGTTACGATCTGGGTATTGTCAGTAATTTTGTTAGAGTCGATAATGGCATTAGGACTGGAGGAAAATGTCTAGGCATCTTCAGAGCTGCATACTTAAGCATGTCAAGGTGTAACAACAGATACGTGATTGCCTTGTGTTTGAGTTGCCTTCTTTACTTTCTCTGGCTATGGAAGCCATAGAAAATTCTGTAAACCTTGCAAAGGTACAACCTTCTGATACAGCGGAGAGAAAGTCTACCTTGTGAGCTGATTAAAAAATTATTCATATCTTCCTACACTTAAAGGTTTAAAAAAAGTGAGAGAGGAACTTCTTACCATCATTGTTGTTGTTGCTGCTAGCTGCCATTAGGTCAGCTCTGATCAATGAACAACACATTGCCCAATCCTGCTCCACCTTCACAGTCGTTGGTATGCTCTTGTCCATTGTTATAGCCACTGTGTACATTAAATGTCGTCCAACCAGAGGCTAATCTTCCAGCACTATATCAGACAGTATTCTGTTGTGACCCATAGATTGTTCATTGGCTAATTTTCAGTAGATTGTCAGGCCTTTCTTCCTAGACTGTCTTAGTTTAGAAGCTCCCCACTGAAACCTGTCCACTATGGGTGAGCAAAGATAACGCGTATACTTGAAATATTGGTGGCATAAATTCCAGCATCAGAGGAACACGCAAGCCACCACGGTATGACAAACCATCACCTTTAGGGAGTTTCAAACATTCACATACTTGTAATGAAAGGTAACCCGTTGCCATCGAGTCGATTCCGACTCATAGCCACCTTACAGGACAGGGTAGAACTGCCCTATAGGGTTTTCAAGGAGCGGCTGGTGGATTCTAACTGCCAGCCTTTTGGTTAGCAGATGAGCTCTTAACCACTACGCCACCAGGGCTCCAACAAAAGGTGTGTTTTAATCATTATTCCTCCACCCATAAATATTTTACGTATTGGAGCTAGCTGGCTCAAGAGCAGCTTCCTAAATGGTACTCGAGAATTCCTATTTTTAATGTGTTGTGTGTGTGGTCTGCATTGGTCTCTTTTCTCTGTATTCTTTTTGAAGAAATAAAGTAGAATAAGTCCTTGAATTTCATGTATGATAAGTGTCAAGTTGATTAGTCTCTTCTTGCTAAAAAACACCTTTGGATTCATTAAATATAAACTAATGATACTTAAGAGAGGAGATACCAAGATTCAGTTGGATTCCAGGCCTGTGAAAACGGCAAGATTTTCAGTTTAGAAAAAACCAAAGTTGCTAATTACATATGTATATGTGACTGTTCAGCAGAGAGCAGCGAGAGTGTTAAGTGGAACGTTGAAAATAGTAAATGAACACAACAAAACCGAGTACCCAGTCCTTGAATATGTTTTCCTGAAAGGAGCAAAGATAATGCATATCTTCTTGAAGGTGATTGAAAGCTATCATTTCAAATGAGTTCTACATTATTCATAGACCCCTGAAAACCATATCTCTATTTTTCTGTGTTGGATCTAAGATCTAACAGATGTTTTCCTAGAGGTGTATTCCTTCTTATGCTATCATTCACATGTTTTGTTTTGATCTCTTGAGGGAGTCCTAATTATTCAACGTTTTTGTTTTTCCTTTCCTGAATTCTACATTAGAAAGAGTTACTTAGCTTCATAGACTTTTAGAGTTTTAAAGGATCTTCAAGGGCATCTAGTCAAACTTCCTGCCAGTGTAGGAAATTTCTTTTTACAGCACTCATCATAGGAGATCAGCTTCTGCTGAATACTTCCTGTGCCAGTTAATTCACTAGTTCATTTCTCTTCTAGGTAGTTCTAATTATTCATATGCTAATAGCTATTGAACCTTACTATTAATATGTGTCAAGTACATTGCAATTTATCACCCATAGTTATTATGTAGTTGTACTAGATTACAACAACCTTCTAGATTGCTAACTCCAGTACACATTCTTTAATCTTCATCTTGTTGGATTTCTGCAGCAATCCACTCCCTCATTCTTGAAACTACTGTTATCCACTCCCTCACTCTTGAAACTTTCTCCTGTCTTGTTTTCTTTGACTTTCTCTTCTGTTTTTTTGCCTAGCTATTTGACTTTTTTTTTCTCAGTCTCTGTGTGAAGGGCTTGTTATCCTGATATCCCTTTAAATGTTCTTCTCCACTCCTCTTCTATTTTTGGCTCTTTATTCTGTCCATATACTCTCCCTGAAATGTTTTATCCATATCTAGAGCTTTACTATCAATAGTCTAAATGTATATTTCCATCCTTGACTTGTCTCCTAAACTCTAGTCCTTTGTATACAGGTGTCTCTTAGTCATCTAGTGCTGCTATAACAGAAATAACAAAAGTGGATGGCTTTAACAAAGAGAAACTTATTTTCTCACAGTCTAGTAGGCTAGAAGTCCAAATTCAGGGCATCAGCTCCAGGGGAAGGCTCTGGAGGAAGGTTCTTCTCATCAATCTTCCTCTGGACTAGGAGCTTCTCCGTGCAGGAACCCTGGGCCTGAAGGACACACTCTGCTCCCAATGCTGCTTTCTTTGTGGTAGGAGGTCCCCCTGTCTCTCTGCTCCCTTCTCTCTTTTATATCTCAAAAGAGATTGGCTCAAGACACAATTCAATCCTGTAGATTGAGTCCTGCCTCATTAGCATAATTGGTGCCTATCCCATCTCATTAACATCATAGAGGTAGGATTTACAACACATAGGAAAATCACATCAGATGACAAAATGGTGGACAGTCACACTATTCTGGGAATCATGGCCTAGCCAAGTTGATACACATATTTTTGGAGGACACAATTCAATCCATGACAGGTGTGTCCTTGAATTTTCGCCTAGACTCTCATAAAACCCAACCAAACCCGTTGCCATTGAGTTGATGCCCAAATTCAAGATTTCCCAAGCTGAGGTGCAGCTTCGTTCTACATTCTTCTTTTGGTCACTGGAACTATGTCCAAGCAAATATCTTAATATTGTATTCACTATCTGCCTTTCCCTTCCCCAGAATATACTTTGGGTGCTTATTCTTCTCTACCCTCAAAGCCGCTTCCTTTATTCAGGCTCCCATCACCCAGGTTGACACTGTCTTCTAACTGGTGTCCTGCCTTCAGTCATGGACCCTTCCGACCCACCCTCCACACTGCAGCCAGAGTGGTTTTTCTCCATTGAAATCTGTTCCCTACTTTGAAACTCCCCAGTGGCTCCATATTGCCTCTATATATGGCTCATGAGGAAGCCCTTTATGAAATGGCTCCTGTTTCCATTTCCAGCTTCACTTCTCTTCAGTACGCCCTGTCCTCTATTCATTCCCAGTACTTGCCATCCTGAACATACTGGATTCTACATGTGGACTCTTCCTTTTGCCAGGAATATTTCTTGGATTATGAGAAATTGCTTCTTTTGTAATGCTTATTCCATTCCGGTTTAACTGTCAGTAACCAGCTTTGCTGCTACTCTCTGAGTCACTGGAGCAAGAATATAAAAACCCGTTGCCGTTGAGTGGATGCTGACTCATAGCTACCTTATAGGACAGAGTAGAACTGCCCTATAGGGCTTCCAAGGCTGTAACCTATACTGAAGCTGACTGCCCCATCTTTCTCCCGCAGAGCAGCTGGTGGGTTCAACCTCTGGGTTAGCAGCTGAGTGCTTTACCACTATGCCACCAGGGCTCCATAGAGCAAATATATAGTTTAAGTCATTTCCTTGTCCCTGCCAAAAAAAAAAAATGAACCTGTTGCCATCGAGTTGATTCCAACTCATGGTGACCCCATGTATTACAAAGTAGAAATGAGCTTCAGAGGGTTTTCTTGGCCGTAAGTCTAGGAAAAAAAAAAAGTCTAGAACATAGAAAATTCTGCTAGTGGAATTGGACATTTTGATTTCCCTGCTTTGGACACACTGTAATTTCTACTGATTCTCTTCAAATATGACACCTAGAAATTTATATAATGATATGTCTCAACTAGTATAGTTTTTAATGGGGCTAATCTTAGGAGCCCTGGTGGCACAGTGGTTAAAGTGCTCGACTGCTAATTGAAAGTTTGGAGGTTCAAATTCACCAGCAGCTCTGTGGGAGAAAAATGTGACAGTCTGCTTCTGTAAAGATTTACAGCCTTAGAAACCCTATGGTTCAGTTCTACTCTGACCTGTAGGGTCACTATGAGTTGGAATCAACTCAGTGGCAATGGGTTTGGTTTTGGGTTGATCATCACTTGAGAAGAACATCTCTTTCTACCAATATGTTGTTGTCGTTGTGTGCCGTCGAGTCAATTCTGACTCATAGCAACCCTATAGGACAGAGTAGAACTGCCCCATAGGGTTTCCAAGGAGCAGCTGGTAGATTCGAACTGCCAACTTTTTGGTTGGCAGCCTGAGTTCTTAACCACTCTGCCACCTGGGCACCTACAAATATAAAGTGCCAAATAATAATCACTAAACATATGGGGTGTAAGTTTATACCTGCTGTATGCCATGTATGCAACTAAATATTGGAAATACATAATTTCTACTCATAAATAAAAGCAAAAAAAAAAAAAAAAACCCGTGAGATAGGTAAAATCATCTCAGTTTTATAGAACAGGAAGCTGAGACTTAGAAAATTTGACAGTTGTCCAAACAAAGACTTAATGAAGCTAGGATTTAGATTCACATCCGTGTAACTTCAAAACCCAGGCTTTTCCTACTACCTGGTGCTGCCTTTGAGCTTTTCCGGTAGCCCTATGAAATATTTAAAACCGATGAACTCGAAGTCAGTTAAAACCAACCTTGCCAGCTTTTTCCCATTCTTATGTGATTGATTGCTTGAATCTGTGTGCTAGATCCTGCATCTGTGCTTATTAAGATGCATAACACTACCATTTCCAATTACTGTTATTCCGATCTGATGACACTATAAACTACGGAGATGAGTTTCTTTTGTCATGACTCAGTTTTACAGAATGCAAGCTACCACCTTTTGACGATGGCTGATTTTTTCCCAAATGGTCTCCCATCATTGGCTCAGTAATCCTTCCTAGAACTGAAATCAAAGCACCTGCTTTAATTCTCAGAAGAATTAATTTTCCATTTGAAAGCCAGGAGAGACTATATCCAGCCTTTCTTTAATGGCACTTCACTACTTACTCATGGATTCTTAAATATTATGACAATGCTTCTGCTGCAACAGGTGGTTTTGTGTCCTTAAGTATCATCTCTCTGGTTCCAACACTTGGATTCTTTTTCATACCTTTCCCATAGGACTGGTGTTCAGGGAACATAGAGTAAATATGTTAAGATACCAAGATGTCAGAACATCTTTCATATACGTAGAGAATTAAAGTTAAGTGGCAGTGTGAATGGCTGTATTCTGCAATCACTCATTGGTGCTTTGAAGCCTCTTGAAGAAAGTCACTATATAAAATGCAACCTATGGCAGCAAAAAGACAGGAAAAACTCAAATATGTCCTTGGTGAACAGTCGAAGGGATGCTTTTTCAACTATTCAAATCATTTTACAGATGACTACAGTGAAGGCATTCCATCAAACAGAACCATCAGCTTTCTTCCAACCAAATGAAATGTCAACAACAACAAAAAGTAAACAGACTTGCTGGTCTGATAGAGACTGGAGAAACCCCGAGAGTATGGCCCCCGGGCACCCTTATAGCTCGGCAATGAAGTCACTCCTGAGGTTCACCCTTCAGCCAAAGATTAGACAGGCCCATAAAACAAAACGAGACTAAAGGGGCACACCAGCCCAGGGGCAAGGACGAGAAGGCAGGAGGGGACAGGAAAGCTGGTAACAGGGAACCCAAGGTCGAGAAGGGGAGAGTGTTAGCATGTCACGGAGTTGGCAACCAATGTCACAAAACAATATGTGTACTAACTGTTTAATGAGAAACTAGTTTGTTCTGTAAACCTTCATCTAAAGTACAATAAAAAAAAATGAAGTGTCAGAAGAGTGTGACAAGTTTTCAGATATCACCGTCTTGAAGCTGTGCCATCCTAGAAGAGGATGTTTGGGCAAAAGGGATCACAGATATGTCACTTCTAAAATATCTGAGTAGAAACTTACTAAAAGAAGTAAATTTAAAAGTTTACCCAAAAGGTCTAGGTCCTCACTTATAACATATGAAGCTTATAAGAGCAGATAAAGCTAGTGCAAAATATTGCCCAGTGTTGGCCCGAAAGGAGAAGGAGTAAATAATTTAATGATGCACCTGCCAGGGTCCACATAGGAGAGAAAAGCCACACAGTCATTTGAGGTGGGAAAATAAGGAATTCTTAACAGAGGTTTGAAGTAACGAAGGATCGCTTCCTCAGAGATAAAGAGATCCCTAAAAAGTACAGGAATAGCAGGTATAGGTGGTAGCCACCACCCCCAGAACTGCAATAGAGCACCCAAAAAAGAGACCACCCCCTCCACCCCAGGACAGAGATCCAGCCCTCTTTGGAGAAAGTGGAACTCTGGCTCACTGCATGGCAGAGAAGTTCACGGAGGTGTCACATTGATGGGACTTGCTGGAAATCCACCCTCAGGTGCTGGAGGTGACTGTCTTCAGGGAGGTGCCATGCACGCTACTCACTGCAAGCTACCCACAGGAGAGGACCAGAGAAATCTTCCAAGGAAGGTGTCTAGCTGGTGGAACTCCCTCATGAAACCTCCTGAAGCCTTGTACCCCACCTGTTGGCCCTCTGCTGTGAAGCCACCTGAGAAGGGAGCGCTGGGGGAAGCTGCCAGGGGATCACTTGCTGCTGGTAACCCAGCACTGCTGCAAAGATCCACGCTTTCTGCAGGAGACCCAGGAGATGAACACACCTGGATCAGGAAGTGGAAACTCTTGTGGCGTAGTGGTTAAGAGCTATGGCTGCTGACCAAAAGGTCAGCAGTTTGAATCCACCAGGTGCTCCTTGGAAATATTGTGGGGCACTTCTACTCTGTCCTATAGGGTCGTTATGAGTTGGAGTCCACTTGATGGCAATGGGTTTGTTTTTTTTTGTTTGGACCAGGAAGATACCCTTTTCTCCTCCAGTGTTCCTCCAGCACCCTCTGCTGACACAGTTAAAGGTTAGACCAGATGGCAAGGGAGACATTTAGAGTCTAGCTCCATTATTGCAGAGTTCCAAGAAAGGGTGGGTTTGGAGCTGAGAGATAATAAATTGAAAATGACATAAATGGTATCTGGGAGAAAAACTCTTTGCTATAAAGACACCCATTTCTGGCATCCAGGGGCAAATGATTACTATATTGTTCTTCTACTTTCTGATCAATCATAGTTACTTGATTTGAAAAGCTACATAGATGTGTAAAAGAGTGTAGTGTTTTCCTGGCACCTTTCTGTAGCATGGAGTTGAATTAGATTGTACTCCGTTTTGAACTATGTGATACTTTGAGGATGTGTCGCTGTTTTGGGCAGATCGAATAAGCATGCTGCAAATTTCAAAGGGGAGAGAATGATCCGATCAAGAACTTACGTTGTTGAGCTAGGAATGTTTCTGGACTTCCGCTTGTGATTTAAAATCCACTAAAATCAGAACTCTAGTACTAGTCTTCATTTTAAGATATGAAATGACAGCCATTTCATCTTTCTGAAGTACTTTGAAAGTTTATTCTGACACCAAAGCATAATTCTGGTGGATTATTGAAAACTATTGTAACGTTGGTTATTACCTACGAATTATGGTAGAACAATGAAAGTCCCTTTAAATACTCTCTGTGCTTAGCATCAAATGAGGTGGGTGCTGAGTGGGTGGATGTCACCCATATTCTGTCCTGATTGCAATTCTGTGAGTTTAATTTGTTGGATCCCCAACATAATGTCCCAAATCACCTGGTTGCTGAGTGCAAGTCTTGTGATCACCTTTGTTGTGGGACTCCCTATGATTTTGTCCAGTGAGGAAGGAAATCATGGTAGAGAAGGTGCCTTTGTCTTTGTGGCACTGGCTGGGCTATACCTGTTCCAGAACGTTACCCTGTGCTTAGCCAAATCGGGCCTGATAGAAAAAACGCAGAGCATTCAGGAAAATGCTTGTGCTGCGATCACTTAATTTAGATCAGAGTTTCTCAAACATAGACTATTTGCTACCAACTTCAGAATCAACCTCAGATGCTTCTTAAAATACCAATTTTTTTTGGTCTTACCTGTGATCGACTTTTAATCAGACTCTGGGCATTCTGAGTACAGGGACTGAGAGTCCACATTTTGGACAAACCCCTGAGCTGATTAGTATCCTTACGGATGTTTGAGAGCCAGGAGTCAAGGTGCTGCTCCCTTTTTTTTTTTTTTTGGCAAAGTAATATTGACAAAAGTCATAAGAGGGCCGGCTATGTCATGCTACTGTCAGCCCACAGGTAGTCTGGGATTTTGCATTTGTCAGGTGCAGCCAACTTTGCCTACCCTAAGCAGAGAAGTAACTGTTAGAACCATATGATGGTATAAGGAATCACTTGAGGTTCAGGCTTGAAAGGAGAGAACCCAGGCATCCCTGGACATGTGTGTATCAGGCACTAATTGATGGTCAGAGCTGGGTTGAGTCAGCTCCAAGTTTTATTATGTTTTTCTCCTGACCTTGTGCCCATCGCTTACCTGGAAGGAAGAGCACCCTCTAGATGCATGCGATGAAGTAGAAAATGCCCCAGTAGGCTGTTCTCAGAATTGAGACAGAGGGATGCCAGGTGGCCTCAAACAAGAAATGTCTATTCTATCAGATTCTGATTTGTTGTCAAAGTAACACACACGATTACTCTTAGAGAAGCTAGTTAAAAGTTTAAGAAGTGTGTGCTTAACTGCATTCTAAGCTAGGTCTTAGATTAACAAAATAACTTTTGAATTGTCTTAATCCTCAGCCTGAATATGTCAACATTTGCTTTTGGTACATTCCACCGAGCCTCAGAGAGTTGCAAGAAGGACCTGAATTCTGGGCGAAACTTAATTTGGTAAGTAATAAGGCAATTGTGCTTTTCTTTGGGATGCCGTGCATTAAATGTCCATTGTGTATTGACTCTATAAGTAATTCTGTTATTCAGGCCTTGCTAGGACCTCTTGAAGGTCTAAAGAGGTGGCTTTTGGTATATTAGAAAATAATGAAATGCCAAACAGTTGGAAACGTTGTTTACATTGAATAAATTAATGCTCTCGACACACACACACAGATTCGAAATAATTGTGCTGTTTGCAAGATATGGTAGAATTTAGTAGAAGTTCTCACACACAGCACACTTGGAAGTATGAGGAAGCATGGTCTGGCCATGGGACGCAAGATTGAAGTTGTATGATTGCTGGCTACTTCTTTCAACTCTGCCGTGTGTCTCCATGACTGTGTGTACAACCTCACTTGATAGAATTTTTTTTTTTTAGTGTACTTCAGATGAAGGTTTACAGAACAAACTAGCTTCTCATTAAACAGTTAGTACACATATTGTTTTATGACATTGATTAACAACCCCACGACACATCAATGCTCTCCCTTCTGGACTTTGGGTTCCCTATTACCAGCTTTCCTGTTCCCTCTTACCTTCTAGTCCTTGCCCCTGGGCTGATGTGCCCCTTTAGTCTCATTTTGTCCTATGGGTCTGTCTAATCTTAGGTTAAAAGGTGAATCTCCGGATTGACTTCATTACTGAGCTAAAAGCATGTCCGGGGGCCATACTCTTGGTGTTGATAGAATTTTTTAAGATCTAACCGTGATGCCTGTTGTGAGTGTGAGACCTTCTGTCTTGCCCCCTAACAAAGCCCTGAAGCTTATGCCCAAGGGGCTTGCATGATAAAAGAGAAAAGAGATACCAGCAATGTGTTTCAACTGATGGATTGAGCACTATGTGCTTGGAAGTGTCTCCAAACACAGCTGGTGAGGTTGACAATCAGGGACAGATTATCCAATAGGCAAGGTAAGCACCATGACCATCTGTAGTGAACAATTTCCCATTTTTCCACCACATCAAAGATCCTGCTCCTAGGTATGGCTGACACCTGTCTCTCTTCCAGCTCCACAGCACCTTCCTACAGAATCAAAGCCTCTTCTTACATTTACAATCCTTCACAGGGGCCCTTGCCCCAGTAAGGAAGGTAAGCACAGGCTTACTTGTGCTTACTTACTAATCTGCAGTGAACAATTTCACATAGGTTTTAAAGTTGGAACCCATGTTAAATTGTTCACTACAGATGATCGGGTAAGCAAGGTAAGTACCATACTTACCTCGCTTATTGGATAACCCTCCCCTGCTGACAGTCCACAGTGAGGAGAAGCCCCAGGCTCCAGGGTCTTCTTGTGTCTCGTCTGAACTTCTCCACTTGTGGCCTTGCCAGTTGAAATCCTTCCTTTAATTCAGATTTCCAAGAAATATGAAGTCCCATGGGTTAACAGTACTTGATCTCAGTAGCTTCCGTTGAACTTGATGGTTCTGTGGCCATGACGCGTAGAGTGACAGGTTGCAACGAGTTGGTGCCATCAAACTTAGGCAACCACCCTATCACTTGCATCTTCCCTCTCAAGGTAAGTATGGCCACCTAGCCTGACTAGTAAAAATTCTGACTGGAAACTTCTCCCTGTCCTTAACGGGGAAATCAGTGATAGTTTTAACAGCTTTTATAGGTTATATAGCCTTTCTGCCTACCCTTTGGAAGAAAAGGAAAAGTTTCCCACTCAGGCAAGTGACAAACACTGACCAGGTGCTCACTGTGCTATGCCCTAAAGATACAGACATTATAAGGATTTGGTCCCCACCCTCCAGATGCTCACAGTGTGGTACCAGTATACCAGTTGCTGTCGAGTCAATGCCAACTCATAGCAACCCTTAGGACAGAGTGGAAATGCCCCATAGGGTTTCCAAGGAGTGGCTGGTGAATTCGAACTGCCGATATTCTGGTTAGCACCCAGGCTGTATCCACTGCGCCACCAGGGCCCTTCATAGTGTGGTAGAGGAGACAAAGGATTGAGGAGACAACTACAAGGCAGCTAGTCAGTGCCCTGCTGTTGTTACCCACTGTCAAGTCAGCCCTCAACTCATGTGCAAAGCCCCGGCTTGCACCATCCCTACAATTGGTTGTGGATGGGACTGTTGTGATCAATAGGGTTTTCTTTGGTTGATTTTTGGAAGTAGCTCTCCAGCCCTTTCTTCTTAGCCCATCTTAATCTGGAAGAACTACTGAAACCTGTTCAGCATCCTAGCAACCCTCAAGCCTCCACTGATGGATGGGTGGTAGCTGCACATGAGGTGCATTGGCCAGGAATCGAACCCGGGCCTCCTCCATGGAAGGCAAGAATTCTGTCACTGCCCCAGTAAGCACCTAAAACCAAAAAACCAAACCCGTTGCCGTCAAGGTGATTCCGACTCATAGCAACCCTATCTGACAGATTAGAGCCACCCCCATAGAGTTTCCAAGGAGCCCTGGTGGAGTCCAACTGCCAGACTTTTGGCTAGCCGCTGTAGCTCTTAGCCACCACACCACCAGGGTTTCCAGTAAGCGCCTAGATGGAGTTAAGTACTGTTTGCAGTGAAAGCAGAGAGAAAGGATATCTACCCAAATGTGTGAAAAGAGGAAACACTGGAGCTGAATCTCGAGCGTGAAATAGATGCCGGTCAGGTGAAAATGATAAAGAGGTGGATTCTGGAAAGAATCATAGCATGCAGACCAAGAGGCTCAAGAGAGGGTAGTGTGATTCGAAGAACACAGGAGTATAAGAGGTAGTGATGGAAAGTGAGGTAAGAGCAGCAGGTGAGGGGCGGGTCGTGAGGAGCTTTGGTCTTCCATGGCAACCCATTGCCATCAAGTCGATTCTGACTCATAGCAACCTTATGGGACAGAGTAGAACTGCTCCATAGGGTTTCCAAGGAGCGACTGGTGAATTTGAACTGCTGACCTTTTGGTTAACAGCCAAAATCTTAACCACTGCACCACCAGGGCTCCCTTCCAGGGCAGGGAGCTGGGAACTTGTGGCACAGCCTAATTGGGAGGGGAAGGGCAGACAGCAGCCTCATCTCGAAGCATCTCCTTTTTACGTTGTCATTTTCTGTTTATTCAGGGCTCATTAACCCTTCTACATTATAACATTACAAATTATCAATACATAAATAAATATTCTACCTCTTATCAAACCCGAGAACAGGTAGCAAAACTGGGGAGAAATGGGTGGTATTTTCTGTACCCTTCCCCAGACAAGCCCTTCATTACCCATTTCAGGAAGTTAACATCTTCCTTGGGATTTGTCTTGTATTCTTGTCACACAATGCAAATATGAAAGTGTTTAAGAATATATTTCAAATGGTAAGTAACCCATAAAAAGAAAGAGGAACTGGACAACCAGAGAATTTAATGGCGAGGTCTCTAGGAACATTTTTCTCTTAGAATAATACTGATGTTTTTTGGTGGGATTGATGGGGGGAAACTCCTGGGAGTTGTGAAAGATATCATTGCCAATTTTCTCACTAAACTAAAAATCACTTTTCTATTGTTAAGGAAAACCAAAAAACCAAACCCATTTTCATTGAGTCTATTCTGACGCATAGCAACCCTACAGGACAGAGTAGAACTCCTGCATAGGGTTTCCAAGGAGTGGCTGGTGGATTCGAACTGTCAGCCTTTTGGTTAGCAGCTGAACGCTTAACTACCACACCACCAGGGCTCCATTGTTAAGAAAAGGGACCAAAAATGTGACATTTGAGTTTTACTGACTTAGTAATGTTTTTCTTTTTTTTTTTAGTAATGTTGCACAGACCCAAATCAGCATAGCTAGGGAGTCCCATTATGTTTGTGGATACTTTTGACCCGCTCTTCCTTTACTTAAAGAAATGTTTATCTAGTCTCAGAAAATTAGAAATTGAGGATGGCCGCATAATCCAAAACAAGGTAATTCCCAGTATAATACACTTTTCATCTTAACTGGAAATTGAAAATGAATCGGGACGTTCTCGCCTATCCTATCCCTGGTGTTCTGCCAGCATTGACTTTGTTGCAGTTAATATCATGACTCCCCACGCCTTCATTTTAGAAATAAATTTTCTGACATTAGAAAGGGTTTCTACTTCCTCAGCCTCATATCACACTGTTCAATTGTTGTGGCTGCTTCTGATTAGCAGGCAGGTATCAGACAGGTAAATTATTGTTGGTCCTCAGGTTCTTTGTTTCCTTTATCTGCTGTCTTTCTGTTTGTGGGTGCGTGTGCATCAGTTTGGCAAGAGAGGAGGGAGGCATACCCATCTGTAGTTGATCTGTGTGGTTTCATGCTTACTGAAGTATGAGAATGCAAGTATATGATTTATAACCTGGAGTGTACTTGAAGCACACCTGGAATTTATTTGGGGGTTTATCTTGGATGGAGAATCACAAACAAATAAATAAACCAGATAAGACTTTGCCCCTCTGATTCAGACTAGTGTCAGGCTGAGCTGTCCGGCTTCAGAATTAGCGGTGTGATACGTCTTCTCTTTGGCAGCTGGGGGCGGGGGGCATGGGGGAGAGGAACTATTTGGTGATGAATCTGGAGTGTGTGTGTGTGTGCACGCACGCACACAGGTGCCCATGTATGGGCCCGTTTTTGAGAACACAGTCACTCCACAGTCTGAAAACACCATGACAGTCACTCTGTGACACTGTACCCATCACTGAGTTCCAACAACTTCTCTTTTTTAAGATGTCCTCCATAAAATGCTCTGCCTTCTGGTTCTTTCAGGCATTACCGTATTCTAGGTCTTCCTTCCTTCCCTGTCCGGATGGCTGTTGCCTCTTTTCTGGCCTCTCTGCCTCCTCCCGTCTGCTTTTCCAGTTGTTCTCTTCCCTCTGCGCACCCGCCCTTCCAACTCTGCCTCATCGTGTTGCTTTCCTGCCGGGAGGCTCCAGAGGCCTCCTGTTCCCGACAGCAGGGGTTTCCAGCCCTATTGGACCCAGTGGCCACTGGTTACAACAGATACTATTAATGTTCCCTTTACTCTCCTAAAATGAAGCCAATGGAAATAATGGCTTAGCCACACTCATGATTTTCTAGAAGGCAATACAAGCCCTACCATGTGATATGAAGGTGAAATAAGTTAGTAATAAAAAAATATATTTAGAGATAGAGATTTTAGTTTATAAAGGCTTGGGCATGACAAGATTCTAGCAGGTACTCTTGGAATCACAGTAGATGGACACCTTTATAAAGAGGCTGTTGTAAGTAGGTAATGCTGTTGATTCAAATAACAGGAACAATGTGGTATTAGTGACGTATTCTTTTTTTAAATGGTACACAACTCTTGGTAAATTTCTAAAGAAAACATTCTTCCCTCAATTTCTATGGCAGTGAAAACCTTAGTGTTCATTAAAACTGGGCACGGAACATCTTGCCCTGATATGTACCACAGAGTCAGGTTCTGGCCTTGAATAATTATCATGAGGTTTTTTACTTCATGCATTTTCAGCAGGTCGTTTGACAGTTGGGCAGGATGAGGGCCAGGTCTTCACTGCTCATGACGACTCAGCTTGTTGCTGGGCAGTTAGCATCTCCAGTCCCTACCCACTAAATACCACTGGTGTCCCCCAAACGTCGTACCCTCCAAACTTCTAAAATTTACGTTCTTACGAGTAATTAACGAGCTGTCTTCTTGTACCAAGAACATCTCCCCAAATTTCCAAAATGCTCCCTAGGTGGGTAGAGCCACCCCTATTCAGAACCATTGATCCACAGGATATAATTTTGTCTCATGTTCTTGATACCCAGAGCCTGCCTGTCTGTCCCCACGGTGCTTCTCTGAATTGACCTATAAAAAAAAAAATTTTTTTTTTTTTTTACTTCCAGTGTTGAGACCCCTCAACTAACCAGACTGGACCAGAGGGGGTCCACTGATTCTCCTGATCACTAGGAAATGCTTTAGGAGCTAGGTAAGGGATACCTTTCATCAGTCGCATTGGCAGAGTACTAGAGATTTTAATGCTAGTGTTGGGGAAAATGTTGGGTGACTCACCTGAGCTTCTCATGGGCATAAATAATTGTTCAAATTTTCTGAAGAGTAACCTGCCAGTACATATCAAAAGTCATACTTTTGCATGTATTTTCTTCCAACGATTCTGCTTCTAGGAATCTGTCCTTTTGAAACTGTTATTGAACTATGGGGAGTAAAAGCTGTTTGGAAGTTCATAGCCATATATTTTTTTAATTGGCAAAAAAATTAGAAGAACCTAAATACTCAGCTATTGGGAATTGGTGAAATTTTAGTATGTAATTTGTATGCAAAGTTACAGAGTGGAGGCAATTAAAATTATGTTAAAAAATAATACGCTTGTACTATATTATTAACTGGAGCCCTGGTGGTGCAATGGTTACGAGCTATGGCTGCAAACCAAAAAGATCAGCAGTTCAAATCCAGCACCCGCTCCTTGGAAACCCTATAGGGCAGTTCTCACCTGTCCCATAGGGTCACTGTAAGTCAGAATCAACTTGACTGTAACAGGTTTGGGGTTTTGTTTTTTAATTGAAAAAACAGGTTATAAAGGAGCCATGATAGCATGATACTAATTTTGAAAAAATTATGTTTATATGTATATAGGTATTTATACACATATAAAATAATGTGAATTTACTTAGATAAGGGGCAAACAATGGGCACCAAAATGTATTTAGAGATAGAATTATAGGTGATTTTTTTCTTTCTGTTGCATTTCCTTGTAATCTTTAAATTTTCTACCAAAACCAAACCAAACCCATTGCCATCAAGTCAATTTTGACTCATAGTGACCCTATAGGACAGAGTAGAACTGCCTCGTAGGGTTTCCAAGGAGCGCCTAGAAGATTCTAACTGCCGAACTTCTGGTTCGCAGCTGTAGCTCTTGACCACCACACCACCAGGGTTTCTGATTTTTTTTTCCTACAGTTAACGTATATTGCTTTTTGTGGAAATAACAATAGTAATAATAAAACAAAATATACAACATTGACCTAATGAAGCCATTGGCTTCCTTGAATGGTTATCTAGCTAGAAGCTATACAGGTTCTGACCACGTACTCCTAAAAAAAAAACTAACAGTTAAAAAAATACATGAGCGTTCATCCCCAAATATATATTTATTACTTTACAGAGATTGTATGTGCATTTGAAAAATATACAAAATAGATTTTTCTAAGAATGAATTTTAAACTTTTAATTATTAAGAGATGTTCTAATCTTTTCTTCCTGTACCACAGGGATTGTCTTGTTTGGAGGCCATGATTATACAATCTTTAAACAAATAGTTTGCAAACTCTTTTCTCTCTTGACTTGTGCCCAGATAGGGTATAGAATTTGTCACCCGGGCCCACCTCTCTTTCTCAGTATCTGCGCTGTTCCTAGTATCTGCACTGGTTCAGGGTGAGACCTTAAACAGGCTTCCTAGGGTTCCCTGAAACTTTGCAGCACTGTGGTAGAGTTGGCACTTTGTTCTCTAAAGCGATTGGCTGAAATTCGTCTATGTGTGTGTGTGTCGCCTGACGCTGTACCAGTGATCAGATATTGAGGGCCAGCAAGCTGGGGATAGACTTCAAAGATAAACCGAGGAAGCTTAAGGCCCAGGGAATGTAATAGAAAATTCCATCCTCATCATGGCTCAGTGTTCTGATGCGGAGGATTTCCCCTTTGGCTTGACACTTCATAAATAATTCTGCACGGTGCCACTGAAGTTTACGTTCTTAGATGTAATTAACGAGCTGCCTTCTTGTGCTCGTGCACGGTCATTTCACCTTTTTGTGTTTGCTGACCTGCAGATTTGTGACTCATGTTAATCATTTATAGCAACAGGCTCCTTTCTCCTCAACAAGAGAGGCAGAGTAAATCTTTTAGAACCTACTTAATGGGTTTATTGTTTTATTGCTTGTTTGGTGATATAACTGGATATGATATTCCAAATATCTTAGTGAGGATTTGGTATTCTTCCTGACAGTTTTCTGATTAACCGCCATTGAAGTTGAGGCTGCATGACCTGGCTAGGGTGATGGGCTTCAGTGGAAGCCTTAGGGCAAAGACATCCAAGGATGGTAGGCAGGGGTTCATGGCCCCTGAGTCCTTGGGTGGTGCAAATAATTAAGGACTTGCCAACTACCCGAAAGGTTGGTGGTTCAAAACCACTAAGAGGCACCTACTTCCCTCCCAATCAGCCATTTGAAAACCTGATGGAGCACCGCTCTACCCTGACACACATGGGGTCACCATGAGTCAGAGTTAACAAGATGGCAATTGGTTTAGGGTTTGGTTTTTCCCGTCCCTGCCACACTCATTTATTTTTTGAATGCTCTGAATTTTCTGAATATTGAAACTTGACAAAAATACCTAGATACTCAAAGAGGTTTTGATGTGTATTATATCTTCTGGCTTTGTGTGTGTGAGTATATAAGAGTTTGTAAAATTTTTGTGAGATCCTCTGTGTTCTTGGAGATTTAGGTTCTGGTTCCCTCTGATCATCACCTGCAGTGTTAGTATATCCAATCACTTGTATTAGGATTGTGAACTAAAAACTCCTGTTTCTTTAACGGTGCAGTGATGGGTTTTCATATTTTTAAAGATAATGTTCTTTTTTAACTTTGGGGTATAGAATTTATAGCGTGTCCTTTAAAAATCTTGTTTCTTAGTGCCCGTATTACTTATTTTAAAACTATGCTTTCTTTAAAATTTATATTTAAAGACAGTCTAATATAGAAATGCCCTTTTTTTTTTTTTTTTTAGAAATGCCTTTTAAATAAAGTATTTCTGAATGTGACTTGAATGGCGTCCCTTTTTCTGACAGTGAGTGGGATATAGATTTTGGAAATACTTAACTTATGAATTTCCTGTTTCATATATACTGTATGCACTTAGGGAAACCCTGGTGGCGTAGTGGTTAAGAGATATGGCTGCTAAGCAAAAGGTTGGTGGTTCGAATTCACGAGGCACTCCTTGGAAACTCTATGGGGGCAGTTCTGCTCTGTCCTATAGGGTCGCTATGAGTCAGAATCAACTCCACGGCAGTGGTTTGGGGTTTTTTTTTTTTTTGTACGCACTTATGGAGCCCCAGTGGTGCAGTGGTTAAGAGCTCGACTAATAACCAGAAGGTCAGCAGTTCCAACCCACCAGCCACTTCTTGGAAACCCTATGGGGCAGTTCTATTCTGTCCTGTAGGGACGCTCTGAGTCAGAATCGACTTGATGGCAACAGACTTTTTGGTGTGCACTTTTCCTAAACTATTAAGACCTGAGGTCAAATGCTATCTTTTAAGTATTCTCTCAGGTAGAGGTATCATTGTGTATACTTTGGCAAACATTTTACTAGTTGTAATCAGTTTTGCTTTTCTGCCACCCTGCAGTTAAGGATCAAGGAGCCATTTATGTATTTCGGATGTAAGTACAGCCTTCTTCAGAAATCAGCTGGAGAAGCTTAGGTGTCCCTTTAGCTGAGGGACAGAGGGTACTCTGAATACTTTGTAGTTTCTAAGCTCATCTCTCTTCCCTGTTAGTTTAGTCATAGTCTTTCAAAAACCTCTGTACTCCCTTGGATTTATAAAATTTCAACAAACAAAATGTTCCAACAAAATTCTTGTTGGGTATGGATGTACAATAAAGAAGTTAAAAATGAGTTTTTCTTAGTATTTAACCACACCTTTCAACACAGAAACAGAAAAAAAAAATTGTTGTTATTCATTTATTTACTTAAAACTAGTTGCCGTCGAGTTGGTTCTGACTCCTGATGACCCCGTGTATGTCAGAGCATAATTGTGCTCCGTAGGATTTTCAGTGACGGAGTGTTTGGAAATAGATCACCAAGACTTTCTTCTGAGGTGGCCCTAGGTAGACCTCAACTGCCAACTTTATGGCTAGCATCTGAGCATTTAACCATTTACACCACCCACTCCTCCGTTTATTTACTTTCTTAGTTTGCTTTTGTTCTTTAAACATTATTTTCAAACACGTAGAGAGGCATTTTCGCGGACAGTATCTTGAACATCCCGAGAAGTTCAGACAAATACATATGTCCTTGTTACAAGATTAGTTTTTCTTTCCTTCATTTTTCTCTCTTAAATGTAAGTCTCTCCTCTCTTGCTTCTGCTGCACTGTCCTACTTTGTTGTCCGAGAGTTCTGAGTATAGCTTGTATAATGAAAATTGAAATCAAGCAAAACGAAGCTGGATGTCTCTGCAGGCTGAAGCTGAGCTCACAGGCCTGGGATCAGTGCCAGGCTGGTCGGTTACCACGTGGGTGACCTCCAGCAGCTCCCCAACACCAGTCAGCACTTGTTCACTTATGACTGGCTGACTCATTGGACACCCTCAGTAGCAATGATAGAAAATGAGATCAGGAATCCAGCAAAAGCTGCAATTCCCAAACCTCTTTTTGTAACTTGGGTCTACGTCAAGCACACACACGTGGGCTTGAGCGTGCTGTGCTCTTTGCTGGGAGTTCCGCTGGCCTTGCCCACGGCATTCTCACATGAACTGAGTTTGCTTCTTGATTCTGCCAGTTTCTTTAGGCTTTTGTCAAATCTTAAGGCCCAGCTGGAATAATTCTGGACTTCCAAATTTCAGGGCAAGAACCGTGGAAAGGCAAGTTGTTATGAATGCTTATGAGACATTCACTGCTGGCTCCCGAGTATGTTTTTATTTAATTTGTGCAGTCAGCAGTTGCAAATTCAAACAGCAAGAGGTGCTGGACAACGGGCATAAATGAGAGAAGTACACTGGGTGTAAGACAACAGGGCAATAGGGAGTGGTGGGGACTGTGGTCAGCTGGAAAGCATAGACATCACCTAAAGGAACCAGGTTCTATTCAGTTCCTAATGATTACTGCCGCTTGGAAATACAGGTCGTCTTCTTTTTTTTTTTTTTAAGAGACGCTGGGTATACAGAAATTTATATGAACTCTTCTTTGATTAAATGTTGGCAAAGGAGTTGAAAGTTTGTAACAAATGTCAGTGGGATCTGGCCTTCAAGCTTTTAGTTGGCACCTCTTAGCTAAACATGTCAGCCCTCGATTTCCTGTCTGCGAAAGTGTCACTGGAAGCTCCTTGAGATGAGCTGTGCACCTTCCTTGTCTTTGTCCCTCCACAGCAGCTCTTCTGGTAGTTTGCTGGTGTCCCCTGTCATCTGCCAGAGAAAGAAAGCCTTGTGTCTGTGAGAAGCGCCCAAGCGCTGTTGAACCTGTAATCAAACCAGTTGCCGTTGTATCGACTCTGACTCCTGGCATCCCATGTGTGTCAGAGTAGAACTGTGCTCCCCAGGATTTTCAATGGCTGGTTCTTCAGACACAGATCACCAGGACTTTATTCCAAGGCATCTCAGGCTGGACTCAAACCACCAACTTTTCTGTTAGCAGCCAAGTGCGTTAACCTTTTGCAGCACCCAGGGACTCCATTGGACCTGTGGACAAGGTGTTTAAGGAACCTTTTGGTAAGTGTGTTAGCACGATTAAGATAGAAATGTGTGTCTCGTTCCTGTGCCTTTGTCTTTTCCCATCCCCAAGATCTCAGCAAGGCCTTCGGGTTGCTTTGTGGGCATGAGATTTGTTTGGCCTGAAGCTATCTGTCTTCCCAGATTTGCTAAGAGCCTGTGCTGACCAATGATGAGACAGTAGAGCAAGATCGGGGGTTTTGAGGCAGAGAGGCAGGCACAGGGGAGACCATGGGAGAAATTTCCCTCAAATCTAGAGAGGGATGCAGGAGGCAAGGGTTCCACAAGTAGGAATGACCCTCAGCTTGCTTTCTATGAGAAATCTACGGAGGTGTGTGTGTGTTTGTGCCTGGATCCCAGACACCGAAACTTCTGCCTATATCCTAAAGGAAAGGATAGAACACAGTCACAGCATAACAAGGGATTGAGTTGGTTCAGGTCATAAGCTTTTCCCTATTAACAACGATGGACTGACAACCTAACTAGTAGGGCGGCTACAATGGAAGGACCTCTGTAGGACCGTTTGGGACTTTGGGAGCTGTGAGCCGTAATAATAACTGAGATGGACTTTCAACCTGGCCCTGTAGTATGATGGATTAAAACCCACTGTTAATTTTATTTAAAGGGAATAAATTACCGTGACATTTCTTGCACACCTGACTTTATGGAGCAAAATTCACACCCACAACACAGCCATTAAGGAAATTACTCTGGCTCCATTGCAATATTTATTGTTGCAATCCCCTGCAAAAAGAGAAAAGGCATTTTTTTTTTTTTTTGCAGGATGTCTTTGAAGTCCCTTTGCCAGTACCAAACCTGCCCCCTGGTGGCACTTCTGCTCATTGTTCTTTTTATAGCTGCAAAGTGACACAGTGGCTGCTGATTCAACCTCTGCTGTTGAAATGTTAGAGTTAAACGTCGCCAGGCTACCTGCTTCTGCCAAGCCGAGGAAGGTTCACTGAGCAAGGAATTGAGAGGAGCAAATCTCTCTTCCTCTTCACTCCAGATGTGTTTCTGGATCTCTTTCTTCCTCCCTACCCCTACCCTAGGAAATCATGTCCCTCATGTCCACAGTGCTCTGCCATGCTTGTTTTTAATTTTGAGTCTCTCTCCTGCCTGGAACTTCATTCCACCTGCTCTCTCCCCATTCTCTCTCTCCTGCCCTGCGCACCCCATCTCTGCCTCCCCCTCCTCCTCTCTACTTTCTTTTCTTCTCTTTCTCTCCCTCTTCTTCTCAATTCCTTCTTTTTTCCCCTATATTGTTCTCAATTGATAAACATCCCAGGCTTTGACAACCTTAAAGAAATAGTTGCATAAATTTATCTTAATACTGCTTCCCCCTGAAGCTACTTCTCTGTTTCTGTCTCCATTCCTTTGAACGAAGTTCTGTGAAAGGAAAGATTAAAATGTCTTACCCTACCCAAGCATAGCTTTGCAGCGTCAGAGCTTGTAACGCCATTCCCATCATTGGGGTGTTCAGGTTGTTCCCATATGTTGCCGTTGTGAGAAACACCAGATGGACACCTTCATGGTCATGTCCCTGTTTGCTTTTATTATTTCCAGACAATAAAAATGCTAGGTAGGTAATTGCTGAAGATGAAAATCAGTGTGGTTTGGAGACTTATTCCGGCTATGTATTATGATACTGATTTTTAAGAAGGTTGTATCCACTTACAGGAGTCCCTGGGTGGTGCAAACAGTTAAGCCCACAACTGCTCACTGAGAGATTAGTGGTTCAAGCCCACCCACAGGCACTTTGGAAGAAAGGCCTGGCAGTCTGCTTCCAAAAGGTCACAGCTTTAAAAGCCCTGTGAAGCACAGTTCTATTCAGCACAAATGGGGTTGCTATGAGTTGGAATTGACTTCATGGAAACCATTTTGTTTGTTTTTTGGTGATACATTTACAACCCACCAGTAAGGCATGCGTACACAGGTTCCAACCTAACCCTGACTGTGGCAGCCTTAGGTATTCGCACTTTTATTCCAAACCAAAAACCAAGCTCATTGCCGTCGAGTCATTCCCAACTCACGCGACCCCACGTGTCACAGAGTGGACCTGAAGTCTGTAGGATTTTCTGGATGGTAATCTTTATGGAAGCGGATCGCCAGGCCTGTCTCCTGTGGCTCCACTGGGTGGGTTTGAACTGCCAACTTTCCATTAGCGGTGGATCACAAACTGTTTGTGCCTCCCAAGAAGAGGAAAGATCCTATCCCAAGTTTGCATTACTTTACATTGTATTAATATTGGCTGGGCCGAATGACTTGGTTTTTGTTTTCAACTTACCGATTGTGTTTCTCTATGTATTTATTTTTTTCATAGTTTATTCATATTTATATTTTGAGGCCTGGATGTTTTCCTTATAAATTTCAATGAGGATATATATATATATATATATATATATATATAAAATGGGTTTTGGGCTTTATATATATGTACAGTTTGGGTTTTAAAGCTCTCTGTCACACGGAATGCAAATATTGCCCTCAGTGTGATGTCCTTTGCATTTTAGTCTTGCTGTTTTCTTCATTGCACAAAAGTTTTAAATTTTTATGTATTCAAATCTGTCAGTCTTCCTTCCTGATTTATTCCACTGCTTCAAAGCTGAAAAAGTTACTGTTCTTTCACAAATCTGATAAATATTCTATTCCATCTCCTGCTGGTTTTTCTATCATTCATTTTTTTTTTTTTTTTTTTAATTTAACTGCTTAGTCCATGTGGTGGTTATTTTGGTCTACAGTGTACAATGTGGATCTAACCTAATTGTTTCCTCAAATTATTATCCGGTTATTCCAATTTAATTTATTAAATAGCTGTTCTTAACACTTCCGTTATGGGAAGCTTGTATTATCGGGTATTACACTCTTAAACACATTTTCTTTTATTTCTGGATTTTCCAGTCTGTCCTATTGATTTGTGTTTCCATTTTTTGTGCCAGCAACAAAAGGTTTTAAATGGTATTGCTTCTTAATGGGGTCGAAAATCTGCTAAAATGCTACCCTCCTTGTTCTTTATGTAAAAGAACATTGTTTATCATTACACATTCTTCATTTTTTCATATGTATTTCAGAACTTTTTTTAAAATGTCATTTTGCTAAGATTTGAGGTTTCTATTGGAGTTTAAGTCACTGTTTCTGGAGTTAAATAACATCTCTGCTGCTCACTGACTGTGTGACCTTCGGTAAGTTATTTAAACTCCGTTTTCCTCAATAACATATGGGTAATAAAAAGTACACATGTTATAGGGTTTTGATGAGGAGTTGGTGGCACAACCCACGTAAAATCCTTAGTACAGTAGTGTATGGCACAAGGAGCCTTGGTGGTGCAGTGGTCAAGGATGGCAGTTCAAATCCACCAGCCACTTCTTGGAAACCCTATGAGACAGTTCTGCTCTGTCCTATAGGGTCGCGATGAGTTGGAATTGACTCGACCGAAACGGGTTTGGTTTTTGGTTTACATGGCAAGAGTATGTGCTCAATAAACATGAACTTTCATTATTATCCATCTCATTACTTTGTGTTTGAAGGACTGTATGAGCCCCAAATGCCCTCCATCTGCCTTTTTGCTTGTCCCCCTCCAAAGAACTTTACCCACTGTTAAAATCTCTAAAATATATCCCTGGTCATCTGACTTCTTTATGCTTCCCCTTGTCCCATGGGAAAGAGTCCATATCATTCAGGGACCACAGTGGTCTCACCTGTTGCCTGCTAATTCTCTTCATTCCCCTGCACTTCAGCCAACTCACCCACCTGCCCCTGCCCTTACCTGGAAAGCCAGCATGCTGCCATTGTTAAACACACGGGCTTGACAATCAGAAATCCTAAGTTCAGATCCTGGCTTTGCCACTTCTTCATGATGTTCCCTTTGGCAACATACATTAGCACCTCTTGTCTCAGTTTTCCTATGCCTAAATTTGGAGTAATAATGATGTGTTATATCGACCTGTGGAAATCAAATGAGATAGTGTATGTAAACCACTTAACCCAGTACTGAAACCCTGATAGCGTAGTGGTTAAGAGGTACGGCTACTAACCAAAGGTCAGCAGCTCGAATCCACCAGGTGCTCCTTGGAAACCGTATGGGGCAGTTCTACTCTGTCCTGTAGGGTCACTATGAGTTGGGATCGACTCAATAGCAACAGGTTTTGTTTTCTGGTTTTGGTGGAAAATAAAAATATAAGGCTCCTTGTTCCACAATTATCAAGAATATCAAGATGGTGACCAAAACCAAACCAAACCCATTGCCATCAAGTTGATTCTGACTTATAGCGAGCCTATAGGACAGAGTAGAACTGCCCCATAGGGTTTCCAAGGCTGCAATCCTTATGAAAGCAGGCCACTACATCTTTCTCCAATGGAACAGCTGGTGGGTTTGAACCTCCAACCTTTCGATTAGCCGCCGTTTGCTTAACCACAAAGGGCTCCTTACTCATAGCAACCCTTTAGTATAAAATAGTTTCACTAATTACTCAGCTTTAATAAGTATATTAAACATACATATACTGCATGTTTGTCAAATATGCGTTAGATTCCAATTATCTATGGTATTAATATTATGATATGATTATTATTAAATAAAATATTTTAATGTCTGATATCTTCATTCAGAGGTTTAAAGTTAGTTTTAATGGAATGCCTTATGAAATTTTTATTTTTTTTGTCAAGAAAAAAATAATGGAAAGGTACTTTCTTTGTAATACTAAACATATAAAGCCATATTTTAACGATATATCCCAATTCTGCGTGTTATGGGTTGAATTGTGTCCCCCAAAAATATGTGTTGTAAATCCTGACCCCAATACTTGTGGCTATAATTCCATTTGGGAATGGGTTTTCTTTGTTATGTGAATGAGGCAGTATTAGTGTCGGGTGGTCTTGAGTCAGTCTCTTCTGAGATATAAAAGAAGCAGATTAAGTAGCAGAGATGGGGGAAGATAGATACCATGCCACAAGAAGATCAGCAAAGAGCCAAGGAGTGGAAGCTGAAGAGACCAGGACCTTCCCCCAGAGCCAACAGAGAGATAAAGTCTTCCCCTAGAGCCAGTACCCTGAATTGGGACTTCCAGCCTCCTGAACTGTGAGAGAAGGAATTTCTGTTTGTTAAAGCTGCCCACATGTGGTATTTCTGTTATAGCAGCCTAGACAACTAAAATAATGAATCATTTCGAAAGAGATATTTTATGATACCTACATTTATTTTCTTTATTTCATAGTTTTATTAACTTTGTTACATAATTAAAAAAATTCTGGTCAAAAGGTGACTAAAGATTATGTACATAACACACATATAAATGTATATGTATATAATTGGAATGTATGTGTCTCTCTCTCTCTCTATATACGTGTGTGTGTGTATACAGTGTATATGTATACATACATATTTATGAAGGAGTCTGGGCAGTACAAGTGGTTTGCAATAGGCTGCTAACCGAAAGGTTGGTGGTTCAAATCCATTTAACAGCTCCACAGGTGACCTGTTTCTGTAAAGATTACAGCCAAGAAAACGCTATGGAGCAGGAGCAGTTTTACTCTGTAACACATGGGGCCATCCTAAGTTGGGAGCTGGCTCATTAACAACAACTATGTATAGATAGGTAGGTAGGTAGATAAACAGACAGGCAGACAGACAGAGAGGGTCGCGAGAGAGGGATGGAAGGAGGGAAATTTTTAGGAAAATCAGAAGGTAGAAAGTATGCCGAATGAAGAGCAGTTTACAAACTTATGAAATAATGTTTTTGTTGAAGTTCTGATTTCTAAATCTGGAGGTTAGTTTGTTGAGCTGTGGAAATACGTACTTTGTGTAATTTTCCATGCTGTGGCAACTCAGGAAAATTGGATGAAAACTTGGAATACAGCCTTCCAAAGGAGCTGTGTACTGAAGTCCTGGGGAGAGAAGGAAGCTATATTAAACGTATGGCCTGCTCAGCTCCTTCCAGGCCTAGATGACTGCTCAGACTATCTCCACCCTGATCCCCCTGCTTCTAGGCTTACCTCTCCTCCCAGCCTCTCTCTGCGCTGCCAGAGCACCATGTATGATCAGCCATCAGAGTACTTTGTTCTACTGCTTGAAGGCCATTCCGCTGCCTTCCTGAACATAAGCCCCAAAGCAGGCCAGTCACGGCATTTGTGGCAGCATGGACTTTGCTGCGTCCTGCGGTCACACCGCTCACCTGTCTGGGCCGCAGTGAGCTTCCTTCAGAGTCCCAAGAGCTCTGTGCTCAAGGTCTCATCTTTTGTTCTGTAGTTCCAGGTGCTTCCTTCTCTTACCACCTGACCCCTCCTGCTGCCCCACCTCCCCCATATATTACATACAAGTATGCATATATGTATATACATGCATGCAGTTATATAAAAATATATACATACATGCCTGTGTTATATGTCAAGTGAAATACAACATATTGGTATGTTTTACCATTATCTAAAAATGTATTAATCCTAGGTTTGACCCCTGAAGTAATTGGTGGGGGTGCCCTACTACAAGTTCAGTGTGGAGTAGCAGTTCAAATATGATTTTTCAACTTATTATTCGTCCAATAAAAAGAAATTTTCTGTCTGACTATTCCCCAAACACGTGTGCACTCACACATATGCACACACACACACACTGCTTTGTGATCTCATTCCAGTACCCTTTTGGGTCACTATAGAAATAGCAGACCGTTTGCGAAGTATTGATATTTTCATCTGGGTAAAGTTTGGTCTAGACTCAAAAGATTTTTGGGGGTAAAGAACAAGGGTCACCTGCAGAACCAGAGAAGGAAGCTTACCCAATGTCTGTTTGCACACAAACATTTGGCTAGTGCAGGAGCTAAAGTATCCCTCGCAGTAAAAATACAAACCTGTGGTTCTGTAGCTAATGGACTGCGAAGATGTGTGTCTGACAGTGAGTGTCTGGGAGGAGCCTCAGCCGCTGGTTTTGTCAGTAGACCCTCCTTACACTCGGTAAACATAGCTGCTCTCATGCCTGGCATTCACCAGGTAAGATATTCTCTGGGTCCGTTTGAACTCAGCAGCTTGCGAAGGAGCCCTGGTGTCTCTGGCTGCCTTCTCCCTGAGGCTTGGCTGAGGATTCTCATTGCTATCCATGGTGGACCATCTCTCGATATGCACAACGTGATGGAAATTCAGCCAGAGTTGAGGGAAAGCTGGAATCTTATAAAATGAATAAATAAAGCATTTTATCGGCAGTCCCTGGATTACAAATGAGTTCTGTTCCTAAGTCTCTTTTAAGTCGAACTTGTACAGAAATCGGAACGGTTAGGAGTGGTTCGCATCTAACGTCAGTTGGCCAAATGTTTGTCCTAGCTTATAGTATATAGTGTACCTTTCTCTGCATACAAAACATTAAAGAAACACCTCCAGTCATGCTAAAACATCTTTAACATCATAGTACAGTAATAATAACAAAAATGGCTTCCTGCGTGGTCGCAAAGTAGCACTCATTTGTTGTTATGAACCATTGTGCATACTTCGAGTATTTAATATCATAGGCTTTATGGGGCTACGGGTTGTGCAAAACTCGGACATTTGTAGTCCGGGGACTGCCCGTATGTGAGATTAGTGCCCAGGGTCTCTTCAGAGGTCCTCTGTTAAATGCCGCTGTAAAAAGTCTGATAGTGTGACATCCTTTTTGAATGGAAAAAAAGAGATCAAGTTTCAGAATATCTTTATGGGCTGTGTTCTGCTCGGTAAATTTTATTCCCTGTTTTGCTGGTGTGAGTTAATATTGCTTAAATTTTTTATTAGCCATTGATTTTTGAACAGGACATCAGCCTTTGGTTTTTCTGACTGAAATGAGCCCCAGCTTCCCTTCTCACCAAAGCCCCCAATAATGACCCTCAGCCTTGTGTGTTAGTATAAGTGAAGCTACACCGTCCGTCCATCACCACTCTGCCCCCAATTCAAAAAAAAATGTCTACTGTAAAAAAAAAAAAAAATTAACATACTCTGCCAGGGAATAGTCACATCACTAAAGTCACTCTTTGTTTACAAAAATGACTCCAAATTGTATCCCTTTAATTTACAGACTTCCCTAGCCTAAATAACTCCTTTTGAGTGCATATCAAAGCCACATCTATTTCAACTACCAGGTATTTGGCAGTTATTAAATTTAGGGTGTGGTTTGGTGAGAGGAAGAGGACTACTTAGTACTGAGGTTTTATGTATGGATGACCTAGAAGGTGGGTTAGTAAAAGAAACAGAAAACAGAAGAGTGAGTTTGAAGGAGACGTTGTTGGACATGGTTTTGGGAGTGCTGTGTGAGAGATACCAGGAGGAATGGCAGCTGGAGACAATCGATTGGCAGTTAGAACTCTGTGGCTATGTTTCAAGGAAAAGTTACAGCTGGGGATAGAGTTTGGGGGTTTTCAACAGGGAGTGATACAAGAGGGAGTAAAGAAGAGAAGCAAAAATCTTGAGTAACATCTATCTGAAAGGACCAAAGAATTTGAGGTGTTAAGATAAAGTCTGAGATGTAGCTGGGGCACTAGCAATGTACCAAAGCCAAAAACCAGTTGCCATCGAGTCAATTCCGACTCATGGCAACTACAGGGACAGAGTAGGACTTCTCCATAGGGTTTCCAAAGAGTGGCTGGTAGATTCAACTGCTGGTCTTTTGGATAGCAGCTGCATGCTCCTAGCAGCCAGGACTCCTAGCAATGTACAGCGTCATGAAAATGAAAGAGATGAGTCTTAAGGAGGAAGACGGGTGTAGGTGGAGGAAAGAGGTATGCTAGAGGAAATGTTACATTTCATACATTGGTGTACCTCTCTCTCAAGCATATCCTATCTTCTTTGAAAGGGAAAATTTCCTTTCTTGCCTTTCTAGGAACATTGTTTATCATTTAGCTGTTGCCACAAGAATACTGTGAAACAAAGAATCACAAAACCTGGGTGGTAGAAAAAGAATAAGCATTTATTGCTCATGCATTGGCAGATGGAAATGGGGTGGTAGTCTAATTTAGGCTGAACTCAGCTGGGGGTGTCTCTGCTCCATGAAGTCTCTTACCCCCTTCTTTGGACCAATGGTCTATCCAGGGCACATTCTTCTTATGACAATGGCAGAGGCAGAAGAACACGATCCCATCTGTACAAGATCCTTTCAAGAGTATCTGCCATGTCATGTCTGATAACATCTGATTGGCTGAAGCATCTAACGTTTCTAAGTCTAACAGGGACTATACTCTGCCAAAGTGTAAAGTCAAATCAAGCAATGTGGCCAAACCCAGTATCAATGGGGCAGAAAAACATGTTACTCACATAAAAGTGAGGAGGTGAGACTAAATCTGCCACACATAAAGATTGTTACTTTTAAAACTAACAATGTAGGCATAATTTAACAAGAGACAGAATGTGGGACAATGAAACTTAGTGATAGTTCAAAATCATTCTTTAACTTGCCACGATGTTACTGTGGGAACTAGAACTCAAGGCTACCTCACCAGCCTCGCATCTAAGGAGCATTCTGGCTGTACTTCTTCCAAGATAGATTTGTTTGTTCTTTTGGCAGTCCATGATATATTCAATACTCTTCTCCAGCACCACAATTCAAAGGTGTCAGTTCTTCTTCAGTCTCCCTTGTTCGTAGTCCAGCTTTCACATGCATATGAGTCGATTGAAAACACCATGGCTTAGATCAGGTGCACCTTAGTCTTCAAGGTGACATCTTTGCATTTCAACACTTTAAAGAAATCTTTGCAGCAGATTTGCCCAAAGCAATGTGTCTTTTGATTTCTTGACTGCTGCTTCCATGGGTGCTGATTGTGGATCCAAGTAAAATGAAATCCTTGACAACTTCAATCTTTTCTCCATTTATCATGATGTTGCTCATTGGTCCAGTTGTGAGGATTTTTGTTGTCTTTATGTTGAGGTGTCATCCACACTGAAGGCTGTGGTCTTTGATCTTCATCGGTAAGTGCATCAAGTTCTCTTTGCTTTCAGCAAGCAAGGTTGTGTCATCTGCACATCTCAGGTTATTAATGAGTCTTCCTCCAATCCTGATGCCTCATTCTTCTTCATATAGTCCAGGTTCTGGATAATTTGTTCAGCATACAGATTGAATATGGTGAAAGGGTGGAACCCTGACGCACACCTTTCCTGACTTTAAGCCACGCAGTATCCCTTCTATAAAGTAAATTTTATTAGTCTCCATTTTTCAAAGGAAGAAAGTGAGACTTAGAGTAGGTTACTTGTCCAACATCTTATGTTAGTTACTTAGTGTCACAGCCGGTCTGATCCTAAAGCCCGTAAGCCCAGTCACTGTTTCATGGTGATGGGAAGGCGGGAACAAGGATAAAAGTTAACAGGGAATAAAGTGTAGAAAATGGAGATGTGACAGATGGCAAAGCTGGGAGAGACTCAAAGTGTGGTCTGGAGAAAGACTGTCAGCCTTGGAGGGGCTCCTGCAGGGAGCCAAGTGCTCTGCTGAACTCTGCCAAGGAGAGAGATTCACTCAGAAATGAAACACTTGGTTCATCCAACTGTGTCTGTGAGAACACTTGGCAGATTGTACCATGTTATACAAACATTGATTTCAAAACCAAAGGAAGTTGGGCAAAGCCAAAACTTAGGGTTCAAATGGCTATGGGGAGAAAAGTTCTTTGGTACCGTCCAGACTGAGTATTGCTCTTGGCTCTGCCATTCATTGGTTGGGAGACTTTGGGGGTAAGTTACTGCATTTCCCTAAGCCTCATCTGTAAAATGGGTTTACTAATACCTAACTTGTGGAATTGTTGAGAAGATAAATTTGAGATAATGAATGAACACGATGGTGCTCCACACATAGTAAAAAACAAACAAATAAACCTGTTGCCGTGGAGTTGATTCCAACTTATAGCGACCCTGTAGCAGAGGGTAGGGTTTCCAAGGCATGGCTGGTGGATTTGAACTGCTGACCTTTTGCTTAGCAGCTGAGCTCTTAACCACTGAACCACCTGGCTCCATACATAGTACAGTACTTGATAAATGTTTCCTGCGATGATGGTTGATGGCTATCTTCACCACAGATGTTCTTTGTTAATTTTTTGCTGACCTGCCGGCAGTTGGAGCAGCTCTGTTGCTGTTGTACTCCAGTAAGAGAGAAGAAGGAGGGAAGGCTGGGGATTTATAAGATAGAGTTTAAAAAGAAAACCGTTTCAGCAAGGACAGGAATATATTTCTGCAACTCCTTCAAGTTGTCATAAATTTATGGATCTGATTTAGTAAGCATGAGTAATAGATGACTTGAGTTCTAGGTTCTCATCTTATGCATACTCTGTGGGAATGGTTATTGTTATTGTGTGCTGTCGAGTTGATTCCAATTCATGGCGACCCTATATGACAGAGAAGAACTGCTGCATAGGGTTTCCAAGGCTGTAATCTTTACAGGAAGAGATCACCAGGTCTTTTCTCCCTCGAGTCTGCTGGTGGGTTCAAATTGCCAACCTTTCGGTTAGCAGCCTAGTGCTTAACCCTGGGGCCACCATGGCTCCTTATGCATAGGCTGTAGGAGAGGTTAAGCCCTGGGAAATGAATAAAAGGCAAACACAATAATAAAAAAAGAAAGGGAAACACTAACCCACGTGCTCTGCAATTATCCCCAGAATATTCACTAACGGCGTTGTGTTAGCCTTGGATGTACGTGGCCATAGTTCTGTGAGCAAGGATATACTTGGTCATAAAAAAAGACTTTGGTGGGTTACCCTATCATTTCTTTTTTAATTCCCTTTCCACTTTCCATGAAAATTTTGCTGAGCTTTATGGTTTTTATAGGGTTCTGATGGTCTAGCCTCTGATCTATTCCCTTTTCCACTTTTGTTAACTATCTCTTCCTGCTTGCCTGATTCAGCTGATTTTTAAATGTCAGACTGGGTAGGTTGATTTCAGAAGCTATATTTAAAAAGAGACCTGCCTGCATATTTAGCCCTTTATTGGGGTGGCATACTTAAAGAGGGATTTGATAGGATCCCAGAGATCGTGTCTTATTTTCTTTTTAGATTACATCTTGGAAACAGAGGCACAGCCATTCACAGAGTGTTCTATCAATTAAGGGCAGTCTTTCTGCTGAGTCTTGAGGTCAGCTAGGAGTTGTGGCTAAAGTCACTCTAGAAATGCTGAAGGAAGCTGAAGGGAAAAGCTGAAACGTACAGTTATCATTGACTCTCAGACCCACACGTTTTCTGGCCATGTTCCCAAGGATCCTGGTTGAGTAATGCTGTATCAGTGAGCTATTGCTACTTAAAAACCAGCCCAAAACTTAGTGGCTTGAAACCATCAGCTTTTGTCATTGCTCATGAATCTTCAGATGAACCGGGCAGTTCTGGTGGTCTGGGATGGACTTACTCTTGTGCCTGAGTCAGCTATGGGTCAGGTAGACAGCTCTGCAGATCTCGGCTGGGTTTGCTGCTGCAGGCTGGACTAGGACGACTTCATCTGGGGACCTGGGCTCTTCCCCACGTGCTCTCTCATCCTTCATCAGCCTAACTCAGGCTTCTCCTCTTGGCTTGTCAGGAGCGCAGTTGGAAGTTGGCAAGCCTTTTTGAGTCCTAGGCTGAAAACCATCACTTCTGCTGTTTTATATAGACCAGAGCAAGAATCACAAGACCAACCCAGACGAGAGAGAAGGTGGGACGGAGGAACAGAGTGTGCGTCTTGATGGGAGGAACTTCAAAGGCACATTGCAAAAGTTGGTAGGGGGAAGAGAATGGGTACTTTATCTGCAATAGTTCTATCACAGAGACCCCTTTCTTTATAATTTTAGTATTGCAGAATGCTTTAATGAGTAATAAGTGTTTCCATGTCCACAATCTCACTTGACTTGAGTAAGAATGCTATCTGGTCAATTTAATTTTTATTATTATTCCTGTGTCACAATTCCCAATTGTGAAGAATGGCATATGATCAAGAACCAATGGCCCTGAAGGAAGAAGCCCAAGCTGCACTGAAGGCATTGGTGAAAAACAAGCCTCCAGGAATTGACAGAATACCAATTGAGACGTTTCAACAATGGATGCAATGCTGGAAGGGCTAGCTTGTCTACGCCAAGAAATTTGGAAGATAGCTACCTGGCGAACTGACTGGAAGAGATCCATATTTGTGCACATTCTAAAGGAAGGTGATTCAACGGAGTGCCGAAATAATCAAACAATATCATTAATATCATGTGCAAGTAAATTTTGCTGAAGGTCATGCAAAAGTGGTTCTAACAGTACATCGACAGGGAACTGCCAGAAATTCAAGCTGGATTCGGAAGAGCACATGGAATGAGGGATATCATTACTGATGTCAGATAGATCTTGACTGAAAGCAGGGAATACCAGAAAGATGTTTACCTGGATTTTATTGATATGCAAAGGCATTCACCTGTGTGGATCATAACAAGTTATGGATAATATTGCAAAGAATAAGAATTCCAGAACACTTAATTGTGCTTAGAAACTCTGGCGGTGTAGTGTTAAGGGCTGTGGCTGCTAACCAAAAAGTCACAGTTCAGATCCACCAGGCGCTCCTTGGAAACCCTATGGGGCAGTTCTACTCTGCCCTGTAGGATTGCTATGGGTCGGAATCGACTTGACGGTATGGGTTTTAATTGTGCTCATGAGGAACCTGTACATACATAGACCAAGAGGCAGTCTCTCTCTCTCTATATGTATATATACACTTCACTGGTTTTGCTTTTCTAGAGAACCAAGCCTAAGACACCCTCCTAGGACAGGCTCAAGAAATTCCCTCAGTGGAGGAAGAAATTCCATCCATCCTTTAGCTTAAAGATTTTTCAGACATGTGAATAGTCATCTCTGTAGTTATTCCAGCACTGGCATGAAGAATGTTTTGACTTATTAAAGGTTTTGCTCTGTAGAAATTCTAAATTTTTGATAGTGGTATCTTCTCCCAAGAGCTAGCTTGGAACTGTCCTGTTGTGTTGCTGTTATTTAATAAAAAGAAAATGCAGTCAGGTACATGAATAAATCAGGCTGGTGGTTTCGTCATGTAAACATCTCTGTATAAATCTTCAAGTCAATAAATCAGGGGTATTTCCAATGATAATCAAAAGGAGCCTAGTTGGGACATAATTTACAGTAAGGGAAAGGTTAGTGCTTGGTAAAGGTGTTAATCCTCTGGAATCTTGTTAGATCAAACAGTATTTGTTATCGAGGAAATCCTCTTCAGAGACCTTGCAGCCTTGACGTGGTGCCCCTTTTGCCTGCTTGCTTAGTGAAAGTCTCTTGGTTTTTGTGAAATTTGACTCTCATATCAGTTACTAAATTTTCTTTAAAATTCTTCCCAAGTGCCCTACAAACTATTTTTCAGGAAGAAAAAAAAATTAAAAAAGGGAAATAACTAACCTAGTGCCCTACAGTTGTTGCACCCTGGTAGAGTTAAGATTCATGTTTAGAAAAAACATGCTGGATAATTACATCTTCCGCATTTGCTGGTTTACCGCTGTTGAACATAGTAAACATCTCCCCGCTTAATTTGCTCTGTCAGCCACGGCCTTCAACAAAACTAGAGTGCTCAGCAGTTGACATTTTATGTCTGCAGTATAATTTCACTGGCAAGTTTTTCTAATTTCATATCCTTGGCTCATTTACAGTCAAATATCTTCCACTCCAGGAAGCTTAAATATTTAGCCATTGAGGTAATGCACTCTTTATCATTTGTCAGCTTCGTTATGCAACCTGGACTTGATCCTTCTCGAATCTTCTGGGCTCCTGTGGATTCCAAATTGGCTATTGGCACTCCTACAGAGCTACTCTTTTCAATATCTTTTTAGGATGTAGGCTTTTTAATGATTATCATTGTGGTTGAATCAAACTGTGGCCACAAAGCACTCCTTTCTTTCCAAGAGGAATCTGGAAGACAGTGTTACGTGGTAACTTTTGTTTCATCAGTTGGACAGAATTGTTGGCTCCCCAGAAGGCTTGCATGTGGATCTTTCTTTGAAGCCAGTTGACATCAAGCTGACTCCAACTCAAAGCACCCCGTGTGTACCAAGTACCATGTGTACCAAGTACCATGTGTACCAAGTACCATGTGTACTGCACGGGGTTTTCAATGGCTGATTTTTTGGGAAGTAAATCGCCAGGCCTTTCTTTAGACGTACCTCTGGGTGGACAAACCTCCAACCTTTTGATTAGTAGCCAAACACATTAACCATTTGCAACACCCGGAGATTCCTGGATTTTTCTTTATACATCTTGATTTAAAAAAAAAAAAATGGTGGACTTTCTGCCTCTTAAACTACACCGGACTTGAAATCCATATAGATGGAGTCCTATTTCGAAGGCAAACCAATATACCTTTTTTTCCTCTTTTTATTAAAAGGACTGGCACAGACGTCTGTTACCCGTGCAGTGGTACCACGGAAGAAAGGTCGGGCGATCTGCTTTTGTAAAGATTGCTGTTCTTGTTCGGTGCTGTTGAGCTGGTTCCAGCTTGTAGCAAACCTGTGTACAAGAGAACGAAGCACTGCGCAGCCCTGTGCCATTCTCACAACTGTTGTCATGCCTAAGCCTATGCAGCCACTGTGTCAATCCACCTTGTTGAGGGCCTTCCTCTTTTTTGTTGACCCTCTACTTTACTAAGCTCGATGTCCTTCCTAATAACATGACCAAAGTATGGGAGCTGAAGTCTCACCATCCTTGCTTCTAAGGAGCGTTCTGGCTGCACTTCTTCCAAGACAGATTCGTTCATTCTTTTGGCAGTCTATGGTAGAGTCAATATTCTTCGCCAACAATCGTAAAAAAGGATTACAGCCAAGAAAACCCTATGGAGCAGTTCTACTCTTTAACACATGGGGTCGCCATGAATTGGAATCGATTTGTGGCAATTTTTTTTTTTTTTTAACTTATCCGGAGGATACATATTAATCAGTTGCTTTTTCAGAGACTCCCATGTGCCACTAATTGAGTTTATACTTCAGCGTGTAAGGTATAGAACGATAATGGCGCTGCAAATGGTGCTCAGTCTCCTGGGAGAAGTCACCGGGTGACCATGGCTTTTAGAATGCCCTTAACATAATAGTGATTGATGTCTTTTTAAACAATTGCTTCCTCTTCTCTGGTTAGTTACGATTCTATTTACCTTACTCAGGGGGCCCTCTAAGACAAAGATGCTGACTGAGGAAACTTATAAGTCGATTAAATTACACTACAAGGAAACCCTGGTAGCATAGTGGTTAAGTGCTACGGCTGCTTACCAACAGGTTGGCAGTTCAAATCCACCAGGTGCTCCTTGGAAACTCTATGGGGCAGTTCTACTCTGTCCTATAGGGTCACTATGAGTCGGAATTGTCTTGACGGCAGTGGGTTTTTTTGCAAGGAAAATAGTCATTTTCTTGCAATTTACGAATTAGCTAAAGCTTACGTAGGAACATATACTCTTATGGGTTTTATAGTTCAGAAGCAAATGAGGCTTGTTTGTTTTTTATGATGGTTAATAACAGTGGGATCACTAGATTCACCTTGGTTTCCTCCTATTATTACCCAAATGTCAGTTGGGCCTCCTATAAAACCTCATCCTACAGGTAAGCTTGGGGTTAAGAGCGTGAATTTAAGTATTTCTCAGGTGGAAGACCCAGTAAGGCCTGTTGGTCTGAGGTGGTTTTGTTGGATGAACTCAAAGGTTGTGGGTGGCACAGTGGTTAAGAGCTACAGCTGCTAACCAAAAAGGTCCACAGTTCGAATCTACCAGGCGCTCTTTGGAAACTGTGGGGCAGTTCTACTCTGTCCTATAGGGTCACCGTGAGTTGGAATCAACTCTACCATAATGGGTAATTCACCTGTCGGGAAAAGTAGGGAATAAGATCAGTTGGGGAGTAAGGATAAGAAACCATCCCCCCTTAACAAAAAAAGTTTGGTTTCTTTTTAGATTGAAAAAATGACTATATGGGAGAATATTATTTTCTATTCTCCCTAGGAATTAAAATAGAATAAATTTACAAATAAACAATGAGAAAAACCTCAATTAACCAAGGTGAATAAGCAAAATGCATATCGTATGCAAACTAGTCACTGGAATTTGTAAAGATGTTTTTGGAACTTGGGGACGTGGCTTTTGAGGAAGGATTTCTGAATAAAGGAATAGATGTCAGAGAAACAAATGCTGTTATGTATACAGCTTGTAATGTAAATTGGAACTGTCTCAGTTCATGCAATCCCAAGGCAATTTCCTTCCACTTGCATGCAGTCCTGAGTATGGGTAATATGTCACAAGGCCACTTAGAAGATTGAAGTCACAGTGGCTCATAAGAGAAAACACTGCATTTGTCTATGGGCAGTGACAGTGTTTTTGTTCCTGAAGAGAAATTGGTTTCAGAAGATGCCTGTTAGGATTTTAGCTGAGGAGTCTACATATACTTAAAATTTAATACACGAGACAGTGGAATGTTCTAAGCTGATTAAATTTGTGAAAATGAAGATTCTCAGTTCTCAGCTGAGTTCATGGGTCCTACCAGTTTGTCATCTTCTTCCTGAACTGGTTTCATTTCCAGCTACCCTTTTTAGCAGTTATTCATCCATTCATCCATCCATGCATTCATTTATTTTTTTGAGGACTTGAGAAATCATTGTCCTAATAACCTAAATTGAGCCTCGGTAGCACAGTGGTTAAGAGCTTGAGTGCTAATCAAAAGGTCAGCAGATCGAATCCGCCAGCCACTCCTTGGACACCCTATGGGGCAGTTCTGCTCTGTCCAATATAGTCACTATGAGTCAGAATCAACTCACCAGCAATGGGTTTTGTTTTTGATTTGGTTATTAACCTAAATAGAACAGACACTTTAATCTCTTCCCAAACCTGGGTTGTTTTAACATTTCTTTAATGCCTCTCAAATATTAACAAATAAATATATGGAGTCCAACCCTTTCTGGAAATCCACAAATTAATTAAGAGAGATGGGGAAAGTTTCTTCTAGAACAATCCATAATGTCTCTTCCACTGCTCTCATCCTGCTGTGGAGTATGTGCCAATGATTTTTTTTTTTTTTTTTGCAACCATGGCACCGTATTTTTAAGGGTAAGAGGTGAAGAGAAAAGAGACGAGCAAAGAGTCACTTAAAACTCTTTGAGAATAGGTTTCTAAGTTTTCCTGGTGATTTAAATAAGTAAGCAATGGCCCATATTGCCCTCATTTTCCAGAAAGCAATAAAATAAAATAAACCAAACCTGTTGCCGTCGAGTCGATACCAACTCAAAGCTACTCTATAGGACAGAGTAGAACTGCCTCATAGGGTTTCCAAGAAACACCTGCTGGATTCGAACTGCCAACCTTTTGGTTAGCAGCCATAGCACGTAACCACTATGCCACGAGGGTTTCCTCATTTTCCAGGGCTGTAGCAAATTTATTAAGGAACCCTGGTGGTGCAGTGCTTAAGCACTCAACTGCTAACTGAAAGGTTGGTGGTTTGAACTCACTAGCCTCTCTGCGGGAGAAAGATGTGGCAGCCTGCTGCCATAAAGATTTACAGCCTTGGAAACCCTGTGGAGCAGTTCTACTCCGTCCTATAGGGTCACTATGAGTTGGAATTGACTCGACAGCACATGACAACAACAACATAGTAACTACACCTTTTTTTCACTCACTGACTATCTCGTTATCTGACATTTCACATTTATGACAGTAGTAAAAAATCTGTCCGACTTTATTTTGCACATTAGCAACATAAGTCTGGCAGTAATGAATGTTGAGGTGTGAGACGAGTAATGCTGGCTGTGATGGTTAAGGTTGTGTGTTAGCTTGGCTGGGTTATGATTCTTAAGGGTTTGTCAGTTACGTAGTGATGTAATTTGGCAGTTACGTAATGATGTAGTCATCCTCTATTTTGTGATCTGATGTGGTCATCCTCCAGTTTCAATTAACACTGATTTTTGCATTAACGACCTGGTCTTTGAAACCTAACCATGTTGATAAGTGATGAGTACGTGTATTAGATGAAGGGCATTATCTAGGTGTTGAGATTGGCTGTGGCATAGACACCATTGTTATTCGCGTTGTCTTTTACCTCCATGCAAAGTGCATCAATCGAGCTGATTTTGTGCTTAAACTGTGCCTTATAACTGTCAGATAGGCAGAGGCATGCCCTATGGTGTCTGCAATGAAAGTTAAGCTTTGTCTCATACCAGCATGTGCTAGTACTCAGTTTGTGATTCTGGCCTCCCTTAAATTTTGAAAGTAGAAAAAATTGTTGGTAATAACCCTGGAATTATCTGAGGCAACCCTGTGAGCAGTGCCACATCAGCACTGCGTCTCTTGTTTAAGGTCCTCACTGAAGTACTCAGTCAGGTCCCTCTTTGTGTGTCAAGTGAGAAGCCACAGCAGTGCTTTAATGAAATGGGTTTCAGCACACCAGCCTGAGTGGCCTTTGCAAGCGTCCAGCTGCTGGGTTTAATTTCACGGTCTCAGCCTATCTTATTCAGACTGCCATCAGCAAGTCTTTCCGCCGCCACCCCCTTCTTTTCATCCTTGGCCTCATTACCCTTTGCCCTTCACTTGTCAGAAACTCTGGTGGGGCAGTGGTTAAGAGCTACGGCTGTTAACCAAAAGGTCTGCAGTTCGAATCTACCAGGTGCTCCTTAGAAACTCTATGGGGCAGTTCTACTCTGTCCTATAGGGTCATTGTGAGTGGGAATCAACTCTACAATAACAGGTAATTCCCTTGTTGGGAAAGGTAGGGAATAAGATCAGTTAGGGAGTGAGGAGAAAAGCTGGGTTTAGCCTTACCACCTTAATCCTACTCCAGCCTGTGACCAAAACCTGTGAAAAAGCATCCAAAAGGCTTCTTTTCTGTAAAAACTGTGCTCATTGAAATGGTAAGACCATTGGGGGGTGCCAGTGCTACAGAAATCTCATCAAGTTTCTCATTAGCACATACATCTGAATGTCTATGGGGCACAAGTCTAGTAAGAGCAAGGCTGGGGGAGTGACTAATTCCCTGAACTGTTTCCCTTTAAATTTTCATATTGGCCTATTTGAAAGGTTTAAGTTATTTTTTCATGCCCCTTGGTATATTCAGTTTATCTATGAAATGGCGGTTTTCTTCTTTCTCTACCAAAGCACTCTTCTTTTTACATTCAGTACAGAGGTTGAACTTGTTGTGTTGCAGATGATGTCTCATGTCTTCCAAAAGTATATAAGACTTGTAATGTTCTATTGGAAACGCTGGTGGTGTAGTGGTTAAGTGCTATGGCTGCTAACCAAGAGGTTGGCAGTTCGAATCCACAAGGCTCTCCTTGGAAACTCTATGGGGCAGTTCTGCTCTGTCTTATAGGGTCTCTAGGAGTTGGAATCGACTCCACAGCAATGGGTTTTTAATGTTCTGTTAAGGAGCCCTGGTGGTGCAATGGTTAAGTGTGTAGATGCTGACCTAGAGGTTGGCAGCTTGAACCCACTCAGCAACTCCACAGGAGAAAAGAACTGGTGATCTGCTTCCGTAAAGATTACAGCCTAGAAAACCCTATGGGGCAGTTCTACTCTGTCATATAGGGTTGTTATGAGTCAGATTCGACTCAGTGGCACACCACCACAACAGCAATGTTCTATTGATTTTAGGACCTACTAGGTCCTAACTTCCCTTGTAAATTGAAAAAAAAAAAAAAATCTGAGCTTTAGCTTAGGCAAATCAATTAGCACTTCTCTTTGCTTCAAGCAAGCTGAAGATACATTTGTTTGAAGAAGATACAGATTTAAATAAGTACCATGAAACCACATGGGGTTGCCATGAGTCAGAATTGACAGGAACTAATAACAACAATAACATGAAACTACAGAAAAAATGACATATACATATTAATTGCTGATATTTATGCTAACTATGGCAAAAGATTGAGGGCTGGAAGAAAGGAAGGGAGAAATGTTTACCCAGTAGGCTTTTCCATCATTAAAAACCCTAAGTTGGTACTGGCTGGAGACCACTATGGCATTTCACACAGCCTCACCTTGGGAGTGCCGACTGGCTGTCTCATAGACCTGGTATTTTGGAAACCTGCACAGAGGAAGATAGACAGCAATAGTGGTGCCAGAGGACACTGGAGATGCATCTTGCCTACTTGAGCCACTGCTGGCACTTACACAGTGTAGGTGGGATGGGCTGAGGGTGTGTGTACAGAGACGGGAATGTATTGCCCAAATCTGGGCACCCGTTGAAAGCGAGAGTGGATGCTATTACTAAGCACATCGGAAGAGCCTGCGTAAGTCAGGACTCTTCTGAGCACACAGGCTTCCCTAGTGATGTGCCCTTCTGATTGCAGCGTACCCTCTGCCATTCATGAAAGCTAGTCAGAGCACATGGGAGGGGGATGTTTCAGAGAATAATCTGGAATGTTCTCCCATTTATTTTAAAGCAGGAAGAGGAGAAATAAGCACTTGCAAATCCTGGCACTTTAACCTGTGCTAAGAATAAGTTGCTTACGCACCACACAATTGACTGAGTGCCAACAATCTCACCTGGCCCTGGTCTAAAGTACAAAATCTCCTGTCCAGAGCATTCTTTGCCATCAGCCCTGACCGTTAGCTATTGTTGTTGATGCTAGTTGCTGTAAAAAACCCAAAAAAACAAACAAAGAGAAACAGATGCCAAGTCCACTGGGACTCATGGCGACTCCGTGTGTCAGAGCAGAACTGTGCTCCATAGGGTTTTCAATGGCTGGTTTTTTAGAAGTTGATCACAAGGCTTTTCGAGGTGCCTCGGGACGTACTCACACCTCTAACCTTTCAGTCAGCAGCCAAGCATATTAACTGTGCGCACCACCCAGGGACTTCTAGCTGTAGAATAACCCACTGCCGTCAAGTGGATTCTGACTCATGGCGACCCTATAGGACGGAGAACTGCCTCCATAGGGTTGCCTAGGCTATGAATCTTTATGGGAGCAGACTGCCACATCTTTCTCCCACAGAGCGGCTGGTGAGTTGGAAATGTCGACCTTCAGGTTAGCAGCCGAACACTTAACCACTGCACCATGAGGGCTCCTTAGCTGTAGAACATTTGTTGTTAGGTGCCATTGGGTCAGTTCTAACTCATAGTGACCCTATATGTACAACAGAACGAAACACTGCCCAATCCCTGGCCATCCTCACAATCGCTGCTATGTTTGAGCCCATCGTTGCAGCCACTGTGTCAATCCATCTTGTTGAGGGTCTTCCTTTTTTTTGCTGACCCTGTACTTTACCAAGCATGATGTCCTTCTCCAAAGACTGGTTCTTCCTTGCTTCTAAGGAGCACTCTGGCTGTACTTCTTCCAAGACAGATTTGTTTGCCCTTCTGGCAGTCCATGGTATATTCAGTATTCTTGGCCAGCACCATAATTCTGAAGGGTAAAAAAATGCCCTAAATCTCCGTCACACTTTGTTCTTCGTTATGAGACTTAACCATTTCATTTCACCTCCTGGGTGTTTTCATGTTTTCTCGCCTGAGCCCTGTGGGGTTACTGCTCATTATGCCCGAATGTCTGAGCAGCTTGTGCGTGTTAGGTGCGGAGCAAGCGAAAATGGCAGTGGACCGCGGAGTTCAAAGCACTCGACAGAGGCATCTCACCACCCTGCCTGCCTGCGGGTGCTTTTTTAGTGTTGCCTAGCTGATTGAGAATTTATTGCCAGGTGAAAACGTTCCTTCTCTAATTAGCTAAAGACACCCAAAACACATAAGAAAAGCAGAGCTGAAATGCTTGAAAACTTTTTTATTCTCTAAGTTCAAAATAAGTCCAGTTGGTCTGAAGGGTTAGCTTCTTGAAGTAATATCCCAAGATTCTGCTGTTGCTAAAAATAGGTATGGGTTAGTCAGTGCATTGCTATCAAGTTGATACTGACTCCTGGTGACCTCATGTATGTCAGGGCAGAACTGTGCTCCGTAAGGTTTTCAGTGGCTGACTTCTCAGAAGTAGATTGCCAGGCCTTTCTTCTGAGGCACTTCTAGTGGACTCAAACCTTCAACCTTTTGGTTAGAAGCCAAGTACGTTAACCAGTTGCACTACCCAGGACTCCAGGTTAAATATCCAAACCAAAACCCATTGCCATCTAGTTGATCCCGACTCATAGAGACCCTACAGGACAGAGTAGAACTGTGCCCGTAGGGTTTCCAAGAAGTGGATGGTGGATTTGAACTGCTGACCTGTTGGTTAGCAGCCAAGCTCTTTAACCACTGCACCACCAGGGCTCCTGGGTTAAATACAGTGATAGCTAATTAGCCATTTGTCAAAGAGTAGAAGAATTGGAAGAATAAAGCAAGAGAGATGCCCAGCATTCATGCCTGTCTTCTTTTCTTCTGGGAGATGACCGAGTGCATGACCACTGTTGTCATTGGGTACCGTTGAGTCAATTCCCACTCCTAGGGACCCCATACAACTGCCCATAGGGATTTCTTGGCTATAATCTTTACGGAAGCAGATGGCCAGGTCTTTTTCCTGCAGAGCTGCTGGGTGGGTAGGAGCTGCTAACCTTTCAGTTAGCAGCCGAGCACTTAACTGTTAGGACACCAGGGCTTCTTAGGAGGTCCCTGTTTTCTCAGTGGCCTCCAACTGAGGCTTTGAGGTCTTAATGGCAGTTTTCTTGCTGCACCTATAAAGGGAAACCCCACAATCCGAACAACACAAATCCAACATTTACTCACATTTCTGAGCAGCCAGACTCCGTTACTCATAGAGACTGGGATGCCCCAAATGGCAAGCTGACTGTGTAACTTGAGAGCAGCGGCTGGAAATGACAAAGCAAGTTCCCAGTCAGGAATGTTGAAGTGAGGTTTTCTGAAATGCAGAGTAAGATGAATGGAGGCAAGACTAGTTAGGATGCCCTGATAGTTAATTATAGTAAAAGTGCCAGCATATATGAGCCTGGGGATTTTGCATGTTGTTTTGCTTTGTCTTTTGTTGAAAGTTCGGAAGCAGTCATGTAATATTTATTCAATGCTAAGAGCACATAGATCAATAGTCCAACAGGTGAGACATTAAATTGTGGAGTATAAAAAAGAGGGTACACCCAAGAGACAGAAAGGGCCACAGACACCAGAGACTCCATCAGCCTGAGACCAGAAGAACTAGATGGTGCCCGGCTACCACCAGTGACTGTCCTGACAGGGAACACAACAGAGAGTCCCTGATGAACAGGAGAATAGTGGAATGCAGAACTCAAATTCTAGTAAAAAGACCAGGCTTAATGGTCTGACTGAGACTGGAAGGACCCCAGTGTCATGGCCCCTGGACTCTCTGTTAGCCCAAAACTAAAATCATTCCTGAAGGCAACTCTTCAGACAAAGGTTAGGCTGCACTGTAAGACATAAACTGATACTGGTGAGGAGTGTGCTTCTTGGCTCAAGTAGACACATGAGACTATGTGGGCAGCTCCTGGCCAGAGGTGAGATGAGAAGGCAGAGGGGGACAGGAGCTGGTTGAAGGGACATGGGAAATACAGGGTGGAGAGGAGGGGTATGCTGTCACATTGTAGGGAGAGCAACTAGGGTCACATAACAGTGGGTGATTAAGTTTTTGTATGAGAAACTGACAAACTGTAAACTTTCACTTAAAGCACACACAAAAAAAGGGCAAAGTTTTATGTAGAAAAAAAAATGTAAGAGAATTCAAAATACAGTGGTTGAATTATATTCAGCTTTCTTCCCCAGTTAAAAATCCCCCTCTGGTTATTAAACAGTGTTATATTTATTGAGCACCTTTTCTGTGCACCACACCATAGAATAGGTGCTGTTGGTACAGACTTTCTGGTGATAAAAGCTATTGAGTTTTAGAAAAATTTTTCTTCTTCATTTTTTTGAAGCTCAGGCCTCTGACAGAGACTGTTTCACTGCAAAGCAGCGTGGCTGATGGATGCATGTTTGAAAATCTGGTGCCCTGCCGTCATTCTTGGCAAACCCCTTGGTGCCGTCCCCAGAAGCTGACTCTGAGGCTGAGCCCGTGGGGTACTTCTTAGGTTCTTACCGTCGTCAGTCGCTAGAGGCGGATGGGATCATTAGCTCAGTCTGGTCTGTGCTGGACTGCACGCTAGCCATTCTGTTTTACTTTTGCACAAAGTTAAAAAGAAAAAAAAAATCACATCGTCATTCATTTCGGAACCACTTAAAACAGTTTTTAAAGGGAAGTGTTAGAGCAGTTGAATCAATTTGACTTGGGGTTTTTCCGCGTGCATGCACTTCCTCAAATCCCTCACTAGGTGGCGCTCCAAATCCACCCACAGTCTCTAGACCATCGCTTTGTCCAGGAGGAAGGTGGGAAAACACAAGACTTTCCTTCCCTCACTGACCTAACGTCCTTCCTCCGGTTTCCAGAATGACTGGACCCAATCTGCTCAGCGGGAGTCCTGGGAACCCAACCTGCCCAGCTGCTCTGTGGGAGAAAACACTTGGCCACTTGCTCCTGTAAAAATTACGGCCAAGAAAACCCTGTTGGGGTAGTGCTACCCTGCTACACGGGGGCTCTAGGAGTTGAAAACCAACTTGATGGCACCTAACAACAACAGTCCACTGAACATTAGGTCGCATGTTGTTGACATTTTTTGTAGGCCTTCCTTGTAAACGCTTTGGTGGTGGTTCTTTGGCCCTTGAATAGTTCCATGTGGTTGACAGGAAGCTTGGCTGGTCTGTCTTTCGTGACCTCAGTGATCTAGCTGGGCTGTACATTGGGAACACATTTTAACTTCCTGGTGAAGACAGTCAGTTTTAACCATAGGCCACATTCCTGATGGGGCTTGGTGATTAGGGTCACCAGTAATGAATAGAAAATATTTACAGAATATGATAAACCAAAATAACCAAACGCGTTGCCTTCCAGTCGATTCCGACTCGTAGCAATCCTATAGGACAGAGTAGAACTGCCTCCATCGGGTTTCCGAGGAGCTCTTGGTGAATTCAAACTGCCAGCCTTTTGATTAGCAGCTGTAGCTCTTAACCACTACACCATCAGAGTTTCCACGGAATATAATAGACCAATGGAAATGTTTAAACCCTGTACCCTCGTTGAAATCTCCATCAATGTGACCCTAGATATGACCATTTCTGGAGTCTTTGTTTCAAAGGGAAATGATAAATTCCTTTTTATTTTTTTTAATGCTGAAAAGTTTGATTCAGAAAATATGTTTTTTCTTTACAAAAGAAACTGGATTTGAGGATTCTGTAGAGGCCGTCTAAATAGATGCCTGAATAAAAAAAAAGGAAACCGACTGTTGTAGAGTCCAGCCCAACTCATAGCAACCCTATAGGGCAGGGTAGAACTGCCCCATAGGTTTTCCAAAGTTGTACATCTTTATGGAAGCAGATCGCCACATCTTTCTCCCACAGGGTGGCTGCTGGGTTCAGACCAGTGACCTGTTGGTTCTCAGCCAAGCGCTTCAATGCTGCACCACCAGGGCTCCCCCAGGTGCATGAGCAGATGGAGATATATCCTTTACCAGAATTACTGAGTGCCTGTGGTTTCAGACTGTACTTACTTCGTGCACATTGCTCTCCCTCACCTCTCCCCTTTGCTCCGTTATTCAGATACTCAGATGCCCCATCGGTCTGACAGATATACCTGCAGTTGATTCCTTATTGTTGGTAGCCAAGGAGACTGAATTTTCCCATGACGTGTTTGCAGTCTGGAGGCAAATCCACGGAAGGCACTCTCAGACAAACCCACTGGGTTTGGTGGCAAAACCGCTGGGAGGGAACATTGCCTGGTCACACCTACGATCATTCAGCTGTCAGCATAAACAGAAACAACTCGATTCTGATTGACTGGTTTGATGATATGCTTCATACACAAAGCATTTAGTTTGGGCTTGTGATAATGAAAATCACTGGAGGGGCAAAAAGAACCAGAAAGGCACCATGTTTTAGAGATTCCCGGATATGGCTGGTATCATTTTACCAGTTGCCGTCAAGTCAACTCTGATTGCTAGCGACCCCATGTGTGTCACAGTAAAACCGTGTACCACAGGGTTTTCAGACGGCTGATTTTTCAGAAGTACATTGCCAGGCCTTTCTTCCGAGGCACATGTGGGTGGACTCAAACCTCTAACTGAGCACATTAGCATTTGCACTACCCAGGGACTCCACTCTAATTTTATAAGGTACTGTGAAGAGGAGTGGAAAATTCCTGGCCTCCATCGCCTTCTGGCACCCTTCTGCCCTTTAATGCTGGGACCCACAGTCTTTCATGTTCACTCTCCTCTGTTGCTGGCCCTCAGGAACGTTTTAACACAACCCTGAATGTATGGAGAATGTGTGTACTCCTGACAGATCTGGTTCATTTTTTCAGTTTCTTTCACAGCTATTTTTAGTGACGATTTTCATCATGACAGAATTTTTTTTTTTCCTTGCATCCCCAAATTACACCTCATTTTTACATGTTTATGTTCCTGCTTGTGAGAAGTCTAATGACCCAGGATTAGATCCTGTCTTCAGCTGGGAGAAAAGTATAAAGTGAAGAAAGACAAAAAGAGAGTTCTCACAGGAAGCTTTAGGTCCACCTTTCACCTTGTTGCCTTATAAGGTATACCTGGCTGCTATTTTCCATGCCCCCAGGAAGATATTAACGGTGGTGGCTATTGGCATCTCTCACATTTTCATGGTCTTTTAGTAAGGAGCTTCCCACACTTGGCTTCAGACCAGATTTGTAGAGAAATTTGGTAAAAATCATATTCCCAGGCCCATATTCCTAGAGATGGGAGGTTCCGTAGGTCTACAGAGAATGTACCCTGGGATCTGTATTTGTAACAGCCTTCTGCAGGTGGTTGGTTCCACAGCAACTTGTGTGCTTTCTGGAAACAGGAGACAGGGCAATTCAAGGCCTGGTGCAAATGTTGCTCTATCTTTCCCTATCACCATACATGAATTCGAAGTCCCTAGGTTATGGAAGGAGACCTGGTGGTGCAGTGGTTAAGAGCTATGCGTGCTAAACAAAAGATTGGCAGTTCAAACCCCTCAGCTGCTCCTTGAAACTCTATGGGGCACTTCTATTCTGTCCCATAGGGTTCCTATGAGTCAGAATCGACTTGCCGGCAATGGATTAGGTAGTGTAAACGGTTAAGTGCTCAGCTATTAACTGAAAGGTTGGTGGTTCAAGTCCACCCAAAGGCACCTTGGAAGAAAGGCCGAGTGATCTGCTTCCAAAAACTCAGCTATTGGAAACCCTGTGGAGTACGGTCCTCCTCTGACACACATGGGGTCTCCATGAGTTGGAATTGACTTGATTGCACTTGATTTTTTTTTTAAATACATGAATTATTTCAAATCAAGAGTAAATAAATATTAAGTCATTTCCCAGTTCTATACTCCCTTCTCTATGTTTACTTAAGCACGTACTGTATTTTTACACATATAACACACGTATCATATGTTTGTTTGCCAACCATGTCCTCTCCCATGAGGTATTTTCGTAGGCGCACTATGCTGATTTTTTACATCAACATGTAAAAAAATTAGCATAGCAGTGCTTATGAAAATACCTCATGGGGGGAGGGCACGGTTGGCAAACAAACATAGATGGTTTGTATTATTTGAGTGAAAAATATGGTAACTATGCTCTCACCACAGAGCAAATTTGGTTACCCTAAAAGTGTCCTCCACTGTGTAAACAAGGTAAAGATTTTCTTTAATATATACCCAAATTTTACAGAAGAATATTTCTACTGTTCATTTTATACCAGTTCAGTGGGGAGGTGCTCACACCCACCTTGGGTCTTGCTAGGTAACTGTGGATAGATTTAATTCACATCATATTATCCATCTCATGGACAGAAAAGACATTGTGAGATTGCTAATGATGTTAGTTATTATTTTGGCAATAATGGAAATGCAAAGAATGGGGGAGATGTTTAGTTTTATGGCAAAAGGGGAACTCCAAGCAGGAGGCCTAGGAAGAGAAATTAAACATGTTAAATGAGGCAGAAATGTATTAGAAAAATGAAAGTATTTTTCTTCTGTGGCATTTAGATTTGCAGGGGAGGAAAAAGGGATTCAATGATCTTAACAACTGTCACTATGACCCAGGCACTAATGTGGGGGATATGGCCAGGGGCTCCTGAGAACATATGACCCTAATTTTTTATGAGGAAGACGTTTAACAGAACAGAGAGCAGCATACTGAGATTCACTGTTTTTTGAAAGAAAATTTGACCTCCTGGCTGAGTTCAATAAATCACAAAACTGACTTCTGTTTAATTGAGCAGCCTCTTAATATAACAGATAATACTAGGGTTTTATTTGCTCTCATACCAAGCAGGACAGAGAGTACTTTAATGCAAGCCTTTAGGGAATTTTGTGGGTTTGGTGTACAACACAGAAAATTGTTTTCTATCATTCAAAATATACCCTTTAATTAAAAAAAAAAAAGCATTTCCATGCCAGGTGAATATAATTAGGAGTCTAATTAGTGGGCATGCAAATCATGACATATATTAATATTCACTCTTTGTTATCATAAGTTTGTCTTACCAAACCAATTGCTGAGCAAATGTTGACTTGAAGGATTCCCTGCTTTACCTCATTACTGTTTGACCTCATTGGTTAACTTGACTTGCATTCAATAGGCCTTCAGCGGGAATCCACTCCTAGTCTAGCATAACAGGATAAAGAAAGATGAACAGAACTGTAGTGTAATGAATTACTTAATATGGCCCCTCTAGCCATGGTCTTTGTGGCTCACACACAATGATTGAGCTAAAAAAAAAAAACCCTTTGCCATCGAGTCCATTCCAACTCATAGTGACCCTAGAGGGCAGAGCAGAACCGGTCCATAAGGTTTTCAAGGAGCACCTGGTGGATTTGAACTGGCGACCTTTTGGTTAAGAGCTGTAACTCTTCACCACTACGCCACAAGGGAATGATTGAGTGGGACTATGCGAATAAGGTATGTGGAACCTGAGATGGTTGGCTAGGCCATGGTTCCCAATATTGTTTAGTTGTCCTCCATTTTATGTGTTGCGGATCCTGCCCTCTACATGATGAAGAGACAGGATTGGTGTAGGGTGTGTCTTGGGTCCCAGCCTTGCTGGTGGGCATGCATGACTCAACCCTCACCCTTACTGAAGTTACTCCCCGTCCCTGGGGTGTGGCCTGCATCTAAGATAAATGTGTGGATGACCTCTCTCTCTGCATCTGGCTCCCACGTCCAGTTCGTGATCCAATGACCTCTGGTTGTTGGGAATTGAGCCAGAGGCCCGCGGTCTAACATGCTGATTCAGAGATTCACCAGCCTCCACAGCCCTGTGGGATGGTGACCTATCGTTTGACCTGATCCTCCAGCTTCTGGAGCCTTGTGAGCTAGCAGCCTGTGGTCTGAGCCACTGGTTTGGGTTCTTCAGCCCCTGCAGCCACGTGGGGTCAGGAGAAGCCTATGCCTGACCCACGAATTTGGGACTTGCCAGCCTCCACAGCCACGTGAGCCATTTCCTTTATTTGGTCTCTTCATGAGTTCTGTGAGACGTTGCAGCAAATCAGGGAACCCAAAGCCAGAAGGGAGAGTGCTGAGGGGAGAGGGAGCAGTTGATGTTAGAGATGATGGAGTGGGACAGCAGCTTGGAAAAGTCGGACGTTTGGGACATCTTTAACCTCTACACCATAGGAACCAGCTTTGTGCTGATCCTTATAAAAGAAATTAGTCATTTAAGAGCCAAAATTCACTGAGGGCTTACTCCCTCATTGGCCCTTTAAATTTCATCTTAATTAATTTCTACAAAAACCTTATGAAGTCACTTTTATTATCTTGCATTTTGTGTATGAAAAAGCCCAAGGAATTATCCATGTCCTTGATTGGCCACTGGGTAACTTTCACTGTTAAAGCAACATAAGCATGGCTGGTAAACAGTCTACAATAGGCTTATTTTAGGTTTTTTTTTTTTTTTTTAAGTTTTCTTATGGTACTGCAGGGGTTAGCCTACAGGCCAGATCTAACCCACTACCTGTTTTTGTAGATAAAGTTTGATCGGAACATGTCATGCCTGCGCGTTTACTATTTTCTGGTCTTACTTACCAACCTGAAGTAGTTGCAACGGAGACTGTATGACCTGCAAGCTCAAAATACTTACTACCTGGCCTTTTACTGAAAAGTTTACCACACCCTGGGCTATAGACGGATGCTGTCTCTCTGTATGACTAAAGCACTTTTATGATGACAAACATTCATCTAATACTAGCTTTATATCATCGAGCTGTCGCCTTGACTTTGCCTTCGGAGATCTAAGTCCAGGATCTTTCCTGGGTTTGGGAGCTTTGGTTTCCTGTCTCTAAATCAGAGAAAATTAGAGCCAAACTTTTAAGGCAATCAGGAGTTACCCAGGTTTCCTCTGAAGTGGGACTTGTCCCAGAGCTGACCAAACCCACCTCACTTTGAGCCATATTAACTAGTTTGCGCTTCATTAGGCTGCAACAGCAAATGACCACAAATCTCAGTGGTTTAGAGTAACACAGGTTTGTTTCTTGTTCACATTTCCTGTCGATTGCGAGTCAGGGGCAGCTCTGCTCTGCCCCCTGTGTCTTCTTCATCCCAGCATCCAGGCTGAAGGTGGAACCCTCACCTGGGACAGGCCATTCTCCGGGCAAAGGAAAGGAAGAAGGAGGACTGGCAGAAACACACACCTGCTCCTAAAGTTTCAGCTCAGAGTTGGCCACATGGCAATGGGGTGGGGACATTTACTCTCCCTAGAGGGGTGTCCTGCAGGCTCCAGGAAACAACTAGGATGTCACACTCCTCTTACAGGGAGAAAGGCATTTGAACAATTGGGAACAACAATAGTATCAATTACAGACCATACCAATCAATCCCGTCTGCTACCTAGAAGACACTCATCCTTCTAACCGTCCATTTAGGTAATCAGAGTGTGATGTGAAACCTTGATGTTATGCTCTCTGTGAGCTCGTCTCTGTCCCAGTCCTCACCTGGGTGACTTGTTGGTCTGTTTTGTTACAACAACACAGCCTTACCTTGTCGCTCACACAGGTGTTTCCGTTGTTCTTTCTGGGGTGAGTGCCTGTGACTTGGCAAATAATCAATGCGGTGATAAAAGGAGGTCAAACCCATTGCCACTGAGTTGATTCCAACTCATCACGACCCTATAGGATAGAGTAGAACTGCCCCACTGGGTTTCCAAGGAGCGGCTGGTAGATTCGAACCACCGACCTTTTGGCTAGCAGCCGAGATCTTAATCACTGTGCCACCAGGGCTCCAAGGTAGGTCTAGCCAACAGCTTTCAATTTACTTCCATCAATAGGCACCCACCATTCCAAGGTACTTCAGTTACTCCAGATCTCTGCTTTCTGCTTGTAGGGGGATATAAAATACAAAGTAAAATTACTCAAAAAGCTGCCTTGTGATAAAAGTTTCAATTTCTTTTTTAAAGAAAGCAGACCCCTCTGTGAGACTGAGGATGAAAGCTGCCTGTTAAATGCAGATACTTCTGGGTCTTCTGCCTGGAGGTCAGTGAAGTCGAACAAGATATTAAAGATACTCTCCCAAACTGGGTCAGAACTGTGTTAACAGATGAGAAGATTATTTCTGGAAGCCACACAGTAATCCACTCATACAGGTTGAAAAACTTAATTTACCTGGCGTTTTTGGACTCAGAGAAGCCGTCTGGGGAGATGGATTAGTCAGCCAGCAGAGTACACACCATTGCTGCAAGGATATAGTTTTCATTGCTCCGTTCAGCAAAACCTCATTAATTCAAAAGCTAAGCAAAGCAGATCTTAAAAAAGCAGTTTCATCATTTTCTATCTATCTCTGAACAAGCGAATCAAGAAGGCAAATGAAAATCTCCCACTTAAAATGGAATAAAACAAAATCCTTAGAAATTGACTAAAATACACACATTGAATGATTTTCAAAATTAATACGAAGGCCTAGAGATTGTCACGTAGTTCTATTCTTTTGTTTGTTTCTTGTGATGTATTGGATTAATGTATAATAAACACACAAAAGCCTGTCCATTAAAGTCAGTAACAATTTAGGAATCTCCACTCTCACGTGAGCTCTGAGCGAAGTTCTTGGGGGGCTAGCCGGTCCAATGACACGAGCTTTCAAATATTTAATAGAAGACCAAAGTGCCTTCGTTTCAGGGGGTGTAATTGAGGGCCTCAAACAGAAGACTTTTAGAAATTTGCTATGGTAGGTGTACAAAACTGAATATCCCAAAAAAAAAAAAAAAAGTTTTTTCTTACGTAAACCTTAAGAAGCTAGAAGCCGGAAAACTGACGTTTGAATCAGAAGACAGCCTTTTAGTCAGGATAATTTCATCACCATAATAGCAAACATATATTAAATAACTAAGAGGCAACTTAAAGTTTAGTACCTGTAGAAGAAAACTCTAAAACTTTATTTAAGCTGTCGCCCCCCCCGCCAAAAAAACCCTTAATGTTGTAATTACAGTTTCTGCATTACCAATTATTCCAAATGTAACAGGTTTAAACAGCCGTTTTATTATGCTCACGGACCCTGTGGGTCAGGAATTCAGAGCCCAGAGGAAATGGGATGTCTGGAGCCTCATCTGGGAAGACTAAAATGGCTGCGGGTGACTCAGTGACTGGGGCTAGAATATTCTGGAAGCGTCTTCACTCACGGGTCTAGTGGTTAATACCGGTCCTTGCCTGGGACCTCCTGTGGGGCTGTTAGCCAGAGAACCTAGGCTCCATGTGGCCTGGCATTCTTCACCGCGTGGAGGGCTGAGGGTCGCTGACTTCTTCAACTGAAGTTCAGGGCTCGAAAAACGAGTTTCCCCGTGAACAGGTTGGACACTGCTCCGCCTCTGCTGACCTCACCTCAGAGGCAATACAGTATCCACTCGCTACATTCTGCAGGCTACTAGCCTGTCATAGGCCTTCTCAGATCCAAGACATCTCTGAGACGAGTACCAGGGAATTCGCAGCGGCAGTTTTTAAAACCATCTCATTTAGTGACTGAAAAACACCGTAATTCGAAAAGAGAAGATTCATTTTTCCCTAATTAATATGTAAGGAGCCCTGGCGGCATAGTGGTGAAGTGCTGAGCTGCTAACCAAAAGATCAACGGTTTGAACCCACCGAGCAGCTCCGCGGGAGAAAGACCTGGTAATCTGCTCCTGTGAAGATTAAAAAAAATTTTTTTTTTTTTAGTTTACAGCCTAGAAATCCCTGTGGGGAAAGTTCCACTCTGCCATATAGGGTTGCTATGAGTCAGAATTGGCTCAGTGGCACACAAAACAACGACGTAATATAATTCTAATTGTACTCACAGGCAAGATTTTTCTTTTTGTCGTTATTTATAACTTGTCAAAGTGTTTCTAGATATCATCTAGAATTAAAAAGAAGAAAAAAAAAAACAAACCAGAATTGCTGTCGAATCCATTCAGATTCACTGCGACCCCATATATGTTAGGGTAGAACTGTGCTCCATAAGGTTTTTCATGGGTGATTTTTCAGAAGCAGATCCCCAGGCCTTTCTTTCGAGGCACCTCTGGGTGGACTCAAACCTCCAGTAATTCAGTTAACAGCCAACAGTGTTAACCGTTTGCCCTGCCCAGGGAAACCTCTAGAAAAACAAACCAAAATCCACTGCCATCGAGTTAACCGTAGAAACATTTTTAAAAGGAGGAATATTAAAAGGGGAATCCCCCTCTCAAGCAGTTTAACATATTATAGAACTATAATAAATAAAACAGTTTTGACTATTCTAAGAACAGACGGCTCAGTCTTACAGAATAGAAGGCTCAGGTCCAAATATTCATAGGAATCACGCGTGTTCCCCATCTACACTGGGGTGAAGCATTCGTAGTTCATCACTGGTGCTGTGGCTGCTGGTGAGATGTGGACGGATGGGGAGGATATCTAATTTATGCAAGGTACTTGTGGCATTTTCCAATAGATGAAAAGTTTAAATGCCAAAATCAGACCAAAACAATATACCAAAGTGGGAAATATATATATGTGTGTGTGAAAGGATGTAAGTGTGTAAACATAAACATATATACTGGTAGGTTTGATTGCATAAATTAACACTGTACTTCAAAGAATTAAAAACAAAATTAAAAGCAGATAAATAACTTGCAACATGTGTAACAGTCAGATAGTTCGTGTTGTTCGTCAAAAAGCGTTTTTCTAAATCGGTAAGAAAAAGAGAAACACCAAAAGCAGAGAACAAGTATAGGCAGTTCACAAAAGGAAGACGTTAAAATGGCTGGTGGATAAATTGAAACTGTGAGATAAACATACGGAAGAGTAAGACAGCAGAATTTAAGTGACCACCGACTAGAAGCGAAAGAGTCTTTTGACTGGATGATAATAAAGGCTTTGTTGTATAGCTGCACGCAGGATATGCTTAGAGTTTCAATTATGCGAAGTGGCCATTAATGATTTATTATTATTCTACTTAAACAAAACTTGACAATGGGTGGCCTGATCTAAACTCTTAAGCAAAAGAAGGTTGGTTTCATCAAAGCAATGTGTTTCTCTGTGACTTTTCTCCTAATTTTCCCCAGTTTGGTGAAGAATATTAGACTCCGAGAGCTATTTCTCTCCTTGTACTTGGCATGTAGGAATCAATCCCTCAGCCAACATCTTGAGAGTTATTCTTTAGATATTCCAAAGGGACAGCTCTTGAATAATAACAATAAACACTTTGCTGCTATAATTCAAACTTTGTCTTTTTAAATAGTAGAATCCTTTTTGTCAGACTCTTCATAAGCGTTGTTAGTGGCCATTGAGTTGGCTCCAATTCATGTTGACTTTATGTGTAACAGAAAGCTACTGGGCCCAGTCCTGTGCCATCTTTGTGATAAAAAACCGAAAACCAAACCCGTTGCCATCGAGTCAGAATGGGGCCCTAACAGGACAGAGTAGAACTAACCCATAGAGTTTCCAAGGAGTGCCTGGTGGATTCGAGCTGCCAGTCTTTTGGTTCGCAGCCGTAGCTCTTAACCACTACGCCACCAGGCTTTCCATCTTCATCATAGTTGGTATTTTTGAGTTCGCCATTGTGGCCATTGTGTCAACCCATCTCACGGAGGGTTTCCCTTGTTTTCGCTGGCCTTCTGCTTCACCAAACACGATGTCTGTCTTAGGCTGGGTTCTCTAGAGGAGCAAAACCAGTGAAGCACATATATAAATAGAGAGAGAGATTTACTTCGAGGAAATGGCTCACGCAATTGTGGAGGCTGGCGATGAGGAAACACCAACACATTTTCTCAGTGTGTGTATGAGTAATACAGGAGCTGTAATTATTTTTAAATATCCCTACTGTAGCTCTCTTTGGGACAGAAAAAAAAAAAGTTAAAGGTACATAAAAGAGGTAGCTTTAGAAGTTGAGTTTTGCCTCTGAGGTTTAAATACCAGGGTTGGAGCTGCGTGAAGAAGCGCAGTGAGATGATGCGAAAACTTCTAATAAATAGAGATGAGAAGAAAAGCCTTAGGGAGAGGTGGGAAGTTCAGCCTGTTTGTGCAGCGAACTTTTGGGGGAATAACGAATGCCTGTATTTGACCAGACCAAAGAGGATTAAAAAAAAAAAAAAAAGGCAGTTTGGACTTTGGCTTACTCCGGAAGCAAATAACCAGTACTATAATAAACGAGATACAGATGCAAGCGGATGGAAGTAAGTGTCTCATTGAGGCACACCCCTCATTTGAATGCTTTGGCAGCCTGTGCAGAGCAAAGTTTCTCTCAGATTAGAAAATCATAAAGCCACGGGCTCACTTCCTTTTTTACCCCCTGCCTTGTCAGGCCCCAAAGAGCCCTGGTGGAGCAGTGGTTAAAGCGCTTGGCTGCTAACTGACAGGCTGGTGGTTCAAACCCACCAGCTGCTCCATGGGAGAAAGATGTGACAGTCTGTTCCCATGAAGATCACAGCCTTGGAAATCCTATGGGGCACTCTATTCCGTCCTACAGGGCCGCTATGAGTCAGACTCAGCAATGGGTGTTTAGTTTTATGATACTAACATTATCATAAAATTAAAAAAAGCTGTTGCTGTCAAGTCGATTCCCACACTATCATAAAAGCCAAGAATTCAGCTGCCTGGGAAGCTAAGCCTCCCAAGCCTAATATGCAAGTCCTGCACCTTAAATTTCCTGCTGTGCCAACACCTAGACCTCCTCCCACACCTATACCTGTGCTGCCAGGTAGGAGTTTTGCATTTATGCCCCGAAGAGTCTACTGGAGGCTTGTTGGCATGTAATAAGTCAAAAGACAAGATGCAAGCTGCTAATTGCACATTAACAATTATTGAATGGAAAAAGTTACCGTGAGAAAACCTATGGAGAAGGAATCCATTTCCGCCTGCTTTAGGAAGTTCCTCAGGGGTTCCTCTTCTCACTAACTGTGTGGGTGAGATGGGAGCACAGCACCGGTGTGCCTGCAAACCAGAGAATCCGATCGGCTTGGTGTAGGAGGCAGTGATGCTGGGGCCAGCCTGAGGGCCCCCGAGCTGTCCAAGTCTAATGGCCAGTTGCAGTCTTTAGAAACGGATCAATGCCCACAGGACCAAGACAGAAAACTGGAACTGGACTTAGGTTCTCCTCTCTGATCCAGTGGTACTCTGAATATGTTGAGACTCTATGGAAAACAATATAAAAGCCATTTTAGACTCTGAGAATCCTGTTTACTTTGCAAACTCAGCAATGTTGTCATCTGCTCTGGGTCAAAGCAAGGATAACGATTCGTAAAAGAAATTGAAAGTTGCCAGAGGTGTCAGGAAAATGTGTAGAGGGATCTATGAAACACATGAGGCTCCTCAACGGTGTTCTCAACAGGGGTGCCACCGGCATTTAGGGGAAGATTCCTTGGGGGGTTATCCAAGCATTGTGAAATGTTTAGCATCCTTGACCTTTGGACACTATATGTAAGCTGCACCCCAGTCACTGGGATAATCCACGATGCCCCTACACCTTTTCAGATGTCCCCAGGGAGGTGGTACCACCCCTGGCTTAGACCCACCGAATAACCCACTGTTTTAGGGACCAACAGAATAGGCTAAATTTGCAGGTTGGTCCACAACAGTTACTCAAGGGCTATTAGCTGAGATGGCTGCTGTAACACAATTGAGTATTAAGTTTTTGCCTTATAAAAAAAAATTGCCTTATAGAGTGTGGAAAATGCTCATTGTGTCCATTCTTCAACTAAAGCTTTTGGTTCAGTTTGGTTCGTTTTAAAGACTGTTCATTTCAGCTGCCTTGAATATGTCTGACATTATCAGGTTTTTAGAAGGAACTCTGGTGGCCAAGTGGTTAAAGAGTTTGGCCTGCTAACCAAAACGTTGAGGGTTCGAACCTACCACCTGCTCTGCAGGAGAAAGACGTGACAGTTGGCATCCGTAAAGATTACAACCTTGGAAACTCTATGAGGCAGTTGTACTCTGACCATAGAGTTACTATGAGTCAGAATTGTCTCAACAGCAACAGATTTGGTTTTGGGTAATTGGGTTTATGGGAATTGCTGCCGTCGTTATTTCTGGCATGTGGTTAAGTGCTACGGCTGCTAACCAAAGGGTCGGCAGTTCAAATCCACCAGGCACTTCTTGGAAACTCTATGGGGCAGTTCTACTCTGTCCTGTAGAGTCGCTATGAGTTGGAATCGACTTGACGGCACTGGGTTTGGAAACACCAAATATGAAGCTCCCTGTCTTCTTCAAGCTTTCTGGGATTCTGAACTCTTTGTTTATGTGTCTTTGCACATCTGTGTTGGAAAGGGCCTGAACAGGAAAGTTCTTTTAAGCTGAAGCACTCTATCACTTTGTGCATGTCTGGTTTTCAGATATGCTGTAGAGGGAAATAAGGGTAAAAATCCATCTTGAAAAAAAGCATTCCCAAAGTGTGGCCTATTTCTGCACGTTCAGCCAAGCTGAAATGATCTCCTAGACGTATATGATTTCATGGGCTGTAGACCACCAATTTTACATAATTTAAGCTTGAGAGACTTATACCGATGCCTCTCGCCTGTAAATTATGGGGGGAATATATCGAGGGAAATGAGTGAGGGTTGTGCAAAGGAGTAAGAGAAGAATTGGACAGGTAAAGAATGGCAGAAAATATACTGAAGAAGACAAATTGATTCTTCAAGAATCAAAACAAAGAGACTCGCTATCTTCTGGGCCACGGGATATTTGAACACTGTCTGGTATTACAATTAACAGAAAAGTTGGCGAGCAACTTCTCTGAAGGTCACTTGTTTGTTTTGTTGTCAGACTGACATGTGCAATTCAGGAAGGTGAGATTCCCAGTGTCCTCTCACCTCCTCTCTCAAAATTGCTTTGCCTGCCTAAAATGTTTTCCTTCCCCCCTCCCACTTCACCCTTGCCTCCTCTCTGAAAGCCCTACTTGAAAGAAAAAAAAAAAAAAAGAAAGAGCAGTCACTAAATTCTAACTCAAAAAGAAAAACCAAACTTCCTGGCCTGACAGAGACTGGAGAAACCCTGAGAGTACGGCCCCCAGACACCCATTTAGCTCAGTAATGAGGTCACCCCTGAAGTTCACCCTTCAGCCAAAGATTGAACAGGTCCATGGAACAAAACAAGACTAAAGGGGCACACCAGCCCTGGGGCAGGACTGGAAGGCAGGAGGGAACAGGAAAGCTGGTAATAGGGAAACCAGGGTTGAGAAGGGAGAGTGTTGACATGTTGTGGGGTTGTTAACCAGTGTCATACAACAATGTATGTACTAACTGATGAGAAACTAGTTTGTTCTGTAAACCTTCATATAAAGCCAATAAAAAATTTAAAAAGAGGTCAGTCTCCAGTGTTGCCCAAACTTGCGTTGTGATAAGAAGCCCTTGAAGTGCTTCATAAATATACACTCACCAGGCCTTTCCCATCAAAATCCCGCTGCTCGGATTTAGCCAGTCTGGATCAGGGCCTGAATTCAGGTGATTTGCACCTTCAGGTGAATTTGAGAAATGCCAATACTGCTCTCCAACCTTCTTCCAATAAAAATATAAATGGCAGGACAGCTCAGGGAAGGCTGTACAGTTTTGTAAACAAGGTTATGAATATGGAGACCAATGACTTTTTTTTCAGTGCGTGGACCTTTTCATAGATCTAAAAAAGAAGTAATTCTTTTATTCGTGGAATATTTCTGTGCTCTCACAATTTACACATAAGGTAGAAATTTCTAGAAGACAAGAGAACCCCATCCCTGCACACAATGAATTTCAGTGGAAAACTTTGCCCTCCCCCCTTAAGTGGCCAAGATAATTACTGACTGTCTTACTCTTTAAAGGAAAGAAAAGCTCACTTTGTCAAAAAAACTCTGAAATTTAAATAGAAGATTAATATAGAAGCGGCATACATGAGGTGCAAGATTTAATTTCTAAAACTGCTAACTCACGGCCTCTCTTACAATTATTTCCATACAGTTTAGATGCTTTGGGGAGAAAGAATAAATTACGAGTCGTGTTTTGTGCAGAATTTTCAAATGCTCAGGTCTCAGGAGAGTGTAATGAAACAGAGTAATAAAAGACCAGGTGTGGATGTACATTGATTGAGAACAGATGCATTTTAGGAAGTAAATAATAGTCGTTCTATTATTGAGTGCTTACTGGACACCAAGCTCTGTGCTAGGCACGTTGATAGGTGTTATTTCATTTAGTCCACACAGCAATTCCACAAAGATTCTCACTTTTTAATAGAAAAGAAATATGAGTTCCTGAGTGGTTAAATATTTGCCTCATGCCACACAGAACTGTACAAATTAGGTAAATATGTAAGTTGCTGAAATGACAGAAAGAGGTTATTTTACCTAAGACTAAATCAAGAAGAAATACAGCAAAGCAGAAACAGAGTTAGGTGATGTCTGGACACAAACTAAGAAGGCTATAGCACCCCTCCTTTGAATCCTTAGAGGCTGTAAGGAACGGGGAAGCGCCTAGCATTGTTCTGAAAGACACTGGTTGCTTCCTTGGACAGAGGGTGGAAATGGCCGGCTTAGTCACGTCTATCCAATGTCTTTGCAGTTCAGGGCTGTAGGCGCAGAACAACTTCTAGACAAAAACAAAACATTTAAATATTTGTTTAAGTGTTGACCACAGGCAGTGGACTCTGTTGAGAGGGCAAATGTCTGTTACAGAGACTGTCACATTTGGGGCAAGAGATAAATTACTCAGATGTGTTTGGAAACACAAAACAAAATTCTAGTCAACTGGTATAACAGTTCATAAAGAAAATGTTATACATCCCACTTTGGTGAGTAGCGTCTGGGGCCTTAAAAGCTTGCCAGAAGCCATCTGAGGTACATCTATTGCTTCCATCCCATCTGGAGTACAGGAGAATGAAGAAAACCAAAGGCACAAGGAAAATACTAGCTCAAGGGACTAATGGATCACATGAACCATTGCCAGCGAGCCCAGAAGAACTAGACGGTGTCTGGCTACCACTACCGACTGCTCTGACAGAGATCACAAAAGACAGTCCCGAACAGAGTGGGAGAAAAATGTAGAACAAAATTCAAATTCATAAATAAAGACCAGACTTACTGGTCTGACAGAGACTGGAGGAACCCCCGAGGCCATGGCTCCCGGACACCCTGGTAACTCAGTACTGAAGCCACTCCCAAAGCCTACTTTTCAGATAAAGATCAGACCCGCCTGTAAAACAAACAATAGCGTGCTTCTTAGCTCAGTCAAATAATAATAAAAAAAAGACCAAATGGGCAACTCGTGCCCAAAAGCAAGATGAGAAGGCAGGAAAGGAGAGGAAAACTGGGAGAATGGACACAGGCATCTGGGAGTAGGAAGGGTGAGCATGCTGTCGCATTTTGGGGATTGCAACCAGTGTCAAATAACGATATGTGTATAAACTTTTGAATAAGAAACTCGCTTGAACTGTAAACTTTCACCTAAAGCACAATAAAATTAAGGAAAAAAAATCTATATTGTGGGGTAGCACAGTTTCTTCTCTATCAGATGAGAAGTTCCATTTACTGCGTTTTAAAGATGTAGAACTACGCATTACTGCAAATACGTTTTTATATAAAAAACTTCAGTAATTGCTTTCTCCTTTGGGCTGTTGTATGTTTAGACCAAAAGGAAATGTTTTCCTTAAACGGCTGTTCATTTAGCAACAGCCGCCCTGGATAACGGTGGAGGTTACGATCTGGTGGATATGTGTTTCGCTGAATTCAAAACCCATTTCAGCTTTGCATGTTGTGAGTTGCATGTGTGAAGGAAAAGCCAGTTCATATTTACAGTAAGAGGAAATCCAGATATCTGACTCAAAGACAAAATATTTATTTGGTTTTCAGCAAGTTCTTGTAAGAGGTGTATTGTTGAGCTTTTTCATGATCGTAAACAGACGGAATCCCCTTTCTACTGGAGAAAATACTTTTTTTTTTTTTTTGGTAATTGAAGCTAAAAGGAAAATAGAGATGGAGATCTGTGTTTGCGGCCTTGTGATCTGATGTGGGTGTTCTCATGACCTTATGTTCACTGTCTCATAAAATAAAATAAAATAAAATAAATAAAAAAACAAAAACAAAAACCCACTGCCATTGAGTTGATTCCATCTTACAGCAACCGTATGGAACAGAGTAGAACTGCCCTATAGGGTTTCCAAGGCCGTAATCTTTATGGAAGCAGATTGCCACCTCTCTCCCTTGGAGAGACTGGTGGTTTCAAACTGCCAACCTTTCAGTTAGCAGCCGAGCTAACCACTGTACCACCAGGCTCCTTGTCTCACGAAAGAGCCACCTTAATGCTCTAGTTATGCAGACAAATACCAGAGAACTTGAAGAACAATAAAGAATTTGTATGCTTTCTCATATGTCTAGTCTTCCATGCCTGCAAAACTGGGCATTCAAGACCAACTGGGTAATCTCCATAGGGTAGGCTTTCTCACGTTGTTGATTGACTTTCAGCTTGTGGGGACTGGGGCTACTCTGATTCCTGGGGACACTGAGAGAAAATCCTTTAACGATGTGTGTTTGCTTCCTGGACTGCGACTGCATTAGCCTGCACCCTCCTCAGACGGAGGAAGTCTCATGGAAAGCCCATTGAGGTGCGCTGAATTGATTCAGCATGCTAATCCTTTTCTTGGACTGGAGTTCTTCAGTTCTTGGACTGAGTTCTGGCCCTGGATGCTGGTCGTGCTCTGACTGCTGGCCCTTTCATTGATCCATAATGCATCCCTGGTGGCCCGGTGGTGAAGAGCCACCGCTGCTGACCAAAAGGTTGGCAGTCTGAATGCATCAGCTGCTCCTTGGAAACCCTATGGGGAGGTCTACTCTGCCCTACTGGGGTAGGGGTGTGTCCTACTCACTACGAGTCAGAATCGACTCAACGGCAACAGGTTGTGGCATCTCTCTGGCCTCAGAAAATCAGAGATGTCCCCAAACGTAAAAACAAAAGCAACAAACAAAAAGCATGACTTACCAGGGGAAGGAGTTATCTGTAATCCATTACAAGTCTGAGAAACGATTTTGTGTTGGAACATTTGTTTGGGAAACCCTGGTGGTGTAGTGGTTAAGAGCTCAGGCTGCTAATTGAAAGGTCGGCTGTTTGAATCCACCAGGTGTTCCTTGGAAACTATGGGGCAGTTCTCCTCCCTCCGAAAGGGTCACTATGAGTGGAAATTGACTCAGTGGTGAGGGATTTGGTTTTGGTTTTCCATGTTTGTGTGAACATTTCGTACCGTTTTTTTTTATGAACTAGATTTTAATATCCTACTCAGGAGTAAAAGTACAACCGGAATGCTCCTTGGAAGCAAGGACGGCGAGACTATGTCTCACATACTTTGGATGTGTTGTCAGGAGGGATCAGTCCCTGGAGAGGGACATCATACTTGGCAAAGTAGAGGGTCAGCAGAAAAAAAAGGAAGACCCTCAGTGAGATGGATTGACACAATGGCCGCAACAATGGGCTCAAGCTAACAACAGTTGTGAAGATGGTACAGGGTAGGGCAGTGTTTCTTTCGCTATGAACTGGAACTGATTTGATGGCACCTAACAACAACAATAACACTCAGGAGAACCCAGGTCAAGTGAACATAGAGAGGGGAGCACACTTGGAACCCAGATTATTTGGGAAGAAAAGTGTAAACCAAGTTACTTTTTGTGATTGACCTGGAGTAATTGTTCTGGAATAAAGGTGTGGTATCAATCCTGCCCAACCACCTGTGGCTCCTGGTCGCATGCTTCTGCTGGAGAAGGAGAGTCAAATTATCACGTCCTAGCTCAGAGCAGAATTTCTGAGAGAATCCCAGTGCGCACAGTTTTGTAGGCATTTTTTTCCCCTTTGGGATAGTTTCTACATCTCATAATACATTCTTTCATTTAGACCAGTGAGTCAGCAAACTGCAGACGGTAGGCCAAATCTAGCCTAAGACCTATTTATGCATAGTCTGCAAGCTAAGAATAGGTTTTACATTTTTAAATGGTTGAAAAACCATAAAAAGAAGTATAATATTTCATGATACGTGAAAATCTTAGGATGTTCAAATTTCATCGTCCCTAAATAAATTGTTTAAGAACTAGCCATGCTCCTTTGTTTACATATTGTCTGTGGCTGCTTCTGTGCTAAAACACCAGAAGTGGGTAGAGCTGTGTGGCCCGCAAAGCCAAAAATGTTTACTGTCTGTCCCTTTGTAGGAAAAGCTTGCTGACCCTGATTTACAACAGCTAAAATTCAAGCCTAGCAGCTGAATTAGCCTCTGCTATTTTATTTAATTATTAGCTGAATTAGCCTCCATTATTTTAATTATTAATAAAATAATTATATATAATTATTGGTGTTTAATTTAACCATGCTTTGAAAATAGTAATTGCTGCTATTGGCTATGAACTCTGTTCTGGGGAATATAGATGAGGCTAAAAAATGACATCTAGTGTAGCTATAGAGAAATTAAAATTCTTTCAAAGTGGCATTTTTATGTAGAGAAAAATGGTGTAAATAATTTTCTGCATATGATATAATCCTCTTTGGGTCAAGGAAATCTTAGAAAATTTTTAATTACAATAAAACCGTAGTCATTTATTCTTTTGGAAACCCTGACGGTTTATTAGTCTGCCTGCTCACCTCATGATTAGCGAATGATTATGAGTTTAGCTTTCAACTCCCCGGAGAATCTTTGCTCCTTTAAAGAGACTGGAATGTAGCTTAATGAACCCAAAATTAAGAAGATGGCTACGAAATCTGAAGTTTGAGGGGCATCAGCTTGTTATTGATTTAGCAAAACACAAATTCCTTTAGATTTGCAGTCATGCTTTGCTTAACGTCTACGGTACGTTCTGTGAAACAGGACATTATGTGATTTGGACGCTGTGCGAACACCATATCACACACAGGCAGTCCCCAGATTATAAACTTCCGGCTTAGGTACAGCCTGTAGTTACAAACCAACCCGCCCTATTATATTTAAATATTCAAGGTTCGTAACAACAAACGGGCGCTGCTTTGTGACGTACACCAAAACATTATTATTATTACTGTATTAGTATGTTCAAGATATTTTAGAGCATCTGAAAGTGTTTCTTTAATGTTTTTATGCATAGAGAGGACAACAGACGTATATGTGGTGGGCCATTATCCAAACGAATGTTACCTGGTGCATGGCTGTATTTGAAGGTCTGAATGGTGGTGCTGTCTAGACTCATAAACCCCCAAAAATACATTGCTGTCAAGTCAGTTAGGACTCAGCCACCCTGTAGGACAGAGTGGAACTGTCGCATAGGGTTTCCAAGGCTGTAATCTTCAGAAGCAGACTGCCACATCTTTGTCCTGTGGAGCAGCTGGTGTGTTCGAATCGCCAACCTTTCAGTTAGCAGCCAAGCTCTTCATCCTTTCAATAACAGGCAAGCACTTTAACCACTGCGCCTCCAGGCTTCTTTCTAGACTCATGGTGGAAGCCTGTGTAGTCTTTGCCCATCGTACTTGCTATAAAAGGATCACCTCCTTTAATTCAGGGCTGTCTTCTCAGCCACCGTGGATGTTGGACTACCCCATATTTTACAGGTGAAGAATGTGACAGTTTCAAAGTTGCATAGCTGATGTTGGGGCAGGTTGCGAAAAAGATCTTAAAGTCTAGGATATTTTTAAACCATTTAGTATTGTATTCTCTCGATGAGACTTTGGAGAAGTGATTTAGACGTTTCATGATTGAGTGCATGGTTTCATGGAAATGTTATAATTTAAAGAGTCTCAAGGTTCAACACTTGGGAAATGGTTAGGCAAGCTATGACATAGTGGTATAGTGGTTACGGTAACATCGTATTCAAAATGGTATATAGACCATGCCATTAAGGGGAAATAAGTATGAAAAATAGCATCAAGGTTCATGACTAAAATAATATACACCTACAAGGAGCCAAGGGAGTTAAACCAGAGCAGCCCTTCCCCAAGTATGGTCCCCAGTCCCAGGACCATCTGTGGAGTGGTTGTTAACCAATCTGCAATGAGAAAAGTATGGAAATTGGAAATCACGAGTTAACTATTTAGAAACTCCTATAGCAACTTGACAGAGTAACTTTATTATTGAATTTAAAAATTAAAAAAAAAATTTTACTTTTTTTTATGTCTTTATTTCATTTTTCTAGTAATTCTTTTTTATTTTCTTTCATGAATGCATCGGTCTGCAATGCATTGGCAAAAAATAAAACTGGTTCTTCCTGATAGATAGCTTGAGGAAACACTCTGTATTCTAGGGGAAAAAAAAAAAGTTGGTTGTTGTTAACGTTAAGTATGTAATACATTTTAAAAACGAAATGTCATTTTGTGGATATTACAATTTTATTTTAATCAAAGGCTGTGATAGTACCTGGTCTGTTGCTTGTTATCAAAGTGCTTGTACTTGGCTGGAAGGAGAGACACGTTTTATTTTTTCCTCGGCTTTAAGCAACTTTTAAATATCAAACGGTATTTTGTGCTGCAGGGGTGTGACCACAGAATCCTGTTTAAATGGACTAAATCATTGCTGGAAGATCATCTAAGGGTGAAGGAAACAGCAATCCTAGGGAAACATATAGATTAAGTCGCTGAGCAACCAAATAGAAATGCCAGGGTCTTCCTCCACTTACCATGCAGGGGCCAGTGCACTGAGGCACAAGAGAAGAATTTGATTTACCATTTAAAGGAAAACCAGCAGTAAAATAATTGAGGGCTGGAAAGCAATCTCACTCCTGCCAGATTGCTTTCCTTCATGCGTGCTCCATTTAGGAGCCGTATTTGGATACTTGCACTTAGGCTGTGCGTGTTTTCTTTGCCCTGTGAGTATTCCATCCTGTTGGTTTAGGACTGTTTCTCTGCTGTGATCAGCAAAGGAGGATATCCACATTACCTGCGCTGGATTATGCTGGCCTCCTTATAAATAGAAAATTTTTTTTTTTTGGTAAGTGCAAAGGTGATAAACTAGCTGCTGGTTTTCCAAAGAAAGGTGATCTAGCAGAATGTGGGAATTATTGAACAATATCATTAATATCATATGCAAGTAAAATTCTGCTGAAGATAATTTAAAAATGGTTGCTGAAGTACGTCAACAAGGAATTGCCAGAAAGTCAAGCCAGATTCAGAAGACGTGGAACCAGGGATATCATTGCTGATGTCAGATGGATCTTGACTGAAAACAGAGAATACCAGGAAGATGTTTACCTGTGTTTTATTGACTATGCAAAGGCATTCGAGTGTGTGGATCATCACAAACTATGGATAACATTGCGAAGAATGGGAATTCCAGAACACTTAATTGTGCTCATGCAGAACCTGTACATAGATCAAGAGGCAGTCGTTTGAAGAGAACAAGCAGATACTGCTTGGTTCAAAATCAGAAAAGTTGTGTGTCAGGGTTGTATCTTTTCACTATACTTATTCAATCTGTATGCTGAGCAAATAATCCAAGAAGCTGGACTCTGTGAAGAAAAACTTGGCATCAGGATTGGAGGAAGACTTATTAGCAACCTGCGATATGTAAATGACACAATCTTGCTTGCTGAAAGTGAAGAGGCCTTGAAGCACTTACTAATGAAGATCTGTACGAATTGTACCTCAACATAAAAAAAAAAAAAACCCCAAATTCTCACAACTGGACCAATAAGCAACATCATAATAAATGGAGAAAAGATTGAAGTTGTCAAGGATTTCATTTGACTTGGATCCATAATCAACACCCATGGAAGTTGCAGTCAAGAAATCAAACTCTGTATTGTGTTGAGCAAATCTGCTTACAAAAGTCCTCTTTTAAAGTGTTGAAAAGCAAAGACTTCACTTCGAGGATTAAGGTGCCCCTGACCCAAGCCGTGGTATTTTCAATCACCTCGTATGCATGTGAAAAAGAGGAAGACCCTTAACGAGATGGATTGACACAAGGCCTCAACAGTGGGCTCACACATAGCAATGATTGTGAAGATGGTGCAGGACCAGGCAGTGTTCCATTCTGTTGCACACAGGGTTGCTGTGAGTCAGAAATGACTCGACGGCACCTACCAACAACAGTGAGAATATCCATAGTCCCTAAATTGTAAAAATATGGGTTCCCTCCAAAGAAGCATTGTTTTGACTTAACGGGGCTCAGGCATGTGAAAGTACATTGCAAATTATAAAGGGCTGGTCACGTATTTGCTAATAATAATAACAATAATAACATTTTCACACATTGTTATTATTAATAGTGAATTGTGTTAGAGATTCAATGAGTATCAGCCTTGATGTTTCTTATGGCTTGTTTTCTCCATGCAGTGTTCATTGACAAAGGAGGTCTTCCCCTCTTGCCCACTAGTAACTACCTCAAGGAATTAGTCTCATGGTCCATGGATCCATAAGTAAAATGTGTTTTACTGTCAAATCCTTCCTTACCTGGTTCTTTGAGTCATAGAGGTATTTGTTTTGTTTATAATCTTGGAAATTCAGTGACAAAATTTTGGCTTTAGAAATTTGGTTCTTTCATCATGTGCTTCTGTCTTCAGCTTCTGCAGAGTGGCCTGGGGCAGGGATGCTTTCATTATTAAGGGCTATCAAGAACTGAGTGCTTGCTATTTTTTTTTTACCCATGTGTGTGCCTCTTGTGCCTTACAAAAGAAGAAGAATTTAAACCTCCAAACTGTCTTGATATTAAAACATCCAAGGTGCCCTGTTACCGTTACCTTTATTGCTCACCTTAGACAATTTTTTGGTTCATTTACAAGAAATGCAGGCCTGAAAGATTTGTTTTGGTAATTGTTTTATGTTATGAACTGGTGTCACAATAAGAAAGCTCTCCAAAGGTTAAGAATAAGGTAACATTTTAGGGGGAAAAAGTAAACAGGAATAAACTGCTAATTAAGCTAGAGGTGAGAACATGCCTGTTTTAAATCTGAAATTGGCAGTAAACCAGAGTCTATTATACCCTGGGTGCCTAGGGGAGGTGGAGATTAATAGAAAGGGAAATTAAAAAAAAAAAAAAAAAAAACCCAAAACCTCCAGAACCACTCGCTGGTTGTAAGTTCTAAAACTGATAGCCCATGACCCTTCCGGCCAGACATTTGTCCTATGCGAACCCAGTAAAAACCTTAATATTGATTAGCTCTGTTTTTATCTCATAGCTTCGGTTTACATTCAAGAGGCCACTTGTTCTTTGAATCAAAAATACAGATGCCTTTGGTGTGAGCTTAAGGTTGATCGCGGTTCTGTATTGTCCTATGACCAAATACGGGAATTGTAAAAGTGAAGAGTCAGAACTGACTTGATGGCAACTGTTTTTTTTTTTTTAAGAGCAGAAAATGAGAGATGGGAGGCTGGAAGTTGAAATTGCAGGTAATGATGCACGTACCTTAGACCTCAAAGTGACATCTTTGCTTTTTAATGCTTTAAAGAGGTCTTTGCTAGCATATTTGCCCAATGCTACCTGTAGTCGTCTCATTTCTTGACTGCTGCTTCCCTGGATGTTGATTATGGATCCAGGAAAAATGAGATCCTTGACAACTTCAGTCTTTTCTCTGTTTGTCATCATATTGCTTATTGGTCCAGTTGTGAGGATTTTTTTTTTTTCTTTATGTTGAGGTGTAATACATACATAATAAATTACTGTTATTAACGTCGACCTTGTGTTCATGAGAATGGGATTCGCACCAGTGGGTGTCCAATAAATACCAAATGATTGGTTAAAATGCAGTTGTAATGATTTGGTGTTCTGGTCTTTCACCTACTCCCCTTCTCTCACCCATGCAGGTTGCCCCAGCCATTAAGGAGAGGATGATGAAGAAGGGAAGCCTGATGCTTGGCTACCAGCCCCACCGGGGGAAAGTCAACTTCTTCCGCCAGGTGGTGATCAGCCCTCAAGTGAGCCGGGAGGACATGGACTTCCTTCTGGATGAGATAGACCTACTGGGTAGAGACATGTAGCTGTGGCTTTTGGTCCCTCCAGGCTCTGATCCTGTCCTGGGGTGGGTTACAAATACAGGAGACCTAGAGACACATAGTAGATATTAGACTGTCTAATGAGAAATAGCAAATGCTCCCAGCTCAGGCCCAGCAAAACCAAACTGCTAAGTGACTAATGTTAGGGACTTTTTAGCTGCTTGGGCACTACTGTTCCTATAAAGGAGGAAAGTAAAAAGTTGATTTTCTCAAGGATTTTTCCTGGAGCATGGCCTTGTAGAGACTTAGTAAGAACGCTATGGGTCCTGGGATCGAGGCTTTCATTGCTCTTTAAAGCACATATAAACTAACAGTTCTCAAAGTGTGGTCTCCAGGCCAGCAGCATCAGCATCACTAGGAACTTACTAGAAATATTCATTCTTGGGCCCCAGCCCAGATCTACTGAATCAGAACTTTGGGGGTGGGCCTCGTATTCTGTGTTCTAACAAGCCTTCCAGGTGATTCTGATGCATGGTAAAGTCTGAGGACCACTGATGAGAGGAGCCTTGTAACAACCGGAAGCCCTGTTGGCACAGTGGTGAAGAGCTCAGCTGCTAAGCAAATCCACCAGCTACTCCTTGGAAACCCCTTGGGGCAGTTCTAGTCTGTCCTGTAGGGCCGATATGAATTGGAATCGACTCAACGGCTGAATTCCCTCTGATGTTTTACCAGCAAAGAGGTATCTAATCTGTCAGTGACCCCTGAGTTAGTCTTTGAAAATACGTCTGTGGCTTCTATAGCATGAATATGTAGGGGCATCAGAAGCATGTTAAAGCTATTTTTAAAAGAGAAATTATATAAGGTGTTTATTTTATAAAGACTGTTATTCAGGCTGAATGCTTATTCACCCAAATTAAAATGAACCATTATCTATTTTCATATTAGAGCTAAGGATAAAAGACAAACTCTTCATAGTGTGGGCCTTTCAATCAAAGAATAGTAGTCTTAATTCACCTCCCAAAATCATTTGTGTCACTATCTGGGAGGGAACATTAGATACGTGTGTCTCTAAATGAGTACTTCTCTTAGCTTGAGGGGCTCATTTCTTATCATGCTCTCTGCCTTCTAGGAAATACCAGAACGCAGTGCAGGGTTGTGCAACGTTTTCTTTCCCAAGCTTTGATATGGCAATGTAGAATACTAAATGGTTGACATTGGGCAGAAAATCTGGGAATCAGGGACCTGTCAGTGGAAACACCTCGTCCATTTTTACTGGGATTGAATGATTGTGGTCCTGTCTCTGATCCTGGTCCTAGATTTCCAGGAGGGTTTTATGTGACTAAGCCATGGACAGAATTCCGAGGTGTAGGTGCAGGTGCAGCGGAGTTTAGAAGGTAAGACTATGAATCTAACTAGAGCTCTGCATTGAAGGGCAGATGATTGGAAAGTCTTCAAGTATTAGACTTAGCATACACAATTACCAGCTGGAATCGACTCAATGGCAATAGGTTTGGTTTTTTTGGACTCCATCATTAATTCACATTATTTAAGTTTGGAAGAGCAAAAAAAACTGATATATAACTCTACTTGATTTTATTCCATATTTGCTTTTTAATGTGTGTTGTTTTTCAATATCTATATTGATTGAAGAATATTTTAATCTCTGTGTGAATTACTTCTAATTCCCTGGTGATATAGCTAGTTGTGTATGTGTCTCTGTGTGTCTTGGTGTGTGTTTTGCATTTTTTGTTGCCTTTCTGTTTTAATGTCTACATGAAATGCTCCTGAAATGATGGTTGCAATGATTTGGGTTTCATAAAATAAAAAAAATAACACTAGCACACACTTAGTGTTGTTGACTTTTCTTTCCCTGTCGTCTTCTTTTTGTGGGATTCTATGCATACATGTTAGAATTCACCTGGGCTTGGCTGGTGTTCTAGTTCATGACTGAAGGTGTAGGTTGGAAGCTGTCATATCTTAGTTAACATCTTGAATAAAATGGAAAAAGCAAAATGTGGATTTGTCTCTTGTTTAGTGTTTCTTCATCTAACCACTAGGTAAGCTATGTGAAACTCCATAGCCACAGCTCAGCTCAGCTCCTGCTGTACCTTTTTTGTAAAAGGTGACAGTTTGTTCCTTGATCAGTAAAAAAAAGCAACTACTACCTGATACTTTGAAAACTCCATTTTTTTTTTTCTTGAGATGCTCAGCTATACCACCCTCAATAAGGTATTTGACTGAATGGTCATATGTAGTTTTTTGATAAAAAGTTGGTCATAATGCACTCATTCATTACAAATACTTATAGGGTGCCTACTGTGTTCCAGGCAATGGTCTAGGTGCTGGAGAAACGTGGTGAATAAAACAGATAAAGACCCTGCTCTTTTGGAGCTTCCATTCTAGGGGCGGCAGATAATCAACAGCAAATATCTAACAAGTCAGGTGGTGATAAATGTTTTGGAGACAAATTAAAAAGAGCAGGAGGATAGAGTGTGGAAGTGAGAATGGGGATTGTTATTGTAGAAGAGTTGGTTAGGGAATGCTGCTCTGACGAAGTGACATTTGAGCAGAGACCTTAAGGAAATGAGGGAGCGAGACATGTGGCTATCTGGAGAAAGGGTGTTCCAGATGAAGGGTGTGGCAGTAAAAAGGCCTGAGAAGCTGCATTTGTGATAAGCCCAAGGACCAATATGGAGGTAAATGTAGCTGAAGCTGAATGAATGGTGGAGTTAGTGGTAGAAGATGAGGTCAAAGAAATTGTTGGGAGTCGGTGTTGCAGGGCACTGTAGGAAGGGAACTGAAAGCTAGATGGAAACACATTGGAGAATTTGAATAGGGTATTGATGTGACTCGACTTAGACTTTAGAAGGATTGCTCTGATTACTGTTTGGAGAGTAGGGTGCACATGGAGCAATGGTGGACTCAAGGAGACCAAAAGGGGCAATTGCAACAGTTCGAGCAAGAAATTATGGTAGTTTATACTAGACTTGTAGTGTAGAAAGTGGTGAAAATGGGTCACATTTTGGAGGCATTTAAAGGTAGAGCTGACAGGGTTGGCTAATGGATTGGATACGTGTTGAAAGAGAAGTGAGGAATTAAGGATAGTTCTGTATATTTTTGACCTTGGGAAGTATTACAAAATGAGTTGACTTTTAATGAGATGAGAACTGCAAGAACACTAATTTTCCATGGTTTTGGCCATGTAAAATGTGAACTAGGTCAGCCAGAGATGATATATAACTAATAACTTATATGAGTCTCAAGTTGGGGCTAAAGATATAAATTTGAGAGCCATCAGCATACAGGCGCTATTTCAAATTACAGAACTGGAATGGGTCATCTAGAGAGTGACTGTAGATAAAAATGAGAAGCTGGCCAAAGACTGAGCCCTGGGACACTAGCTCAAGATGAGGATGAACAAGCAAAAGAGACTAAAAAGAAGCAGCCAGTGAGGTTAAGGAAGAACCAAGAGAGTATGGTTGCCCAGAGCCCATCTGAAGAAACCTTTTTCAGGGAGGAGGCAGTGATGAACTGTATCAAATGCTGGGGATGGGTCAAGTTTAAGAACTGAAAATTATTTTAGATTTGGCAATGTAGAGGTCATTTATTTGTCAAAATTTTATTTGCTAAAAATAAGCATTTAGAATATAATTTTCAATATTTCTTCCAATAGTAGTGAGATTTTATTCAATCAAAAGACTTTTAAACTCCTATTCTGGCTTCACATTTTTAACAATAGTTCTCTATTGGGAAATGATTTAGGATCACAAAAGGATTTAAGTTAAAAAGTGCATCAAATAGGATGAGGTTTAATAGCATATAACAAAATACCCAAATAACTGTGGTTTGATTCAATGGGTTTACTTTATTCAAAATAAATCACAAGGTAGACAATCCAGAGATGGTGTCTTATGTTTGGCTACCCTGGAAGCAGGTAGGACAAGATTTGAGGACAAGTGGACTATTCATTACTCTTTAGGGAATGACAACATGAAACAGGGAAAGGAAGGAAGCCAGTAGATTGAACATTAGTGATCAAATTAGTGCTATGGACTGAGAATCCTACTGGTGATCTCTGAGCAAGGGTGTAGAACACACTTCAGAAATGTCCCATCTGAGGGATATGTAAGATGGGGTGTTAAATCATTGGGTTAATTGGCTCAGGACTGATCCCAGGGGCATTAATTTCCCATGGCCATAGGAAGCCTTCATGCAGAGAGTCACTGGTGCTTGCAGCTAAAGCCTCAACAGGACTGATGAGTTTCGTTACAGATGATATCACCACTGTGTCATCAGGGACCTAGAATCTGGATTCATACTCAAGTTTTACTCATGGTTGCAATTTGGCTACTGTGGATCCAGCCATTACTTCCACATTTCAGGCAAGAAGAAAGAGAAAGGAACTTTCCAGAAGCCCCACTACCACATTTCATTCACCACACTTTCTCTTCAGAAGGTCAGAAATGTTTGTTTGATTGATTGTTTTTATATTTTGTTTTGCTGGATACATTTCTGTTCACAACCGGTTTAAGAAATTCCTTTAGCAGTAAGAAAAATATGAGAATGAGAACTGGCAAACAACTCATAGTCTTTGTCGCTGTGACACATACATTGAGTGACATCATTTCTTAAAGCACCCCCCCTCCCTGAGACATCTCAAGTATTAACCCAGGTTGATACAATTTGATTCCACTTAAACTCTTCGGAGTACAGACTGTTTGGTTCAAGCTGAGCAGAGCCAGCTTTGCCCCTCGCTCCAGCATTAAGCCAACAAGAAATGTATAGCTACAACTTGAAATATCTCAATCCCCTTAACTTAACTAGAGTCAATTTTGAACTGGAAAAAACCAAAACAGGCAAACAACAACAACAACAAAATTAGATTCAGCTTAACTGCCTCAGGACCAATTTGATTCCTCTTAATTTAAATTGGCCTGAACAAGTCCAGTATTTTTTGAACTGACCTGATCCTTGTTTGAGGCAGTTTTGTATCTCTTCTTCAATCACATTCTAGTTGAACCCATCTGATATTGTGATGACTCCTTTCAACCGATTCCTAAAATTGGTTTGATTTATTCTGATTTTTCTAGGATTTGTTTTATACAGTTTAACTCAAGGAGAATTGGATCAAACTTACTTAATCCAACTGAATGCAGAAAGGCTCTCCCTTTCCGGAAGCTCAGGTTCTGGGAGTAGTCAAATACCAGCAATGCAGAAGTGTACACTTGACCAGCTAGCTCTTCAGAGAAAACTCATCTGACACTACAATGACCCCGGTTAAATTCAGGTCACAAGTGGAGAATGATCACAGTTCTCAGCCTTCATTCTGTTTTCCACTTCCATCTCTACTGGCATGAGATTGATCGAATGAAGCATTGCATACCTAGACTTTAAAAGTCCATTGGGGTGAAAGGAAGGGATACAGTAGCAAAAAGTAAAAAAAAAAAAATTGTATGGGTTTCCCATTTCCTTAACCCATTAATCCTTCAGTATGATATTTTTCAGGGTCAAAATTCTGCAAGCTGGAGAATGCAGCTCTAATGCAGAAAACGAAACAAAACCTGTTGCCGTCAAGTTGATTCCGACTCACAGTGACCCGATAGGACAGAGTAGAACTGCCCCATAAGAGTTTCCAAGGAGCTACTGGTGGATTTGAACTGCTGACCATTCGTTTAGCAGCCATAGCTCTTAACTACTACACCACCAGGGCCCCAGTGCGGAAAACCAAGGATAATTTCAATACTTAACATGTATTGAGTCCATACGACATGCCAAGCACTATGCCAGCCACTTTATATGGTTTTATTCGCTCCTCACAACACCTCAAAAGGTTGTTATTGTCATTGGGTGACATCGACTCGATTCCAACTTATAGCGACCCCATGTGACAGAGTAGAACTGCCCCCATAAGGCTTTCTGGGCTGTAAGCTTTATGAAAGCAGATTGCCAGGTTTTTCTCCTGTGGAGCAACTGGGTGGGTTCAAATCACCACCCTTTCAGTTAGCAGTTGAGCACTTAGCCATTGTGCCAGCAAGTTTTCATGTCCGCAGCAGGTAAGATTCATTATTAACCTCATTTTACAATCGAGGAACTTGGGGCTCAGAAAGCTTAATTCCCCAAGATTATCAAGCTAGTGAGTGGTGGAGTCAAGAATCAAATCTAAATCCACCTTGTCTCAAAGCCTCATTTCTGGCTCTTAATTTCTTTACTGTAGCTATATCAAGAGGAAAGAGTTTTCTCAGACCAATCCTACCAACCCAACCATGTCTGGCATCTCACAGATATTTGGCAAACAAAACATCAATGATTGGATTGATCACAGAAGATACGAATTGTGTCATACTGCCACGGCCCCTATCTCAACCCAGGGTACAAGCATTTCCTTTCATGTTTTTGCCAATGAAGTTGGAGGGCAGTGGTATAGTGGGCCTTTTGAGCTGATGGGGTAGTTCTGAAGGAGCCCTTTTGCTGTGGATGAATGACATTAAAGAGTATCGTGTTTTTCAAAGGTAACTTATGGGGATCGGACACAATTCATGATGTAATAGGTTTGGGGTTGGTGGTCACAATGAAGTGAGTGTCTTGAAGCCTATCTTGATAAATAAACTGTTGGATACATAAGCTGCTTCCACAGGTAAGAACTCTTTTGTCCTGATGGGAGAGATGAGTAGTGTTCATCCAGATAAATTGGTTTGCCGGAAATTCCTAAAGCCAACAGTAAAGTTACTCATTGATTTACAGCCTTAACTTTCTGAGCCAGAACTTCCTGAGACACACAGTTAAATCATGTTGACGTAAGTGACCTCAGTTCTCGGTCCTGATAGTGAAGCTATATGGAGGCAAGTGATTTCCATTCTCAGGATAAAGATCAAATTTCTGCAAGTGGCTGCCAAGGCTCTGTATCATTTGAACTCTCCTTACGGGTTCAGTCTTATGTTGTGTTGCCTCTCTCATGTCAAGGTCCAGAAAATTCAGTCTTCTCTCACAACCCACTCCCACTCCTTCTGTATGTCAAAGCCTTTGTATGGTATTCTTCTTTTTCTAAAATGCTCTTTCCTCTTTTTCCCCCTTCATCTCACTAAATTTCTACTTACAGTTCAGATCTCAGCTTCATTCTCAATTCCTTAGGGATGCCTTCTCTGCCTGCCCCCACCCATCTAAAAGGGTTTCCACACCAATGTAAGTACTTTATATATGTATTTTTAATTCTCGTCACTATTTGTAATAATACATCTCTGTGTATTTTTTTAATTGAACTGTAACATCCATGGGGGAGGGGGCTGGCACATAACAATTGCTCAGTAAGTAATTATGAAAGGCTGGCAAGCAGATGCATTTATTTGCCTTCAAAGATGATTTCCTTTATTTTGGGGACACGTAGATGTATAAATGTAGAACAACTACTTACCCATTATCTTAAGGAAACTGTGAAATCACCTCTCACCTTAAAACAGATGCTGAAAACTGAGATGTCAAGTGTTCTGGTTAGTAAATGTGCCCTTTTAGAAAAAGATGAATTCAGGTTTGACTTACTTATCTCAGAAAATTTTATTCTTGGGATACATATAATTTTGATTTCTAAGTATTTTCTCACAAGAGATTGTAAGATTAGGTCCACATCCGCCTTAAGATACTACAAGTTGTCTTAGTTATCTAGTGCTGCTATAACAGAAACGTCACAAGTGGATGGCTTTGACAAAGAGAAATTTATTCTCTCAGTTTAGGAGGCTAGAAGTCCAAATTCAGGATGCCAACTCTAGAGGAAGGCTTTCTCTCTCTGTCAGTTTGAGCGGAAGGTCCTTGTTGTCAATCTTCTCTGGCTGAGGAGATTCTCAGCACAGGGACCCCAGGTCCAAAGGATGTGCTATTCTCCTGGCTCTTGTTTCTTGGTGGTATGAGGCTCCCATGTCTCTCTGCTTGCCTCTCTCTTTTAGATCTCAAAAGAGATTGGTTGGAGATGCAATTCAGTCTTGTAGATTGAGTCCTCCTTCATTAACATAACTGCCGCAAATTCCATCTCATCAACATCATAGAGATATGATTTACAACACGTAGGAAGATCACATCAGATGACAAAATGGTAGACAATCACACAGTACTGGGAATCGTGACCTAGCTAAATTGATACACATATTTTTGTGGGACATAATTCAATCCATAACACAAATCATGGACTGGTTAACATTTCACTAACACAGCCTAGTATAGACTCGTGTTTGAAATATGTTGCAGTTCCAATCGATAGCTGATAACTGTGAGCACAAACTGTGGCTCATGTGTATGGTGAGTTCTAAACAATTGTTATTCTATTACTTGAAAGCTGTGTGGTTTCTTTGGGTGGGTCACATTCTGCTGGAGACCAAGGGGTAAGAAGCTCATTAAACCATAATGGAAACACAGCTTCTCTCTCTGCAGGTGGAGTCCCTTTCTGCTGGTGGGCTGGGTAGGGGAGACTGTGAGCAATGGATGCTTGAGGGAACTTCATTACCTGCTCATCTACCTGCTCTTGGGACAGGACACCACTGTCACATCGAAGAACCCATGCTAGGTCTAGAAACATGTCTTTCATTTTATAACGAAGTCAACAAGTGAGCTGAATGTATAGTTGAATGATTAGGTTGGCCAAGTGTTCAAGAACCCAAATACCATGTTTCCCTAAGGCCTCTGCAACTTGGGTATTTTTTCACCCTGGGACCAGCAGCCCTAACTCATTGGTTTACTGGCTGCTTCCCTAGGCATAAATTTGGCATTTCTTACATCCTTGGGGACAGAGCTGCAGAACCCAACCTTCATGGATGCAAGGAATGTTTGGCATTCTTGTTATAAAAACATGCTGAGGGCCAGGCAAGAGCACACTTCTCTTCATCTGGTATATGCAAATTGTGAGGATTTGTTTGGGATTCCCCACTGTCTGCCAACTCTGAGTGTCTGTATATAGTTGCAGCCACATAATGAAGTCTGGGTGGGAATTTCTTCATCACTTCTCCTAGTGTGAACAATCAAGGGAAAAGCACAGATCTGGAGGAAAAAAAACAAAACACACTGCTGTCAAGTCGATCCCAACTCATAGCCACCCTATAGGACAGAGTAGAACTGTCCGATAGAGTTTCCAAGGAGCGCCTGGCGGATTTGAACTGCCAACCTCTTGGTTAGCAGCCATAGCACTTAACCACTGGAGAGTACGTGTAAATTGATTACGTGGTATCTGGGCCTGCTCTAGACCTGCTGTATCTACCTACACCACCAGAATAACACTCATGTGCCCAGCCCTGAATATTTATGCTGTAGCGTAGTGTCCCCAATGTGACCTGGATAGATGTAGATTTAAGACCCCACTCCTAGTCTCTCTGTGTGTGTGTGTGTGTGTGTGTGTAGTTACAGATTGTGGGCTGTGTTATAGGTTGAAGGTATGGTGGCTATCAGTCTGGGGTGGCTTGATTAGGATGCCAGCCAGGTTTTGGCATCAGGTCTGGGTTCTCTGAAACCTGAAAGAGAGCAGGAGATTTCTACTGGAATTCAGTGATCCAGCAGCACCATCCGGTGAAAAGCCATGGGTTGAATGCTGTAGAGGCCAAGATTAAACAATAGAATGCAGGTATCAAAGTTGGGGAGCAAGGCAGAGTTGACAGAGCCTGACAGCATTGGGAGGACTCAACTTCTAAATGAGATCAGTTGGGAACAAATAAAGGGCATTGGTACCAAGGCAATGACCTGAACATAGCTGATGTCTGAGTTTTACCTTTTCAAATCGATGGTTTAATGCATGAGATCTCTGTGTGGAGTTCACTATTCTAAAGGGCCAAAGTCAGGAAGAACAGTTAGGAATGAAGGCATTCGTAGAAGACTGATATAAGACTTTGATTCTGGGCAAATGGGAAAGTGGTTGTCATCACTAGGGAAATTTGGAGGGAAGCTAGTTTGGCAGGCGAGCGCATGCATCTGATTTTGGATGATCAAGGAACTTGCAGTAAGAAGGATGTAATACAATACAGAAAACTGAAATATAGCAATCATAAATTGCCATTACATATGAAAGCTGAAGAAAATCTGGGTCACCAGCCACCAGCTGGTTTCTAAAAAAAAAAGGTCTGGTATTGAGAAACCAAAGGTTGACATTTATACTACCCCTGCTCATCATTCTAGCTGAGTGTCGTGAGATGCCCCCTGTTGTAGTAATAACTGAGTTGCTTAAAATCTTGGGCCTGGTCCTATCCAAATGTATTGCCTTTGGTTCTTACTTTCGAAATAAAGTAACCAGTGAATGTTCGTCGAAGAGTTCACAGAACTAACAACAAGAAATACATGTTTTGGATGACTTTGGACCCCATCGTGAACCTGACTGCTTGCTGATGACTTTTCTTAATTTGAAGAGTGAGTAATTGTTCCTGAAATTCCTTCTCTCTCTTTTCCATCAAAATAATCATTAAATTCTGAAAAGAAGAAAAACAATACCCAGCAACATTTGCTCTCGATGACAAGAGTCAAGAATGTTCTGAAGTCTAGCAAAATTACATATCAATCTCTTTGCTGATGGAGAATTAGATTCTGAGTGGGCTGCAGAGGTGAAGTGGGGTGTCAAATTCAACTTGTCTAACCTACTAGGAAGGAGCTCTAGTGATAAAATGGTTAAGCACTCAGTTGCTAACCTCAACATCAGAGGTTCGAACCTAAAGGTCAGAGGTTCAAACCCACCAGCTGCCCAGCAAGAGAAAAGACTTGGCAATCTGCTTCTGAAAAGATTACAGCCTAGGAAACTCTATGGGAAAGTTCTACTCTGTCCTATAGGGTCACTAGGAGTTGGAATCTCCTCGACGCACACAACAAAAATTTTACTATAGACTCAACAGGAACTTTAAGGCCAGAGCATGACTGGAAAAGAAACAATGCCCACAACTAGCTAGGAGAAAAAGTCTAATGATATGATCTCATGGAGTTACCAAAGAAAGAAAGAAAAAAAGAAATGACACTAGAGGGGGTAGAACTTGGTGGTGGGTGGGTGGAAAATATAAAGAAGTTGTTATTTTTTAAAACATGTTCTAGTGCTAGATGGTTACCCAGATATTAATTACATTTTATAATAATACTGAAAAGGTAGTATTATTTTACCCATTTATTCACTTTCATACATTCTGCATATACTCGTTCTGTTTCTACAATTCAACTAGAAAGAGCAGATATTAGTGATGATACTTTAATATTTAGGTGAATAAAGCAAAAAATTGACTTGAGAAAACTGTCATATGTGAAATAAATTGACACAGAGACAAAAAGATTGGGTCATAGAATGATAGATGTGAAAGAAAGAATTAAAGAATTAGGAGAAATTTTCCACTTCCACCCAAGGTGGAGTAACAGGGACCAGGTTTACTCTCCCACACAAAATAGCCAAAAACTGGACAAAATAATATGAAACAGCAATATTCATGACACTGAACCTCAACAATTAAAGGACACAGGAAATAGGAACAAATGAGGTGAATGCAATGATTGCGCCAGCCTTCAGCCTTGAGAGTTCCTCTTGATACCAATCCCCATTTCTCCAAGAATTCCTGGTTCCTTTGAGTGGAGAATATTTAGAAAATGATTTCTAGACATAAAATGTGCTTGTTATAATTGGAGTGTTACTGTATCTAGGACAGCTCAGAAGACAGGGAAAAAAAAAAGGCATTGCCATTGAGTCAATTCCAACTCCTAGCGACCCCATAGGACAGAGTAGAACAACCCTATAGGGTTTTCAAGGAGCAGCTGGTGGTTTCGAACTGCTGAATTTTTGGTTAGCAGACAAGCTCTCAACCACTACACCACCAGGCTCTCTTTAGCTATGATATATTTTACTTACTTGTTCAACCCTATTGTACACATAAATTTGTTTCAGAATTACTAATCTGCGCCCTGTGAGAAAAAAAAAAAATTACCAACTACAGTATGGTGTTTGTAAACGGTTCTTTTATTCCTTAGCTTTACAGTATCCAGTCAAAGCTTCATTTTCAAAATTATTTCAGTGAAGTCCTTTTTACCAAGTCCCCTTCAGTGAGGTTATATGAAACATCTGTAATTTATTTGTCTGCATTCTATCTGGGTTATCCAGGAATGATAGTTAATTTTGTTCAATTTGCGTATAGTAAAAGTTATCATTTGTCCTGGATATTTCTATCGTTTTTAGAAATGTATAGAGTCAGGTATCCATCATTACAGTACAGAACAGGTCAATCACCCTAAAATTTCCCTCATGTAGTCACTTTGTAGTCAGCTCCTCCTCCACCTCTAACCCGTGTAAACCAGTGATGTTTTTCTAGCCCCATGTTAGTGCCTTTCCCATAATGTCACTTAAATGGAATCATAGACCTTTGGAGTCTGGCTTCTTTCACTTGGTAAAACGCATTTAAGATTCACTCATGTTGTTCTCTGAACAAATAGTTCATTTATTTTTATTAATGAGTAGTATCCCATTGTATGCGTGTGCCACAGTTTGTTTATCCTGTTGAAGAGGAGCCCTGGTGGCACAGTGCTTGAGAGCTCAACTGCTAACCAAAAGGTCTGTGGTTCTAATCTACCAGCCTCTCCTGGGGCAGTTCTACTCGGAATCCACTGGACGGTAATAGGTTTGGTTTTGGGTTTTGGTTTCTGTTGAAAGACATCTGGGATGTTTCTGGTTAGGGGCAATTATGAATAAAGCTGACATAAAGATTTGTCTACAGGTCTTTTTCTGCGAACATATGTTTTCGGTTCACTCGAGGAAAATGATGGGTTGTATGCTAAGTGTGTATTTAGCTTTATAAGAAATTTATCAAATTGTTTACCAAAGTGGCTGTACATTTACATTTCCCACCAGCAATGCAGAGTGTCCTGTTGCTCCATAAACTCACTGGCACATAGTAATGCCAGTTTACTTATCTATTTAAAATTTCGTATATTTATTTTATTGTTATGGTTGAGAATATACACTAGCAAAATATATACCAATTCGACAGTTCCTACCTGCACAATTCAGTGACATCGATTACTTTCATCCAGTTGTACGACCATCCTCACCCTCCTTTTCTGAGTTGTTTCTCCCCATTGATATAAATTCACAGCCCCTGAGGTTCCTGTCTAACCTTTGGAGTTGCTGTTGTCAATTTGATCCCGTAGAGATAGTTCTTAAAAGGGCATAATGCTCAAGGCAGACTTTTTGTTTTTTTATATACTAGTTAACTAAACTATGTTTGGTTTTAAGAAGACTTCAGGAAATTTTTATTATTATTATTATTAGCCTCTTGATTACTTGTGTGGCAGTGTTTCCTTGGGATGTTAATTTGCATTTCCCTAATGACTGATAACATTGAGCTTCTTTTCCTACGCTTATTTCTCATCTGTGTATCTTATTTAGTCAACTTACTGTTCAGCATTTTGCCCCCCCACCCTTTTATTTTTCCCCCAATAGATTTGTTGTTTTCTTATCATTCAGCTTTAAGTTCTTTAAGATCTGAGTTCTTTGTCAGATATGTGATTTGCACATATTTTCTCCAAGTCTGTGGTTTATCTTTTCATTCTCTTAATACCATTCTTCACAGAGCAAAATTTTAACTTTTAATCAAGTGCAATTAATCATTTTTTGTTTCTGGTTCATTGTTTTGGTGTCGTATCTGAAAAAACAAACACTCATTGTCAAACTCAAGGTCACACAGATTTTCTCCCAAAAGTTTGATAGTTTTGCAGCTTTTTGTTTATGTTGATGATCCAGTTTGTGTTAACTTTTGTATGCGATGTGACGTAGGTGTTGAGCTTCGTTTATTTTGCGTGTTGGCATCTAATTGTTCTAGCACTGTTTGGTGAAAGGGCTGTCCTTTCTGCATTGATTACCTGTGTACTTTGTATCAGGGCAAATATAAACCTAATAATAATAATTTTCCCTGGTGCCAAAAGGGAAAGAGAAATTCTCTCCCCCCTTCTCTTCAGCACTTCCTTTAGAAAATCTGGAACTGCAAATGTTTTCTCAGTCTCTTTGAGATACATGTAAACCTTTTTAAACAACATAAGGAAAAAAAATTAACAAGCTATAATATTACAGAAAATTCTGGAAACAAAAAGTATAAACATTCACTATATGTAATGTTATATGTAGCCGACTTGTACTGAAGCTTGAATAATGGAGCCAAATAACTCAGAAATAGTTTGTTACAAGGATGGATATACTGCACACTTAAGGAAGAAACGTAAGTCCATCATAAACGAAGGTTTCCACCCTCACCTCTCCAGGAAATGAAGCCGGGGTGTCTGTATAGCAGTTAGAAAACATAGAAACAGCTTTCTCTCAAACCCACACCGTGTACCTAAATAAGTCTTGGAAAGAATAAATAATTGATTAATATAACGTAATGCCACAGAAAATTTTGACGAAAAATAAAAATGGATGTATATGTATTAGATCTTTGGGAAGACAATTATTTTCTAAATAGGAATTCAATAGAAGCATTCGTAAGGAAATAAAGTGAGTAATTGGATCGCATACATATTTTAAAATCTGCATGTAGTAAGGACACGTTAACAAAATGAAATGCACATAAAAAGCTGGGAATGTGTTTGTGGCAAGCAATATAAGTCATAAAACCTCTTAGGTGTAATTGACGTAAAGGGCATGGCAGACAAGTAAAACTAAAATTTCTAATTAAATGTATTTATTTTAAAAGTTCGACTTTCTATGAATAGGAGGGATGTAAGAGAGAGCAATAAGGAAGTGTAATTGTGGAATATTAAATAAAAAAAAAAAGATAATATGCAAAGCCGGCGAATGTTCTGTGAAATCCATGCTTTCGCGTCTTGTTGGTAGAATAAAAACAGACACAACCCTTCTGGAAAATAATTTGGCCAAGATTGCAAGAATCATAAAATTAATAACTTCTTGTAGTTTATCTTAAGGAAACAACCAAAACTATACAAGTAATAATTTACCTGAAAATATCAATTGCACCAATATTTATAACCCCTGAAAAATGGGAAATGAGAAGCAATCAGATAGCAACGCAGAAGCGATCGATTAACAGGCATAGATACGTGTGCGTGACACAATTTTTTTGAAGGATAAAATATTTTATGTTTTCCATATTTCTTTTTAACGTAATATCATATCATACACAACAGTCTATATAATTTCTCTGTGTGATTATCTGCTGACTGTAATTTACTCAATCACTTCTGTATTACTGACTGGTAAAATTTGGACTGTTCAGTGCTTTAATATAAACTGGCCTATTAGCATTTTAAGAAATTACATTTAATATCTATTCATAAAGATTTATGACGTGAATAGTTTAATGTTTTTTCACAGCACTGGTATGTGAATGATTTGTTTTCCTAACACAATAGCTGTGCTGTTAACACAGTACCTATCTCATAAGGCAAAACCACAAGGAAGGAAGGTATTGCCCACATTAACAGCTTTTCCCTGCACTGTTTGTGCCGACGGCAGAGACATTTCTTGTGGTATTTGTGACTCAGCACAGTCCAAAAGGTAGCTATAGTGAAAAGACAGTCCAACAAAACCAGCTCTGTTCCAAAAGTATAAACCATTGCCTTCCTCCCCTGACCAGAAGCTAGAGAAATCATACTGCTTCCCTAGTTTGGGGAGAGATTTTCAGCTGATTCCATTCATTCCTAAAGAAGTTTGAGTATGGTGGAGGAAGGGTGAGGGGATTTCAGCTAAATACCCCCACCACCATTATCCTTCTAGGTGTTCACTGCTCCACCCTCCAACTTGGAGGGTGTCATGGATTGAATTGTGTCCCCTCAAAATATCTGTCAACTTGGCCTGGCCATAATTCCCAGTATTGTGATTGTCCACCATTTTGTCATCTGATGTGACGTTCCTATGTATTTTTAATCTTATCTCTATGATGTTAATGAGATGAGATTAGTGGCAGTTATGTTAATGAGGCAGGACTCAAACTATGATTAGGTTGTGTCTTAAGCCAATCTCTCTTGAGATATAAAAGAGAGAAGTAAGCAGAGAGACGGGGACCTCATACCACCAAGAAAGCAGTGGCGGAAGCAGGGTGCGCTCTTTGGACCCGGGGTTCCTGCGTGGAGAAGCTCCTAGACCCGGGGAGGACTGATGACAAGGCTTCCTCCAGAGCCAACAGAAAGAAAAAGCCTTCCCCTGGAGCTGACGCCCTGAATTTGGACTAGCCTACTAGACTGTGAGAATAAACTTCTGTTTGTTAAAGCCATCCACTTGCGGTATTTCTATTGTAGTGGCACTTGATAACTAAGAGGGTTTATGAGAGCCCTGGGCAACTGAAAAGGGATTACTTACCCAGGACCTCAGATAGTGTATTGTGATCTGTATTTATATGCATTTGATATATATGTGTGTATATGATAGCTTTAAGATACATTGTAGGATGAACAACTGCCTTAGTGTCAAAAAATACTCCAGGGAAGGTTAAAAAAAAACAAAAAACCCTTTTGCTGTTGAGTCCATTCAGACTCATAGCAACCCTATAGGACAGAGTAGAACTGCCCCATGGAGTTTCCAAGGAGTGGCTGGTGGATTCAAACAGCTGACCTTTTGGTTAGCAGAGAACTCTTAACCACTGAGCCACCAGGGCTCCCCAGGGATGTTAGTTCATATATAATCAGAAGTCATACTCCAGAGACTGTTAGTAAGGCATTTCGCCTACCTTTATATCTTAGCAATAGCAGAGGTTTTGTTAACTGTCATAACCGATGCACAAATGTGTGCTCACTGGTGAAATTACTGGTGTTCAAGATATGTGTATAGGCTAGAAACATTGTGAAGACCCTCTCCGTCTTCATATGAACAGAATCCTGCTAACCCAAAAGTTGATATCCTTAAGAATGGTATATGGGCTTGCTTGTGGACCAGCGTCCAGGTACTGATCTGGAAGATAATAGCCTTTAGGTACTAACTGCCATATAACAATGCTGCACCTGCATCTCGAGAATGTTGTTGCTTTTGTCTCCAGTGCAAAGTATAGTGTGAACACCCAAAGATGAGAGAGACTTGGGGCTTCCTCGAGGTTATGTGACAGGTTGTGTGACTGTTATGGTGCCTGTTTGATAATAGGTATTGGCCAGTCTAAGTCTTTCTTTCACCGAAGCCTTCTAGTGAAGTTGTGGGGACTAGACCTATAGCCTTAACCTGCTTCTAACCATTGGGAGCTATTGATACCCGAAAGAGTCTTATAATTATGACTGGCAAAATAGGTTGATTCACAACAGATGAGACCTGAGAAAACTCTTGGGGCACTAAGGTCACTCTTTATGAACATTCAGTGGGCAATGGACCAGCTGCTACGGATGGAAGCTTCTCATCTGTTGCCAGAGTGAGAGATTATTGATGTAATTCCTTGACATGGGAGATGTGTGATGCTTGCTTGAATGGATCCTGGAGGTCCTAGATTTTCTGACTTGGGATTCGCGCTGTTTCCATGAGCTGACAATATAAGGCACTCACTCTAATGGGGGATGGGTGTTCTCTGGACGATGACTTGACCTCAGTCTGCTTGGTCCCTCCAGGTCTGCAGTACACTGGCCCCCAGCCCCATGGCCATCTTCCCTCATTATAGTTCCTTTGTTTCCCTTCAACTAGAGAATCTTAACAGTCTACATTATTTGGGGTGGGGGAGCAGAGGGACATGAAACCTTGTTCTGTTGCTTCTTGTCTTTCAAGGAGAAAGGCTCCAAGTACCCTCAAGGTCTGCCTCTTGATACTCAAAAGCACAAGCTTCTGAAAGTCAAAAAAGGCTTTTCTTGCTTTTCAACTTTAACAATCCTACCATGAAACAATAGATGCTCCATGGTCTAGTAGCGATGGGCACAAGAAAAAATATCATGAACAAGAAACTTACCAGCTAATATTTATAGCTCCCAAACTGTAGCCCAAATCCTTTGAGTTAGATAGATTTGGAAATCCAGAATATTTCTGGACTTTTGGAATGATAATATCATGAATATTGGGTGACAGCCCCATAATCAAGCACATTAATATTTCTGCTACATAAAATATAAATGGAGTCCATGGGTGGCCCAAATGGTTAATTGCTCCACTATTAGCCAAAAGGTTGGCAGTTCTAATCCACACTTTGGTGCGTTGGGAGACAGGCCTGGCAATCTGCTTCCAAAAGGGCACAGTCTTGAAAATCCTATGAAGCAATTCTACACTGCACACACGAGGTCACTCTAAGTCGGAATTGATTCGATGGCAACTAACAGCAACGGCAAATATATAAATATTCATCCTAAATGGAATAAACAAAGACTATAAATATCCTCATATCAGTTCAGATAGGGTTTAGAAGCCAAATGAATCAGAAAATTTATTTAGGTTTTCAGAGTGTTTGGATTTTCAAAGAGCAGATAAGGGATTACGGACTTATGTCATCCTAAGAATAAGCACTACGTCTGCTATTTTGTCCTCTCTTTGGCATTTCTTCAGTGTTGTTAGTCATAAACGAGGCTGGAGATTTGAGCAGTAGTTGAACACAGACTCAAGAAAACTGTCAGATGGAAATGTGATTCCCTTTATTAGACCAAGAAATATGCAATGCATATAAATAAGCCTGATATATTCTTTTGGGGCAGGATGTGAACTTTCACTCTTAATATGGAAAAATAATCATTTGGTTTTTATTCCCTTTCTTTGTAGCACTAGAAAGATGAAATGCAAATATTTCCTTCTCCAGGGAAGGTTTGCAGATTAAGTGAACTAGTTATTTGGGTGCTAATGATTCAGGCTCTGAGTTGATAAGCTATCAAAACCTACTGAGAAAAGAGCAGAGCCTGGGTAAAGGAGAAGGTGGGGGGTAGGGAATCCCTAGGACTTGAGAGGGTGAGAGTTGTGGTGGTTTCTGGAAGAGAGGGCTCCTACCTACTGTTTCCAGGAAGGACGCTGGAGATACCATGGCTTTCAGGGAGTAGTCCATGGTGTGCCAGGAAGCAAGTCTAGACCAAGATCCTAGCAAGGCAGAATTCCTGGGTGGTACAAATGGTTAACTCACTTGGCTGCTAATTAAAGGACTGGAGGTATGAGTCCACACAGAGGCACCATGGAAGAAGTCCTGGTGATCTACTTCTGAAAAGTCAGCCATGGAAAACCCTGCGGAACACAATTCTACTCTGATACACGTGGGGTCGCTGTGAGTTGGCATGTACCTGGTGGCAGTAGAGCTGACGGAGTGGCCGACCTAAGCAAACCAAGTGAACGGGATAATGGGCGTCTCAGGGGGAATTAGGATTCGCTGATAATTGAGAAACAGAAGTCTTCAAATCATTCCCTCTTGTTCTCACTGCAAGAAACCTGGCAAAATCTCTGAATGGCATAATAACGGCAAAATCCCAGGAGTTATCAGGTAGGGTGGTCTCAAGATAAAGGGCTGAGTTTCTCACCACGGCAGTAGGATGGGGATTCCGAGTCAAAATTAAGTAGATTTATAGAAAAAATAAGACTTGTGACATTTCTTTCACACCTGGGTTTGCAAACTGAGCTAAATAACCACTATATTTAATTGGGATATTAAAGTTTACTGCTGCCTAACATGTTTAGTTATAATGGCAACTGATGGCTCTTAAAAACAAAATTCCAGAAAGCCTTTCTGTCTTGTTTAATTCTGAGAAAAAGATTCCAAAATGACCTACTGATGGGTTCACCATGCTCACACACACAGAGGCATACAAACACCACACACTCACACACACACGCACACACACACAGAGGGAACAATTCTAAAATCATACATGTATAAAGAATTGGAAGGGTATTAAAACTGAATGCTTTTGTCTCTAATTTTTGTGATACAGGTATTTTATAATATAAAAGAAATGGCATATGAATATTGATGTGAGTACTTATAAGATAAAGGAAAGTAACCCATAGATGTTACTCACTAGAAGAACCTTAGAGATAATGGAGCCCATTTTAGAGATGAAAGAACTGAGACCCGCATTGTATAATGTACCACTGGTGTTTTTAAAACACTGCCCCCAAATTCTTTGTCACTTCTCCCATTGAGAGATGGCGTCTGTGTCCCCTTGCTTTGAGTGTGGGTGCCTCACAACTGCTTGATCCTATAGAGTATGGGAGAGGTTAAAAAAAAAAAAAAACCCTTTGCCGTTGAGTCCATTCAGACTCATAGCGACCCTATAGGACAGAGTAGAACTGCCCCATGGGGTTTCCAAGGTGTGGCTGGTGGATTCAAACTGCTAACCTTTTGGTTAGCAGGAAAACTCTTAACCACTGAGCCACCAGGGCTCCCCAGGGATGGTTAGTTCATATATAATCAGAAGTCACACTCCAGAGACTGTTAGTAAGGCATTTCACCTACCTTTATATCTTAGCAATAGCAGAGGTTTTGTTAATTATCATAACCGATGTACAAATGTGTGCTCACTGGTGAAATTACTGGTGTTCAAGATATGTGTATAGGCTAGAAACATTGTGAAGACCCTCTCCGTCTTCACATGAACAGAATCCTGCTAACCCAAAAGTTGATATCCTTAAGAATGGTATATGGGCTTGCTTGTGGACCAGCGTCCAGGTACTGATCTGGAAGATAATAGCCGTTAGGTACTAACTACCGTGTAACATTGCAGTTCTACTCTGTCCTACGAGGTCACTATGAGTGAATTGGAGTCAACTCAACAGCAATGGGTTTGGTTGTTTGTTGCAGGCTTCTACACAGTACCACAAACTAGGTGGCTTCAAACAACAGAATTTTATTCCCTCCCAGTTCTGGAAGCCAGAAATCAAAACTAAGGTGTTGTCAGGCTCACCCCCCTTTCGAAGGCTCCCAAAATTCTTTGGCAACTGGCTTCCTCCAGAATGAGTATACCAAGAGAATCGAGGAATAGAATGGGGTAAGAGTGGCAGAGCTGAGGTTTGAACCAAGGGGAGTTGTTTCTAGAGGTCCCATTCTCTTAATCACTTTGCTATGAATATTTAAACAAAACATGATTTCAAAGAAATTTCTTCCTTTTTTGCTGGCCCTAGAACACCAGGGCTGCAGTTATTCTGTGGTCTACCATTGTGGGCATGGCTGGGGGAAGACTCTGAGGATAATTTCAGCTGCACTACTTAGAGAAGTGATTTTTAAGGCTCAGTAATGTGTGTGTGTGTGTGTGTGTGTGTGTGTAGAGACTGAGAGAGAACAAGAAAGCAAGCATTGCACAGTGTGTACAATTTTAGCTTAATTAGAATAGAGGCACTATTAACAAGTTATTTTAAAATGCAGTGAAGATCAGGAGGTGTACTGGATTAAATTACACTGTGAGAGGCTGATTGGCGGGCCGTGTTGTGTGGGCAAGTTCACAATCTTGTCTTTATCAGCACAGTTTGCAAAGTAGGTCTGAAAGCCAGGCCCCAAACCCACTGAGTTTGGAGCTGTAATTATTCAAGTTTTTTTTTTTTTTTAAAAAGTAATTGGAAATGTGATAAGCAGCGATTAGGCAGCCTATTTTAGGAGGAAAACGAACAAAATGAGCAGATGCCAAGTGCGGTGGCTTTCATGAAAAAGGATGGGCTCACGTGTTGAAATGAAAGGTTTCCCCCTGTCTGTCACCTATGGAAGGAATTCCCCTCCGGATGAGGCCATTAGCACATCATTTGCATAGAGAACATAAAACAAAAACAGCTACCACCAAGTAGAAGCACCTGGGCACAAGGAGAGGCTGCATTCAAAAAGCCGCTGACTTGAGCAAGGCACAGAGTCCCTGCTGGGGGCACTGGGAGACTTCTAGCCTCCTAGGAATGTCCCTGACCTTGTAGTAGCAGGAACTGAAATAACCCCAGTAAAACGGAGTCTGGAAGTCAGGGTCAGAAAACCTTGACTCCTGTTCTGGCTGAAAGTCATGGGCAGGAGCCCAGAGTCTATGCCTTTGAGGAATGACTTTCCCTGGGCCCCTGATTGCCAACCCCTCCTTCTAGTGCCAGCTTCATCTTCTGCCTCCATATTTCAGGCTACCAAATCAGACCTCCAAGCCCTCTGGAGGTCCCACCTCACCCTCTAACTCCATCTTCATCTTTTGTATTCAGGATTGGAGTGTGGGTTCTAGAGTCCCAATGCTTGAACTCAAATCGCAGTGCTAACAATGGCTAGCTGTGTGACCCTTGTCTACAATATGGAGGTAGCACACTGCTGGGTAGGTTTGTTGTGAGGACCACAGCAGATAAATAAGCCAAAGCACAGAGAAGAGTGTCTGGTGCTTACTCAGTGCTCGGTAAATACTAGTGATTTATAGGGATTTGTCTCCTCAGGAGGAGCTCCCGAACTTCAGTCATTCACCTTCACATCCACCGTAGTTCCCATCATCTACTGAATGTATTTTACAAATCAAATCAGTTTTTTGAACTTGGCCATATTTTGGTAGATATCTGTGAAACCTCAGGCTTAATATATTATTTTTTCTAATGCATGTTAAATAATAAAAGCAGACCCACTGAAATGTGTATTTAAAAGGTCGGCACATCTGAAATCATGCTATGGACACATTTCCCACATTAGGAAGCAGCTGTTCACACGCATTCGTTCATCTTTCAAAGTTCTCTCGGCAAGTGTCTAGATAACTCATGTCCAAATGGAGAAGTTAGGGCAGTAGAGAGGAAAAGGCATCTTCCTGCCCCCAGGATAGGGAAGAGAGATGAGCACAGGGCTCATGCTGTGTCCGGGGAGTGGCAGGACATCCCTTCATGGCGTGCTCTCTCGTCCTGCTGGGCAGCCCAGTCCTTTAGACGGCGCCAGGAAGAGAACCAAGCATCTCAGTCATTCCAAAGTCCAGTTCCAGTCCAGCTTAGGGCTTTGCACCCAGATTCCACTTCTTACTTCTGCGAGATCCTGGGCTTCTCACTTGAGATTTCTGAACATCTGATCCCACACCTGTAAAGTGGACATAACACCTACCTCATGGAGCCGGCGAAGGATTAAATCTCACGCCACAGTGAATGGGAGTTCTCAGATTATCAGTACTCACGCAGGGCAAACACGTTCCTGTCCTAATCATGTCCTGCCCAGGCATTCTCCTCTGTTGTTAATTCTCTCTAGAATTTACTTCAAAATCTGCCTCTTTGAAAAAGCAGTCTTTGACCCTAAACACTGTGTTCCACTGCTGTTGAGTCCATTCCGCTTTCATAGCCATCCTATAGGATTTCCAAGGCTATAATTAAATCTCCGCAGAAGCGGACCGCCACATCTCCCTCCCGCAGAGTCTCTGCTAGTTTCAAACCACTGACTTTTCAGTTAGCTGTCCTTAACCACTGCACTACCAGGGCTGCTTCTAAATACCATACCAACTTAACGCTGACCAACATGTATTAAAAGCTTCCCCAGTTCAAGACATAACTCCAAGAGTCTTCTATAGATTCCTTATCACAGTGGTATCTTGTATGTTGTCATTAGGTGCTGTCGAGTTGGTTCTGACTCATAGCAACCCTGTAAGACAGAGTAGAACTGACCCATAGGGTTTCCAAGGAATGCCTGGTGGATTCAAACTGCTGACCTTTTGGTTCGCAGCAGGGCTCTTAACCATTATGCCACCAGGGCTCCAGTAGTAGAGCAGTGGTTCTCAAAATTTAGTATACATAAGAATCACCTGGAGATCTTGATAATCTGTAGATTCTGATTCAGTATCTCTGGGGTGGCAATGAAAATTCTCAGCAAGGGTTCAAACTGGTTCGAATTCCTGGAATAAACTGAGGCACAGAGAAGTTAAATAATTTTTCAGAATCTCATAGCTGGTAAATGGTAACCACCACACCACCAGGGCTCTGGTATCTTGTGTAGGGTCTTATATACAAGGCTGTAAAATCCCATTGTACACATGAATAAACCAGGGCTTTGAACCAGTTCGGAAACCCTGGTGGTATAGTGATTAGGAGCTATGGCTGCTCATCAAAATGTCAGTAGTTTGAATCCACCACGCGCTCCTTGAAAACCCAGCGGGGCAGTTCTACTCTATCCTATAGGGTTGCCAAGAGTTGGAATCCACTTGACAGCAACAGGTGGGTTTGGTTTAGTTTGGTTTTGAACCAGTTCATTCTGTTTCCAACCCCTACCGAGAATTTGCATTTCTAACAAGTTCCCAGGCAATGCTAATAGTGCTGGTTAAGGACCAATTCTGAGAACCAATAGTACAGACAAAACCAAAAACCAAACCTGTTGCCGCCAAGTCTATTTGGTCTCATAGGACCCTAAAGGACAGAGTAGAACTGACCCTCAGAGTTTCCAAGAGGAGTGGCTAGTGGATTCGAACTGTTGACCTTTTGGTTAGCAGCCAAGATGTTAACCACTGTGCCACCAGGGTTCTCAAGATTTATTATACCTAAGAATCACCTGGGGATCTTGTTAAAATGCAGATTCTGATTCAGTATATCTGGGGTGGAAATGAAAATTCTCAGTAAGTGTCCAAACCGGTTTGAATTCCTGGAATAAACTGAGGCACAAAGAGGTTAAATAATTTTTCCAGATCGCATAATCGGTAAATGGTAACCACCATCATTAGTAAGCGCTAAAACTATCAAGCTACTAGTTAAATTTCAACCACAACTAACAACCACAGTAATACAGGACCACATCATCAACTCAGTGATTTTCAAGCAGGGTCAACTTTGTCCCCTAAAGGACATTTGGCAATGTCTGGAGATGTTTTTGGAGCCCTGGTGGCTCCGTGGTTAAGAACTCGGCTGCTAACCAAAAGGTCGGCAGTTTGAATGTCCCAGCCACTCCTTGGAAATCCTGTGGGGCAGTTCCACTCCATCTTACAGAGTCACCATAAGCTGGAATTCACTCAATGGTAACGGGTAGGTTATGGAGACATTTTTGGTTGTCACAGCTGTGGGGTGGGTTCTATTGGTATCTAGAGTAGAGGCAAGGGATGATGCTAAATGTCCTGCGATGCGCAGAGCAGCCTCCCACAAAATTATCTGACCCAAAGTGTCAATAGTGTTGATGTTGAGAATCCCTAATGCAGGCACTTAACTATTCAGAACTCAGTTAAGAACGAAGAAGAAGCCACAGAAGTCTGAGATTCCAAAAGAGTTAGCTCAAGGTTCAGGCAGAAAATATCATAATACACTTTGTCACAAGGAGCCATTTAAGCCATGTTCCGGAGTCAGTGTCCTAAGGCACGTTCGTCTGCCAACGGAGATAAGGCGATTTAAAGCACCAAAGGGGATGGTGTGGCTGGGATGGAAAAGAATGGGGAAGAAGTATGACACATGCCATGAGTCAAAAAAACAGCCGATAGCCTTCTAGGGTGAGGAATAGAGAAAATACCAGATGCAGGTAGAAGGCGCAGTGCTGGTTCTGTGGTAGAATTCTTACCATTCATATGGGAGACCTGGGTTTGGTTCCTTGGACAATGTACTTCATGTACAGCCACCATCCCTCTGTTGGAGGTTTGTGTGTTGCTATGATGCTGAACAGGTTTGTGGTGCTTCTAAACTAAGATGGACTACAAAGACAGGCCTGGTGATCTATTTCTGAAAATCAGCCAGTGAAAGCCCTATGGATCACAACGATCCAACACGTAACTGATTAGGTGACGGATTAGGTAGCATTTTGTTCTGTTGTGCATGAGGTCAGAGGCCAACTTGACAATGGCTAACAACAACAACATAAGCTCTTAGCAACAGCCTTGGCTGCGCCAGTTCTTAGAAGAAGCAACCATGGTGATGGAGGCAGCTCCTGTAACCATGGAGAAAGGCTAAGATGGCGACCAGGAGAGGCCACGTGGTCCTGCAGAGAGATTCCATGCCAGGACATGGGAATAAAGAATTGTCCACTAATAACATCTGCTTCATCTCATATTATTTCACTTCAGGGATTGCTTTTCTCTGTGTTTAAAAGAGACCTGAGACCATCTGTTGAAGAAGAAATAAAATATGGAAAAGTTTGACCGGGTTTGTCTGGTGACCTTTTCTGTATGAACTTCAAAATAACCAAATGAGGCAAATGGGCTTAGCTACCATGAATAGAACAGGAGGCAGGAAGCTGACCTGAGTATTTTGGCTTTATTCAATCTAATAAACATTTTATTCATATAAAAGACAAACACTGTATAGAATGAAAATAAGTGCTTGAGACATTTGATATAAAAAGAGTATATAGCATTCACATTCCTATTTTAATACATGAAGTGTTTCGTAAAAGAATAAAACTTTCCCTTTATGTGTAGTAGTAAAAAAAAAAAGTATTTTTAGGAACTACAGAATGTTATTCCTTGGTCTTTTATCTTGAATAAGAAAACAACAACAACGTTAACAGAACAGACCACAGTATCATCTGACACTACATTCCAGTTTACGCTGATGACGACTCAAAGTGATAAAGCTCTTTCGGAATCTTGGAAGAGTCCCGTAATGGACCAGTATTCTAGAAATCCACCACTAGAGGTCTATGAGCAACAGCTATTGGGACGGCCTCAGCAAGCCCTAAAATGCACATGGATTTTCCAGGTGCAGCCAACCTGTGCCTTACCTCTCCCAGCCCACTCCCACTGACCAGGGTGCGTAGAAGTCACATCGGATGCCAAACTTCAGGGTGTCTTCTAAAAAACCCCATGAAATGAGGCCTTCCAAAAATCCAAAGAGCTGTGCCGACGTGCTCGTTGCCAGCCCCTCTCTCATTCCTATTTGGCTGAAAATAAGTAGCTTCAAAAAACATTTTTACAAACGAGATTGGTACTTGTAACATTAACACCTGTTTATGGGTTAACAAGTTTCCTATGGAGTATTAAAGCTCATCTTTCTTCTTGTGCACGTGGACAGCGATTCCCTAACCGTAAATGGGACTCTTGTCTTCCACATTCACGCCCTCTATAGCAAATTCCACAAAGGTGGGGAGGGTTTGCATCATGGAGGAATGGAGAATCATGACAACAGCTTCCTGGGAGTAAAGAGTGATGGAAAAAACTCTTAACATATAAACAAAAGAGACTTGGGTTAACCAGGGCCACAAAGAGGAGATCTCCTCTAGTCCAAATAAAAGGCCAACTTCAGGTCTTAAACTCAGGTCAGGTTAGCTGGAGAGAGTCACACATCATCTTATGCAGCCACAGACTGCTCGGAACAACGTTTCTTAGAAGGCATCTTGGTTAGGTCAGGTTTAATTCCCAGACTGGGATGAAGGTGGCCCTTGGCAAATGCTTACAGTGAGAAGTGAAGCTACTTTTTAAAGGTATACATACCTTCGCTTTATGAACAATCGGGACTGGAAAGAACTGGAAACCCTCTGCTTTCCTCACCCAGGATTCCAATTTTTTTTTTTGCAAAAACTCCAAATATTTAAATAGTGGCTCAATTTTTTTTTTTTTTTTTTAAGTGCTATGCTGGCCAAACAAAACATATGTTCAGAGTGCAGGAAACAGTCTTGAATGTGGCGGTATTACGTCAGTCAAATCCTTTCCACCTGGCTCAAATGTGCTTGAGTGTTCAGGAGACCAGGAAAGATGGAATCCCCTGGTGTTTGCATAGAAAGATAGAGGCTAAAAGCAAGTGTGCTGAAAAATTAAACGTGATGAACCCCAGGGAGGGAGGGAGGGAGGGAGGGAGGGAGGGGATTTGTTCCCTATTAAGGAAGAGTGAAGGGACGGGCTGGAGACTAGTGATACAGGTCCTGGGGGAAACAGAAAAAAGAACGACCTTGCATTAGTAGAAGGTGTGGCAAATAGAAGACAGCTTTCTAATTTCATGGGCTGGGAAATTTATTCTGATTTTTCTACAGCCTATGAAGGTAAAAAGTGGCTCTCAAAACGTTTCAACTGTAGAGACGGGGCCAAGTTTCAGAGCTAGGCTGAGGGGGCTGGCTAGACTGATTCACACACCAGATGTGAGGCTTGAAGCTCAAGGGAAAAGTCCATGAGAAACTGCCGCACACAGGAAGCCCAGGAACGCCGGTCCCCAAACAGTGCAACGGTCTCTCACTTCACGGCCAGAAGAGAACCCACTTGCGGGGAATTACAATTTTGCAAGAGCAAGTGCAACATGGCAATGGTGGGCTCTGAGACGAGGAGTCACTCTCCCCAATGCCAAGTCCCCCCTTGTATCATCAGAGAACCATCGCACGTGTGATTGTCAAGTGCTAATGCTGTCGTGGGTCACTTCCTCCTCTGCTCGGTTTTGGGAGCCCTCCAATAAAACCAACTTCCTGCGAATATTTGATCTTTTTTCCTTGTCTCCTTTCAGAGTATGGCTGTGTATATATAGTCATATATATATATAATATATATATAAAACATAGCTATTCCGTATTTATATACAGGCATTAATAAAGTGCAAATGTTATTGGCTATTGTAAAAATCAATCTCATTTCCTGAGGCAGTGCTAACACAGCTTATCCTATGACAACATCAAACGCACAGAACACTTCATGTCACCTGCTCCCTGCTGCAGCGGATTCGGCACATCCCCACAGCCTACGGGGACGGGGGTGACCCCCTTGGTTTTCCAGGAAGTATCAGTGCAGGGGCAGCTTCCTGCTACCTCTGATCTTTGGCGAAAGGGGTGGCCTCTTTGGACTTGATCCAGCCTGCCCTGGGAAAACTATTTGGTAGTGTTCAGCGAGCCATCTTCTGGAATCTTCTCCTCCGAGCAGCTCCTCCCCGAGAGTCTGTCCAGGTGCTCCAGCTCACTGAAGCGCTCCGCCACGCACTGGGCTGTGAGACGGGCCTCAGGGTCGTGGTCCCAGCACTCCGTCAGCGTCTCACACACCATCTGGATGCCCTGCGGTGGGGAAGAAGCCCAAAGGGCAGTGTGAGTTGGTGGGCTCCACGGAGGGCCAGGTGGCCTGTGGGACCTTGTGCCTGCAGCGCAGGCCAGGTGCGAAAGATCCTGTGCATTCAGAGTCTGACTGAGTGCCCACTGGATGGCGAGCTCTAGGCGGGCAGCAGCCCCTTCGATGTGCAGAGAGAGGCTGTGAAGGTGGCAGCTGCCCTGGAGGCCTGCTCTACCTGTGTGTCCCAGCACCATTTGATCACAAACAAAACCCAAACCAAACCCACTGCTGTCAAGTCAATTCCGACTCCCAGCGACCCTACAGGACAGAGTAGAGCTGCCCCATAGGGTTTCCAAGGAGCAGCTGGTGGATTCGAACTGCTGACCTTCTGGTTAGCAGTCATAGCTCTTGATCACTGTGCCACCAGGGCTCCATTTGATCACAACAGGTCATAAAATGGAGAGTCAGTACAAGGACCTTTCACTTGGCCTGTTGGGTCCAGCAACATCCCTAATACCTGAAGATTCCTCCTGAGGTGTCCCCTAATACCATTTTCACAACTTTCTACTTTAACAGGGCTGAGTAACCCAGTCAGAGTGGTGTTCGGGCCTTAACCTGGTTTCATTTTGTAAAATCCACACATGCTCTGTGAAGTGATTCCGTAGAAGCTTCCCACAGCTTCCCAGGAAGGACCCCATTTTTCTCCAGCAACATCAGGATGGGCTACATGAAACGGTTGCCTTTGTAGGTCGGATGTGCTTGCCTCTAGGCAGTTTCACAGGGTTCAGCCTGTCGTGGCCCAAACGGTTTGCCATCAGCTGCTAACCCAAAGGGCTGCGGTGCTTCAGGAGAATGGCCTGGTGATCTGCTTCCATAAAGATTAGGGCCCAGAGAGAAGGCAAAGGGCGGCAGGAGCTGGCTGAACGGACACGGGAAATACAGGGTGGGGAGGAGGAGTGTGCTGTCACATTATAGGGAGAGCAACTAGGGCCACATAACAATGTGTGTATAAGTTTTTGTATGAGAAACTGACTTGAATTGTAAATGTTCACTTAAAGCACAACAACAACAAAAGATTATGGCCAAGAAAACCCTATGGAGCAGTTCTACTGGAACACATAGGGTCACCATAAATGCTCCTTCAAAAGCCCAGCCAGGAAATGCAACTCCAGAAGGGGGCAAAGGTCTTCTTTGCTTTCTTAATTTTCATTTTGCATTTTAAGTATTTTTGTGAGCCATTTCCAGTCTTTCTGGGGAAACGGGTGAAATAAAGCGTGGCCCAGGTGGGACAGATAAACCCCCACACCATCCCGGAGAACTAGTACTTCCCTACTTGCCTGCTAATACCAAGAAATTTCCCAGCACACCTTAGCCTCTCTCTCCCTCCCCACCCCCTGAGTTCATGATGTTGAATTCATTGTATAATTCACCTAATTGACGGTATTGATTGATGGCCCTGTTAAGAGCAGTGTGTTATTGTTGGTACACAAGTAATATTTATTTTATTCTGTCACTGTAATTACAGGCAGTAAATTAAATTAAATATTAAGCATTAACTTAAAATTAATAGGGCAACAAATCTCATTAGGAGAAAAAAATGTAGTATGTAAATTCTTTCCAGAATTTTATCATCATGAATAATGGCTTCATGACAAGAACTGTGCAGCAGAGAAGGCAACGGAGTCTGAAAGAAACAACACTGACGGCTTCTCATTTCAGAGTTAACGCCACACAGTCTGACCTTTTCGGAGTCAAAGGGTGTCTGCCTGACATCCTAGGGGGAACCCCCTGACCCCCACGGCTTTGTTCACTCCCTTCCCCTGATGCTATTCGGGTCCGTTGGCTGAGGTGGCTCTCAACCAGCGCTGGCAAAGATCTGGCTTCCTGCTCCATCTGTCTTCCCAGCTGCACCTGATCTGTCATTTCTGTTTCTTATCTGAAGTTGCCCTGCCCTTAGAAAAACCTATGACTTAGCCCCAGCCTTCACTGGATGAGGGTATTCATCCAAAAGAATCAATGAAAGGTTTTGTCAGAGAGAAAGGGGTACACTTAACTCTCTCTCATTCTTCACTGATAGCTCTTTCCTGGGCGTGACAGGCATACAGGCAGTTCTCTCTGCCTCACGTCCTGACTATAGTCTTCCTCCTTTTTCTCTGACCATTGCACTCTTCAAAATGCTCCGCAAACAAAGAATCTGGGTAGGGCTCCCTGTAAATCCCGAACCATTGCCCTGGTATGGACTGCCTTAGCTACCATTTCCTGAAAAGAAGAAGCCATTAAGGTGTTCCCCCACCACCCATCTGTCCCTTTGTCATACTGTGGTGGCTTGCAAGTTCCTATGTTGCTGGAAGCGAGGCCACCAGTACTTCAAATGCCGACAGGGCCACCCATGGTGGATAGGTTTCACCAGAACTCCCAGACAAGATAGACTAGGAAGAGTGGGCTTGTGATCTACTTCTGTAAGTAAGCCAATGAAAAAAAACTATGGAGCACAAGAGAATATTGTTTGATACAGTGCTGAAAGATGAGGCCTTAGGTTGGAAGGCACTCAAAAATACACCGTGGCTGCAACAATGGACTCAAGCAACAATCGTGATGATGGTACGGAACCTGGCAACATTTCTTTCTGTTGTACGTGAGGTCACCATGAGTCGAGGAGCCGACTCAATAGCAACAAAGGACAACAAGCTGTTTTCAATGGACAGGTCTCCAGTTTGTTCGCTTGCATCTCCCTCTTCTCCTTTACTTTCTCTTATTCCAGAGCAGTGAGCCACCCTCTACTCCTCATGCATGTTCATGCAAGCTTCTCCCCCTCCATGTGCATGGCCTGCCCACGGCTCTACGTGACCTATACACCCTGCAGTCACTCTTCTGTCCAGCTGCCTAACAAACCTTCCTTATTTCCCGATCTGCTAAGTATTTCCTTCCGGAGCTGGAGATTCCCAGAATAAGGCATTTGGAATGCAGAAGGAAATAAAACATAAACTCCCTATGCAAAGTATAGGGCTGAGAGGGAGAGGTTGCAAACAAAACACATTAACCCAGAACCGAGGTGGCTTGGACAATGCAACAAATGCCTTTCAAAAGATTCTCCGTGAGTCCTGTTTGAACACTGTACCTACGTGTTGGATGGAACTAAATAACAACAGGGTCATCCCCGTTTAATGACATTTTCTTTATAAGCAAAATGTAATAGGGTCACAAAAGGCACAGGAAGCAGCCCTCAGATGTAAGCCGATGTCCCAGAATCCTCCCTGACCCAAGAGGCTGTTTCAGGTGAATCTTTTCAGTCAAAACAGTCACTCCTTACCTGATGGTTGAGCCAGGAGCTGGGAATTTCTGGTCGTCCTCGATCTCGCAACACATTGTCCTTCATGCTTTCCACACAGGGATGCTCCCGCACCTTGGAACCAAAGGGAGGCTCATAATCTTTCACTTCTGTTAAGAAAGAAGGCGAATATACGGCCATTGAGAATGGTGTGTGCCATTGGTGGGAAGGATCATGGCGAGATGGCAGGGGGGTACTATGAGCACTGGGAGTCAAAATAAATCTATGATCACTCTTAAGAGCAACTTTTAATAGCTGTCCACTAAAAAGAGAAGGAAGGAATGGTTACAGAAGGAGTCTGGGAAATATTCAATAAATGACGACTGAGTGCTTGCTGTGTGCTAGGTATTGTGCCAACAAGTGAGGACAATAAACAATTAGCATCGCATAGGATAGAATGAAAGATAGAAAACTCTCAAGTACCAAATCACATATGAGGTGAGAAAGGGGAGAAGGGGTAGGGTCAATAGTTTTCTCCAAAGTAAGTAGGATCTCTGATCATTCTCTTTATAATAACCTTGTTCAATTGAGTAAAACTTTCAATAATCTGCCTTTCGCAGACTAAGAACTGAAGACACCTTCAAAGTAAAATGACATGGTGGAAACGGAGGGCTTATCCCTGTGTGTGTTTGTGTACGTTTTTCCCTTTCCTAGAACCTTATTTGCATAATCTATCTTCAGCCTTGCTCAAATACAAAGACTGCCAGGATAGTTTCTTTCTTTATAGTTTTAAATATAGGAAAATTTGAAATGAAGGCCTTCCACTGCCTTGAGACAAACTCCTTTTTTGTGTTCACTTTCACCTTTAAATACCCTTGGTATTTAATCCAAGCTCTATGGTAGCATGATCTGAGTTTTGATTTGCATAATACATATGTCTTCTTTCTTCCATTTCCCTATCTTTCACCAGATTGCCAGTTCCTAAAGGCCCAAGGCAGAGGCTGAGTTTTATATCTTTAAATTCCTGTTCAGTGCCTAAAACCGTGCCTTATACGTAGTAGGCATTTAAGAAATACAAGTTGGGTTGAATTCAGGGGGAATCAGAGAACTGGGAATCAGAGCTGGTTCCCAGTAATGGTCCACTCTGACCTATGCTTTCTCTCATTAAATAAAGGAGCTGAATTCAATGATCTCCATTTTCTCTTCCTGGTTTATCTTGTAATCCCATCTGATCAAATAATATTACGCCCTCATTGTGACATGCCTTGAGGTATGTATAATATAAAATAATAGGAGAGGATATATATATGATATAATATAAAGTGCTCCTTAGAGAGAGCACCAGTCCACTGGCCCTCCATTGCCAAGCTTTTGGCTGCGGTAGCAGATGGGGTTGATGTCCTGTTAAATCCCCGTTACTGAGCCAGGCACACCTGTCCCCAGCTGCATGTGTTGAGAACTAAGGGCTCACACCTTCACTCTTCTCTGGAGGACTGTCCTTGGCTGATGGGAGTTGCCTATCCTGGAGATTCCTGGAACATGGCAGCCTCTAGCCAATGACCAATGACCATGGAGCTTAATTCTCCAGCCCCTTGGCCTCTGGGGTACAATTCACACTCCAGAACTCCTTGTACCAGATTCTGCTTCTAGTGAACCTGGCCTGAGAGGTCAGCCAAAGAAGTGCTTTCTCCTTTCTCTCCAGGTCTATCTCTCAGCTAAACTGCAACATCTGACTGTGATTGCAAAGACACCCTGAGGAGGCCTTGATGTAGCCCCTTCTTGAGAAGCTGAAAGTACTAAACCATCAGCTAGCACAATGCTCAGAATGAGGGAGAAAAATGTTTAAAAAGTATGATCACGATCAGGGGAGGGAAATGCCAGGACTGGAATCAATCCTAGGTATCCATCTCATCGCTGATATTCCTTGAGGTCAAAGAAAAAAATCTCCGTAGTGGAGATTACAACCCAGACCCAATGTATTTCAGTGCAAGTCCTAATCTTCAAAGTCGCATAGAGCACGGCATTTACTTTAATTTTATAATTTCCGTGTGGACCAAAGCAGTTTGCATGGGGAAGCAGGCGGGGTGGGGGAGGTGTTAAGGGATGTTTAGGAGAAGATACCAGTAGGCATCAGGAGTGGGATATTTTAAGATTAAAGAGAAAACATCGAAGGTTTATACAGAAAAAAAGACAAAGGCTATCATCCTTTACGAGAGCAAAGAGAACCCCAACTGGGTTACTTCCTGCTTTTACTAAAACCCTGGAAAGTTAGGAGATTCCCAATATTCTCATGGGATATGTGGCCTGCTTCTGACCTTGACTGGTGGGAGATTTCATATGGAAGGAAGGTCAAAGGTAGTCTGAAGGAAGCTGGCAAAGGGGCTGACTCCCTGAGCCACACAGGGAGAATCTATGAGGTCTTCTGCTCCTCCTAGGTTGAAAGTGCACGTGACTGGGATGGCCCTTTTTGGACCTAAACTTGCAAAATCCAATCACTAAATTTTCATGCCTTACTGTTAAAGCAGTTTTTCAGATTAGGGGTGGGGATGGAGATTGGAAGTATATGCATGTTTTTAAACTGACCTTTCCACAACTCCTGGGAAATGTCATGTACATATTGTATATACAAATTATTTACATAATATATATTTTCCAAAACAGCTACACTTTTGTATTTTTTTATTATAGATTTTTGCAATTTCCCCTTCTTTGCTCTTCTCCCTCATTTTGAATATCTTACTCCTACTCATATCCTTTTAAGTCATGCCTTGTATTGCATATAAAGGAGTCCCTGGGAGGTCCAAATGGTTAAGCGCTCAACTACCAACCAAAAGGTTAGAGGTTTGAATCTACCCAGAGGTGCCTCGGAAGATAGGCCCTGCGATCTGCTTCTGAAAGGTCCAAAACCGAAAACCAAACCCGTTGCCATCAAGTCGATTCTGATTGATGGTGACCCCCGTGGAGCAGTTCTCCTCTGCATGCACGGGGTTGCCATGAGTCAGAATCGGCTTGGATGGTAACTAGTTTTCTTGTTTTTAATGTATATAATAAAGGTGAGTTAATGCTTGGAAGTTTGTATCCATTAGCCTCTCAGTCACAGCTGAGTCTTGGCTTTGCTATTTGATTGTAACAATGATAAAAGGTCAACTACAGGCAGCGTTGCTTTTTATCTTCTTACTGTTCTTGGCCAGTAAGGCAATTCCATCCTCTGGGCCTCCACTGGGACTTGGAGCATGACCATTTATAGACAATATACTGGTGCCATTCCCTCTGGAAGCCATTTCCTAATGGTTCCTCAGTTCTTCTAAGAGACCCTCAGAACATCATGGACATGTGTTTTGACTCGGCAGAAGAAGGTGTCACGTGCATCGGAGGAGCCTGAGCCTGGGAGAGGAGGTAAGAGGCCAAGAAGTACCCCGCGAGGAGGTGGGTATGGATGGCTCTTCCCAGGACGAGATCTCAGGCACCTAAACCCAAACAGCCCCGTGGAGGTGCACAGAGTTGGTGACTGGCAAAAAGGTGGTGGCTGAGAGCTTTGCACACTTCAACTTTCTCCCCATGGTTGCAAGAGCCTAGAGGCTGAGATGTGTACAATACTTTGACAAAATTGCTCAGTCCAAACAGCATACCTTTATCCTATCTATTTATTTTTCACGGAGGCACTGAAATATTTTTATTTCAGGAAAGGCACGTAATTAAAAATATGAAATTTCCAAGTATAGTTACATACAGAAAAGCAAATCACTCCCCCAACTCCAGACCTAAAAATAAAACCCACTACCATCAAGTCGATTCTGACTCATAGCGACCCTATAGGACAGAGCAGAACTGCCCCATAGAGTTTCCAAGGAGCGCCTGGTAGATTTGAACTGCTGACCTTTTGGTTAGCAGCAGTAGCACTTAACCACTAAGTCACCAGGGTTTCCAAACCCAGCCTTACTTTCACAAAAGTGGCTTAGGTGGGATTTAAGGTAATTTAAACTTTTATCACTTATAAACAAGTGCTTCTCAACCTGTTGTGGCATGTCAAGCTGCTATGGAAGTTTCTAAACACCTACTCTCACTTTCTGTGTATCAGCTCACAAATATGGAACAAAGAGTTTAAGGAACGGCATCTACCTGCAGACCACACACTTACAAGCAACGTTGCTCTATATGTTTTGCCAAGAAAGTGAATTGCCTTTTGACAGAGGAAAAGAATACAAGTTATTAAATGTATTTTCAGGGTGTCACATGAGTCAGACAGAGAATGTTGAAGGAGAGTCTTCAGCAAAGTGATCCAACACCCTCGTTTTATAGTCGAGAAAGCTGAGGCCCAGGGAGTGCACTGGATTCCCGAAAGAGCAGTCAAAACCGCTCATCGTGTCACACTCTTACTCTGAGGAAACTGTTTTGCCTTTTTAGACACTTTCAGGTCTTCCCTTCTCCACCAAGCATTTCTGTGAGCTTATTCTCCCCCACCCAAAGTAAGCACAACTGGGACAGTCCCCGGTGCAAACATGGCTGTCACGGGCCCCATGCAACCAGACGTATCCCTCCCTGCCCTGGCTAGACCCCCCATACCTTAAGATCCAAGGAAGAGAGAGCCTGTGGGGGGGGGGGGTGGATGTTATGGTTTGTAATTTCTCAACAAACTATTCCAAAAACCTCTCCTTTGTTACAAAGAGCAGTTACAATCACCTCTTCTTAAATGCTCTTATTTCCCAACATGAAACGCAAATATTCCTTCGTTCTGGAGTTTGGGAAAGTAGGTGGGAATAGTGGTGAAGGTGGGGAAAGAATAAGACTCCGTCAGACTCAGCCAAGGTTGCCAGGAAAGGTAAGGCAGTCTTTTCTAGCGTTCTTCCTTTGAGCATCTGATCAAATGACAATTAGCCTCAGGCCCCCTTCTGTGAAATACAGAAAAAGGAAGTTAAGGGGTGAGTGGGATTAGTTAGTCTAGGCAGAGTCCAGAAAGAATGCTACACCTGGCTAACCTATAATAAGAACCTTTTTAAAAAAATGGGAATTGCTGCTTAGAAAAAAAGCAGAGTTGGACTAAGCTTAAACCAAAAAAAAAAAAAAAACTGTGGCCGTCAAGTCGATTCAGACTCACAGCGACCCTAGGTTTAGCACTTAAAAAAAAAAAAAAAGTACTAAAAATATGCATCAGAAGTGGGGAAATGATTTGTTTTTTTTCTTTTCCCCACCAGCTCCATCATAATTAGATACGAATATTAGGAAAAGGCACTTCAATGTTTTGTGGCTCAGTTCCCACATCCTTGAAATGAGAAGATCCACGTCTGCCCGTCTTCGGCATTACTTAGATTAATACTGTACTAAAAAAAGGCCCAGGGCCGTCGAGTCGATTCCGACTCATAGCGACCCTATAGGACAGAGTAGAACTGCCCCATAGAGTTTCCAAGGAGCACCTGGCGGATTTGAACTGCCGACCCTTTTGTTAGCAGCCGTAGTACTTACTGTACTACAGTTTACGGATTCCTCTGTATTTACCCTTTCCATGCCTGCTGGCCCGCCTCCAAGTGCCGCAGGCTGGGAGTGCTGGGAATGGACCCTCCCAGCCTGCCCCTCTCAGGGACTCTGGTAAAACACAGGGGAAGTCTCACTATTTGAAGAAGAACACGGCATTGGGGTTGGAGGCAGAATCGTTAGCAGCCTGCGTTATGCAGATGACACAACCTTGCTTGTTGAAAAGTGAAGAGGACTTGAATGAAGCGCTTACTTACTCATGCAGATCAAAGACTCCAGCCTTCAGTGTGGATTATGCCTCAACGTAAAGAAAACAGAAATCCTCACAACTGGACCAATAAGCAACATCATGATAAATGGAGAAACTACTGAAGTTGTCAAGAATTTCATTTTACTCGGGTCCACAATCAACACTCATGAAAGCACAGTCAAGAAATCAAATGACAACATGCTGCACTGGGCAAATCTGCTGCAAAAAACCTCTTTCAAGTGTTAAAAAGGTGCGCCTGACCCAAGCCATGGTATTTTCAATCACTTCATGTGCACAGGAAAGCTGGACAATGAAAAAGGAAGACCAAGGAGGAATTGATGCCTTTGAATTATGGTGTTAGTGTAGTGAAGAATTTTGAATATACCATGGACTGCCAGAAGAACAAACAAATTTGTCTTGGAAGTACAGCCAGAATGCTCATTTGAAGTAAGGATGGTGACATTGTGTCTTACATACTTTGGACATGTTATCAGGAGGGATCAGTCCCTGGAGGAGGACATCATGCTTGGTAGAGTGGAGGGTCAACCAAAAGAGGAAGGCCTTCAAGGAGATGGACTGACACAGTGGCTGCAACAACGGGCTCAAGCATAGCAAGGATTGTGAAGATGACGCAGGACTGGGCAGTGTTTCATCCTGTTGTACGCAGGGTCTCCATGAGTTGAAATGGACTCGACAGCACCAAACAACAACACCACCACCAACTTGCCCCCAGAAGCAGCCCTCAACCAAAGACTGATGGGAGTTGGAAGATAAACTCCCCGGTTTCCCTGAGAGTCAGGTGGTGTGACGCTGAGGTGCGTGCTCTGTAAGAGGTGTTTGTAGACGCTGCACCCAGAGTTCCCCAGCAGGATTATACCCCTGTTGCCCACACTGGTAACTTGTTTGATAACACACCATTTATTGGCTTACTTCCATTTCCTGTTTGGAAACCCTGGTGGCGTAGTGGTGAAGTGCTATGGCTGCTAACCAAGAGGTTGGCAGCTCGAATCCACCAGGTGCATCTTGGAAACTCCATGGGGCAGTTCTACTCTGTCCTATAGGGTAGCTATGAGTTGGAATCAACTCGAAGGCAGTGGGTTTGGTTTTTTTTTGGGGGGGGGTCCATTTCCTGCCTCACTTCCCCACTCTCTTAGTGGCATTTCCTGGGATCTCTTCCCAAATAAACTACTTACACTCAAATTCTTGTTCCAGGGTCTGGGGCACCCAACCTAAGGCACGTGGCCACACAGCAGTTAATTGAACCAAGCCTCTGTCTTGCCCTCCCAGACTGCTTCCCAACCAGGGCATACTGAGGCCGAACACCTCAGTATTTCCTTGACTGCCTCAAACAACATCTTTTCGCAGAAACGTCTTGATTTCACTGCTTGAGAACAACTGTCTCTTCCTCTCAACTCCCCTCCCCCTCCCTGCACTACAGTCTTTTCAGCAAAGGAAGCCAAGCCACAGACAGCTTCAGGGCCCTTGCAGCTTCTTTTAATGTCTCTCAGGAGGCTCTTCAGAGAAATGACGCTTGCCTCTCTCTTCCCAGTGTGCCACACTCAGAGAACAAGTCTCTGGGACAGTGAACGCTCTTGCTTTGGAAGGCGGAATCTGGTACACAGCTGCTGTTTTGATTATAGCTCCAACTTAACAGCGCAGCAACGTTGTTGACAGTTTTCCCCAAAGCAGTACCCCTGAGTTTTTAAATCAGCCTTCCAAATTAGACTCCCCTGAAATCTAGGAAAACATAGCGCTTCGTTCCTGGTTTCTCCTCAGGCCTCTCTTTCCCACCCCTACATTTTTTGTTTGTTTGTTTCTCTCCTTCTTTTCTTTCTGGTTCAGTTGCACTTTCTGTCCATCTCCCAAGAATGCAGCAACCTGACAACACACTAAGGAGCCATTCTTGAGGTTCTCTTACTCCTCCTGCTAAGTACTTGCCCAGCTGGCTGCTCGGTGTCAGCCTCTATTCAAAGGCCTGAATGGCTAGGGATTTGGATGCCGGTTTGCTTGTAGGCCAGTGTTGGCTGGGGATGACGCAAATATTGTGCCTGCTATGTTCGCTTGAAGGGGGCCCTGAAAGGGACCCCGCCTTCATCTGCCTCCCACACACACAGAAACACTTGCAGGAACAGCAAACAGACCGAATGCCTGGGGACAGAGATTTCTTTGTAAAAGAGAACCAGTCTCTGGGCCTGTCCTTGCTGAATGGTCATTTCATTATTTTCCCCTTTTTTATAAAACAGTAACACATCAATCGTGTCCTTCTAGTTTGTTCCCTCTTCAAACCACTCTGAAAAGCTTGTTTTCTTGGCTCTTCAGATGATTGAAGGGTCTGAAATAACATTCTCCTGTCATTATCTATCCCCTAGCCCTGTTTTGGAGTCCCTGGGTGGTACAAACGGTTACCATGATTGGCTGCTAAGCAAAAGGTTAGAGGTTCAAGTCCACCCAGAGGCACCTTGCATGAAAGGCCTGGCGATGTAGTCCTGAAAATTCAACCATTGAAAACTCCACAGAGCACAGTTCTACTCTGACACTCATGGGGTCACTGCCACACGACAGGTACTCAATAAATATTTGTTGAGTGAAGGACTGACTGAATGAATGAATGTATCTTTGGTGAAATAAGAAAGTTATTTCAGACTTTAAGGCACTGATGCTGTGACTGAGTCCGTTAGCAGGGATTCACCCAGAGGAGACAGGGAAGTCAATAAAGGAAGATGTTTCAAAGTGAGGCCATCACTGAATGGTGCTCAAGTGTGTGTGACCATCTTAGCAGATACTTTTAGAATGGCTTTGATTTGGGTCAACACCCAGGATGCACACAGTAGAGCTTACTACCCCATCCATAATAATAATGGTAGTCCTAGCTGCTATTTATTAAACATGTTCTCCACTGGTCAGCCAACACTGGACAAGGATGGTTAGGAGCCATGGGCTATGGAGTCAGACTATGGCTTTTATTCCTGGCTCTACAACTTTCCCATTAACCTAAGCCTCAGTTTTCTTATCTGTAAAATGAAGCTAATAACAATACATACTTCAAAGAGTTCTCAGTAGATTAAATGAGGTTATCCACGAAGCAAGTGCTCAGGCAGTGGCAGCTACTATTATTGCTCGGAACTTCCTTCATCTGGATTAAACCCACTTCCACCAAACAGCCTTTCTCTTTTTGACTACTCTGATTATTGGAGCCCTGGTGGCACAGTGGTTAAGAGCTATGGCTGCTAACTAAAAGGTTGGCAGTTTGAATCCACCAGCCGCTCCTTAGAGGCCCTAAGGGGGAGTTCTACTCTGTCCTATAGGGTCGCTATGATCAGAATCGACTCAGTGAAAACAGACTTGGCTCTTTAGTTTATAAAGTAGAATGAGAGCACCATGTAAAGACAAGCCTAGATGTGCAAGCAGGGGTTGGCCTTACCATCCATTCAAAGCGTCTGGGCTTAGCCACAAATAAGGAATAAAGTCACTTACAGGCAGGGAAACTGGAATTTCACATTTTCCCGGGAGACTGCCTTCTAATGCTTAGTATCCTACTTCATTCAGCTAGATGTTCTGTTCCTCCCAATAAATTGGATGGAAAATGAGTTGACTGTTGTAAAATAAAATATTGATCTATCATTCATCATGAAAAGACAAGCATATTCCAGATTCCCTGTTTTGAAACGAGACCATCATTAAGAGTAATTAGATATGTTGTATTTTAAGTCAGAAAAAACCTTAAGGAAAGTCCCTTTACATTCCACTCTTTCTTTAAAAAACAACAAAAACAAAAAACATTGCCGTCGAGTCGATTCCAACTAATACCGACCCTATAGGACAAAGTAGAACTGCTCCATGGGGTTTCTAAGGAGCAGCTGGTGGATTTGAACTGTCAACCTTTTGGTTAGCAGCCAAGCTCTTAACCACTACGCCACCAGGGCCCCAAAATGTTTTCCAAATTCACGTCTAACATCAACTGGAGGGAATTACTGCCTATGTTATTTGCAAGGTAAGAAATGTATCTGCATGTATAAATTTTTTGAAAAATAAAAGTCTGCTTTGTCAATAGACAACAAGCTTCTTGAGGGGAAGGCTGTGTCTTTCCATCTGTGTATCCACAACAGTAAGCATAATGATGACAAAAAAAAAAAAACACATGCTTCGAGGGGCCACGTTAACCTCCAGGCTTTATGTAGCTCCCAAGGGGTTCTTTAAAAATGAAAAGTCTCTGAAATTAAGACTAGGTTAAAAATTTCTTTCTTAAGGTTTCTATGATTTACCGAAAAGAAGGAAATCTAATACTTTTAGTAAAGAATGTCTGCTGTGAACATGGCGCTCTTTTAAGAACTATCTATATGGGCTCAAATTGGCGACAGCAACTCAAAAGGTTAGATAGGAGTCTTAGGGGGGCAGTGAGTTTATGTTAATGGGGGAGGAACAACTCAGAAAAGGAGGGTGAGGATGGTTGAGCAACTTGAATGTAACTGATGTCACTGAATTGTACACGCAGAAACTGACGAACTGGTGTATGATCTGCTTGTGTATATGCTCAAAAGCAAAAAATAATAAATTATTACCAAAAAAAAAAAAGAAGAAGAGGCCAAAGGTTAAAGCAGAGGCTTACTATATGAGTTCACACAATCAAGCAAAGGACTTTCTGTTAGAACCAAACTGAGGACAGATACATAACATTGGTGTTTGCAGCCAGAACGGAGATGGGAGAAACAGGACAGTGGGCTTAAGATCAATCAAAATGAGAATCAGGATGGCCTCTTTCCTGTTCCCCAAATGCTTTCATTTCTCATCCTAAAGGTTATGAAAGGTTTTTTGAGTCTAGCTGAACAAACGAGATCCTGTTCCTTCCTTGGGAAAACTTGTTTATACTGCTTCTGTTTTTAGACCTCGTAAAAGTTGGTGAACTCAGTTCTTCCCCCTTAGCTCAAATTCTTCCATACTCAGCAAATATCAACAGGAAACGGCTTTAGTCATTGATAACAATGGAAGCAGAGAGCTCGCATAGGGCTTAATAAGCTGCAGTGACAGGAAAAGACAGAGACACAATCTCTAGCTCATGTTTATAGAATAGCGAGTTTGAAAGGACAGGAAAAGATTCTGGAATCTAGGTAAATTTATTCCGACAATGAGAACAGCCATCGTCTCTGACACAGCTCATACTGGTCTACGGATTCATTTTGGAACTGTCAAAGCTTTCATGCAGAAAAATATTCTCAGTGGCTGAAACTTGGTTAAACAAATTTCACTGTGCAAGGAAAATTCAAGTTACTTTCAGAACTTCTGAGGAGGAAGAAATCTCATGCAGGAAACAGAAAATACCAGTGTCAGCCAGAACAGAAGTGCCATCCCCATCCAGGGCCCCAGGAAGTAGGCGATGGTTCAGCCAGGTACACAGTGGGAGGGAGTGACCTGGGCTCACCCCAGAGAGTTGGCTAAACATGCTCTGTGTCATGGACTGAATTATGTCCCCCCAAAATATGCGTATCATTTGGGCTGAGCCATGATTCCCAGTATTATGTGATTTTCCTATATGTTAAATCCTGCCTCTATGATGTTAACGAGGGAGGACGGGCAGCAGTTGTGTTAGTGAGGCAGGACTCAGTCTATATTGGATTGTGTCTTGAGGCAATATCTTGAGATAAAAAAGAAAGAAGCGAGCAGAGAGACGGGGGACCTCATACCACCAAGAAAGCAGTGCCAGCAGCAGAGCACGTCCTTTGGACCCGGGGTCCCTGTGCAGAGGAGCTCCTAGTCTGGGGGAAGACTGATGGGAAGGCAGATGGGGAGGGAAAGCCTTCCCCTGGAGCTGATATCTTGAATTTGGACTTTTAGCCTACTTCACTGTGAGAAAATAAACTTCTCCTTGTTAATGCCATCCACTTGTGGTATTTCTGTTACAGCAGCACTAGGTGACACTCTCTGAAAGAAATGAAGCATCAGAGCCAGTAACAGTGCCAACCAAATCCTTCTTGGGCAACCTTTGGGGTTGTTTGGCCCAGTGACCATAAGTAACCAGTTGCTGTGCTGACTCCTGGCGACCCCATGTGCTCCACAGAGTTTTCAATGGCTGATTTTTCAGAAACAGATCGCCAGGTCTTTCTTCCAAGGTGCCTCTGGGTAGACTCGAACCTTCAACTTTTCAGTTAGCAGCTGAGCGTGTTAACCATTTATACCACACAGGGACTTGCCAGCAACCACAGCTATAGACTCCTGGATATTTATTTTATTTTAAAGGTTCTAATCCAATACTAACTCTATGGGGCAGATCTACTCTGTCCTATAGGGTTGCTATGAGTTCAAATAGACTCATTAGAGAAAGGTTTCGTTTTTTTTGGTTTAATCCAGTACTATCATTTTGTTTATTGATTTGCCCCAGTGACCACAGCTGGGCAATTTGAGCAACAAAATAAATAATGATAGTATTGAATTAAAAACCCTCATTGTCGTCAAGTTGATTCCGACTCATGGTGGCCCTACAGGATAAAGAACTGCCCCATAGATTTTCCAAGAAGCGGCTGGTGGATTTGAACTTCCAGCCTTTTGGTTAGCAGCTGGAGCTCTTAACCACTGTGCCACCAGGGCTCCAGTATGGGATTAGAACGCTTAACATAAATATCCAGGAATCCATGCTGACATAAATACGTAATTAAAGGAATAAATTATGAGGATGGTGGGAAAGAAGGGGCAGCTTCCTATTAATTGGCAGAATACCAATTAGTAAATGTAGAAGGAATAAGAAAAATAGAAAATCACCATTAGGTAAACATTACAGTAATAATTGTTGCAGTCAAGAAATAATGATGGAGCCCAAAATTAGTGGGTGAAATTATGATAAGAAACACATCTAGTATCATTACTGTGCAGGTGTTTAGCACCTTTAGAAAGAGGTCAGAGTACCTTCCCAGAAGATATGTATTAATTACAAAGGGAAAACTAGTATCTCCACAGTGTTACAACCTGGCAGATACCACCTTTAACCAAGTGATCAAATTTAAAATCACCAATAATAAGGCACATTGACTTCGAGTGACCCTGATATGAGGCACTGGGAGGAGCGCAACATCAGTTCTGTACTCTTCTGGCCCAAAATGGAAATTTCAATCTGATCATGAGAAAACAGCAGAGACAAAGTGAGGGACGATCTACAAAATAACTGGTCTAAACTCTTCCAAAAGTCAAAGACTCGCTAAGGAACTGTCACAAATTAAAGGAGACTAAGGGAACATGAAGGGAGCCCTGGTGGCACAGTGGTTAAGCACTCGGCTGCTAACCTAAAGGTCAGTGGTTCAAACTCACCAGACACTCCTCGGGAGAAAGATGTGGCAGTTCTACTCTGTCCTATAGTGTCGCTATGAGTAGGAACTGACTCGAGGGCAACAGGTTTGATAAGGAAGCGTAAACATCAAATGCAATGTGGAAACTTGAATTGGATTCTGTTACAGAAAAGGACATTACTGAGGACTTGGAAATTCAAATAAGTATATAGGTTAGTTAAGAGTATTATACCAATGTTAATCTCCTGCTTTTGATGGTTGTACTATGGTTAGGTGAGATGTTAAGATTAGGGGAAGCTAGGTGAAGGGTATGCAGGAACTCCCTCTACTATTCTTGTGACAATTCTGTAAATCTAAAGTTATTGCAAAACAAAAAGTTAAAATAAAATTGGGGTTAGCTTGACTTGACTCAGCATCCAGCCAGGACCAGGTTGGGATGTATACACGTCCAGGGTAATAACGAAGACTCTGACAGAAAATTCTAAGAAGAGTCAGAGAAGAATAAAATACTGTTGACCTCAGCCATTGGGAAAATCAAGGGACAATACTCCCTAAAACAACGACATTTCCCTCTTCACTTCTGCCCATCCTTCTCTATATCTTCACAGTCGCTAGCAAGAATAGCTTCTAACAATGGAAAGGAGATAATGTGCTCCTTGTAGAGAAGACATCAACGAGGCAATCTGGAGAAGCCATGTTCTATTCTGTAGTGTATTTAGAGAGAGCTGATCCCAAATAAAAAAAGGAAAGTAGGGGGCTTCACTTGGGGGAAAAAAAAAACAAGCCAGAAAGACCACCTTGGGTTTGCAGAGGAAAAGCAGGAGAGAAGTAGGTCTCTGAATCAGTCCCAGAGGCTTAACCAGTGAAATGATGGCGTTCCTCAATAAACTCTCTTCACTCAGTTTTTCAAAACCTAAACAAATGTACCCAAACCATTCTGCTCGTTTTGCCCCCCAATAGAAAACCATGTCCATAAGAGTAACTTTTTTCTCATTTCTAATTGTAAGTCTGAAAAGCCATAAAATACAAAAAAGAAACAAAGATCAAACACTTATTTGAATAATATTCTCCATTTGACAAATAGAAATCATTCTAAATAGCATTAGTGTTAATCTCTGGCCAGATATTTAAATATCTGTGGAGGGATGTGTCCTAAAAAAAAAAAAAAAAAAGTAATTACACTTCAAGAATGGAGATACAAAGCTCTGTGTTCCAAGCATGGGTTTCAGATTAAAAACCTAGGCTTTTTAGCATAATTACAAATAGTTCTGGAATGTCTGTCTACAAGCAGATCTCACCTAGCTTTTCATTGTGGAGTTAACTGTTTTGGGACTCCCTGGAACTAGGCTTGAAGAAAGAACATGATATTATTTTGATGGGGCGTCCATGACTGCATGATGATGGTGGTCCATACGTACCTCCCACCGCATTACAGCGAGATGTCATTTCCCAGAGGACCAGAGCCATCGAGTAGACATCGGTCTGCTTGAAGGACTCAACATTCTCCAAATTCATCCTGGATTCAAGGACTTCCGGGGCCATGTATCTTGCAGTTCCCACCTAAAGCAAAAACAGACACTGAGGCCCATCGCTTAATTCCAACTGAAGTTGTACTTTCAAAATACGGCTGATGTGTGTACCCTGTATATGTAGATGATCTTAAAAAAGTCACAGTGCTGCTGTAAATAATGAGACCTACACAGAAGGGGTACACCTACAGCATATGGGGTTATCTTTAAAAATAGGTATTCTTTCCCTGAAAGCCCTTGAAGGGCTATAAACAAAAAAATGTCCAAATCAGGAAATGGTAAGCTCCAGAGCTGGCTTATCTAGCCCCATGATATATGTCATCACATTCTTCAATAACATCCTGACAGATAACCTGGAAGACAATATCGGTGACATTTTAGATCTTTATGTTTGCTTTTGAAAAATAAATATTGTTTCATTCTTGAAACTCCAAGAAGATTTATGGTAAAAATAACAACAATAAGGACCACCATTTTTGATCACTTAAGGACCGCGTCTTAATGTTCTTTGTTTGCCTCACAGCACATTCCAGCATGCTGAGGATGTCGTATGATTTCATGAGCTCTCTAGTGAATTATATGAACGTATTTCCACCGTAAGAGGCCAATTTTGGATCACTCTGTAATTTTAGTGGGCCTGCTGTACAGCATTACCTTGCCTATTAGCCCTGTGCTAATCTCTATGACTGCTCATATACAAACCTGGGATCCATTGTTTCTAGGGAATTGATCACTTAAATGTTTCATATTGCAACATCAAACATGTACAGCTTGATATTGCAACACACACAGCTTGACTAAATAGCAATGAAGCCCCACCTTCCCTGAGGAAAGCCAAGTGAGTCGATTTTACCATTCCAGAGAACATTTCTTATTGACATGTATCAGATCTTTTTCCTTCTCAACAAGTCATTCGATGACTCATGGCTCTGGCACATTAATCTGTCCGTATTTCAATGTGTTTACCTCAACACTGCATGTGTTGCCATGGACACAGAGGGATGGCTGCACAGTGACTGAGTGCTTCCAGAGCATGTCCTCCCCCCTGCTTAGAGAAAATGATGGCACTCTGCTGACTCCACTCTACTCTTCAGCCAAGCTTTCAATGTGCAAAAACTCAGGGCCTCGTCATTCATAAAGGCATATATGAATTTTGGAAATTTCTAATCACTTTTCAATAGCTCCTTAGCCAAAAAAGGTTTGCATCATAATTCATGAAAGTGCTTCAAGAATGGAATTGTTCATTCACTCATTCTATCATTCACTCAACAAAGACTTATTGGCCACTTTTGCTGATCAACACATTGTGCAACATGGCTAATCAAATGGATTTAGGCTTAGACTTCAAGGAGATTACCTTCTAGAAGGGTAAAAAGGAATTTATATAAGTATCAACAGTGCAGAGTAGAAAGAGCCAAGTATACCATAAGAGAGGAAAATCATAGAAATAATATACGGACTGTGTTTGAACACAAAGAAAAATCATTTGCCAATGAGAAAGAAATGAGGGTTGACTCAGGGACAAACATATTTTCTCTGGGTGGGAAAAGACTTGAAGAAATGGGGGGAATGCTGTCCATTAGCAAAGGTACCCTTGTAGAAGAATGGGGACATGCCCGGGGTAGACTCTGTATTTTGGCTAGACTCCCTAGACAATTGTCGAGGGTGCAGGGCATGAGATGACAGGCATGAAATACAGATGAAAAGGTATGGTAGGGCCAGCAACAAGGTAAGGAGGATCCAGGCACCTGTTCTAACTTACCTGCCCACTGTTGGCCAGGTCATCCACAGATAGAGTGGGGTCCAAGTGCAGGGAAAGCCCGAAGTCACACAGACAGCAGGTCAGGTCGTTCTTCACGAGGATATTGGAGCTCTTGAGGTCCCTGTGCACAATGGGCATTTTGGGCCTCCCGCAAGGGGTATGATCACTGTGCAGGTGAGCAATGCCTCGAGCAAGGGAGCTGCCCAGCTTGCGCAGGTCCTCCCAGCTGATGACATGCCTCGTGAGGTACTCCTGTAGGTTGCCCTTGGCATGGAAGGCGGTGATCAGCCAATACTGCTTCCCTAGCTCTGTCTTCCGCTCTTCAGCCGTCAAGAACTGGAGTATGTTCTCATGCTTCAGGTTGATGTCTGAGAAGATGTCCTTCTCTGTCTTCCAGGAGGCATACTCCTCATAGGGGAAGATCTTGACTGCCACGGTCTCGAACTGCTCTGAGGTGTTCTGTTTCAGCTTGGCTTTGTAGACCTCAGCGAAGCGGCCCTTTCCCACCAGGGTATCCAGCTCAATGGGCAGCAGCTCCGTGTTGTGGTTGATATTGTTGGCGCAGGTAGAGCTGATGTCTGAACGGTCATCTTCCAGAATAATGGCACAGTGCTCACTGAACTCCATGAGCTTCCTTGGCTTGCTGGTCTCCCAGGATGGACTCAGCTTCTGCTGTCGGTGAACGCGGTAGCAGTAGAAGGTGATGATCACAGCTATGGCGATACCCAGTGGCGGCAGGAGGCTGACGCCTGTCACTTGGATGATGACTAACAACAAGTCAGGGCTGCTGGTGTTATATTCTGATGTGGAAACAAAACAAAGGAGAGAGGAGTTGGGTTCTGTATGTATATTTTGTATAGAAATGGGTCCACACCTCTGGCATCTATAGCATTTAGCATCTGCATAGTTTTTGTAGACGATATATTGTGAATTTTTATTCCAGGGATGCTAATGTGTACTAGTCTGGTGCTCCTGTCTCTGGCTATCCATTCAATGTCTTATACTCTTCCCTCAAACGTCACCTTAAATGCCGCTCCCTAAGGGAAGCGTTGGAAACCCTGATGGCATAGTGGCTAAGTGCTATAGCTGCTAACCAAGAGGTCGGCAGTTTGAATCCACCAGGCGCTCCTTGGAAACTCTATGGGGCAGTTCTGCTCTGTCCTATAGGGTTGCTATGAGTCAGAGTCAACTCGACGGCAGTGGGTTTGGTTTTTTTTTTTGGTTAAGGGAAGTGTAGGTAGAATTAGAAAAATGTCTTATTTTATATATTCTTATAGCACCCTATACTTTTTCTATGTAACAATTTAGCACAATTCCAATTAAATAACTATGATTCCACTTGCGGGTTTTCGTATCTGTTTCTCCCTACTCTTCTTACTCCCAACAGACTGAGGCCTCCATGCTGGCAGGGACAGCATCTTTCTTCTTCACTATTCTAAACAGCACATGGCACACAGGAAGTCCTCAGTAAATGTGTTGAATAAATGGGTAAAGCATTTGCTGAGTGTTAACTAAGCTCAAAGCATTGTGGGAGCTTTGGGAATACAGCAAGAATGATATGGCTCCCGCCTTTTCAGAACAGTAGCTTATGAAAGTGCAGAGACTGCCATGGTTTTGCCATAGGCTGTTCTTTTCCTGGAGCCCTGGTAGCCCAGTGGTTAAAAGCTCGGTTGCTAACCAAAAGGTTAGCAGTTCATATCCACCATTAACTCCTTGGAAACCCTATGGGACATTGTACTCTGTTCACAGGGTTCCTAAGAGTCGAAATAGACTTGATAGCAAAGGGTTTGGCTCTTTTCTCGAATCCAACTTTCTCTGTTCTGATCAACATCCAGGCTTCCTTTAGACATCAGCTCTGGGCCTGCTGGTGGTGGGGAAAGAAGTCTGTGGGAAGAGTCTCTTTAGAAGTCAGTTTCCCTTATAAAAAAGAAAAAAAAATTTTTTTTTTTTCTTTTCAGTGTGAATGCAACTTACAGTTTCTTAGAATAGAAATATTTAGTTGCAACAATGGAAACACTTCTGCAAAGCTGAATAAAGCGTTAAACAAGGAAATGCAGCTCAGTTCCTGACCCCTGTGGGTAGATGAAGAGAGTCCTTAGCACTAGAAACCAAACTACATTATCTTGTACACCAAGCTTTGATTCATGTGGTTGCCTTGGTTGGCAGCGATTAAGTAGTTTTCTTCTTGGGAAGAAGGACGTGGATGGAAATGTTTAGTGGGCAGGAGACAAGTGAAAGGTAGTTATAGCCCAGCGAGAGCCACATGCTACGCTACCTCCATTAGGCAAGAATGCCGGAATTCCATTGTTTTGTATGCCCTTCACCCTTCCTCAAAGGTACCCATTAACAAGCAGGCTTTATGGTCAAATGCTAGATCTGTTCATTAAACACATCATTATTGAGTGTCTACTATGGGCATGACACCGTCCTCAAAGAGGTTCTAATCCAGTAGAGGTGTTAAGGCATGTACGGAAATGCCTAGCAGTATAGGGCAGTCTGGGATGGGAGCTAACTGGGCGCAATCTATGCGTTGGTGGAGTGGGGAAAGCTTAGAGGAACGTGAAACACGCAGTGGCAAGGATTGCCTTTGAGGTGGTCTCTGAAGGAAGAGAAAAAGCCAGTGAGTGGAAGGAATGTCATGAATGAAGGTGCAGAAGTAAGAAAGTACGATCTATCTGTAGAAGGGCAGTTCTCCCAAATGGACTGCTCTGCACAGTAGGATGGAAAAGAAAGAGATTGAGTAAGTAGCATAGAACCAGACTGAATGTCACAGAAGGGATATGCAGTTATCCAGTTAGCAGCTGGCACCTACTGTAGATCTTTTAGCAGGAAAAGGATGAGAATACAGACCAGGTGGAATGGGGATACCATAATCCCTGAAAGGGAATCACTTACTTCAATCGTATGTGATACCATAACTTAAGGAACATAATGAGAAAGGAAGCTAGTACCATGTCGACTGGGAGTGTTTAGGCTTAACGATTCACTACCTGTTCTTAAAGTAAGTTCTAAGAAGGAAACAGCAGCTCCCATTGACTATATATTCTAGATGAAAACTTTAGGTCTTAATCTACATGATGCCACTAAAAACCGTAAAAGTAAAGCCAACACATCAGAATTTCAGCAACCAACAGGAAAACATCACCATTTAGGGGAAGCTAGAGCAATGCATCAAAAAGAATTTTAAAAAGGGATAAAATTTGGTGACTGGCTCATGAAAACCCAAATTCTTACACAAGCTGGGAGACGTGACTGGGGATAAAGAAGAGGTGGGACTAGGGGTGGAAGTGGAGGTGAAACAACGCAATCACAGAAAGGATTGGAACTGAAAAAGGAAAGAAAAAAAAGCTTTTACAGAGAAGTATGGACTATTTCTGTAGTTCAGCAAAGTGTGAACCTGGAGAGTAAAATTAAGAGGACCGATGAAATGATATTCAGGTACGACCTCAGATCATAGGGCCCTCTCTGAAACTTCTTCTCTGTTACCTGAAGTATTTCAATCAGTATGTTTGCTTGAAGTTCCCACTGGTTTCAATCCACCATGTCCCTAACTCCATGAGCTGTGTTATAATCATAGATCTCTTTGGTTATCTGATTGTTTCTCTCAAGAGAAGGTAAGCTCTGTGCAGGTAAAGGCCAGGCCCCTTTTGATAGACCCAGCACCTGGGACAGGATGGAGCACTTTATGACACTCAAGACCTGTTGGATGTAGAAGCTGAATGAATGACTGACTTTTGTGGGAGAATATTCCTCCCATTTTTATGTTCTATAGCAGGGACTCAAAAAGTATGACCCAAGCGTCCATGGCTTGCTTTTGTATAGCCCTGAGAGGTAGGAATGGTTTTCACATTAAAAAAAAAAAAATTGTTAAAGAAAAAAAAAAGGAGAACATGCAACAGGGATCATATCTGGCCCCCAGAGTTTAAAATATTTCCTCTCTGCCCCTTTATAGAAAGTTTGATGACTTCTGTTCCATAGGTATTATTTTAAAAATCTGTAATAGATTGGCAACATTTTGAAAGACTTCATTTTGGTTCAATGTGAATTTCCTTTTCACACATGGATGCAACATGATTATAACACTTACAATATTAACTGCATAATTACTTAGCTGTGTCTCCAATTCATCAAAGAGCGCAAACACCCAATAAACTTCCTTTATCACTGATAATTTTATTTTATAATTCCTGGTTATATATTAAAAAGCCTCCCATGCTAATTTCTACTCCTTTTCAAAAACCAAAAACCAAACCCGCTGCTGTCCAGTCAATTCCGACTCATACTGACCCTATAGGACAGACTAGAACTGCCCCATAGAGTTTCCAAGGAGTGCCTTGGATTCAAACTGCCGACCTTTTGGTTAGCAGCCATAGCTCTTAACCACTATGCCACCAGGGTTTCCATTCCAGGATAAGGGAAATACAAAAAGAGAAATACCCTGAAGTTTATGTTTATGCATGGATAGAAGAAGACTCTAGAAATCCCCGGTTCAATGTCAGAAACCAAAGTTTTACTTTCCCCTCAAATTTCCTGTGATTTCTCTTTGATAACCTACATGTAAAAATTTTGAGGGGAAATTATTGAATAGCATCAGTCAATCTTGAAACTTCAAAGAGATGATGAAAAAAACTAACAATAGCAAGCTGGCTGAAAGGAAGCTTTGGGATGTGGCTTTATCTAAACACAAGTCACCCACACCCTCCCACAGTATTAACCCTTGGGCTGCCACTCAAAAACCCAAGAGTTACAGGTGCAAGCTGGGGTAGCTCCCAGCATCTCCTCTACTCAGACACCAGGACGACATGTTGCTTTTCATCAACCTCCAACTGTATGGAAACTCATAGACCAAACACTTAGTATGGACCTGGCTGTATGCTAAGTATTTTATGTAATATTTATATTTAATTGACATAAAAATACTATGAGGTAGGTACTGCTATTATTATAAACCCCATTTTATAGATAAGGAGGCTAAAGATCAGATGGTTTAAGCAACTTCCCAAGATCAAAACCTTAAACCAAAGCCAAACCAAACCCATTGCCGTGGAGTCGATTCTGACTCATATCGACCCCAGGCAATAGCAAAACTGATATTCAGTGCAAGCACTGTCTGACTGGAGAGACCCAGCTCTTACCCCTAGGCCAAAATGTGCCTAAAATTCACATTCGTGAGAGCCAATTGAAGATGACTTTATACAATTTCTCAGTTTGATAAAGTGGTTTCTCCCTGGGGGGTAATGATTTTACAACCATCCTTGAAGAAATATTGGTATTTCTTGGATACTGAGTCAAAGGCTACCAAGGGTATGACACACGGTCTCAGGAGCCATATTGAAGAGACTCTCACTGGCCAAGATATGAAAATTTGAGCTTTAGTAAAGTTAAAAAAAAAAAAAAAGCCATGAATGGAATTCAATATTTATGAAAAAAATTCAGTTTCATAATAGTAATAAATAAATAAATAAACAAATTTATCCACTTCTCGGCATAACAGGATGTCAATTCATTATATTGAAAACTAGTATATAAGTGGAAATATCGAGCTTAGGCAAAAGGTAACTTATCTTGCCTTTTCCATAAAAACCATACTGCTGAGTAACCAAAGTATTAAAGGAAGTATCTCTTTATTCAATTAATCTAGCTAATAAATGAAAACAAATTGATAGAAATAGAGTAATGCTTTTTTACAACTCCTAATGAATTAAACAGAGCCCTGCTGGCAGAGTGGTTAAGAGCTCGGCTGCTAACCAAAAGGTGGGCAGTTTGAATCCACCAGCCGCTCCTATGGGGCAGTTCTACTCTGTCCTATAGGGTTGCTATGAATGGACTTGATGGCAGTCAGTTTTGTTTTGTGTTTTTTAAATGAATTAAATGGATATAGGCAATGGGCATCGATGTCGATAATATTACAAAGCAAGAGACAATCAGACACTATTACCTCCTGATGAAGGAACATAACCCTGGCTATAGATGTGCCAAAGGGATAGAACCTGAGTCTGCTGAAGCCTCTGAATCCAGCTGCCAACTTGCAGAAAGGACAGAGGACAGAGGACAGCATTGACCTGCACCATAAGCAAGCAGTCAGCAAAATCCAGACGACAGAACAATTCAGGCCAAAGGTTCTTTAACAGATGCACTGTAAGGACAACAAAGAAATGGGCTGGCGCAGTAGATTAAAAGAGGCCAATAGTACATCAGTTGACTTACAGGTTTTTTTTTCTTTAATGGTATATCAAAGGAGCCCTGGCGGTGCAATGGTTAAGCACTCTGCTGCTAACTGAAGGGTCAGAGGTTCGAACCTACCAGCTGCTCCATGGTAAAAACGACTTGGCGATCGATTCCAACTCATAGTGACCCTATAGGGCAGAGTAGAACTGCCCCCATACAGTTTCCAAGGCTGTAAACCTTTATGGAAGCAGACTGCCACATTTTTCTTCCACAGAGTGGCTGGTGGGTTTGAACCACCAACTTTTTGGTTAGCAACAGAATGCTTTAACCACTGTGCCACCAGGGCTCCTCTGTAAAGACTAGAGCCTAGGAAAACCTATGAGGAAGTTTTATTTTGTCATAGAGGGTCACTCTGAGTTGAAACTGACTCGACAGCACATAACAACAATAACATAGTACATCAATTTACAATATTAAGAAGACAGATAGGCAAGGCCTGGTGGTATAGTGGTTAAAACCTTGGCTGCTAACCAAAAGGTCAGTACTTCAAATCTACCAGCTGCTCACTGGAAACCCTACGGGGCAGTTCTACTCTGTCCTATAGGGTCGCTATGAGTCGGAACTGACTCGACGGCACCTAACGACAACAACCAAAGCTAAACTATGGTGTCTACAGATGCACACTTAGGTGATAAAACCATTTTAAAAACCTGAAGGAAGTGATAACTATAAAAGCTGGGAATAGTGGTCACTTTCGGAGGGAGGAATGGGGGCCGTGATGCGGTTGGGGAACATGCCAGTGCTCCTAGGGTGGCTGGCAAAGCTCTATTTTCTGCCCTGGACAGTGGTTACAAGCCCTTTATTTATGATTTTCTGTACCTGTTTTAGTTTGGAATAAAAAAAATTTTTTTAAAGAAAAGAGAAAGATTAGAATAATAATTTAGGAGACCATGCCTTGCTCCTGGGCTAAGTATATCGTTTCAGATACCCTTGGGGAAAAAGGAAAAGATGACAAGAAATGAACTTTTTTTTTTTCTGAGCACACGCTATATGCTAGAAACTTCAAACATTTAATCTTGTTTGATACTCCAAATTCCCCTTCCAAGTATTAATCCCATTTTTGAGGTTAAGAAATTCAGAGTTACGGGTGACCCACTCAAGAACAGCCAGCTGGCTAAGCAGCGGAGACCGTGTTTTACCAGGTCCGAGGGGTTCCAAAGCCTGTGTCCTAGGCATTCTACCAAGCTGTCTCCCTAGCAATGAAGCCAGAGGTTTATTTAATAATTCTGAAGTTTTTCTGTGTTTCACACAGAGAGACCAGGCTTAGTTGTACATAACGAGCCATTTGCAAAGGTTAGTGTTTTTATAAATATTGTTTTAAAGACAAATGTCAAATTCTTTTTTTTTTTTTTGTCTCTCAAACATAAATGTTAGTATGCCATGAAAAAAATTCAAACTGGCAGAAAAACTCCAGGGGAAATCCCATGGCATAACTTTGTTTGGTGTGACTGAAAAGTAAACAAGTTGTTTTATAACACACACACACCACACATACACAAAATACTAAAATCATTGTTGTCCCCAGCAGCTTTCAGATCCTTTGCTATTCCCCAATCCAACACTGGTTTCAAAAAAGAACTTAAAACTAGATTTCTGTAATTCACAACTCTAAATGAAGGTAATACTGTGAAAAACACAGTAAAGTACAGCCCACATACTAAAAAGTACGTAAGTTGACTGCGTACAGCGTCTTGATAAAAACTGTATCAGCACAGATACATTTGATCTTGGGCTCCTGCCTTAATAATTGAAGTAGCTTGGCAATGCCTCCACTCAATAAAGCAGTTTTGTGTAAAAAATTTACCAAGGCATTAATTTACCTGGACAACAGAAATGGGTAGAATAGATTGTTTTCCTCCTACCTTGGTGTATTAGTATACTAACAAACATCACATAACAGCTAGATAGATTCTTGTGAAGCTGACAGCAATACTCTAACCACAAAGATTTTCTCACGCAACATGTTCATCTAAGGTAACAGGATATATATGCAACTGGTCAAGATCCAAAGAAGGAGCCTGTGCTAAACGGAGATACGCTGGGGGCAGGGGGAGAACTTCCTGATTTAAGTCAATATGTTAATTACAATATTGAAAATAGCATTCATTTATTGAGCACCTACTAAATGCCAAGCAATGCATTTTACACAAGGTTATTTTGAATCCTTGCAGCCACACTACCGGCTATGTATTATTTTTCCCATTTCACAGAAATGGAAACTGGGAAAAAATAAACATAAAGCTAGCAGGGGTCAAAGCAGACAGCCTTATGTGGAAGTGAGTGGTGGGCAGAGAGTCACTGAAGAGGGCTGCTTATGGTAGCTAGCAGGAGCTCAAGGCAACATAGGGCTCAACAGGAAAATTCAGAGAAAGGAAAAGATTATAGAGCCAAAGAAAGCAGAGAGAAGGAGACAGTAGAGATAAAGCAGAAATGAGTGAGATAGAATACAAAGATACATGAGGGAGAGTTGGTACTGTACAAAGACTAACAACACACAGGCTTTTAGTGAGACTGTTAATGGGGCAAAAAGAAAAGGCCCAGAGGAGACACAATTACAGTGATGGCAAAGACTTAAAAGATAAGAAAAATCTCATGAAATTTTTTGGTAATAAAGTTGAAAACGGAGACAACTGTGGACAAAATTCTAAAATCATATTAACTTACCAAAATCAATCCAAGAAGAACCATGAAACCTAAATAATCTTACAAGTATTAAGGAAGTTGAACGAGTAGCTTAAAATAAGGGGCCTGGTCTGTTCAAAGTCAAGGTCATGGAAAAAAATAAAACAACAAGAACAACATTAAACAACATACACACTAAAGAGGCAAAACAACCAAATACAATTTGTGGTCCTTGACTGGATCTGGAATTTATGCAACAACAACATCAACAATAAACACCTGGCTTTGAATATGGACAGACAGATAGAAAGAATGAACAAGAATGTGGTGAAGTGTTAACACATCATGACTCAAGACAATGGATGTACAGGCGCTCATTGCATTCTTTCAGCTTTTCCAAAGGTTTAATATTTTTTCAAGGAATTTTTTTTTTGGAGGACTATTTGAAGGAATTTCATATATACTCTTCCAGACAACAGGATAAGTGTACTATGTCCCAATTCATTCTTTGAAGATAGGGCAAGCAAAACCAGACAAGAAGTTTGTGAAAAATCTCATCTGTGTACAATGATTCAAAAAACAAATCTAAATAAAATCGTAGCAAGGCAAATCCAGCAGAGGATTAAAAAATAAAAAAGAAAGCAAGACCAGATTACCAGGAAAATATGGTTTAGAAAAAACAACAACAACAAAACTGCCAATGTCATTCCCCACATTAGTTTAAAGAAGAAAAACTGTATAATTAATCCAACAGACACAGAAAATCTACATGATAAAACTAAACATCCCAATAAGAAATATACATTAGTAATCTTCAGCAAACATTATTCCAAGGGGGGAATGTTTAATGCAGTCCTCTGAAAAACAAGAAAAGGATGCCTTTGCCAACTGTAACTATTTCTATTCAATATGAATTAGATAGGGGTCCTAACCAGCACAGAAAGACAAAGTGAAGAGATCTGCCTTACAAGATAAGAAGTTTTATAAATCTATGGTAATTAAGACAATGTGGTATTGGTACAAGGATAAACACATTAGAACTGGAATCCCTACCTCACATTATACACTCAATGAATTACTTCCAGATGAATTAAGGATTTAAATATGAAAGGTGAAAACTTTAAAATCTCTAGAAGAAAGTCTAGCAGAGTATCATTTTGACTCTTTTTTAGGGAGGCTCATAAAGAAGATAAGAAAGGTATTAACCATAACAGAAGAAATAGATAAATTTGATTACAAAACTTAAGAATTTGTCAAAGACACAAGAAAGTGAAAACACAAGCTACAAAACAGGAGGTGATATTTACCATATATACAACAGACAGGAGTAAGTACCTAAATACATAAAGAACTCTAACAAATCAATAAGAAAAAAGCAAATAACCCAAAAGATAAACTGGGCAAAAACACAGTTCAAAACAGAATCCACGCAACGTGAAAGAGAGATGAAAAAGATGCTCGGTCTCACTAGTAATCGGGAAAATACAAATCAAGACCACAAGGAAATAATATCTTACACCCACATATACATTACATACATGCTTTTGTATATTTGGAACATACACTACACATATTCTTTAGCATATTTCTAACGTAATATTAAAAACAGAAAATAAAGGAAAAGTTAGCCCATGCATTAAGTTACGTTTTTACCAAGGTCAGGTATATGCACACTGGGAGAAAAAAATAACAAAAGGAATTGTACAGTCAGTTTAAGCCTAATTTCACTTATAAAAAATTAAAGTATGTCCCATCCTTTAAAGTTTTAAACAATAGCCCATAGAAGAAACGTACATTCAACTCGAAGTGTTTGAAACTGATTCTCTTTTATGTACTCAAACTCACTGTATTCCCTAAAGGGTCTTATTGGTTATTGGTTCTTCCTTTGCCTTAACAAGGTGATAAACAGAATCTACTTCTGTCTCATCTTGCCTGCTTCTTGGACACTTGTTCTCAATGATTCCTGGACTCCAGGTGTCACTGTGCTAGCTCAGCCATTGTATCAACAGATTCACTCACATAAGGCATATTTTCTGATGATATAATTTATATTTAAGGGATGACTTAGATATTGGGATGAAAGAGAGGTTCTCGATACTCGAAGTACTTTTGTTTTCAGTCAGCAACTACTATTTCCAAAAAGACGAACACAATGAGCGTTGTGTTAAGACAACTGACTTTGAGAGTTTTTAACCTCATTTTCCTAGACATGCTGGAATCATTTCTCTTTGCCGTGCTGGGTTTGATGACTGAGATTTTTTTTTTAATTGTACTTTAGATGAAGGTTTACAGAACAAACTAGCTTCTCATTAAACAGCTAGTACACATATTGTTTTATGACATTGGTTACCAACCCCAGGACATGTCAACACTCTCCCTTCTCAACCTTGGGTTCCCTATTACCAGCTGTCCTGTCCCCTCCTGCCTTCTAGTCCTTGCCCCAGGGCTGGTGTGCCCCTTTAGTCTCGTTTTGTTTTATGGGCCTGCCCAGTCATTGGCTGAAGGGTGAACCTCAGGAGCGACTTCACTACTGAGCTGAAAGGGTGTCCAGGGGCCATGCTCTCAGGGTTTGTCCAGTCTCTGTCACGATGCCTGAGATCTAACGTCACTTTATCTCCCTTCAGTGATGTAACAGGGCATTCTGCTAAGGCAACCACAGTCACAATTCTGAAGTCCCTACTGGTTTTGAAAGAAGACTTCTCTTTAGCATTCTGAGACAGTATTACTCAAAGCGATATGCTGTCACTCATGTGACTTCACCTCCAAACCACTCTATCTCCAGTCATGACAGTGAGCTGAGATCCAATTTTATGACTGCCTCAATGCACACACTTTCAAATGTCTTTTCCTGAAAAACTGAAAAAAAATGAAATAAAATAAAAAGCTCTAGACTTAAACCAGTAGTATTTTGCCAGACAATAGAAAGCTCAAGGAATAATCAAAATAGACCCTGAAATGTAAAATTTTACAGATGTCATTCTGTATATTTAGGGGCAATACAACTTTTTTTTTTTTTTGATAACTTGGGGCTCTGATTTTAGGAATGGCTTTGCTATTTCCTGACCACGTGATTTTGGGTTTCAGTTTCTTCATCTGTATAATGAAGACAACCCAGAACCAACCCTATTGGGTTGTTGTAAGGATTATAAAAATAATGTTAGACAAGCTATCAAGTATTGCACCTAGAAGACAGAAAATGTTCAATACATTTAAGTTATTATCTCATGATAAATGAAGTATCTTAACAAAAGATATTTTCATTAATAACATTTCACAAATTTCCAGACATATCCTTGACCTTGTAAAGAATCATTAAAATAAGTAAATGACCTAACCGTATGTACTCAAGCTGTTTTGTTTTTGCCTCTTTTTGCAGTGTGTCACATGATAATGCTGTTTTCTCTTTTTATCTCAGGGTAATACCTTTGGGGGTTCATCCAGCCTCAATGGCTCCAGAAAGTTTGTATTCCTTTGAGAATCTGAAATTCTGTCCCTCATTTTTCCCCCTTTCAATCAGGATTCTTTGATTACAACATTTCATAGTGGTAGCTGGGCACCATTCAGTTCTTCTGGTCTCATGGCAAAGGAGGAAGTTGTTCATGGAGGCAACCAGACAGGCAGGTAATACTGTTTTTAAAGAAACCATTTTCCCCCTTGACTACTTGAGCTGCAGGATTCTCTTTCTTGCAAAAGTGAAACAATACAACCTTATCAGATGTTAAGTTTAAGACAACATATATTGAAGGGTTTGAAGTGAAAAGCAATACGTTAGGAGGCTGTGTTGTTGTTGTTAGGTGCCGTCGAGTCAGTTCTGACTCATGGCAACCCTAGGCATGATAGAACGAAACACTGCCCAGCTGTGCACCATCCTTGCAATCATTGTTATACCTGAGCTCATTGTTGCAGCCACTGTGTCAATCCATCTCGTTGAGGGTCTTCCTCTTTTCCACTGAGCCTGTACTTTGCCAAGCATGATGTCCTTCTCCAGGGACTGATCCCTCCTAATAACATGGCCAAAGGATGTAAGACGCAGTCTCACCATCCTTACTTCTAAGGAGGCTGTGGAGGCGTTCAATCTGGCTGTGCTGACTAAAGGAGGTGTGTGCTTTTTTGGTTGTCTGGTTTAGTTTTGTTCATTGTTTTTCCAGAGACATAACTCAATTGAGCCATATATCGAGGAAAGTTGGAACCAGTTATTTAAAAAAAAGATTAAAAAAAGAAAAGGTACTCTTGTCTTCTAAACATTCGCTGGATATATTCCAAGTGTTGATTCAACAGGCAAAGAAAGAGTTACTGAGTGCCAGCACCGTGCCAGGCACAGTCAGACACAGTGGGATCCTTAGAAAGGAAGTCAAAGACTTCATTTGGAACAAAACAAACTGCCTCAAGAAGCCCTGGTGACATAACGGTTAGGTGGTCTGCTGCTAACCAAAAGGTTGGCAGTTCAAACCCACCCAGTGGCTCTGTGGGAGAAAGATCTAGCAATCAGTTCCCATAAAGCTTACAGCCTAGAAAAACCTTACAGGGCAGTTCTACTCTGTCACATGGGGTCACTGTAAGTCAGAATCAACTCAAAGGCACCTAACAACAGGAACAACAACAAAACAAATGGTCTCTTTATTCTATTGCCTTCCATATCCTTAACCAGCCTTCCTTCTATTCTCCCCCCACATCATACACAAAAAAGTCCCATCATAATGCATTTTATGTATTTATAAAATCTGCTTTTTCTCTGGGGATTTGAGAGTTATTGCTGATACTTTCTGCATCTTCAAAAATGTCAGTGGCATGATGAACAAAGGATGTCCTGGCACCTTGCTATTCATCCTTCAAAGCCTGTTCCCAGATCAGCATTACTGGCATCACCTGGGAACTGACGGGAAACACAGACCCTCAGCCCCGACCTAAACTTGTGGGATCAGAACCTGCATTTTTAGAAGTTCCCCAGGTGATTCTTTCACACATTAAAGTTTGAGAAGCACTGCTTTGGCAAAAACTAGAATATGTTCTTGGTACCCTGCCAAAGACAGGCTTCACTCTAACAAAGACAATTCTTGGTGGAATTGTTTGCAAAGCCCAGCACAATTGTGTTTAGCACTAGCCAATGAGAAACTGGTCCATGAGAATTTTCCAGTCAATTAACTAGGAGAGGAGTGTAGAAGGAGATAGAATTCCCCATCCATCATCTCAATAGAAAGCAAACAATTAAGTGCCAGCAAACAATAACAAATCATTTTAATAAAATAACAGAGGGACAGTGAGCCAACCGGGCATGCAGGATTGAATTTGTCTTCCAGCATACTGGCGATATAGTTTGACATTCTGGGCAGATGCAAGAATTTTTTTTTCCCCCAAAATGATGCAAGAAATGTCTTCACTCTAATCCATGTAATTGTTTTATTCTAGTTGCACATATTCAAAGCTAAGCTATTCCCCCACCTCTTCCATCACATTCCACAATCCCCTTTGCATTATTTCCTTCTCGCTTCTCGTCCCAAAAGAAGGGCCGTACATATAATCTAATCTGGTGCGGCAACCTCTTAGGGAATATTCCTGCGATAAAACCTCTGGCTGAAAGTTTACAATGCAGGGATGTCACTCTATAAATCAGTCCATTCCATAATCTAATTCCAATCCGTCTATGAGGATATTCTATATTAAAAAAAAAAAAAAATCCTCACAACTGGACCAATGAGCAACATCATGATAAACAGAGAAAAGATTGAAGCTGTTAAGGATTTCATTTTACTTGGATCCACAATCAACAGCTGTGGAAGCAGCAGTCAAGAAATCAAAAGATGCATTGCATTGGGTAAATCTGCTGCAAAGGACCTCTTTAAAGTGCTGAAGAGCAAAGATGTCACCTTGAAGACTAAGGTGCGCCTGACCCAAGCCATGGTATTTTCAACAACATCATACGCATGTAAAAGCTGGACAATGAATAAGGAAGACCGAAGAAGAATTGACGCCTTTGAATTGTGGTGTTGGCGAAGAATATTGAATATACCATGGACTGCCAAAAGAACGAACAAATCTGTCTTAGAAGAAGTACAACTAGAATGCTCCTTAGAAGCAAGGATGGCAAGACTGCGTCTTACATATTTTGGAGATGTTGTAAGGAGGGATCAGCCCCTGGAGAAGGACATCATGCTTGGCAGAGTACAGGGTCAGCAGAAAAGAAGAAGACCCTCAACGAGGTGGATTGACACAGTGGGTGCAACAATGAGCTCAAGCATAGCAACGATTGTAAGGATGGTTCAGGACCGGCCAGTGTTTCGTTCTGTTGTGCATATATATATATATTCTTTGTACTAAGTCAAATGGTCTCTCTGTCATTTCCACTTTTTGGCCCTCAAGCTACTCTCTAGGGCAAAAGACACGAAAATGATTTCTTCTTGTATAGGGTAGAAGATCTCCAACTCTTGTTAGACCCTTCACCTGTCCTCCTAAATCATTTCTTTTCCAGGATGAACATCTCTAGTTCCTTCAATCACCCTTCAAAAGACGTATTTATCAGACCCTAAAACCTGATATATTTATCAAAACCTAAAATCTACCTGCTCAGCATATAGCAGGAACCAAAAAAAAATGCCAGGTCCTCTTTCCTAAGTAGAAATTGATCTGCTTTCTGAAACCACTCTTGCTATTCCACGGGCTTCAGTACTTGGAGAGCAGCCTGTGTGGCCACAATGTTGGCACGATTCTCACCTTCTCTTCCTACAAGTGCAGGTTAAGACCATTGCTTGTTTGTTGTGTTGTAGTTCTGCTTTGACTCTCTCGGATCACACTGGTTTCAGCATGACCTTAACTCTAAACGCTTAGGTCCTAATCACGTAAACAGGTGCCAAGCCAGCTTTGTGATAAGCTGTTCCTCTGCCATCCATCTTTGCACCTACATGCCTGACTTCATATTTATCCATTAAGTTTCATATTGCTGGCCATTTCAGGCAATTAAAACCCTCTTTCTGCTTTTAATGTGTGAGGCATCCTTCACGTTCCTCTTTGGGACATAGATTATTGCTGCTTCTGTTACTGTGACTTTAGAAGGAAGGCAACCAACAGATGCCAAGAGCCTCCATGGACAGAGCCTCAGGCCTGATACGCAGTCTTTGGAGCAGAGTTTTATTGTTTTCTACTCTGGTATGGTGCTCAGACCACTAGCCATTGGTTTTGTTAGGATCCCCCATCTACCCTGATCCTTCTTCTCTTCATCTGGCTGCCTGTCTAGATTATATTTTCTACTCTGTATAAACAAAAAAACCAAACCCACTGCTGTCTAATTGATTACACTTCATAGCTACCCTACAGGATAGGGTAGAACTGCCCCATGGGGTTTCCAAGGCCGTAATCTTTATGGAAGCAGACTGCCATATCTTTCTCCCGAGGGTTCGAACCATCAACCCTTCTGTTAGCAGCTGAGTGTTTAACCATTGTGCTACCAGGGCTCCTTCTACTCTATCTAGGGACACTTTATGTTCTCAAGAGAGTGGAAAGCATAAACACATTTCTTGAGTTATTGCAGTGTCTTCTCCAACAGGGAGACTGCTTTGGAAAAGCACATTAATTAGTCACGCTATCAATACATATCAGGTCACTGAAACACATCCTCATGTCTCTTCTCACTTTCACCGTGAACCACAGTCTTCTGAAGTTCCATGCCAGCTGGTATCTCCACCTCCTTCAAGTACGCACTGCCGGCCTCATGCTCCCTCCCTCCCTCCCTTGTCTTTGCTAAGGCAGCGCCATTCCTTAGGTCTGCACCTAAACCGTGCCACCCAGCTCTTCATTCACACTTTAAGGTTTAAAATATATTTTCCTTTAATGTGTAATTTCATCAGTCCTAAAACCTAAGACGCCTATTCCCAACGAAGGCCTCGGGTTTCATTCAGAAGTAATTGCTTGTAAATTGTAGAAAGCACACGAATGCCTCATATTAAAAAAAAAAAAAAGATCCCCTTATTCCCCAGGGATAGGGTAATACGGTGCTTTTCTTCTCTAACCCCAGAAGGCTGAATTACAGCTACTTCCTGTGGTTGTTGCTATTCTCTAGTTGTCACTTTCCCTTCTCAGGTTATACCAGAGACCCGATGAAAGATATAAAAATATTTGGCAGAACAAACAGTCTTGAATCAAGTGGTTCCCAGCATCGGTTGCATATTGGCATATCTTGAAGATTTAAAAAAAAAAAAAAAATCCTGATAACCAGGCTCCAGACCAATTAAACTGGAAACTGCAGGGATAAGACCCAGTTATGAGTTATTTTTAAAGCTCCTCAGGTATTTTCAATGTGCAGCCATGGTTGAGAACCAGCACTTCAGCCTGATGAAAGAAATAGGTACAGTATGTTGAACAGGACAGGGCCTGGTGAACAAAAGGAATTTTAACGACTAAAATTAGGATCAATTGTTTCTTGACATCAAAAAATAAAAACGCCTGTTGCCATTGAGTCGATTCGACTCATGGCGACCCTATATATGATATTATTGGCATTAGAACCAGCTATATTGTAATGAGACAACATGAGGTATGCCAAAATGAGAATAATAATAAAGAAAAAATGAAGGGTTTCTTTAAAGTTAATGTTAGTTTTTTTTTTTTTTTTAAATAGGGAGAAATAGCTGCTGGCAAAGTTGAAACTTTACACTATGAGCAACAGGCAGGAGTAATTTGAGGATCAGAGAAGTTTTCCAAAACCAAGCCAGCCAGATGTTCAGCTGGTGGTAAACACAGATTCCAGAGCTTGTGATGGTCAGAAATGAAAGTCATTTCATGGTGGTCAGCTAGGTCCCTGTGTGTCTTTCCACTAGAGGGACCTAGGATACTTGCAAAGTAGCAAAAAGAGTCTCTGTTGACCCTTTTCACCATCACCTACCCATGCGGGTATATGGAAGAGACTGGAGTGCGCAGGAGGAAGAAGGCAGTTCATGGATCCACCTGGGGCTCCCTAAAAGCCATCCTCAGTGGTCGCCTTGTTCTGTTGGCAACGCACACCCAGTGGGTAGAATCTGAGACAGTCTGTGTCCATACGGGATTCAACTCTGCCATGATTCACAAGAGAATGTGGTCCCAGGGTATAAACATATGCAACCAGCAACATCTGGCCTCAGTGCGTCTTTGTTTACTTTGCTGCTTAGAGGGGAAAAAAAATCTACAAAAGAGGGTTGCTTTGCTTTAAACACCTCACATACATTCTAAGCTTCGCTTGACTGAGTCACAGTGCCCTCTGGCACGCACAATCTTTATTATTTCCTTGGCCAGACACGGGCCGGATGCATGGATTGAAAGTATGCTTTCTCACCTAAACTGCTCACAGCTAAAGGCTGCTTTGGCTCTGAGTCATCACCTCAAATAACCGATCTCTTTTCCCAGGAATGAGACCAATGACTTCCATCCATAATTGTCTTCCTCTTCTAACAGCCCTGCTCAACCCTAGTTCCACACTTTCTGCCCCCTGCATTTAGACCAGAAAGTCAATCTGGTTTGTTTCTCTAAAAATGCACAGCTGGCAAGATGGCTATTTTGAGGATCAAGTTCCCAGGGCAAAGGCAGCACACCCAGGATGCCCTGGGGCTGCCAGAGCCCCATGTATTCTTCTTCAGTGAGAAATGCTAGCACTGTTCCCCAGGAAACCAGCTACCTGATGTTGGAGCAACAAACACAAAAGGAGATTCGAGAGAAAGGTGGCCAAATTTCTAAGTCTGGCCTGACTCAGAAACTAACACATGTCAACGAAGTGTGTAAGGCATGCGGTCAATACCCAGAGTGGGTCTGCTGGATGGCGGGCAGCAATGTCATGGAGGTCACTGTAGGTTCTGGGGGGAACTGCTGGCTGAGATGCTCTACTAGCAAGCTAAACACAGACAGGAAACCGAGTGTCTGATACTGTAAAAAAATAATTTGTCTTCCTGCCAGAGCTAGGCATGCAAACTAAAGAGGCTGTTTTCATTTAAAAGATAGTCCACAACAATGAAACAAGAAGGAATGAAACTTTGCGGCTAGGAGTCCTCTTCTCCCTTCTCTCTTCTCAGCTTAGAGAGTGCCTATCACCATGCTACCTGTGTAAGCCTGCACACAGCTTGCGGCTCAGCCAGGAACACAGTGCCGGGTACAGCCCGCATCTGATGGCTGGCTTCCCTATTTAACCACCTATGTTGAACTTTGAGTCAGAAGTGGTTTCTAGAGTCGAGGTTTCTAAGCTACATGGCAATTAGATATAACAGATGCATTTACTTATTAGTTCTTGCTCCATCCCTCCCTTTCCACCCCAAAAAAGATCTGATGCAAACCTACAGATAACCCACTGCCATCGAGTCGATTCTGACTCATAGCAACCCTATAGGACAGAGTAGAACTGCCCCCATAGAGTTTCCAAGGAGTGCCTGGTTGATTTGAACTGCCGACCTCTTGGTTAGCAGCCGTAGCACTTAACCACTATGCCACCAGGGTTTCCAACCTATAGATACATAGAGTGAATAAGATAAAAACAGGAGCTGGAATCAAAATAAATGGAATGTGAATGTGGGAAAACAAGGCAAACCAGGGGTAATATTAGTACCCAAAATGTATGCCTGTATATTTGTTCGAAGTATGACTCAGATTTGACTCTAAGCTTTTGTAACATATAATGTCGAATGGAAGAAACATAAAAAACACTAAAAACTCTATCAGGGGTCAGCATGAGGAATTGGAATACAGCCATGTTTCACCACTTACCTAGTGTCCATTGCTGTTTGGGTGCTACCATACAAGGCTGAGTAAGAAAAAAAAAACAAAAAACAAAACCAAAAACCAAACCTGTTGCCATTGAGTCAATTTTGACTCTTAGCAACCCTATAGGACAGAGTAGAACTGCCCCACAGTGTTTCCAAGGATCAGCTAGTGGATCCCAACTGCCGACCTTTTGGTTAGCAGCTGTAGCTCTTAACCACTGCATCACCAGGGCTCCACAGAGTTGAGTAGTTAGCTGCAACAAGGACCACATGGCCTGCAAAGCCAAAAATATTTTTTATCAGGTCATTTCTCAAAAATGGATCCCTGGTGGCACAGTGGTTAACAGCTACAGCTGCTAAGCAAAAGGTGAGCAGCTCAAATCCACCAGCTGCTTTTTGGAAACCCTATGGGGCAATTCTACTATAGGGTTGCTACGACTCAGAATCGACTCAGTGGCCATGGTTTGTTTGTTTTTTTATCAAAAATGTTTGCTGAGCCCTGCTCTTTATGCTTTTCAGGTCCACAAGGTCAGGAACAAAGAGAGCTTCACAAGGAGAACAATCCTTTTAAGAACAAGAGCTGTGAGAAATTTCTCCAGGCTTCCTGATGAAGATAACAATACAATGCACTGAACAACATCCTCAACAATGTTCTTTATGGTGAACATATCACTTTGATTCACAGGGCTGTTGCTTATGATGGATAGTATCTCATCATAATTGGGTTGTAGGAATCTGCTGAAAGGAGGAGGATGCAGCAGGATGCTGGAACAAAGCTCCTAGTCATCTGGCTACATTCAAGACAGGCATTTGAATCTAGGAGGATGATAACAACTATTTACAGCCAAAATTTATCCAATACTTGTGCCATGCCAGGTACTGTTCTAAGTTCTCTACATGAATAAACTCATTTATCCTGATAGAATCCTATTTCAAACAGCACTATCTCCATCCCCATTTTTCAAAGGGGAAAAATGAGGTGAAGTAGTTCATCCAAGTACAAACAGCTTATGCATGGCTGAGTTCGGATTTGAACCCAGGTCACATCACTGAGGAGACCATGTTCTGAACCCCTACCATATGTTGTGTCTCAAAAGATGAATATCTTGTGGCCATCGGTACAAATATCATTCCTCTCATACACATTTCAGATAGGCCAGGAACAATGTAAGCCTGAGGTTGTACTTCTTGCCAAGGACATGCTGAGTGGTAAGTCTGGGCTGAAATTTAGGGCACGGTCATGTGGTCACAGGACTGGCCCCCTCTTATGTAATGGGAGTGTTTCCTGTAGGTGTGGACTGATAAGACACCCTCCCCCACGCCCCATACTCCTAAACACGGAAGGGAGAGGGTGTTCTGGAGAAAGACCCAAGATTCTCCCCTTCTCCTGTGACCAAAAGGTGGGGTACCAACTGTGGGATCTTGGGAAACTCATGTCACTCTCTCAGCCCAATTTCTCTGTCTGTAAAATGAAAAGTTTGGATGAGCTAATTTCATGGGTTTCATTCTTGGCATAAAGATTTTATGACTCTCTGAAGTAAGAAACATCTGAAAATGGTTAGCATAGCTAGTGCATCCACAGTAGAGTCTCAATACAGGGCAGCAATCATCATTGCTATGGTTCTAGAAGGTCCCACAGTCTGCTCTTCCATTAAGGAAGAATATGGGCCCCTGGCCTTGCAACCAAATGTTTCAAAGTCTGAGACTTGAGTACAACGCTATTTCTCTTTCCTGCATGGCCACGATGCCTCTCAATTTCAAGAATAAGCAGTTCAGTCTAAGTAAGGAGGCAAGGTGGGATGGCCAGGCATCTTGTCGTCTGTGAGCCAACCTCTCTTGCTCTCTCATGGGTCATCTTCTTGCTTTCCACACACTCAACTCAGCAGATAATCATAACAAACAATTGAGGAGCAAACTGATTCAGGACAAGTCTTCTTTAATGCCATACCACTACTCCTCCAGGGCTTCCTGGGGCTACCAAACATCTCCTTATAGATTCAGTTCAGCACAACTTTAAAATGCATTTTGAAAACATTCCAAAATGTCTTTGTGCTTTGGGAAATGTTAGCGGACAATCCCTCAGAAAATTTCCAAAACATTATGGTGGAAAACAAAGATGTTTACTGAAAACATGCCCGATCTTCTCTACATCCTGATCCACACTAGGACTAACTTTGGGGAATACATTAAAAATGCTGAAAAATACCCACATTTCACCGAGAAGTTCTAGTATATGAATGAACAAAAGAAGTATATCGAACTAAATAAATATATCAAACTATGAGTTGGAATTGCTGTTGAGTCAATTCCGACTTAGAGCAACCCATAGGAGAGAGCAGAACTGGCCCGTAGGGTTTCCAAGGCTGTAAATCTTTCAGAAGCAGACTGCCATATCTTACTCCTGTGGAGCGGCTGGTGGGTTTGAACCACTGACCTTTCATCAGCAGCCAAGCACTTAACCACTGTGCCACCAGGGCTCCTTTAAATAAGTATCTCATTTTATGACCAGGCTTAAGACCCAATTTATTCGATTAGCTCAGCCAGTCAGTAGCATGACGTTAACAAGGCCCACATCTCTGGTTCCATCCCAGCCTGGGCTAGTTTACACCGGTGTTTCTCACACTTCAATGTGCAAACAAATCACTGCGGACTGTGTTACTGCTCTGTGGACACTCTGAGCAGGAAGGGCCTCATTCACAAGGGGCATATTCCTGGGCATAGAGCATTCTCTTTACTCATACACAAAAAAATTCACTTCCGTTGAGTCAATTCCGACTCATAGAGACCCTACTGGACAGAGTAGATCTACCCCACAGGGTTTCCAAAGAGCAGCTGGTGGATTCAAACTGTCGACCTTTTGGTTAGCAGCCATGCTCTTAACCCCTGAGCTACCAGCACTTCTCTTTACCCAAGGGGAGAATAAATAAGAAGACAGGTACTTCGTGCCAGCTGCTGTGCTGGGCTCTCCCAAGCATTATGTCTTTTAATACCAACAACGACCCTAAGTGAGAGGTACCACTGTCATCATTAGTTGGTCAACAGTGGCTGGGCCATTCAAAGAGACGGCCACCTGACCACAAACAAGCCTTCCTCTGGAAAAAAGAGCGGAAACGAATCCCTTTGGCCAGAACAGAGCTGCGATTATCCTAATTACTGATCTGAAAGGCACTTTCGAGTCGTGCTAGTTTTATTTAGCTGCCTCCTGCTGTGATTCTGAGTCAAAACAGGAACAACGTGCCTAATTTGTAATATTATCCAATGATATCAGGGATGTGGTTAGCTTTGATTAGCAACCCTAGACACAGCATGCTCCCCTTTCCGCTGTGAAGGCATGTGGAGAAAAAGAGACGCTGGGTGAGGCAGAGATTAAAGCAAAACAACCCTCTCCAAACACCTTGTGATTCTGAGAGGCGTGTGAATACTCTGTTCAGATGCCATGGTCAAAACTGAGCTACCCTCACTGACAGCTCTGACAAGGATCACAGCAGATCAGGAGAAAAACATAGACTAAAATGCAAATTCACAAAAAAAAGACCAGACTTACTGGTCTGACAGAGACTGGAGGAACCCCAGAGACTATGGCCCCCAGACACCCTGCTAACTCAGAACTGAAGCCACTCCCAAAGCCCACCTTTCAGCCAAAGATTAGACAGGCCTATAAAACAAACAATAACACATGTGAGGAACACCCTTCTTAGTTCAATCAAGTATGAGAGACCAAATGGGTAACACCCATCCAAAAGCAAAGACAAGAAGGCAGGAAAGGACAAGAAAACTGGATAAATGGACATGGAGAACCTGGGGTGGAAAGCAAAAGAGAAAGAGTGGCGACATTGCAGGAATTGCAACTAATGTCACAAAACAATTTGTGTATAAATTTTTTGAATAAAAAAATAATAACAACAAACCATTGCCGTTGAGTCAATTCCGACTCATAGCAACCTGATAATACTTGACTAGAACTCCTCAAAACTTTCAAGGTCATGGAAAATATGGAAAACACGGAGAGACTGAGAAAATGTCACAGAGCAAGGGAACCTAAGAATGCACGATGAGTAAATGCAATGTGGTATCATTGACTGCATCCTGGGACACAAAAAGAACAGTACTGGAAACGTGGGCAAAATCCATGTCAATTCTGGGATTTAGTTAACAGCAACGTACCAACATTGGTTTCCTAGTTTGGGCAAATGTACCGCAGTAATGTAAAATGCTAATGTTAATGTAGACTGAAGCTGGGCAAGGGTTATATGGGAACTGTCTGCAAATTTTCTTTGCAAATTTTCCATAAATTTTAAAGTATTCTAAAATAAAAAGTTCATTAAAAAAAAAAAAAAATTGAACTATCCTCAATTCTAGAAGAGACCCAAGGGCTAAATAAAGGCTTTCTGCCTTCATTGCTGTTGTTAGCTATTGTTGAGTTGGTTCTGACTCATTGTGACCCCATGTGTGCAGAGTAGAACTACTCCACATGGTTTACTAGGCTGTGACCTTTGGGTAGCAGATCATCAGGCCTGTCTTCCAAGGTGCCTCTGGGTGGGTTTGAACCGGCAACCTTTTGGCCAGCAGTCAAATGCTTAACCATTTGTGCCACCCAAGGACTCCCCTGCCAGCCTTCAGACAAGCGAAAGTTCCAAATCTTCTACAAAAGGCCCTAATAATACTAAAAACTAATAGTGACTTCTTATTCTGTGCCAAGCACTCTTGTATGCACTTTACATGTATCAACGTATCTAATCATCACAACCCCTACTTTTTATGTCCATTTCACAGATTAGGAAACTGGAGCAAATAGGTGTCAGGTCAAAGTGGCAAAGCTAATAAGTGGTAGATTCAACTTAAAGTCCAGGAAACCCAGCTCTACCACCCACCCTTAATCATTACACTGGATTTTTTCTATCTTGCCTAAAGCAAGAGACATCCCCCGCATGTCGGTGCTCTGCAATGAAAATGAAGTATATTTACTGCACTTGGAAACCATTTATGGAATGAATAAAACTGTGAGTGGTTGAGTTTGATTCTTAGAGGTTCAGTCAGAGATCATTAACCACATATTATATTTGCAGTATTCTGCCCTGAAGGTGACAATGGGTATGACATTTGCAAGTAAACAGGACAGTTGTTAATTCTGGATTCTCTCCCCTCCTGTCTCATGCTCCTTTCAGTCCTGAAGCCTGACAGGTCTTCTCTGATGGACAGCTGTCACCAGACCATCAGTAATGGCCAGTACAAATTCCTTCCTTCTAATGGACTCAATGTTTTGGTGAATACAGGGGTGGCACGTGAACTTTTTAAACGTGTACATATATCTTCTACTTAGAAAGACAGAGAGAGAAAGATGGATAGATAGAGAATAAGAGAGGAAGAAGGAAATAAAAAGAGAGGAAGGAAGGGAGAGAGGGAGGGAAGAAGAAAAGATGGAAGACTCTCACAGGTTTTAGTGCCATACATGTCATCGTTGTTGTTGTTGCTGTTGTTAGGGGTCATTAAGTCTATATGGACTCACAGTGACCCCACGTGACAGAACTGAGCTTTCCCATAGGGTTTCCACAGTGCTTCCGAGGCTGTAATCTTTACAGAAGCAGACTGCGAGGTCTCTCTCCTACAGCCCATTATAAAGCCTTGCCCAGCCATCCACTAGCTGTTTCATCCTGGAAATATCATTGAAATTCTCTAAGCTTGGTTTTCTCATGCATAAAATGAGGATACTGACAGGGCCTCCCTCGGGGTGTGGCTGTAAGGACGAAATGAGGCCATGCCATGGAAAGCAGGGGCTTAGCACCCTGCATAGCAATAGCACCTTCTCTCTGACTATTAGCTGTCATCCATATCAGCACTGAAAATAAAGATCTACATCGATAAAGAAGAGAAATCTCGAGGCTTAACTTCTTTCTCCTCACCTATTTAGGAAAAGCGGACGACGTAAGTAATTCTTATCCCTGTGTGTTTGCAGATCAGGTGTCTGGCAAGGAGAACAGAGTACTGTAATGATCATAAAATGGCGTAAAGCACTCCAGAGCTTCTGCGTTTGCCATTTTGGCTGACTTGAGGTGAAAAAATAAAAATTGCTTTAAGATTTTTCATTTCTCTGGTATAAAAGAGGTGGCAATAAGAGGAGAAATGGATCCCCCAAAATGTTGTTTCTAATATCTACACTGTTTCAGGCGGGGGTGAAAGATGTTTAAAAAGCAAAGCCAACACCTTTCACCCTCTGCACCCCGCCTGGAACATTTTAGAAGACTCTACAAAGCATTCAGACATCTGAGTCATCAACTGTATAAGGTTTCCTAAGTTGTACAATGAGAAATTGCCTTTAAGCGGATTATCTTACCTTTCAAGGAACAAAAAATTAGTCTGATGATGAATAAGAAGGAAAATATGAATGGAGACCTATAATTATCACCTAAGTCAAAATACACTGAAAACTAAAGGCATTAATATCTTAAGGGTATACAGTCATATATATAATCCAACTTGCAGTTCATTAGTCAACTTTTGTCATTTCAGATGAAATAAACTATTCCATGTGGACAAACCAGTATGCCAAGTACAGACAAGTTTCAGAGATGGCAGTAAACATGCCTGGGCATTCTACCATTAGAGATTAATTCCTTTGGCTTAGCCTAGGCCTTCTTTGAAGATATCAGGTGTTACCATGCCATCAAGTCGATTCTGACTCATAGCAACCCTATAGGTTAGAGTAGAACTGCCCCGTAGTGTTTCCAAGGAGCGGCTGGTGGATTCGAACTGCTGACCTTTTGGTTAGCAGCCTGAGCTCTTAACCACTGTGCTACCAGGGGTCCTACTATGCATCAGTGTGATTTGATCTATTTATGTCTTCTCTCCTAACTGAAATCCTATGAAGAAATTGAGAGAAATGGAGTAATTATAGGATGGGAAAACAGGGAGGGTGATTTGGGAAGTGGTGTACCAACAAAATGTGCATACCAGTTGTAAGTGTACCGAGAAGCTGGCATAGGTGGAGAGTTGGGCATGAAAGGAGGGAAACTGAAGTGGGGGTGGGTGAAGGGCACAGAGAAAGAGAGGCGGGTCTGTAGCGCTGCCGAGCACCAGGCACAGAACGTGTGGGAACACATCGCTTCCACAGCGGGGCATATGCAGTAGCAGGGATAACATGTAGACCCAGCACTTGTGTTTCAAAAGGATGTTTTATTGAATCAGACCCATTTGGGGGCCAAGAAATTGAGGACTAAAATAATCTTTTCCCACTCTGAATTTACATTCATAGAACCAAGACAGGATTATTTTCCCTGTCTTACTGGCAAAACTAAAAGACTGATAATCAGTGTTAGAGAAGGTAACATGAAAATCTATACACTTGGACATCATTTTTTGGGGGGACAGCAATTTAATAGTTATCCAAATTCCAAATGTGCATAACTTCTGATTCAGAAATTTCACGTCTAGGAGCCCATCCTGCAGAAATATTAGCACGAATGTACAAGATACATGTGCAAAGATATTCAATTTGGCATTAAGTGGAGGACTGGAGACATCTAAATAATTTATCAATAGGAAGATGGTTAAATCAATCATGGAAGATACACAAGTATTATGGAATTCTAGAAAACAATGAAAAGGTATGCAGTGTATCTATATATGCTGACTTGCTTAGAAGGTGTGAAAGTGATTGATTTTAAAAAATTGCAAAATAATGTTTACCGTACGATCAAATGTTTGCACTAAAAGATGGATGGATGAGAGGAGGGAGGGAGGGAAGGAAAGGGGGAGAGGAGGAAAGGAGGGGGGGAGACAGAAAAACTATGAATTAATGAGAGACACATGTACATTCAACAAACCATCAGTATTGATTATCTACAGGGTTGGGAGTGAGGAGAGGTGGGAAAAGTACTTTTATTTTAAAATTTGTACACACTTGGATTATGTGAATTTTTATAACGATAACTACTTTATGATTCAAAATCATTGTAATTTTTTTTTAAATTGAGAGTAGAGTGTGTATCTGCCTTTTAAGCCAAGTATGATGGTTAAAGTTGTGTGTCAACTTGGCTGGGCCATGACCCTCAGTCGTTTGGCAGTTATGATATAATTTGGCAGCTTTTTAATGATGTAATCACCTCCTTAGTCGCTTGGCAGTTATGACATAATCTGGCAGCTTTTTAATGATGTAATCACCTCCATAATAAGATCTGAAATAATGTGATCACCTCCATCCATGATGAGCAGCCAATCAGTTGAAAGGGGGTTTCCTTGGGGGTGTGGCCTGCATCCACTATAGGTGAACTTTCTGTCAAGGCTTATGGGCTTTTGGTTGCTCCACATCCTGCAGCTGGCTCCTGCTCATCTGACCTCCGGTTTTGGGGACTTGAGCTGGCAGCTTACCTGCCATCTTACCTGATCTTGGCACTCGTCAGCCTCCACATCCTATGAGCCAGAGGCCTGCTATCTGACCTTCCGATCTTGGATTCGGGTGCACCTAGGCTACCTGAGCCAGGAGAAGCCTCTAGCCTGACCCACAAACTTGGGACTTTCCAGCCTCTAGGCTATGTGAGCCATTTCCTTTATATAAATCTCTATATATGTACATATTTATACACTGCACTGGCCTTGCTTCTCTAGAGAAGCCAGCCTAAGACACCAAATGAATGCTGAACTTCAAAGATGATGGTGAGTTTCTAAGTTAGTCTTTCCCCGGCTTGATGGGTAAACCTTGGCTCATCACTTTTCCCCTGCACTTCAGTTCTTCTCTCAAACGGGGCTGTGATCAGCCTTCTAGGAATATATGTAAGAAATCAATTGAGTTCACTCAAAGAGGACTCTTCTCCTGGATCAAAGAGCTCCCTTTAAGTCTCTAGATTAGTGGTTCTCAAACATTAGCTGCATCAGAATATCCTGGGGGTCTTGTTAAAACACAGAGGAATGGGAGCTAGCTCAGAATTTCTGATTCAGGAGATCTGGGGTGGGGCCTGAAAATCTGCATTTCTAACAAGTTCCCAGGGGGTCACGATGGTTCTGGTCCAGGGACTTTGAGAACCACCGCTCTAGGGGACAAAACCATTTGCAAAAGAGAAATAATAACGTGGGCCCCAATGAGCCAGATTTAATAAGGACCAGAACCAACTGTGGTTACTTCCTGTTACCACCAGGTGAATACGTTCCCAAGCCACAGAACCTAAGCTCTCTTCAGAATCAGCTAAAGGAGGATGCAGTCATAAGACTGCAGACACCGAGAAAGACAGGCCTGGGATCCCGGGAGAAGAAAACTCACCTTCAGAGAAGATGATGTGGTCATTGCACTCCTCAGTGCTACAGGAGCACATAAAGAAGGTCTCGCCAGGTGTTTTTTTCTCCTTCATAATACACTTTGAAGAAGTAGCATCATCCAGGACAAACCCATGATAGGCGATGGTGGGGTCATGGCAAACTGTCTCTAGTGTTATGTTCTCATCATTCTTTCTCCTAGGGTGCAAAGGGTCATGGGGGAGGGGAAGAGAGAGAGAGAGAAAATGAATGAATACGATTTCAATCTGGACCATATTGAGTGTAAGTTGTTTGCAACAATGGCAGCTGGTTCCAGTGGTCTCACATGAGCAGGCTGCTCTGTGGTCTCTTGTGCTTCTTTGACTCGTTTCTGTTTTTCCTTTGCTTATGCTCAGAACTCACTTATGATTATAAATGGGAGGGCTTTCCTTGGGGACTGTCCTTCTGGAGAATTGCACGTATTAAGTCTTAATTCATTAAAGGAAGGGGGCATGGGAGAACAGAAGACTCCCAGGTACTCAGGGTTACTTTAAGCCTTCTGTCCTGAATGTACTGTAGGGCTGAGATGGCATCCCCAGTTTATCTGGCAGAATCTGGCTCATATCTGGCTAAACTCTTCTCAAAGAGCACGCGTGGGAAAGCAATCACAGTCCCTCTGCTTTTGTTTGCCGGGCCCCTGGGCATTGTGTGAGGGCATATGCCATGACAGCAGCTGGCTGTCTGAAAAAAATGGAAGAATCCTTCCAAATAAAGAATTAGGTTCCTGAATTCTCGATGGGAACAATTGAGGAAAAAAAATATTAAAACACATGGGAAGGCATTGCAGGGTGTTCAGTGAAATACTTGACACTGACTAGCCCTTCGCATCCTATATTTGGAGCCTAACCCAGCTAAGGGCTCAGAGAATCTTTCAAGTGGCACTTTACTTGGGTCCTGGGAAATGCTCGAATGGATCTAATAGTAATCACATTTTAAAAATGACATGATTAATGCCCAATAATATAATTGAAAAAGCCCAAATAAAAATCTGGCATCCTGGGAGAGGTGTATTACTTCTCTGCATACTTCCCTCTGCTTTCCTCATAAACATGCCATCCTGGATAACTCTCCCCAACAAAGGTGGCCTGATATCCTCCCTCTCATCTCTGTCCTTTGCAGATGCAACGTACCTGTTGCCTTGAATGGTATGCTCTATACTTAGAGGTGGAGCCTAGGGAAGGGCTAATTCAGCCTTAAATGATGTGATAGGTTCCATCAGCTTTAATAGTTGAAACTTCTTACAGGAAGGATTCCGAGGGCATGCATATAAATGCACACGGGAGTCAACACACACCAGCCTGCACCTTCGATTCCCCACACAAACCCACTGCTCACAGCAAGGAAAAGCAAAGACAAACTTGGGTCATACTCAGGTGAGAAAGAGAAACAACTTCAACTAGTCCCAGGTTCTTAGTGCCTAATTGCATTACTTCTATGCATACATCAGAGGACACTAAAGGCCAATATGCAAAACAAGGGGATAAGAAGAGTGGGGTGGGTGTGGGGTGAGGATGGAACAGCCCAACAGGAATGGAGGCGGTGTTTATGACATCCATGTAGCCCAGAAGCTTGTGTGTCCCTTTGTGAAAGAGCTCAAGGTCAAGGGCTGCAATGGATACTCCACCCAGCTCAGGTGGTGAAAACCCTTGCTGAGGAGCCTGCTGTTAAAGGAAGAGTGGCAGGCTAGCAGACTCCTTACTGTAGGGCAGGTACTAGGGAACTAAAAACTAGTTGACATCATCATACAACAAAGGAGGTATAGTTTTAAATCTACCCTTTTTTTTTTTTTTTAAATTGTGCTTTAGATGAAGGTTTACAGAGTAAATTAGTTTCTCGTTAAACAATTAATACACATATTGTTTTGTGACATTGGTTGCCGACCCCGCGATGCGTCAACATACTCCCCTTCTCGACTTTGGGTACTCCATTTCCATTCATCCAGCTTTCCTATCCCCTCCTGCCTTCTTGTCCTTGTCCCTGGGTCGGTGTGCCCTTTTAGTCTCGTACACATGGTTGAACTATGTGAATTACTGTTTGTTTTTTGGGCCTGTCTAATCTTTGGCTGAAGGGTGTACCTCAGGAGTGACTTCAGTACTGAGTTAAAAGGGTGTCCGGGGGCCATACTCCAGAGGCTTCTCTAGTCTCTGTCAGATCAGTATGTCTGGTCTTCTTTTGTGAGTTTGAATTTTGTTCTAAATTTTTTCCAGCTCTGTCTGGGACCCTTTATCGTGATCCCTGTTGGAGCAGTCGGTAGTGGTAGCTGGGCACCATCTAGTTATGCTGGACTCAGTCTGATGGAGGCTGTGGTCATTGTGGTCCCTTAGTCCTTTGAACTAATCTTTCCCTTCTGTCTTTGGTTTTCTTCATTCTCTCTTGCTCCAGACAGGGTATGACCAGTGGAGTATCATAGATGGCCACCCACAAGCTTTTTAAGACCCCAGATGCTGCTCACCAAAGTAGGATGTAGAACATTTTCTTTATAAACTATGTGATGCCAACTGAGCTTGATATCCCCTGAGACCATGGTCCCCAGCCCTCAGCCCAGTAATTCGGTCCCTCAGGGAGTTTGGATGTGTCTATGAAGCTTCTGTGACTTTGCCTTGGTCAGGTTGTTCTCCAGTATTATATACCGTCTTACCCTTCACCAAAGTTATCACTTATCTATTGTCTAGTTAGTGTTAAATCTATCCATTTTAACCTCAAAGCTATAGGGCCGTCTTTGCAAAAGCTGTGGTCACGGTGCATGAATGCTCTCCTTCCCATGGTAGTGTGCATGTGTGCATTGGGGGATGGTTGTTTTTTGTTTTAAGTAATAAAATGAAGTAATGCTGAATCCTCTATGCTCCCAGGGAAAAAATATGGTGCTTCCTCCATGTGAAGAAGCTTCTAGAGGCCAAAGAATGAGACGTGCTGACAAGACACTCAATAATTCCTGGAACTCCGTGACTTCCTTAATTAACTGCTTTCTCCACTCACTCCTTTAATAGAGCCCCCTGCCAGGCAGAGATAGCTTTGCAAAACATCTCTGGATACAATTGAGCACAGAAAGGGAAAACACAATGAAATAAATACAGACTTCTTTTTTCGTCCTGCAACATTTATTATGAGCCATTGCAGAGGTCATTAATAACCACTGGAGAAAGAACCAGAGTAATGAAACTAATTTTGGTTCCAAAATATTTCCATCCTTGGAAAGAAGATAAGCTTTTCCATGGAATGGGTACAATATAGGTATTAGTTAAATGAATAAATGAATGAATCAGTGAATGAACAAAAACAAACACTAAAGCTGTAAAGGCATGGGAATTATTACCATGGTAGAGCCTTCCAATTTCTACATTTGGCTATTTTTTAAATAGCCTCCTTTCTTAGTTTGGGTTCTTAGTTGGAGGTTCTATGATTTCTATGAAATCATAGAAGGGTTTGAAGGAAGCAGCATTGTGCAGAGGGAGAAGTGGAACCACAGTGCAGGTTGCAAAAGAGGGCTCAGCTGATCTTACAGGAGCACTGAAGCTGGGATGGCCCTTCAGAGTCGTCCCAAATGGTGGCAAAATGATCAGGTGTTTGTACTCCTGCATCAACCCGTCATGGGATAGTGGCCACTGCTGAGGAGTGGGCAAACTTGAATGAAGCAGCTCCCTTCAGTAGAAGTGAATTCCCTGTAGGGACTCAGGGGTGGGTCCCCAGAAGTCAACATTCTAAGAGCTTGGGGGAGTGAGTACCTTGGAAAGGGAATCTTCCAAGGTTCACCGCAGCATCCACTATACCTCGCCTTCTCATTATCTACACTCCAACCTCAAAGGAATATACGCCTTTGCCAAAAGAAGTCAAAATAACATCCTTTATAGGTAGAACATACGAAAGACAGGGAGGTTTCTTCTCTCCCACCCACTCACATTTTTCTGAGACTAGCAGAGACTCCATTCACATTTAATAATTTGGACTTGTATTATGGGTCAGGAAAATATATCTTAATTAAAAGAACTTCTTCTCTGCAGCAGAAGCAAGCTCTCAGACCACGCTGGGGTATTTAAGTGAAGAGGATCATTAGATAACAGAACCATAAGAAGAAGCACCGAGGTCACCTTGTCTTGCATCTCAATCTTTCCGGCACTGTATTTGACAGAAGGTCATCCAGTCTCTACTGAACTTTACTTGACTTTTCCAGAGAAGAAGGTCTATCCCACTATTGGGCAACTATGATAGTGAAAATGTTCAGACATACTGAACACAAGCCTATCATCTTGTAAATTTTATGGATTCTCCTTCTGCCTTTTGGAGTCATGTAGCGCAAGTTTATCATATTTTCCACCTGAAGCCTTTCAAGTATCTCTTAACACAACTCATGTCCTCTCTTTACTAGGATGACCACGTCTAATTGCCTCAGCCATTCCTCAGACGCCATGTTTTCTAAACCTCTAATCACACTGGTCTCTTTCCTCTGAACACACTCTGTGTCAAAATCCTTTCTGCAAAAGCATCGCCCAGATCTGGACATAAATGAAGTTGGCAGGGACAGCAAGCTGACGTGACAGGTTTTTGCTGTTAACATTCCTTTTAGTTTTTAAGAAACCAGTTCATCCCCTGGTATGTTGGGAAATCTGCAAGGTTCTCAGATCTATCATCAAGGCTAACTATATGTGGTCTGAAGAAAGTCCCGAAAGACTCATTCCCCCAAAAGGTAGAGAGATATTTAGGTTTATATTCTTGTTTGTTAAGTCGCCTAGAGACATACAGATTACGAAAAAAAAAAAAAGTTGATACATTAAAAATATCAGAATAAGCCTGTAAAATGTTATATCCCATTAACCTGCCAAAAGAGATGAACTTATATATTTTTACAAAATTGGGACTTCTAATGAGCTCTATTTTTCTTTCATCTTCTGCTCTGGTACCCAAGCTGAGTACCTATTGTGTATGTATAAAGAACTATATTAGATATGTGTGTGTGTGTGTGTGTTTAAGGGGGTAGACAGTAAGAGAGAGACAGAGGAGAATCTAATCCAAGAGAAAGACCCAGTAGATAGGGTGTAGTCCAGTTGTATATATGGGTCATACAACCAGGGCTTCTGGCTAAGAAATGGCTTGTTTTACTGGTTCACCAAGTAGCTTCCTTTGGTTCCCACGCTTCTCTTTTCCAACAGCCCACCTTTTATTTCTCCTTCCACACGACAAAACTAAGATTGTCTCTGAAGAAAAAAGCTCCCTGGTGCTTCGCCAAGGGAGAAGGATGTGGCAGTCTGCTTCCATAAAGATTTAAAGCCTAGGAAATCCTATGGGGCAGCTCCACTCTGTCACATAGGGTCACTATAAGTCAGAATTGACCCAAAAGCAATGGGTTTGGTCTTTTTTACGGCTGGTGTCACTATGGGGTGCTGGCGAGGTGTTGATTAAATGCTTAGTAAGTTGAAAGGAAGAGTTCCCAGATTTATTATAAATTTTATAAGATCATTTTATATATTGTCATACACACACACACCCAGAAATACGTGTGTGTATATATGTGTGAGTAGACCTGGAAAGCTACATTTAATAACTGAAAGAGAAGTGGTCTAAGGGAGAAGGAAACAGGATAGGTGTCTCCGCTGGGTGAGTGTAAGTGCACTGACTTTGTATTATGAGCATGCATTACTTATAAAAAAGGGGATAAGAAAGATCTCTTAAAAGGTGACCTTACCATACAGCCACACAGACTTCGTGTGGTTTCTCACAGATGGACGTGATGCTACAGTTGCTCATACAAGATTTTTGGTTGTCACAGGTGGAAAATCTCACGTCACAAAATTTACACAGTTGCCGCAGCTTGAGTGCACCATTGTCGTCCGTGACCATCATGTCATCATTAACTGGGGTGAAGAGAAAACACATTCAATAATTATTCAACTGCCAGGCAGCCTGCCAATGAATTCCTGAAGATGGCATGCAATTTCAAATAAACTCGATGTCATGAGAATGAACACGGAGAAAGACAAAATATTTCCTTCATATCAGCATAGAATTTCTCTCATATATGCAATTTGTAATGAAACCCATTGTATGGTGGCGTGTATTTGTGGGGAGGGGAGGCTGAGTAACTTCTTGCATTTATCAGTGATTATCATAGGACCCTTTTTCTATAAAAATCGAGGAATGTAGGTTGGCTCACTGCATAGTACTGGGTGCTGGGAGCACAATGAAAAGTATCCTTAAGGAAATTATAGTTTATCAGGGTGACTAGACAAGGAAACAGACCAGGCAGAGTAACCCGAAATACAGAGACGCACAGGGAGTGTGGGAACCAGACACCAGCCATGGCTCGGATGGGCAGGTGGAGGTCACAACCCAGCAGAGTTGTGAAGTACAAACTGAGTCTTCCATCTGAAAGGAAAAGCCACGGATGAGGCAGGACTCTACCATTATTTTCCTGACCTGCACCCAAAGGAGCTAGAAGGGCCTTCTTGGCATGGGACTGGCTCTACTGACTTCTTTCCACTGCCAGGAGGAAAATCAGTTGTTTAACCAACACTTACTGAGTGCCTCCAAGACATAATATCAAGCATTGCCAAGGCACTAGAATTATGAAGGTGAATAAAATCTAAGTCCTACCTCAAGGATCTGCTTCCTGCTACCTCTCTGACCTCATCCCTTTCTACTCTCCCCCTTACTCCATACTCATTACCTTTTGGGACACATGGGCCTCTCCTGGGAGAAGCCAAGTTCCTTCCTTCTTTACGCCTTTCACTCCCTATTTCCTGTGTCTGGCTTCTCCTCGCCTTCCTGGTCTCTGGTTAAATATCAGCTCTTCGTGCTTAAACAATCCGCAAGTAACTACCACACAACTCCGCGCAAACCATCTCAATCGCTTGCTTGCTTATAACCTATCCACCAAAATGTGAGCTCTATGACCACAGCTCCATGAGACTTTATCAGCCTTGTTTACACAGTGTATCTCCAGTCCCCAGAAGAAAGTCTGTCACATTAGAAGGTATCCAAAAATATCAATTGAATGAATGAGTGAATAAATTCTAGAATAAATACAAGGAGTTCATATTTGATTCTTTATACCAGTGGGAAGGAATACAGAACTTCTTCACTCAAATTAACGGCGAGAGTGTGATTACAAATGTGATCATTTGTATTCTTTCAAAAAGAATATTGAAGACAGACTATTCTTTGCAACACATGTATTGCAAGCTGAGGGGCAATTAAAAAGTGTTACAGATTGAATTGTGTCCCCCCAAAAGTTATGCTGAAATACTAACCCCTGTACCTAAACCTATGAATGTGGCCTTGTTCGGGGACAGAGTCCTTTTTTGACGATATTATCAGTTAAGTCATACTGGAATAGGGTGGGTCCTACTCCTAATCCCTTCTGAGTGGTGTCTTCTAAAAGGGGAAAACAGACACAGAGAGTCACACATGGGGGAAGACACCGTGTGAGGATCTAAATACAAGCTAAAGAATGCCAAGAAATGCCTGGTGCCACCATGAAGGTGGAAGACACAGGGATATATCTTTCCAATAGAAGGAGGGCACAGACCTGTTCACGTCCTGCATTCAGACTTCTAGTCTCCATAGTTGTGAGAAAATGATTCCTCTTCTTCAAGCCACCCACCTTGTGGTATGTTGTTATGGTAAAAACCAAAAGAAACCAAACCTGTTGCCATCGAGTTGATTCTGACTCACGGCGACCCTATAGGACAGAGTAGAACTGCCCCATAGGGTTTCCAAGGAGTACCTGGTAGATTCGAACTGCTGACCTTTTAGTCAGCAGCCAAACTCTTAACCACTGCACCACTAAGAAACTAAAAAAGGTATAACATATCATTCCCCATTCTTTTCTTCAATGAAATCCATTGCCATTGGCAATGATGATAATTTAAGTTATGAGTTTGGAGAGTCAAATAAAGCAAGATAAGGAGATAAGGCTACAATAAATGTCAATTAAATGGCTGCATTAGACTAAGAAAGATTGGGAGCCCTGGTGGCACCATGATTAAGAGCTACAGCTGCTAACCAAAATGTTGGCAGTTCGAATCCACCGGCTGCTCCTTCGAAACCCTATGGGGCAGTTCTACTCTGTCCTCTATGGTCGCTAAGAGCCGGAATCAACTTCAAGACCACATGTGGCACTAGACCAGTCATTGGCCATTAGGATGTGGGAATGTGCCTTTCCAAGGGATAACCACTGGAAGTGCATGAAAAGAACCTCCTCATCCTCTCCCTGTGTTTGAGTGTGCTCCTTCCTAACCCCTGGGGAACAGTTTCAATGCCCTTACCCTGTCACCCCCTGTCCTGTGAAGTTTAGATTTCTGTCATCAATACTCTGTTCCGCCATGCCACTTCTTTGTTACTTGGGCATAGCACCTGTTTTCTGGGTCTCTAAAAATATAAGTATGTCTAAACTTAAGATTTGCTTTCTTGTGGCAGCAGTAAATATAGAAGAGAAAAAAAAAAAAAACCCATTCATCCCTCTCAGACCTCAAGTTCATTTCAGGAAGTGTATTTTTAGGTAACAAACTATTTTGAAATCCTCAATGTCTCCCAGGCCAAGCCTCTCTGCTTAGCTAAAAATACAGGCAGAAATGTTCTCTGAACCTTGTGTTAAATTTGGGCCTAACACAACAATGAAAATATTTCTTTTCTATGATGGTTAGATTTGGATCCATTCGCAAAACAACTAATTTAACCCTTTAGGCTTCCCTACAAGGCATTTGTCAAAGTAGAATGAAATCAGACCATATTTTTTCTTGTTTATTTTTTTATTTTATACGTAGTAGGGTTTAGGCAAACATTTATTTGCTGGTTAGGCAGCATTGTTTGATTTTTAAGTATAAAATCAAACCTCCTTGACTTGGAATCCAGCCTTCCAGCATTAGAGGATTTTAACACAGGTCACTGGTTCTCAGCTTTGGCAACACGGTGAAGATTCCCTGGGAAACTTTAATAGTGAAGCCTGGATCCCAGCTCCTGATATGCTGATTGTTCTGGAGGGTGCCCTGGCCAGGAGGAGATGTCCCCCAAACCAAAAAACCCACTGCTGTCGAGTCCTACTCATAGCAACCCTATAGGACAGAGGAGAACTGCCCTGTAGAGTTTCCAAGGAGTGCCTGGCGGATTTGAACTGCCGAGGACCTCTTTGTTAACAGCCGTAGCACTTAACCACTACGCCACCAGGGTTTCCAGATGTCCCCCAGGTAATTCTAATTCGCAGCCACTGCTAACCACCCTGGCGTAGAACCAGCTGAGAAAACACAACAACACAAAACAAAACAACAACAAAAACCTCACAGACACGTACAAACACAAAATGTCTGACAGCGGAGGTGCAGAACCTCAACATAGCTGGAAGAATTTCCCTTGTGAAAAACGTGCTCCTGAAGAGATGTGACTAGCCTTTTAACACCTCAGATAGGAAGACGCCCTTTTCCAGACTGGCCAATTCTTTCCTAGCAGAAGCCAAGATGTGTGAGAGCAGCCACGGAGGCAGGAGTAACAAGACAGAAAGAAAAGCCGATGACAGTGGGGCTGGAAGCAGCAGTGGCAGCCACTGGTGTTGACAAGTATAAGTGCTTTAGGTCTGATGCCTGCAAAAGAGGAAGAACCAACAGTGAAGAGACAAAAGGAATGCAATTAAAAGGGGGGTGGGGGTGGGGGTATCAAGCTGCACAACTCTAGGGGGCGTCACTTCCACTGCAGTTGGCACAAACGATGCTCTGAGGATGTACAGATGCACCATGCGTGCTGGCTTACGAGAGGCCCTGAAGAAGCAAACCTCTGTACTGAACTTTGAGAAAAAGGGCAAACAGCCAACTGTACCCCATACTTTAGTAATTGGAGGCATCAGGGATTTGTACAAAGACATTTACTGAGCACTACTGGTGGCGTAGTGGTGAAGAGTTTGGCTACTAACCAAAAGGTTGGCAGTTCGGATCCACCAGGTGCTCCTTGGAAACCCTGTGGGGCAGTTCTACTCTGTCCTATAGGGTTGCTATGAGTAGGAATCCCTCAATGGCAGTGGAGGGTTTTTTGCTGTGTGCTAGAGGAGGTGCCTAAGTTATTGCATATAATGTCATCAGTCACTAGGGAGGGAGGTCTAATTTTTCTCTTTGCTACAGCAAAAGCTACCACTGCTGAAGCCAGCAGGCTTATTTAGCTTGACCAGCATGTTCTAAATTTGAGAACCTTTATACAGGGTATACTCACTATAATCCACCACCTGTCAGCTGCTCCCCATTAGCTGACTCGAAGCCTCCCCACCTGAACACTTCCCATTGGCCGGGGAAGGCATGTGCACTCCCAGCCCTTGCTTTGAGCCTGTGTTCTCATTCTACTATCCGATATGGGCCCCATTCTCTTCCCACTAGATGAACCGTGCATATGATTATTGGTGGGATTTGCTGGGACAGGGAGTTAAGGTTAAGAGGGCAAGGTGACTCTTGACTTTTTGGGGGCTCATCCTTTACTAATTTTAATAAAAGCTTTATGAACTCACTTCTGAAAAGAACATACATAAAAACTTTCACTCGTAGCTTCTGAGGGTTCACCCAAAAAAAACAAAAACAAACACGAACTCAGTGCCATTGAGTCGATTGTGACTCACAGCGACCCTATAGGACAGAACAGAACTGCGCCATAGAGTTTCCAAGGAGCACCTGGTGGATTCAAACTGCCAGCCCTTTCGTTAGCAGCTGTAGCACTTAAACACTACACCACCAGGGTTTCCACTGAGGGTTCACAGACGTCCCAAAAGCCGATAACCCTCAGTTGAATAATCCCAGGCCCAGGCCAGAGTCCTCCAGAGCCACTGATAACATGCTTAGCAGTAGTACAGTGCTAATCACAGCGGGGTGGAGGACCAGTGGGGGCAGGCAGAATGAGAGTCATTCGCTGTATGTGCAATCACATGGCACCAGGCATAATCCCGTGTATCAGTTCCTGGTGTTTAATACATAAGATTTGTGAGGCCAAAGGAATCGAAAGGAAGTAAATACACACATGTGAACAGCTGGAAACAAAGACACTGTTCTCAGCAGCAACACAACAAACTCCACCTAATTATAACCCTATAGCAAACCCTAACCCAACTTCAAAATTACTTCCAATTCAGGTTATTAAATTACTTTCCTAAGTCTCTTTAATTAAAAAGTTCTCAAAATAAAGAGGTATATTTTAATCCCTGTAGACCCTCTGTGAGCAGCTGACCATCCTTAAGGAATCTTCTACCCACAGCAGGCAAATTACCCATCCATGATGTTCTTCTGAAAGGGGTTCCATTGAGAATGCCTCTCACCTAGAAAGTCATTCACTCAAGGACATTGACACGGCAGCTGCTTGCAGCATATGACAGTGTCACATGGCCCATCATATTTCACTTCTCTTCAAACAAACCCATGAGTAATATCAGGACCTTCAGTCTCGGTCATACCACCTTCCTCATTTTATTTCACATTTTCCCCAAACTCACCGTCTGGAGACAGAGGTTCCAGACCTTGAGAATATGAATTAAGTGTTTAATTGTGTCTATTTCTGGAATAGTACTGCTGCCTTGGTTTGAGGGTCAGAGATGAGCACTGTAAGACGCTTTAAACTTTTTCCAGATAAATATTAGGAAATTTGGATATGAATTCTTAGTCCGTATCTTTGGAGTGGTGTCTACTATTAGCTGAACTGTTAAAGTCTTAAGATTTCACAAATAATCCTAAACACTTTACTAGAAATTAATTCATGTATCTTTGAGTTCATGTTCATGTGTAATCTACTGTTGTTTTCTGGCGTGTGTTTTGGGGGCAGTTAAGATTTATTCCACAAGCACCTGGGGATATCTTGCTTCCTGCTATATATTTCATAGCAGGACACTAAAACTGAATCAAGCCAAGTGTACCATCTCAAAGAATAATCTGTAGCAACTGATGATTAGAGCAACCAATGCCTTAGAGCAGTGCTTCTCAAATGTTAATATGCATACAAATCCCTTAGGAATGTTGTCAACTGACAGGTCTGGGATAGGAACTCAGGTTCCAGGCCCAGGTGATACCAGTACTGCTGGTCTACCATACTGTGAGTAGGCAGGCTTTAGAGAACCCAGTTTTGACTTGCCATTATTTCCTTTTCTCCACTCATTTTGGATCTAGCAAAATTTAATACCCGTTCTTCACCTTTTTACAGACATTTCTCATCTCATTGTTCCATCTGCATTTCTCTTGAGCCGGTACTCTTAGACAACCACAGGCCCAGAGGCACTGATCACCATATGGGTCCGGAATTGAAAGACTTGTTCTTTGAAAGAAGGCTTTAATTGCAGTTGGCATTTCAGAGCCAGACACTGAGACAACCATCTGGCAGACAGCCACCATGGTCTGCGATGCTGGCAGAAAACACCCCATGGCCCTGGAGACCAGGTGGGACAAGTCTATTGGCCTGTCAGACACAGCCATGGGGGGGGATACCCAGTAAGGAAGGTACCCACCGCCTTACATTAAGCAAGGTATGCATGGGTTTACTTGTATTTACTTACTCATCTGTAGAGAACAATCTCCCATGGGTTTCACCACATCTTTGACGTGGTAAGAAAACAGGTGAAATTGTTCACTACAGATGAGTAAAGAAACACAAGTAAACCCGTGCGCACCTTGCTTATTGAGTAATCTGTCCCTGCCTCTGAGCCAAATGAAGCAAGTCAAGCAACCTAGAAGAGTCTCTGCATGGTATTCCCAAGTGACTGCCTTCCTCATCAAATACTTTGGCCAACTACAAACAAACAAACAAGAAACGCCCCATGGTTGTCAAAGAACACTGATATTTTAGGAATAGTTCATTTCTCTGAACATCTATCGCATATTAAGAACTTCTGATACGGAACGTTGTTTCAGTTTTAAAACTGTGTTTGGACTGCATTTCCCTAAGTAATCATTAATATCTTGAGAGCAGGATGGTACTCAGTGATAATTGTCTTATAATTCCTGCCTTGCACATAGTAAGTACTCAACAAATGCCAGAAGAATTTTAAATCATTATCAATGCCTGTTGGAAATGAATGGTGTTATCTCAGTTTTCTACAATCTTGTCCAAAAAAAAAAAAAAAAAAATGCTGATTTAAATACCAGTCCCCATTCATGTCACTAGAAAATAAAGACTAAAACCAAAGCATGTCAACCCATTGCTAATGAAAGAAATGTAAATTAAAAGTGCATACCGTTTTTCCCAACTATCTCATATTGGAAAAAAATCAAGTCTGATTATATCATATCGGAAAAAAATCAAGTCTGATTAACATAGTGGCTTGGGCAAGGTGTGGGAAATAGCTATTCTAACAATGCTGGGCGGCATACACTGGTATACTGTATTTCACACAAATAATGTGTGCATTATACATTTTTTGCCAACATTGCAAACCCCTTGCATGTTATTTTCCTAAGTTCCCCCCATGGGTGTTATATGTGTGGGTGCATTGTTTGTGAAAATACAGTAAGTTCTCTGGTATATATATCAATTATATCTATAAAACCTACAAACACAAATAGCCTTTCATCTAGCACGTTCAACTCTAACGATTTATGATGTTCACCAATAAATTCATTGCATCATTATTTGTAAGGGCAAAGGATGGCAACCAGTCTAAATGTTCATCAAGAGAGGGCAATTAAATACATTAGGGCACATCCGAAAAAAGGATTACAATGGAACAATTTAAAAAAATGAGAAGCCGCTCCATTGTGGATACGTTTATAAGGGTTGAAGCCCAAGCTATAGGATTCAATGACTGAAACAAGGTGTAGAGCTGGTAACTGGGCTGCACATCCTCCGCTGCCCCTCCACCTTTGGTCACTGCCTCTCTGACTCAGTAGGCTGAACTTTATGGACTACAAAACTGGCTCCCTTATCCTTAAGCTTCTGTTAGTTTTGGCCAATGGCGAACCCAACAGTATACAAGAGGGGCAGAAGAGAGTGTTTGGGCTATGTGTTACCCTGACTGCCTCCCTGTGGAGTTTTCTCCAGCTGGCTAAGTCTTCAACTGAAGGTCACAACCTCTATGCAGTCGTAGATGCTATTCTTCCCTCTCCTTGCCTCTTTGGCCTAGGAAGTCAAGTCAGCTATCACTAGTCCTGCGAAACTGCCCCGTCCCCTGTGGTTTCCTTATACCCTGCCATACCCTTTGTAAATAGTCCTTTTATAATGCCCTCCTCAAATCATCCTAATCTGAGTAAGCCATTTGTTTGCTGCTGGAACCCTGACTGATACACCATTCTCTCTCTCTCTCTCTCTCTTTGCGTGTGTGTGTGTGTGTGCATGTGTACACATACTTATAAATGCTGCAGACACTCTCTGGGAGAAGATGCAAGAATGTGGGAATGTCATTTGACACAATAAAAGGAAAATGAATGCCCAAGAAACAGAGGTGGGAAAGCAACTTTTTTTTTTTTTTTTTTGGTGATTTTATAGTTTTCTATCATAATTTTTTTAAAAAATATTTTAATTTAAAATAGACAAATGAAAGCAAGTCAGGTTCTCCCACGGCAGATGTGGCTGTTGTTGTGTGCTGTTAAGACGATTCTGATGCATAGCAACCCTACATGACACAGTAGAACTGCCCCATAGGGTTTCCAAGGCTTTATGGGAACAGATTGCCAGGTCTTTTTTCCTACGGAGCCACTGGTGGGTTCGAACCACTGACCTTTCAGTTAACAGCCAGGGCTTTTCTTCAAGTCACATGGTCTCTGAGGCCAGGACCAGTCCTAAAGAAACTATTCTTAGCTAACAGGGAGAGCATGGTGTGGGCAAGAAAGAGACAAATGCCCTGAAAGCAACACTTTTCCTGTTGTTCTAATAATACTTTTTAAAATCCTTTCTAGGATGATATAATACTCAAAAAACTCTCTTAAATGGCTGGGAAGTCATTCTAATCAAAAACGTAGTAAGAAATGATATATATTATTCCACAGTGAAATTGCCTCCCATTTATTTGGATTTATATTCCCCACACAGTAAGAGATTTAAAACAAACATCAGGTTGGCCCCTGCCTTGTGTGGCTTACCATTTAGTTTGAGCGGTAAAACGAACAAATGTGACCTAACGTGCATCAGTTACTTGCCTTTAAATGCAAGCATGAGGTCAGAAATGCAGAGAGAACTGATAAGGAGTATCTAGCTTCATGGAAGAGTCAGGCCTTGAAGGGCAGGTAGTTTGGAGAGGCAGAGGAAGGAAGGAAATCACTCTGGGTTGAACACATAGCTTGGACCAGGAGGGATTAGACAGAACGGAAGAACAGAGAATTGAGAGGTCAGAGCTCTGAAGAGTGAGAAGCATTCAACAAACATATGCATCCTCCATTCTGCAGATGGAAGGACTAAGGCATGTTGTTTTAGGTTGTGCACCGTTAATAGGATCGGCTTGGCCAAAACCAGACGATAACAGGCAAGTGGAGTTGAGGAGGCATGGGCCAAATCCCATCAGGTGCATGACAGCCAAGGATAGAATGCCATGCTTTGTCCACCTAAACATTACTATGGGAATATTTTCTTCTAAAAATGATCTGAATAAAAGTGGTGCCTAGTTTTAGAAGCTTGAAAGTGAAGAGCTGGCAAACAAGCCACCACAACTGGGCAGCTGTAGACCACCTTAACGTAACTCCAGGCTAAACTCACTATTATGTCAGTAACTACGAATGAACTAAAGAAGGAGGTGTATGTGTTTACTTGCGTGTTTTCTCTCTCTGTTTTTACTTGTTCAACTGAGGAAATTCATCTTTGAGAGTTTGGCTTCAGTAGCCTTTTGACTCATGAGTTTGCTTTAATAGTTGACTGTGCATTGCTTCAAGCAAACTGGCTAAACAAAAATTTGTCCCCACCAAATAGGTCAATTAAGGATTAAAAATAGTTTTGTTTTCAAGGGATTAATCCAATGGGGTACTTTAAGTTGAAAGCTTGACTGTGTCTTTAAACTAGTTTTTTTTTTTTTTTTTAATTTTATGCACAAGGAAATTTTTAAGAAGCCATCTACAGAATAAAACAGGCTGCACTGAAATGGAAAAGTAATTGGCTTTCTCGAGTGATGAACATAAAATAACGGAGCTGGAGTTCCAATTACATCCTGCCCTATTTAACACTCCCGGCCTCAATACATCCAAATAACGCCCAACTACACACAGTTTTCTTGCATCTCTGGATTTCTTGGACGACTGAGGAATGAAGGACAATTTGAGTTTTCCAAAAATCTGTTGCGTTTGCCATTTTTTGGAGGGATGAGGGAATACATGTGCCAGAATCAGGTCATATATTAGGGGACAAAAACCAAACATTGAAAAGGATTCTTGCAGATGGAAATATCGATATTGTTGCCAAAGGCAGTATTTTAGAATACTAGTACTTCTGTTACGTTCCAAAAGCTGAAATGCCTTTGGCTCTTTTCAGTTACCTTCCCTCAGCTTCAATTAGGGATTGTGTGGATAAAAGCCGCTACTTCTGGAAGCTGGGGCGAGGCGAGCAGCTGCAGAGAACACCACCATCAAAGCTTGGCAATTTTGGCTTCTCACTGATTTTGACAGTGCATTTTATCTGGCAAACCCTGACTTCAGAAAACAGAGACGAGTCAAGAATCAGAGCATGTGGGAGCTGGGGCTGGGGAAAAGAGTCGAAAAACGTAGCTACATGAATGCAAATAAGGTAGAGTAGCAAGCGAAGGAGTATCATGTGACACCATTTCATGAACTTTGGAAATAATGACTTTCTTCTACTGGGAAGTCCTTTAAAGGTGGTGGTTTACAGAAAGTCATGGCAAACTGAGCACACAATTCGGTCTCAGTTGATAGGACTGGATGGAGTGATGTAGCAAGAAGGAAAATAACCCAGAAATTAATGAAAATTAAAGACGATTAACTGACTCTCTTGGTGACGGTCACATGGGGATCGATGAATGACACAGGCAAGACAAGGAGCCAATGATTTGGGGAGTTTTACGACATTCCAATTACTGTAAGATAACTTGTGACTCACCAGAAAAGTTAATATACGTACACAGATACATATTATTCATCTGCTCACATTAAACCCTTGTGGAAAGGGTGAAGAGTATAAGACATGGTTCATTTCCTCAAGATGCTTATGATCTTGAGGGGAATGTGAGGAACGAAAGAATGTGTACGCCGTTGACATTTACCCAAAGGGCTTTGGAAATGGAATACGTCTAAATGAAGACATACTCTTCCATTCAGTTACTCCTTTAGGATTTAAACAATCCTTTATCTCAAAATGCTGAGACATCTTAATGCAAAATGCAAAGCAATAAAAATAACCCCTTGCGTCTTAAACGCTAGCGAGTGGCCATCTAAGATGCATCAACTGGTTTTCAACCCACCTAGAGCAAAGGAGAATGAAGAACACCAAAGACACAAGGTAATTATGAGCCCAGGAAGCAGAAAGGGCTACATAAAGCAGAGACTACATTAGCCGGAGACCAGAAAAACTAGACGGTGCCCGGCTATAACCAATGACTGTCCTGACAGGGAACACGAAAGAACCCCTGAAGGAGCAGGAGAGCAGTGGGACGCAGACCCCAAATTCTCGTTAAAAGACCAGACATAATGGTCTGACTGAGACTAGAATGACCCCAGACGTCATGGTCCCCAGACCTTTTGTTAGCCCAAGACAGGAACCATTCCCAAAGCCAACTCTTCAGACAGGGATTGGACTGGACTATGGGATGGACAATGATACTGGTGAAGAATGAGTTTTTGGATCAAGTAGACACATGAGACTATGTTGTTGTCTCCCGTCTGGAGGGGAGATGAGAGGGTAGGGGGGTCAGAAGCTGGCCGAATGGGCACCAAAAGAGAGAGTGGAGGGAAGGAGTGTGCTGTCTCACTAGCGGGAGAGCAATTAGGAGTATATAGCAAGGTGTATATAAATTTTTGTATGAGAGTCTGACTTGATTTGTAAACTTACACTTAAAGCACAATAAAAATTAAAAAAAGAAAAAAAAGCCCTGCTTCAAAAAAAAAATACGGCAATTAGAGATTTTTTAAAACGTAGTAACCATAGATAACCAGAAAACTAGACATCTGAGCTATGTCATCTGCTTTGACTAGGCCTGAAATCTGATTTCAATATCAGTTTCCCGTGAGATCAGGCTTTTCCCGGGTGAGTTTCTCAGTGAAGGCTTTCCCTCCTCCCTTTGGAAATACGTTGCAGTGTCCTGGTCCAGGCATAGCGTCTAAAAGGTTTTGCAGTTACACTTTCACGAAATATGTGAAAATACTGGTCAAGGCAGATGCTTCCCACATCCACCCTGCCGGGAACACTACTGTACTCAGGGCAGGAATCGGTTTAAGGGTTGATGAAGCTCAAGATGCTTGGTTTCTGACAATGAAATGACCTAGGTGTAGACTGGGCTGGGGGAGGTAAAACAGCGATTACTACAGGTATAGCCTACGGATGCGTTAGGTTTGGTCTAAACATGTTTCTTTTTGAGATGTGAACTAAGTTTTAAAGTTAGGAGATTTCACATAAAAAGCTGGATTTCCAACTTCGCTAAGAACAAGAGTGGGCCTGCGTTGGCCCACAGCCACAGTTCGCTGGAGATGGGTACGCGCCCCCTTCACGCGGCACACAGGCCCTCCAGTTGGCCTCCTCTCTGCTGCTCTCTCGTCTCCTATCTCCCTGGCTCCAGGGGACATCACAATTTTTACTCTGAATAATTATTTAACACTTCCATCCATTCTTTCTTCCAGTATTAGAGAATATAAAAATCACGCATTTAGTTCTCTAATGTGGATATTTTCTAGTATGGGTTGAATTCTGTAATGTGGATATGCACGTTTTGATTCAAGAAAAAGAGCCATCTAATTTCAAAATCAGATTTGTGTGGGATAATAAGAATTACATAATGATTATATAACTATCATTATTATTATTATCACCATTTATTGAATGCAGACCAATATCTAGTCCAGCACTCAGTTGGGTGATTATTTCATTTACTCAACACAACAAGCATGTAATTCATCCTCATTGTTTTATACTAGGGGAAACCGAGGGTCAAAGAGGTGAACACTTATCTAAGGTCAACAAGAGATAGACAATGAGAGAGAAAGCCACAGATCACATGTAAGCCCCTCTTCCTTCCATTGAAAAGTTTAGGATGAGCGTTTCACGCTCATTCCAATGGAAGGCAAAGCCATTAGGCATGGCTTGTAGGAATTGAGGGGAGTGTCTCAGGGACAAGGGAAGGAGTAAGTTCTTAGAAAAAGCTTTGGTTCTCTGTAATTACTTCACTTCCTAAATTATTCACTATCCTAAATATATATAAAAAAATACATATACATAATATATGTAACAAGGGCAGCTTGGTGAAGTCCAGGTTTTAGCATCAAAGACCAAGTTCATGGTGTCTGATTTCAGGCTCTGCCACATATAAGTTGTATGACTATGTGCAAGCCACATAACTTGTTGGAACCTCTGTTTCCTGATCCATGAAACGGTGCCTTTTAGAGTTAAAATGGGGAGTAAAGATACTTGCAATATACGTGAAAATCTCTAGGCAACACAAAGTGCCAGGCAAGCATTCTCTTGTTAGAAAAGTAACATTCCATTCCATGGTCTTGCTCACCAATGAAAATTACAGCAAAGCCATGACAAGATAATTCAGTTCGGTAAACCTATGCCTACTCGCCAGTGGAATGCAGCAGCTTGATGACATCTAAAAAAAACCTTTCAGGAAATTTGAGTGAATAGATACATTGAAATATAATAACTTTTAGTTACTACAGTGCTCCAAAGCTTTCAAAGAGATATAATGGAATCACTCATTGTTACAATAAAGTTCCCAAGAGTGCATAGGATCCTTAAACAACCCTTCCAGAACCAAAGGACAACCCCATCTTAGGATCTTGTTCATAACCAGCTTACCCAACCAAAACCAAACCTTCTGCTGTTGAGTTTTTTCCGACTCATAGGGACCCTAGTTTCCAAGGAGTACCTGGTGGATTCGAACTCCTGACCTTTTGGTTAGTGGCCATAGCACTTAACCACTACGCCACCAGGGTTTCTGTAACCAGCTTAGGTCTGGCAAATAAACATTAACTTGAGGATCAAATCCTCTGCTGAGTCTTCAAAACATTATCAGGCGAGAGCTGATCCACTTTGGCTTTGAGACGCTCCATTATTAGCATGTTGGCAACATGCTAACAAAATTAGTGAGTTTGACGTGCTGAGATGGGGAGGCAATGAAGGGCCTTATGATGGTGGAATTCTAAAATGCTGGAATAAAGTTATGCTTGGCTTTCTTTCTCAAGGAAACAAGCCCAATGCATTCCGATTCATAGCTGAATGAGAGAACTGGAGAATATGAGCAATAATTTTATTAGATTTAAAAAAAAGATCTAATTAACAAGAATCGCTATGTGCCATCCAGACATATGGAAAACGAAGTTCCTCAATCTCCCCTCTTTGAGGTCATTTCCTCATATAGACATTAATTATATAATCTATTTTTAGGCAAAGAATGCACACCTTCTACCTTTGTTTGCCAACCGCTCGCTGCGCCCCCCTGCCCCAGGTATGTTGGTAAGTGCACTATGCTAATATTTTTACAGCCACATGTAAAAAAAATTGGCTTAAGGGCGCTTATGAAAATACCTCACGTGGGGAGAGTGCGTTTGGCAAACAAACAGAAGACGCGTGTTATTTTCTTAAAAATACGATGATTCTGCTGTAACCGAAATCCACTGCCGTTGACTTGACTCCGACTCATAGCAATCCCACAGGGCTTCCAAGGCTGTAAATCTCCACCGAAGCAGACCGCCACGTCTTTCTCCCACGGCAGCGCTGATGGTTTAGAACCACCGACCTTTCAGCGAGCAGTCGATTGCTTTAACCACAATACTGCTATATTATTTCTAAAATCAGAAACTAGTTGCTGCGTTGATTCCAACTCATGGTGCACTCCGCCTCACCCTCCCGTGTGTGTCAGAGCAGAACTATGCTCCGCAGGGTTTCCGTGACTGCGACTTTGCAGAAGTAGGTCAGCAGAGCCTTCTTCCTGGGCATCTCTGGGTGGATTCACTAGTAGTCAAGCCCTGAACCATCTGCACCACCCAGGGGCCCTACACGATTTCTACTGGAGGAGAATTCATTGTGTTGGAAGTGGGAGCAGATTGCAGTAGAAAAGGCTCCGGACGGACTGTGCCACCTGGGTGCCCATGGCCAATGACTCAATCACCCTGCCTGTCTTCTGAACGACCAAATGGGGTGAACACAGCGATCTTTATGATTCCTTTCATTTTGAAAAATATTCACAATTCAATGCCTAAAAGGTCGATAAAGCTGAAGAATTCAAATATGTCCTAGCTCAGACCTGGCAGCCCTGTTTAAACGAAATGAGAAGACTCTTCAGTTCATAAGGAAAATGGCTTCAGGGCCATGATGCGCAGGAGTGACTTCACGTTTCGTTTGTTTTCCCCCGCTAACAGAGACACCCATCTTTATAACTTTATAGTATGCTGTTTAAGTGCACACCCTCCCCACAACACTCCTAGACAAACCTGCCTGCTGCGGCTGACCAGTCCAGCAAGAGCAAAACTACAGAGAGTCATTTGTGTATCATGAGGTCAGAAGGAAGGAAAATTGTGGCAGGTGACAAAGGACCACTTTCCGTACTGTTCTTGTAGGCATTTCCTCTAATTTTATGGGGGACGTGGAGGAAATTCTGATTTGGAGCAGAGACAGTCACTGTAACAGTTAAAACAACAAGCTTCAGTGTTCGAAATGTCGGTGTTTACTCCGAATACATTCTCTAAGCTCAGCTTGAGTGATTAGTAATAATAAAAACAGGGATGATGGTATAAAAACATCCTATTGCTTGATCAATGCCTTGATTATGTCTGACGAATGGTTCTGCAAGATTGGTATTATCGTTAGCATTTTACAGAAGAGGAAACTGTTTAAGTAACTTGCTGAGGTGGCAGAGACAGCAAACTTGTAAACTACAGGAAAGCAGGGCCTGTAATCCGTCATGTTCCCTGATGGGTAGCTCCAACCTAGGGTCTGCTACATAACAGGGGTGCAAAAACATGGGTGGAACGAATTAAAAAATAAAATTTAAAGTCAGGCAGTTTCCACCATGCCATCTATTCAAGGCTAATTTTTGACCCCAAAATGCAAATTAAGAAAAAGAAATATGGCCAGTTTTCAGGAAATGAAAGTGGAAACCACACCCAGCAGAGTTTCATAATAAACTATGATTATATTAAAACTGTGATCCACTTCTAAAAAAAAAAAAAACTTGGAGAGATTTTTAATTCATTGGTAACAGCCAAGGTACTCTTGACTGGTTGGTGTCAGCACTGAACAGGCACGTTCAGATTCCCTTTGGTTTCTAAGATAACACCAAACACTTTGAAACCTCCCCACTTCGTATTTTTCAAGCAGAGGAAGTGAAATAAAAAAGGAACAAGTTTCGAGCATTGTTAAGGCTTCAAGAAAAGACAACAAAGGGCAGGAAATTTGAAACAAAATCTGAGAATCTGCCCTTAAACTGGGCAGTGTTGCTTGTTTTCTCCACTGTGGCTGAATGAGAAAGTGTAAGGTTGGTCTTTGCCTTTCCTGGGTGTTACTCATCGCTTTCATGACCTTAGTGGTATTTGTAGTTAACAGCATAAAGGGCTTCAGTGAGGGTATGTGGCCTAGATCTATATGACGATACCCTACAAAGAGTGGAAAATCAACTCCCCCCTAGGCTGTAACAATCTCACTAAGATTGATAAGGAGCAAGAAAAGAATTTACGACGTGGTGCCATTTGATTCCTAAAGGGCTATGGAGTCAAGATAGATTCCAGTAGCCATTTTAATAATGGAAATGAGAACTGCACACAAAGCCCTCAAAGTGCAGTCTCCTAACATTTAATGCAGTACTGGAACACAGTGGGTCCCTTCCAGTGGTGTCACCAAAGGGGTGTGGGGGCTGTGGATCACACTGGGTGACCCTGTCAGAGGGGTAACACCAAAATATCCATTAAAAAAAAAAACTTTGTTGTCAAGTCACTTCTGACTCATAGTGACCCATGTAGGATGGAGTAGAACTGCCCCATAGTGTTTCCAAGGAGTGGCTGATGGATTCGAACTGCTGCCCTTTTGGTCAGCAATCAAAACTCTTAACCACTGCACCACCAGGGCTCTGCACCTAAATGACTGTCTATAAAGTTTTTGTGCAGTGTTTCAGCAGAAATTTATTATTTTCTTATAAACATATCCCTCTAGTTAGTTATAACAACAAAAACCATTTTTTGTAAGCAGAGCTTACATGTATCCATACACCTATGGGCTAAAATTCTATGTTAATATCCTTTTGAACCTTCTAATTCGCTCTGGTCCAAGCTGTCATTATTACCCAATTACAATGACACTTCAAAACACAAGGTTTTATCTGCACTTACTACAAGCACACGCTGTTGTTTTCATTGCTGCTGGTGTTTTTATACTGGCTGATTTTGTCCTTCTGATGTTTTAGCTACAATATTGCGGTAATTGTCATGGAGGTATGACACCATGTGTTACCGCACTGGGTGACACCAATCCTAGCGACGCCACTGGCTCCTTCTATCTATAGGGAAAGGCGGTATTTGCATATTGAAATAACATTTAGTACCAAGGATATGTTGTTGTTGTTGTTAGGTGTCTTCCAGCAGATTTCAACTCACAATGGCCCTATGTGACTGAGCAGAACTGCCCCATAGGGCTTTTTTATGGTAATCTTGCAGATCGCCAGGTCTTTCTCTCTGGATATGCTTGGTGGGTTCGAACCGTAAACCTTTAGCTTAGTAGTCGAGGACTTAACCATTGCACCACCAGGGTTCCTTGCCAAGGACAAGGTTGAATTAAGTAACAAACTTGGAAACATTTCGACATACCTATGACTAGGAAGTCAAATTACAATGTTTTTTACTTCTTAAGAAGACATTATTTGCAAGCTTTAGTATGCACCTAACTTTGGTGTCTTCCATTTGTTCCCCACAGAAATAATTTATTCATTAAACTCTGAAATGAGTGACAACTAAAAAACCAAACCAAACCCATTACTGTCGAGTTGACTCCAACTCACAGCGACCCTATAGGACAGCACAGAACTGCCCCACTGGATTTTCAAGGAGCACCTGGTAGATTCAAACTGCTGACCTTTTGGTTAGTAGCCAAGCTCTTAACCACTGTGCCAAGAGACGTGTAAAATGCTGCATGGCCCCAGAGGCGCTTGAGAAATACAAATTCACTGCATTTCACAGCGTTGTCCATCTTAGGGCGCTAGGGCATTTTGAACTTGCCGTTCCCTCCCCTTGCTTGTTCATCCCCTGACTTTGGCTTGTCTCTGCTCAAATACCACCTTATCAAAGAGGCCACTCTTGACCAGCCTATCTAAAATTACACAAGCACCCCACCATCACTCTCTGCCCCTTGGCTGCACTTACCATCCCCTGACATGTTAGTATAGTTCTGTTTGTTAATTCATGCACACAGGCCTTGTTCACTGCTGTGTTCCCAGACCCTTGAACACTGCCTTGGATGTGGCATTTGGTTTTCAATAAACACTTGTTGTTGTTGATCGCGTTCCATTTCCCTACCTCCTCCAAAGCCAGGTTTCACATCCCATCCCCGGGGTTCCAAGAGCAACCTGTGGCTCTTCTGATAAATTCTCCTTACTTGTAAAACATCAGTGCAGATCTGGAGTTGGTTGACAAGGAATAAGGATGTGCTCACAGGGGAAAGAGGACAATTTTTCCGAGTCAGTGAAAAATTTTTAAAAAGAAAATTAAAAAAACTCAAATTTGGTTACTCAAAATTAGCAGTAAAAGGAAGTCAGTTCACAAGTTACCAAGAGTTTCCTTCCTAAACAGAGCTGTTCATGGAAGCAGGAGGCCACAGATCAGACAAGAGAAGACATCGCTTTCAAAACAAATTGGACTGATCTCAAGGGCATGATTTAGAACTGCATGGTGCAATACTGCAGCCACAAGCTACATATGACTTTTTAAATCTACATTTAAATTAATTAAACTCAAATAAAATCACATATTCAGTTCCAAGTCATACTCGCCATATTTCAAGTGCTTAATAGCACTTATATCTACACTGTACAACATGGCAGCTACTAGCCACAAGTGGGTATTGAGCACTTGAAATGTGGCAGGTGCAATTAAGAAACTGAACTTCAATTTTTATTTTATTTCAATTAATTTAAACTTCAAAATAGCTGCCTGTGGCTATTCGCTGCCATATTGGACAACACAGTTATAGATGATCCCTAAAATTCCCATTCTCCTCAAGGTCTTTGAAGAGACACATTCAAATAATTTCTTAGCACCTATAATCACAGTGGAACACATCAAATTATTTGTACCTCCCCATTCTTGTACTTTGGAATTAAAGGCTGTGTCTGTCCTAGATATACGATCTCTAATGTTTACGGACATTTCTTTTTCACAATACGCTCTATTTATAATATTTTGTTGTAGGAGGATCCAGTCAGGCCTCTTTTATGGATGATGTTTTTAGCTTTAATCTGAAAATGGCTGTACAAATAGTATTTATTGCCTTGTGTAAGAACAGTGTGCTTAAAGTCTACGGCCATGGGATGGTAGAGATTCTAAACCTTCCAACTCCACGTGGAAATACTGGGTAAAGGGAAGTTACAGGGGCTGGTAGCAGTCTCAGAGGAGAAAATTTGCCCTGAAGGAATGCTTTTAATTGGGTTTAGCTTCCATCACAAGAATCCAGCAGAAGTGGCTTTCCTGAAGGTACTGGGATTTCCCCCTGTGAATAAATTCTCCCATTGGTCACCCCTCTGCTATGTTCTTCTAGAAATTCTCTCTTATTTTGCATGCTGTGACTTAAACCCTCCATAAAACCCTGAAGAAACGGCCAATATTTTTTCTAAAGTGCTAATTTCCTTGCTTTAGGCTTATGTAGGCTTTGCCTGGAAACGTAATCTGTACCCCTCAGCTCTGCATTACGTTTCAGTCATTGAAACGGGACTTAATGAGAATTACTTGATACCGTAGGAGTCAGATGAGCCTTACTTTTTGTTTTTCTTTTAAACACACTTTTATCTTAGGCGCAAGGATTTGCATTTTGAGAGTCTGTGCCAGCTGAGTTGAGCCCTCACGGGTTTCAGCGTGTTGCAAGCCTAGTTCAGTCCATTTCTCTCACTTCTGGGACCTTCTGCTGCTGCCACTCATGGCTTAAGAGTTTATTATGGAACTCTAGCCCTTGTCCCTATCTGTCTTATGTCCCTACCTCTGCAGTGATACTACAGACAACAAATCATTTAATACATGACACCTTCTTAAAGAAGTTGGGATGGAACTTTTATTATAAACGGTAGTCGGGCCAGTAGGCAAGCCCCTTCCCAGTGGGATTTCTGATCTAGCTCTGCCGTGCTTCTCTTTCCAGCTCCCTTGTAGCCTTCTTTTTCAGATCTCCATGGAAGCTGAGGAACCAGAGTGGTTTTTGGTGTTCTTTAGCTCAGCATCGTGCAAAAGAACTTGCTGTCATAATGACACCAGGGTGCACGACAATGCATGAGGAGTGGTCCGAGGCAGCTCCCATGTCAGTCATGGCTTGGCTGAGCTCCAGAACTGCTTCGACATGGTCAGCGGACACACTCCCCTGGCAGGCATCATTCCAACTTCCCCTGTTTATTGAGGCAAGTGGAGAAGTATTAGCCTGGGGCTAACAAGTGGACAATGGTGCCTCTGTAGACTCTTACCCAGCCTTTCAGACCCATTTTTTTTTTTTCCTTCCTTTGGATAGTCTTCCTTACTACCTAAACCCAACTCACAGTGCTCTGACTCTTTTGGTCTTGAATTTAAACCACCTTTATTGTGACAGAACCTTTTCGAGGAACCCGTATTTACTCTGATTCTGCAGGTAAGTTTCCAGAAGTAAAGGGATTTTGATTCTCTCATAACTATACTCCAAAACCTTGCTTTAAGGGCTAAGGTGCACCTGTCCCAAGCCATGGTGTTTTCAATTGCCTCATATGCATGCTACAGCTGGACCATGTATAAGGAAGAAGGAAGAAGAATTGAAGTCTTTGAATTATGGTGTTGGCGAAGAATACTGAATATACCATGGCCTGCCAGAAGAATGGACAAATCTATCCTGGAAGAAGTACAGCCAGAATGCTTCTTAGACACAAGGACAGCAAGACTTCATCTCACACACTTTGGACATGTTATCAGGAGAGACTAGTCCCTGGAGAAGGACATCATGCTTGTTAAAACAGAGGGTCAGCGGAAAAGAGGAAGACCTTCAATGAGATGGATTGATACAGTGGCTGCAACCACGGGCTCAAACATAGCAATGATTGTGAGGATGGTGCAGGACTGGGCAGTGTTTTGTTCTGTTGTACATAGGGTCACTGTGAGACAGAATCAACTTGATGGCACCTAACAACAACAACAACAAAACATTGTTTATATTTGTTACAAAGGATTTCAAGTCAGTAGATGGAAGCTTTTGAATCTAGCAACTGGTACTTCTTTGCTGCAGGACATCAGATAAGTACCTTGACCTTTCTGGGCTGCAGCTTCCTCATTTGTAGCCTGTGTGGGTTGGAAACCCTGGTGGCGCAGTGGTTGAAAGCCACGGCTGCTAACCAAAAGGTTGGCAGTTTGAATCTACCAGGCGCTCCTTGGAAACCCTATGGGGCAGTTCTACTCTGTCCTATAGGGTCGCTATGAGTCGGAATCAACTCGATGGCAACAGGCTTGGTTTTTGTTTTTGTTTTGGTGGGTTAAGTTAGATCAGCGTTTCTCAACCTGGGTTCCACATTACAACCATATGGAGAGGTTTTGAAAGAATGTTGGTGCCAGGCCTTTACCCCAGGGCAAATGAATCAGAACCTCTAGAGGTTTTGCTCAGCCATGGGTATTGTTTGATTTCAATGTGCAGCCAGGTTTGAGGAAGTAAATACAGTTCAGGGAAGGACATATTCTATATGAAGTGGAGAACTCAAGAAGAACAAATATAGATGGGGCCATGGCAGTACTGGATAGAAGTGGGCAGGCCTACATGCAAACCTTCTTGACTCTGGGCTGCCTGCTAGGAAAACTGCAAATGTATTATAACAGAACCTTATTATAAATGGATACAGGTAGAGTCAAGGCCAACCCCCAAATTTTTCTTACGTGACTCAAACTGTCATGTTTCAGGGTGACGTAGGGTTCACAAACAGAATTGCCTCCAAGACCTTTAGTTGCCATTGTATAAATTCTTCCTTGAAGATCATATTTAGATTAATTTTTAAGTACAAATTTGACAAATTCAAATATTTTTAAAGGGTGGAAATCCTTTGCCAATCACCAAGGAGACAATAAGCTTAAAGGCAGATCTGTTTGAAAGATCTGAGGAGCAATTTTCCTGAGAAAGCTGAATTTCTAAAGTGCTTTGACCCCATAGGGCAACATGAATGGTAAGTTCAAGGAGACCAATGTGAGAAAGCCTATCTCCCTTTAGATAATCTAGAAAAAGAGTTGATACAGTAAACAGTTACTTAAATGGGAGCTAGCAGCTGCGGGTAAGATTTTCCTTCAGAAAATCACAAAGCTAAATAAAAACAACACAAACAAGACAAGCTTTAACGCAACATATTCCTGCAATTTACACTCTTCCTACTCCTACTCCTATTCCTACTGAGCACCATCTATGTACCAGGTCTGAAGAAGAACCATTTCTGAATTTAAGTCTTAGTATGATTACATTTGCCTTAACAGGAAAAATGTAAAAACTACAAACATTTTAAAGGATTATATAAAAGACATTATTTCAGAAGATTCACTCTCAAATCCCTTCTAAAAATGAAGTACATAAAAAGGTAGAATTAAAATCTATTATCCTTTGAAGAAAATCTCTCAAATTATACTACAAATTCATGAACCCGGTTATTGTTGTTGTTTTTATGGTGGTAAATACCTATGTAACAAATTGCTAGCCTTTTTAATATTCTTCACGTGTACTATTCAGGGACAGTTATATTTACCATGTTGTTCAACCATGAGTATTATCTGTTTTCAAATTTTCCCATAACCTTTAACGGAAGGTCAGTGCCCTCTTAGCAGTCAGTTCCCCCTTTCTCTTCCCTCCCTTCTGCCCTGCTAACCACTAATAAACTCTGGTCTCTATACACTTGCTGATCTTAGATAGAATGAAGCCTGTCTTTGCCGGAAAAATCTCTACTGAGGAGAATGGTTCAGAATGATTCTCATTTCTGAGCCTACTGGAAAAATTATCCCAACAAATACTGGTGGGAAGAAGAGAATGAAGTCCATATTACAGTGTGGGAGCTGATTTAATGTGTTTTCCTTAACCAAAATTAGGTAAAACTACATTGTGACTCAACTTCCCCTTATACGCTGTAGAGCTAATAGCACTTGTACAGAGCAAGCCGCAGGAATGCAGAAGTATATATAATAAAGTAGCTTGGGGTGCTGGCAAAAACTGTCTGCAATATCTGCTGTTCCTAACAGAGGTCATTCTCTGAGATGGGATAATTATACCCATCTCAGAGGGTTGTTCTAAATACTAAGTATGGCATACAACCGAAGATGTTTTGCAAATAACAAAGCACTCTACAAATCTAAGTAACTATTAAAATGATTACTATAACTGGGCACGCTCAATACGTTTTCTTCAAAGTTACCCGACTAGACTTTTTGTTTGTTTTCGTCAGCACCCTTCCCCCAGCAAAGAAGCACCCCTCCTACGCAAAGATGCCCGTATCCCCAATTATCTCAAGCACCTTGAGGCTCTGTAAAGAGCAAAACCACAGGACTGTAGCAACTGGAGTAACCTTTTACAAATGGCAACATTTGTCTACTGACAATTGTGACATACCTTCAGAAGGCAGACCACATGGCGTTTAAAAAGAGAAGCCGTCCCCACCAGAAGTGGGGAAAAAAGAAAAGTGACTCATTGCACAGTATGAACTGTGCAAGACTGGTGGACAAAACCCTCTAAGAAGTGTGTCTTGAAAGAGGTAATTCTCCAGTCCTAAGTAGGGCTTCTAGCGGGAGCTTTTCGAAGCCAAGAACAAGGCTCCCAGTGTCAACCCTTCCATTGCCTCTTGTACACGTTGTCTACAAAAATGTGAAATCTGATGGAACCCTGGTTTTTATCTTAGATTGACTTGGACATTATGCAGCAAGATGGTACAATGATTAAATGGTAAGATGATAAAAGGATAAATTCATGATACGTTACAAGGTCTCTGTGGATGAGTGGTCCTATTACAGCTTGGGTAGATGGTTTCATCTTTCTGGGCCTCCATTTCCACATCTGTAAAACGGGATAATCATACCCATTTCAGAGGGTTGTTCAAAATACTACATATGCCATACAACTGAAACCGTTTTGCGAATAACAAAGCACTCTACAAATCTAAGTAATTATTAAAATGATTACTGTAACTGGGCATGCTCAATACGTTTTCTTCAGTTACCAGACTAGATTTTTTTTTTTTCCCACTAGTGTCCTTTCCCCATAAGTTTCAATCCAGTAAAATGATTCAAATCACTACACCTTTCTGCTTTCCTGGCCTTCAATTTTTTTGTCTCCCTGAACAAGTAGGCAAAGGAGTATTTTCAAGACTTTTTTTTTTGTTTTTTGCTTTTAATATTCAATTATTTTAACAATGAAACAAAATAACAGGTATTTTAACTACAAAAACCATTTTATATATTTCAAGGAGGAATGTACCAAGGGTAGAGGTCCCTGGGTGGCTCAGTGATTAAGAGCTCAGCTGCTAACCTAAAAGTCAGCAGTTCGAATCTACCAGCCACTCCCTGGAAACCCTATGGAATAGTTCTACCCTGTCCCATAGGGTTGCCATGAGTTGGAATCAACTTGATGGTAATGGGTTTGGTTTATGAACGTATAGGTTGGCGGCTCAAACTTGCCCAGCAGCCCTGCAGGAGAAAGGACTTCTATAAAGATTACAGCCAAGAAAACCCTATGGAGCAGTTCTACTCTGTGACACATGGGGTTGCCATGAGTTGGAAGCGACTCGATGACAATAGGTTTAGGGTTTTTTTTTGTGTGTGTGGCAGGGGGAGGGAGTTCTGTACCAAAGAGGGTTTGAAATATTCACTAAAAGCAGGATTTTCTACCTCAGCCCTGTTGACCACTTGTAAAGTGTATACAAGTCCACAAGTGAAGTTTAAGGGGCTGCTTTCAACCAAACCCGATCATTAATTACCTACGCTAATGCTGCCCTTTCCTTACAATGTCAGGATACTGGAAATGAGACCGCACAGAGAGCCAAGTTAGCCTATGTGGCCATCTCATCTAACGTGGGAAGAACATTTAAGAGAAACGACAGTCAGTCAATCAGATTCTCTCAAGATTTTCAGGAGCTCACTCCAGAGACTCCATTGAACATAAAGTTAGTGACCCTATAGGACAGAGTAGAACGCCCCATAGAGTTTCAAGGAGCGCCTGGTGGATTCGAACTTCCAACCCTTTGGTTAGCAGAGGTAGCACTTAACCACTACGCCACCAGGGTTTCCATATATTGTATTAGAGGTCAAGTGTTATCTTTGGCTTCTTTTCCCAGAACTTCTTCAATATATATATTTAAATAAAGATATTGAGAAGAACAAAATTGTTTTGGCTAGCCTAACATGCATTAAACAGATTTCTAATATTTAGTCAAATTTCTTTTAGATAAAAGAAGCTAGCCTTTGAGGAGTAGCAATACTATGGAGTAGGAAAAGTTAAAATTAATTGTAGCTGCAACAGTTATTCAGGAACTAATACTGGACTGCTAAGAGCCTGTATTCCCTCCATGCTCTGAAGATACCACAGGTATCGCATGAACAAAACGGGTAGCATACAATACTCTGAGTTTGTGAAAATGCTTTGCGAAGTGTTGACTAAATGTCAGTGACTATATAATTCTCAAAAACATCCCTGTGAACATCATTATACACATCTTAAAAGATAACTGTTTTCAGTAGTTTTGAAAGACAACCAATCAAGAGCAATCTATTTCAACCACTTCCAAGTAGTGCTACAGAATATTAAGACAGAATTTTTTTAAATTTCATCTCCCTTTTGCCCGCAGGTAGACAGGTAGGGCATTCCTCGTCCATGTCTACATCATGCTATGAAGTCAGTGGTAGCTCCAGAATTTCCATCCAGGGGCTTCATGAGCGTCGATTTGGTTGGAAGGGAAGCAGGAGACTTGTCTGGAAGCTGCGTGTGCACAGAAGAACACTACTGCTGGTGTGGAGACTGCATGTTTACACAGCATGGCTCCACAGGAAGCTGATGGAGACTAGGGTGAAGGAGAGGGCTGAAGACCCTCCTTGGAGATACATTCTATGAGGTTCCCATCTAAGGAAAGCTTCATATTTCAATCTCCTTCACATGTGCCATTTTAACAGGGTTCTCCAAAGAATGAAACCCAGAGTCACCTCTGTAATATGGGATACAGGGAGCAAGGTGCTTTCAGGAACTTTCCATTGCACCAAGACTCTGCCAGCCTCCCCTGCTCCAACCATCCCAATGGCATGAGATAACAGGCGAGTCATAAAAATGAAAGGTGGAAAGTGGCAAAAAACTGTCCTGAGTAAAACTGACTTCATGAATTTTTCTGGCCTCTAAAGTCATAATGTGTTGGGGCCCTCTACAAAAGAGTAACATACGAGAGGATAAATGAATCAAAGACTGTCTGTGATGGGTGGAAAAAAACAACAGCCCTTAACTCCCACAGACAGCAAAAAAAAAAAAAAAAAAAAAAAAAAAAACAGCTCCCCCAGATTCAGAGAAATTAAGTCTGCAGACAGAGCAAACCTCCACTGTAAAGAGCAACTTACACAGAGCAGATCAGTCAAGGTCTCCCAGAGCCCACAGTTCTCTCAGACAACAGTACATCTAGTTATGAATAACAAAGCCGTCGACACATAAACTGGGCGGTAAGAAGTCTAGCAAAAAAAAAAAAAGTTGCCACCCCTACCTTAGATGTACAAGCAGTTTCCCTGGCCTTTAAATGCAATGAATTGCAAACAGCAACAATCTTTTTTTTTTTTTTTTTTTTTTATTAATTGTGCTTTAGATGAAGATTTACAGAGCAAATTAGTTTCTCATTAAACAATTAATACACATGTCATTTTGTGACATTGGTTGCCAACCCCGCAATGTGTCAACACTCTTTCCTTGACCTTGGGTTCCCTATTTCCATTCGTCCAGCTCTCCTGTCCCCTCCTGCCTTCTTGTTCTTGTCCCTGGGCTGGTGTGCCCATTTAGTATTGCATACATGGTTGAGCTATGTGTATTACTGCTTGTTTTATGGGCCTGTCTAATCACTGGCTGAAGAGTGAACCTCAGGAGTTACTTCAGTACTGAGTTAAGAGGGTGTCAGGGGCCATACTCTAGGGGTTTCTCTAGTCTCCGTCAGACCAGTAAGTCTGGTCTTTTTTTTGTGAGTTTGAATTTTGTTCTACATTTTTCTCCAACTCTGTCTGGGGCCCTCTATTGTGATCCCTGTCAGCATAGTTAGTGGTGGTAGCTGGGCACCATCTAGTTGTGCTGGACACAAACAGCAACAATCTTGTAGCGAGAATGTGTGCTAAACCCTGAGGAAGAATCAGAAAGAAGTTTCTCCCTCAAAGAATTTTCATTCTAATGAGGGAGTCCTTGGGTGGTACCAACTGTTAACATACTCAGATGCTAAATGAAAGTTTGGAGGATAGGGTCCACCCAGAGGTGCCTCAGGAGAAAGCCTGCGGATCTCCTCCCAAAAAACTAGCCATTGAAAACTCTACGGAGCACAGTTCTACTCTAAAACATGCAGGCACCATGAGTCAGAGCTGACTCCAGTTAACTGTTTTCAAGGGAATTAAAACACACACATTTCGCCTCAGATGGCTTTGTGAACAAGGCCATATGAGTGAAAAAGCAAAGCCTGCTGAAGAAGCTGTGTGGAAGAAAAGAGGGAGTTTGACTAGGATGGCAATGGAAGACACAACAGAAAAAGTGGCATACAGACCAGGCTTTAGTTCAAAGGTATTTTAGGGCGCGGGTAGAGAATGGGCAAACTGAGGGGAGGGGAACGGTCACAAGTTAGGCAATTTGAAAACAAAAACGATGTGTGAGGAAGCTGGTTTGAGTGAAGCCAGCTCATGAGGCATGTATCACGTGGACTCATTAAGCAGGTCTGGTCTTTTATCTGTGTGCAAGGACCTGTCTTAGAAGCCATGTCACAGCTCCTGAACTCAGGGAGGAAGCAAGGACCATGTAATCACCAGGGATCCATGGAGGCCTTTGCAGGGAGCCCAGTCACCTATGCAAAATGATGTCTGCAGGGTAGGTACGCTGTACGCATACTGAAGAGATCAGGGACCAAGGCAGCCCACAGGCGGAAACCAACTCCGAGAGTCTTACAGATGTCAGAAAATAAGAGGTCAAACTTGCATTGTGGTAGCAAAGTCCAGAGCAAAAATGAAACCAAATGGCTGTGCATTTCGTGTAAATAGGTTCCTGTCATAAATAAATATCTAGTTAGGAGGATCTCAGTGTTAAGATTTAAAAGTCTTTCTGATGAATAAGGTAAGATTTGGTGCAACAGGAAGTAGCTTGAGCTAGAAGCGGCAATGGAAAGTTTTTCTTTCTTTCAGTTCTCTCTCTCGTGCTTTTTTGCCAAGTTCAGGCAACAAAAGAAAAAGAACAAAATCAGAAAATAAAATTGTCTGCAACAATCAGAAAGTAGTTGTGAGAACTAATTATTGTAGCCACCATGTTAACTAAGGACATTAATAACTGCCTCCTATCAAGTCAATTCTGACTCATTGCGACCCTATAGGACAGAGTAGAACTCCCCCACAGGGTTTCCAAGGAGCGGCTGGTGGACTCAAACCGCCAATCTTTTGGTTAATAGCCACAGCACTTAACCACTATGCCACCAGGGTTTCCAACAATGAACCACAGGGACCCATAATTCTAGAAGACAAAACATTGAGATGCACGCCACTGAATTGGAAATGTGAGGGTTATTGTACTGGTGAATGTTGGGGTGTGTATTTTCACTACCACAATAATAATAATAATAAAAATAAATACAAAGCCTCACCAAAAAATAATTGAGGTACAAAAAATTGCCACATGGTGAGTAATATCCAGAAGCCACTCCACGAAAAAGCTCACAGTGGCATTAACAGAATAAAAACATAGTTTAAATTAAATGTTCAGAGATTCAAGAAATACTTAGTGAATCCTCAATGAGTGTCAGTAAGTTTCTCAAGACAGAAGAGGAGAATTTAAAAAAATGCTGAAGAGCAAAATCTCTTCCCGAAATCCTATGTCACGAATTCATCAATTTACTGAGTACACACTTGGGATAGAGTCCACATACTTGAAGAAACGCCAGGGTATGACAGCTCCAGGATTAAGGCCTCCGTGTGTCAAGGTGGTCTGTGGTTAAGTGTCTAATGAGGTAAACATGATGAATGTTGTTAGTTCAGGAAAGAAACGGATCCTTGGCTTTCTCCAGTTCATGGTTAAGGAACAGGCAGCAGAGGAAAAAACCATTTGAAGGATGGTTTGGAGAAGCAGGTTGGTTCGAAAACGGTGACTCATTGAACTGACTCGCTGCCTTGGGGTTAATTATATCCAGTTAAAACAGGCCTTGAATGCACTATTAGTTAACTGTTAGAAACTATTCCTTCAATCTTTTCTTCCTCATTGACAGAAACAGGTCTGACCTCATCCACCCAAAATCATTGCAGATAAATTGACTCTGCTGTAGGAAATGCTTTAACGCTATTAGATCTGTGCTTCCCAAACTTCAGGCTGTACACGAATCGCCTGGGGATCTTGTTAAAACGCAGATTCTGAGGTCACCGATATTGAGGAGGTTGGAGATTCCACATTGCTAATAAATTCTCTGTCACACTATTGCCGCTGAGCCCCATACCACCCTCTGAATAGCAAGGTGTTACATCACCCTTTGTTGCTGTTATCACGATGATGTTTTGGGATGATAGTTATTAGGGGATGATAGAAAACCACTGCTTTCAGAGTCAGAATTCTTGAGCTCACGATTTGAGGACTAAGAACAGCTGGGCCACAAGCTGGAAGTGATGAAGAACAGGAGATATCAACAAGGGAAAAGATAGCCCGTTGCCATTAGAATAGACAAATAGGCAGTAGGAGAGGTAATAAAAATTATATGATTAATTATTATAAAAATTGGAGCCCTGGTGGTGCAGTGGTTAAAAGTTATAGCTGCTAACCAAAAGGCTGGCAGTTCAAATCCATCCTAGGGGGCAGTTCTGCTCTGTCTTAGAGCGTCACTATGAGTCAAAGTCGACTCGACGGCAATGGTATTGGTTTTTGGTTTGGATCATAGAAATTCTACAAATAAAAGAAAGAATGCCAGGGTGGATTAAGATTGTTAGATATTTATAACACTATATCTTCAGGGATTCCAGAATAATGAATGAAAAACATGTTACTATGTTTCTTTTCATCTACTTGCAGGGCAGTGATACCACATAGTATTTTTTTTTCACTCATAGAACAGGTTTTAAAGAACAAAACATAAACGTGATATGTAGTAACGAGATAAGTCACTCAAAGCAGTGGTTAGAAGATTCTTACTCAGTGCTAGCTGGTGTCTGCAGGGTGTTCGGAAACACAATTATGGGACTCAGCAGCTACTCCCCTGTCTAAAACAGCAACAGTCTGAAAACTGCCAATCTGGAGCAAATTCTGTCTTTTCTGAGAATATTTTAAGAAAAGTGGTGGAGAACTCTTTGGAAGACAACAGAACACTAATTATATCTAGACACATTTCCCTTCTTTCCGCCCCCCCACCCCGCCCAATGACACAGAAACTTCTTTAGGGTTTTATTTCTTCTCCTAGACAGAGCAATGCAAATGTGGCACCATTTTTATAATTTTCTACCTTAGAAAAAAGCCTCACAGACATCTTTACCAGTTCACTGGAAAGGGAGAACACAAACGCCATAATTAGCCAGAGAAAAGACACTGCCACCAAAACCAAGTAAGCTTTTTCTTGATCAGGGAGTGACTTCTCGCGGAAGTAAACATGCCATTTAGTCAGGCTGCACGCTCAGACACCTGTAGCAGGAAATTTTCAAAATAACTATGGTTTCTTTTTCTTCATTTTAATGGTAGTCACCTTCAATGAATTCCATGTGGGGTTCGTGGTATTTGTCAGTTCTGACAAATTTTCTAGTCTGATTAATTAAGGACTATGTTAATTTTTTTTATGTAAATGGTTTCTAAGTCAATATCGATGACTTCCTCAACTAACATAAAATTTATCAGATCTGAAAAGCTCATCTTGTCCAGTTCTTGTCACTCTTTGTGGAAGGAAAATGAGACCCAGCGGGACCAAGAGCCATAGCCAGGCCACACAGAGGCCTGGATTCCCGGTACAATGTGCTGTAGTTTTTCCCAGCTGCCTCTTAGGGAGAGTCTTTCTTAATCTCAACCTAAGGGTCACGTCTGGGTTACCCTTCATTCAAGATCAAGGTTCTGTGATAATTATGCATTTACCACTTCTTTTCAACTTGGCGTGTGGTCCCTAAACTAGGAAAATGATGAAGGGTTTGGCCAAACTTAAAAAAAAAAAATGCTTTGATGCCGTAACGCAGATTTTAGTTTCTGTTTGTATTCAGGGGGGACACTTTATCTATCTTGTTTATTTCCTAAGCCAGCAAGCAAATTCTACCATTATATGCAGACTCAGATCTTACGGAAGCTGTAGCCTACAAATTTCAGGGGCGCTGTCTAAGAAAAGGAACACAAAATTAAGAATAGAAATTTAAGGACGAAAGTAAATGTTTATTTCGAATTTAAAATGGCATCGTAACAAGTAACAAATTTTAAAAACCTGCAAATACCACAGATATAAAATTTAAAAGAAAACAAATGTTCTTATCAATTATCTGACTATCTCTGAATATTTTTTCCTACATTTTTGACCACGTAATCTTTAATTACCTTTTCCGATAACATTTTACATATTCTCTATAGAAGGAATAGAGAAATAATCCAGTCTTTCTTTTCACACCTTTAGTTGATCAGAACTTATAATTGATTGCTGAATAATTTGGGAAACTTTAACTTCATAACATGTTATAGGTAAGGTCACATAAATTTTTAGATGGCCTCCAAATTTGAGAAGTCTCTATGAAGTTTCTTTAGCATGTGACTCGTGAGGTTCAGGGCATTTCAGATTTTCTTAAATATTTTTTGACGTGCTGACACTGGTTCACCACATTGGTAGGACTTCTGTTAGGGCCACAGGAAGGGCTTATGCCAGGGAGAGGTCTTCACGGTCCACTTCAGGGTCAGTCTTCCTTGGTATTCTATCACCTTTCCCCTACTTATTTGATGCATCCTTGAACGCCCCTACGCCTTCCAAATAAAGTGCCTATTTTAACCAGAATACTTAGACTCCTTGATGGCATAACTACTCCATGATTCAGCCAATACTATATCATTTGATGTACATTCTTAATTTTCCCAGTGAGGCCACAAGACGAGCATGGTGTCTGACTACCTGGTGTATAGACCAAACTATTTTTTTTAGCTATGGAAGTTAAATGAGTCAATATGTGAAAAATGTTAAAGCACAAGGAAAAATGTTGAGTATTATTGTTTCTCTTAACACCAAGACTCTCCCACTGCCCATAATCTAATGGAGAAGTGGTTTCTGTTAACCGAGGCAGCACAGCCTCAGTACAGTATCACAACTAGGCCTCCAGGCCCCTAAGACAGCCCGTCTTGGTTCAAAGTGCTCAGCTGATCCAGGCAGGTCATACGATCTCAACTACCAGTATTGAGAAATCCATCCATATGTAGGCAGCCCTGGTAGAGCAGTGGTTAAGCACTTGGCTGCTAGCCAAAAGATTTGTGGTTTGAAGCCACCAGCCGCTCCATGGGGGACAGATGTGGCAGTCCACTTCCATAAATATTTACAGCCTTGGAAACCCTATGGGGCAGTTCTACTCTGTCCTATAGGGTCACTATGAGTCAGAATTGACTCGCCAGCAGTGGGTTTGGTTTTGTCCACATGTGGTCTCTGGGCTAAAGGTTTCTAAGATGGGCATACCATTTGTAGGGGGCAGATGGCAGATTCCGTTTGCCTGTGGAGAAAAGTTGTGCAGAGTTTCAGGATGACAGAGTCATTCCCAAAGCAGCAGAGTGAGTTACCTCCTTCAGTCCATGAATCTCTGTAAATGGTTTACAACTTTAACCCATAAACAGCTGCTCTGGCATCTGCTGAAAATGTACACTGGACCCCACAATTTCCTTCGAAGGTATTCATGCTTTTTCTGCCAAATCTCAGGTTCTCTAAAATGCCTAGTTTTGACAATTCTATACCTTTTACAGTGTCAGGAGGGCTTTTTACTTCCTTAAACTCTCTTAATTTCCTTAAGAGGCTTGAGAAGGCCCCGTATCACTCAAGTAAAATATTTACAATAGCAGAAGGAAACATCCAGATAAGCTTTGCTTTGCCCTAGTGTTCCCCGTCCTCGGAGGAAATCCAATTAAGGCATTAAGATTTTTTTTTAATTTAGGACAAGTCAAATGAATAGAAAACACAAACCACAAAAATCTGAACTTTCCAAGGAAATACAACACTATGATTATATATTCTTAGGTTTATAAAATGCCTTTTCATTAATGAGCAATGCCCTCTACTCCAGAGAAAATATAACACAACTGGCAAAAATTTAATTTCTACCCAACACTTCTACAAAGCAATGTTGCTGAGGCCAGACGGACCCCTACCATTGGCAGGGCCAGGGCAAGAGTACTTATGGTAGGCCCACCTGCCATAAGTCAAAATATTTGAAATTATAAAACAAGCTAACAAACTGCTAGATAAAAATATGTCCTCCTACCTTGACTGACAAATATACCTTCATAACATCTTAGGAGCTCAGGTATAACTTGAGAATTCTTAGACTATTCAAAGGTCCTCCCCAGAGCTGGGTGGTATGGGGAGACACTGTTTCTGACAGTCAAAAATCTGCCTTCCTCTTTCTACTCCCTGAATCCTGCATCAAGATAGACATTGCAGTAAGTGTATGGACACCCAAGTTCTATCTCTAACATACACACCCACACACCCACACAGAGCTATCCCTTGGCCACCCTTCAGGGAGAGGCTGGACTCACCAGTGGCAACAAGGGCCTGAGGAAGATAAGCCTAAGGGTTCGTATAGTCCACAAAAGCTGGTTCAGGACCACCTGGGCAGGGAATTTTAGGTTCCCAGATACCCAAAATACAGTATAAAAAGGGGAGGGATGTATGGACTCAAAGACCCAGGAGTCTCCTTACCCCACGGCAAGGGCTTGACCAGAGAAGAATAAGAGCATTACCCTCTAAAGCCAAGGGCAGAAGCCCCTGCCCACATACTAGTCCTGTATTTTAGCTGTAGAACTGAAAAAATACTGGGGGAAAAAATATCCCATGAGAAAAAACAATAATAAAGCAAAAAACTGCATGTCTTGAGAGCAGACAGCCTTCCATAGATTTGAATCTCACCAGTGATATCTTGCCCTGCAGCTAAATTCATCATGATGATCTATAGCTCCAACCCCGTAAACAGAACACAGATGCTAGAGAACCTTCAAGAGCCTAAAGGTCTACAAGCAGAAGGCCATAAGCTGACTACACCCAAGGAGACAGTTGTTCCATGTTGAATGCCAAGATCTTAGAGGCTGATTACAACAAGCAAAAGGCAGAAGCAATTCTGATGGAATGGGTGAAGAGGGAATCTTAACCACCTATAAGTATTCACACTAGTTGGACTTCAAAAGTCAAGTTGTCCCCTTGTCCTGCGTTATGTTAAGTAAGATCCGTTTTTCCTGTCCCCGCCAGCTGTTGTTTGAGGCCTGTCCACAGTTACGGTCTTACTTGAGTGGAATTTGGGATTGACAATACACATCTTTGAGAATGGTGCATGTCCAACTGCTCTCAATGGTCAAATCATGGGTCACCTGCAAGGTTCTACCACCAAAACGCTATTATCAGACTAGGACCAATAGAGTTCCCTTGTGGACAAAAAAAAAAAAAAAAAGCCCTACCTTATCTTGATTTTCTGTAGAGGCAGATGACACAAACAAAGTAAATCAATGAAGTCAGGAGCACTGAACTGCGGATATTAGATGATAAGATCCTTCTGTCTCGAACATCACGCCCATACCTCTCTTACCAACCTCCTTTCCAACACGCATGTACACACGTTCATTACTCCATGAAAACCAGCCTAGAAAGACTGGCCACAAGACAAGCTTAGAACACACGCACACACTGACAGAGGTGAGCCTCAAGGGACCTCGACCGGACCTCTCTTTCCCATTTCTAAAATAAAACTAATACAACTTATCTTGCAGGATTTCGTTTGAAGATTGAATTAGATAAGCAATGTCAAGTGGTTGGTTCGGAGCAGTCTCAATAAATGCTAGCTCTCCATCTCTTTCGTTACCCTCCTCCTCCCTGAGGTAAGCCAACTGACCTGCTCAGCATTCCAAACTCTTCCGACAGCCCAGGCAAAGGAGTATCGTAATCACTATCTTGCCCCAGTCAGAGGCAACGAGTGCCTGGGGAACAAAACATTACAAGGAGAGGAGGGACTGCAAAACAAGTGGTGAGCATTCTTGCTGTGAAGACATCTCTGCTAACACGTTTCTACTGAAAATCCTAAGTGAAATCTGCTGAAGTTGCGTGTGAGGCCCTAGAGGGCAAAAGCTGGCAAGGTGGTATGGTTATGCGTCTACGTGGAAACTGGCTAAGTAACACCACGCTGTGGCCAGGCAGTCTGTTTCCTCTGGGCCCTATTTTAAACCATTTTGGTACCTCGCATCAGCCCTAAAAAAGATCCAGGCTGCTCTTAGCAGACAGTGGCTGCTTTGGGACCACACTTCCTTTAGGTCAATTCTGCTTCACTGCCCACAGACCAAAACATAAAGCTCTGATTTAAAAAAAAAAAAAAAAAAAGTATAAACTAAATTTGGAGTTTAGCACTTCATTTTTTTAAGGAAAGTCTCTTTTCAACAACCTTGCAGAGGGAAAAAAAAAATCTGCATTTCCTGGGTAATTTCTTTGGTGAAACTTTTTAAAAATTATACAATGGCTTGGAATGTCCTACCATAATTCAACATTTATAGCTAAACGGGTAGGATAAAAACTTCTAGGAGTTCTCCATCTCATTTGTCCTAAGTTCGAAGATCTTTCTCCATATCTCATCAGAATAAAAGAACCAATTCCACACTATAAAAATAGTCCAGTTGCCTATTTAGATGAGAGCCTAACCTATTCTCCCTGAAAGTAAAGGATCTACCATTAAGATCCAACTCCCCAGAAACAGTGGCTTCTTGGTCGCGAAAATGCTAGACCTCGGTTGCACTACCCCCAGTAGGACGAAGTGGAGGCGCAGGTCAGCATTTCCTGGGTGTTAAATGATGCTCCAGGCAGGGCATGAGACCATGGGGATAAATGAACATGACACACCCTTCTCCTTTAATTGATCAGGTGGGTAGGCCTAAAGGTCTAATGGTCAAGGAAGTCACATAAAGACATAATGTCAGCTTACTATTGTTAAGAACTAAGAGGCCGGGATTCAGGAGGCGACACTTAGCTCAATCTGGGGCATTCCAAGCAGGTTTTCTTAAGAAGATGACACTTGGGTTAAATATTAAAAGATGAAGGAAAATTAGCCAGGTGCAAGGGTTCCAGACAGAGGCAACAGCTTAAGCAAAGGCACAGCTGACAAAGCCCCTCACAGCATGCATGTGGGTGGTGATAGGAATGGACTGGAGATGTCACCAACAAGAGGGGAAAGTGTGGGGCTTGGTGTGATGTCAAGCTGCAGAGTCAGATGGAAACCAGGTCACCAAGGGCTTTGTTGGACCAGATTAAGGAGCTAATAATAATAATAGAAGCTGACATTTTTTGAGCACTTACTATGCTGCAGGTACCATATTAAGCACTTTAAAACATTATTTATTTCAACCCTCCCCAGAACTCCATGAAGCCGGTTCCATGATTCCTACTTTATAGATGAGGGCAGTGAGAAAGAGTAAAAGAGCTTGCAACGGGCGACACGGCCAGTAAATGGGACAAGGATTTGGAAACCAGGATGGTTCGATTCCAAAGCTTGTACCCTATACTCTTCTACTTCCAGCGTATCTGCAAAGAGAAGGTTGAACAGACATACTGGGTTCATCACGTGGGCTACAGAATGTAGAGTGGAATTAAAGGTGGCCCAACTGGGGACCTGTAACAAGGCAGAGATAGAAAAGTGAGAAGCAGTCAATGGAAAGAAACGTCCAGAGGGACTGAGAAGGAAAATTCAACAGGCACACCCTCGTAGTACATTCAGAGAAATATGGGCTTTTGAAGATGGGGGTCTAGAAAATAAAACACCAGTATTCAATAATGCTTCCAAGTACCAAAGAAACCAAACCCACTGCCTTTGAGCTGATTCTGACTCATAGTGACCTTAGAGGACAGAGTAGAACTGCCCCCATAGGGTTTCCAAGGCTGTAATCTCTACGGAAGCAGACTGCCACATCTTTTTCCCACAGTGCAGCTGGTGGGTTCAAACCGCCAACCTCTTGGTTAGCAGCTGAGGGCTTTAACCACTACGCCACCAGGACTTCCAGGTACACAGGGTTAAAATGTGTGTCCTTCTCTTTGCCTATAATACTGTCCTTGATGTTAAACTCCATGAAGGCAAAGACCATGTCAGTCTAATTCATTTAGGACAGTGAGCACAAGAAGACAATAAATGTCCCTGGGAAGGAAGAATGAGTAATGGCCACTTTTTACAATGGCACCAATCAAGTATATTCTTAATTGGGAAAATCAGGTTAAAAAATGAACCTAAAGAAGATTTTTACAAGTCACGTTGGTAACAGGGGACAGTAAATAGTCACCTCAAGTGGAAAGCATTTAGCAGTTCCGTTGGCTACACCGGCAATCCTGAGTCCTTGTCTCCACGGGACGCTACCTCAAAAAGTCAGCACTAAATTTGAGATGTGATTCGCATTTTGTATAAACCATAACTGGTTAAAAATAAGATGTTATTAAAGGAAGTGGCCTGGAGGGGAAACTGTGCTTTATAAAAACAAAAGTAAATACAGCAAAGACCAAATTCTGGGCCTAGTGATTTCCAGTCTGTAACCCTCACAAAACAAGCATGTCGTTCAAGTGGCTTCAGGGACCAGAAAGGAGTTTCTCCCTATGATACTTTCACCCACATTTAGTCCTCAACAGGAATCTTCCTTCAGGCATCTGAAAAGTAAAAATCATATTTTTCAGATCTGAAGAGTTTTCAGACAGGTAAGGTTTTCCCCCCAAAAAGGAATTTCTCAATTTTAAGCACTGAGGAAGAGTGAATCTACTAAGTCAACAACAAAGACCAAAAAAGTACAAATAGATTTCCTAGTGAAACTTGTCCTTATCCTGAAACCCTGTGCCCACTTACCAAGCCACACAACAGAAGATGGATGTTTTTTCAGGTGGCCGAATTGGAAGCTATAAACAATGTCATTTCATTGTATCTTATCTTACACTGAGGTATTCTGAAAAATGTTTCCACACTACCAGTTATGTTAGGAAAATTCTGAGACTATTTACTTACGTGAAATATTAAAATGTAAGTGGAATTTGGTTTCTCATCTTCACTACTGTTACCTTCAACCATCTTCAAAAATTTGGCTCAAATGAGTACAAAATCAATCCTTAGTTCAATTTCAATTCCATAAAATTAGAAAAACTGTGGGTTTTGTAAAACTATTTACAAACCCAAAGTAAAAAAAAAAAAAAGAAAAAAAACACTGGGCTTTCACAGCTAACTGTTTAAAAGTGTGTGTATAGAAATGGGTTTTTATAGATTAAATGAAGCTGACTCATGAACTACTGAGTCTGGAAATTGCAAATCATAAATCTTATCCTTGTAAACAAAGCCCATCCCAGACAGACTAACAAAATCAGGGACCGATAATTTCCTTCTTTCATAATCTAAAACCAAAGTTTTAGTGATTTTTAACGTACAAAGAAAAGTAAGGGTACCATTTTTAATATTTATTACCAAAATATAGCTCAGATCTTAAGACTCTGTTGTAAAATCAGAGACTTTTGAGCATTCTGGTACTCTAATATAGGAGAACATTAGAGCTCAAATATGCGTGAGGATTTTTTGCTTACAACAGCGTTTCTTCCTCCTTCCATTAAAAATTCCTATCCCATGCCACCTTCCATATAAGCCATATTTTAAAAAGTTCCCAATCTACTTCGAATTCTCTTTACGTGAAATTTACCACCTAGAAAACCAAAACACCGAAACCATCGCGGGTGAGTCAATTGCATCTCATGGCTACACTATAGGGCAGAGTAAACCTGTTCCATAGGGTTTCCAAGGAGTGGCTGGCGAAATCCGAACTGCCGAGCTTTTGGTAAGCAACCACAGCACACTGTAGATCTTAGCCACTGCGCCACCAGGGCCATGTAGACTGTAGTGCATATCTCTGTCACACAAACCTAGAGGTACGTCAGTCTGTGCCCTCTGGCAAATAAAATGTGTCGCAATGTGATGTGGGCTGTCAGCATTCTCTACATTTCACCCAGCAACTACACAGGGCATCTCCAAGTCATCAAGACAAAAAAAGATGTTAAAGAGAAAGGGAACATAAGCCATGGCAGTTTACAGATGAGGAAACTGAGGCCCAGAAAGGTGAGATGACTTGCCCCAAAACTCAGTTAACCAGACCACAGCTACAGACCCTCAGTTTTGTGGCTATAGGTGCAAAACATTGTAACCTTTGAGGTCTCGGGGATTCTGCTCACAATTCCTGCATTATTTTTCAAAAGCTCTGGAGATGAAGATTGATCAGGTGGGCAGCTGTGTTAACCATATCCCACCAAACGATAACTGCAGAGAGCCATCAACTCCTTGAAGGCGGCATCCCCGGGACCTGGCACCCCGCAGGGAATCAATAAATAATCCCATGCCTTCCACCTGACCTCCCCACCCCCCACCCCATCCAGGCCAAGTGGATGCCCTGTGACTTTCCTTTGGAAATCGCTTCTTTTTTGAAACTTTTTTGCAATGTCCCCGGCCTCAGAAGCCCGCCTGGGGGGATGTGTGGCGACTTCCAGGATCTTAGGGGGAAGTAACGGGCCACTTAAGGGGGGGTGTCTCGGCAAGAAGGGGGTGGGCGCGCGGCCTCGCCAGGTGAGCATCGCCGCGGTGGCCCCAGGTGAGCGAGCTGCCCGGCCTGCCTGGGTGACTGCGCACCGGGCCGCTGCTCCCCAGCCGCCCGCAGATAACCAACTTCTCAAACTTCCCTTTCCGGGGGTGGGGGCTCGGCTCGAACGCAGCCAACACAACGCCTTTCCTGCTCGCACAAAGGGGCCCAAACATGCCCCGCGTCCCCCTCCACTTTAACTTTCCTTCTCTTTTGAAAGGAAAACTCTCCCGTCCCTGCGGCTCGGGGAGTCCGGCTGCTTGGACACCGCGAGGGGAAACGTCCCCCGTTTCCGCCCAGCGCCGGCTTCCCGGGGCCGACTGTCAAACGCAGGGAAGGGGCGGAGAGCCCAGGAGACCCCCGGCGCCGCGCCAAGCCCCGGCCGGGGGCCACTCACCCGGCTTCTGAACGTGCGGCGGGATCGTGCTGGCGATGCGCGTCCACAGGACGATGTGCAGCGGCCACAGGCCCCCGAGCAGCCCCCGACCCATGGCAGACACCGCTGCTCCGCATAGACCGAGCCCCGAGCGCGGCGGCCGGCGCCTCCCGAGCCCCGACTGCGCCTCCGCGCCGCGCCCTCTCGCGACCCCGCGCCGGGCCGGCCGGGCAGATGTGCGGGCCAGATGTGGCGCCCGCGAGCGAGCTAGGAGGGGGCCTGGAGGCCGGCGAGGCGCGGGGAGGCCCCCGGTGGCCGAGGGGAGCTGCGCAGGAGGCCCGCTCCTGCCCCGGGCATGTGCGCGCGCGGGGGTGTCGTCTGTCCGTGCGCGCGAGTGACTCACTCAACTTCACCCGGCGCTGCGGGGGAAACAGGAAACTCCTCACCAACAGCTGGGCAGGACCTCTCGCCGCCGGGGAGCCTTCTCTCTCTCCTGCCTTCCAGCCCTCGTGTTCTCGTGTGGCTGTCAATCATCTCCCCTGGACCAGCCCCTCTGAGAACTTTGGTAAACTTTCAACTGCCCCTCTCGGCCCTCCTCCACCGCCCCGGAGTGCTCCTCAACAGGCGTTTGCTCAGGAGTGACCAAGTGCAAGCGTTTCAGAAAGCAGCTGAACACTCTCCACGTTTTGCATTGCATCCCCACCAAGACCCCCCACCCCCTATTCTAACCTTCTTTGGATTGTTTCTAGCGGCTTTACCGTTGTGATTTTCCAAGTCGCGACCCCTGCGCGTCTCCTGAAGTGTATTTTGTGAGTTGTGGCAATTTTTTTTTTAATACAATCGTGAGGGTAAGCATTGCTTCATTAAACTTTTGTTTCAGTTATGTACATATGCATGTGTGTGCGTGCACGGTGACATTGTAAAGTGTTTTTCCTACTGTAAGTCAAGGTCCAGCAGTTCTTCTCAGTCTTTAATGTGCGTAGGGATCACCTGGAAATCTTGTTAAAATGAAGATTTTGACTCTGTTGGACTGGGACAGGGCCCACGATTCTGTATTTCTCCTGGTTGGTGCCTCCAATTTTGAGTATCAAGGCTCTATAATGGCTCTTTCCTGGATAATTGCAAATGATCAACAATGGCAGAATGAAAACGGGAGATACCTTATCTTCAGAATGTGTCAAATACAACAGAAAATGTAAAAATAAAGTGGCCCGGGAGTCAGCTAAACATCTAGGTTTGCGTTTCATTAATGCCCTCTTATCTGCAAAAAGAGCAATAGAGGGAGCAGGGCAAGTTCCCCTTCTTGCTGGTTGACCAGGTTGCCCAAGACGGCCCTGGTTTATGTATGGTTTTGCAGTTTAATTGTTAATAGAACTCCCTTTCTCTTTCAGATGTGTCCTGGTTGGATAATGAATTGAATAGTTTGATCCTGGTCTGGTCACCATTGCCCCACATAGCACATAAGCTGCCTCTGGCATTTTAGGAAGATGCCACTTCCCAGCTGTCATCTTTAGGATGTAGGAAGGACAGTGGCATCAGGATGGCTGGACATCTTCTCACCCACCAACAGCCTTGCCAAAGCTGGAGCTACTTTATCAAATGAGTGAAGGTTGAGCTGAAAATTCACTTCTGCTTCCCATGCGGCCACTCATCTCAGGCCACCACCATCCCTTGCTGGGACTTGAGCAGGAGCCTTCTAACCATTTCCCTTAAGGCCATGCTGGGCCCTTCCACTTAGCTCCTCAAACCAGAGCTAGGTCAGTTTTTCAGAATGCCAACCTGATTATTCCAACTATGTGAGGGAAATATTTCAATGGCTTCCCACTGCTCTTAAGATAAAAAGACAGAAACCAAATTCCTTAACATGCCTTTAAGCCCCAAACTCTTCTGTAACTTTTCATTCCACTCTTCCCCTCCTTGCATGCTAAGAATCTTCTCTAAAGTCCTTGAACATGCCTCGTATCCCTTCCACACCAGGCCTTCCCCAGTGTGGACTTCCCTAACTCCATCCTTCCCTTCTTCTTTTCCCAGTCAACTCCTGGTAATCCTTGGGTGAGTCAGAACTTCTTTAATGGGCAAGCTTTCTCTGACCTCCCTAAGTAGATCTTTTAATGTAAGTTCTCTGAGCACTATGTATCTTCCTTTTTTTAGCACTTCCCACAGCTATAATTTTACAATTATTTATGTCATTCTTTAATTTCAATTCCCTCCCCAACTCAACTCCAAATTTCTTGAGGGCAGGAATCATGTCTTTCCCTTCACTCACTATTGTATGCCCAGAACCTACCACAATAATAGGCGTTTGAGAAGTATTTGTTGAATGTATGAGATAACAAAGATTCAGAAGAAAATTCTACTTAATCATCCTAGTTCCTTCCTAACCCCAAAGAAGGCTTTCTATCACCTAATTATTTGACCTGGAAACAGGCTAGATTTTAGCTGGAGGGTGATATCACCACTACTTCCTTTTCTTAAGAACAGAGAAGTGCATGGATTTCTTTCTTTTTTTCTTCTTTTTCTAAATTTGCCCCAGTTCCTGTGAACAGCATACCTGTACTTTCTTATTCCTCAATCACACTGAGGCACATAAATATCCAGTCCATTCCAAAGGCATTCTTTTCTATAGTTATCACAAAGACGATGTGTTACGTTGTCGGAGGCCAGGTTTGAGGTGCTTGATTCCTTGGTGGAATGTTTAACTGATAGCCTTTGGAGCCCTGGTGGCACAGTGGTTAAGAGCTACATCAAGCTACAGCTGCTAACTAAAGGGTTGGCAGTTCAAATCCACCAGCTGCTCCTTGGAAGCCCTATGGGGCAGTTCTACTCTGTCCCATAGGGTCATTACGAGTCTGACTTGACAGCAATAGATTTTTTTCAAATTATATCACTAATGTTGATTTACTTTTGTTTGCCTTTACCATTTCTGGGTTAATTTTCAGCTTTCTGTGAAATTGAGGAAAGTATGAATTCATCACTGCCAATGAAAACTAAACCAAAAACCTGTTGCCATCAGGTTGAACCCAACTCACAGAGTAGAACTGCCCCATAGGGTTTCCAAGGAGCGGCTGGTGGATCTGAACTGCCAACCTTTTGGTTAGCAGCCAAACTCTTTAACCACTGCTCCATCAGTCTTTTAGAAACCATCACAATGAAATGAAAGACATGTTGTTGTTGTTGTTGTTGTTGTTGTTGTTACTTGCCCTCCAGTCAATTCCAACTCATGGTGACCCCAAGTGTGCAGAGCAGAACTGCTTCATAGGTTTTTCAAGGCTATGATCTTTTGGAACTAGGTCACCAGGCCTGTCTTCCAAGGCACCCCAGGTGGGTTTGAACCACCAGCCTTAAGGCTAGTAATCTAGTGCTTAAACATTTGTGCCACCTAGGGACTCAGAGACTTGTAAACCAATGGATATTATGGTTTGACAATTGTAAAAACTTGTCTATTTGCACTTCCTTTAGAGACACTCATTGGAAGGGAATACCCTCAGACCAAGGCACTGTTTTTACACATAGTTGTGTATTTGGCTTACCATCATTTTTGTATATCCGCACAGGCAGTTCATACACATATGAAAAATGTGGGCCATTTGCAGATAGAAAAGGAAAATAGCAAAATAAAAGATGCCTCAGAGCTTAAAAAACAAGGAGGGTAATTTTTAAGCCCTGGCCAAGTTGAAAAACAATAAAACCCGACTTGAAGCCAAGTCAAACAGCTTGACAGTATTCCTCTTCCAATTTTGCAAACTCTGCACACACACGAGTTATTGAACTGAATCAAAGTGTGGTTAATTTCAAACCCTACATTTCCCGGTTGTGATGAGGCAAGAACTTTTTGACATGCAGCTGTGGAGGTTACTGGCAGCTAAAGGGAACAACAGGGAGATTTCTCTCTAGGCAAATCAGTCTGCATTCTCAGCTCTTATCTCTTGGCCAATTTTTCTTCTGTTTAGAAGCGAATCAGTAAACACTATGAAGACAGTGAATTTGTGAGGGCTACCTACCCTTTTAGGACCATCCATATTGCTAGCTCTCCCAAGAAACATTTTGTGATTCCCCCAGCCTTACAGGATCTCTACTCTCTCAGGAAGCATTTCTTTTTTCTTTTTTTTTATAGTTGTCTCTTTCTGAGTTGGAGTGCATTGTGGCTGTTTATTTGTTGGAATGGCACCCTACCAATTGTAAAGTCTTCGAAAGCACAGATAATTCTTTCTTCAGGGCTGAACTCTACTCCCTGCAAATACTAAGTGCTCAGTGTGTGTTTCTAGTCTTCAGTAGAGGGAACATGGGATGGAAAAGGTTTGTTTCCCTCATGCATTCCCTTGAGTGTAGTTCTTTACAGATATTAACAGAATCCGTAATCATGCCGCGTTTAAAGAAAGCATTCTTCGTACCATTCTCACTTTTCGGCATCATTTCTTTGCCCTTCGTATTTACAGATGTTTTAAGAGGAAGTTCGTGCTGGTGTTTAAATGCCACAACAAGCATCATCAGCTTCATTTTATCATCAGCCACTAGGACGATGCAGATATTTATTTCCCCAGTTCACAGTCTTCGAAGTTTATTCCTTGAAGCTGCTTAAAAAAAAAAAAAAAAAAAAAAACCTTCCAAAAATTACAAAAGTAATATATGTTAATTGTAGGCAGAAAAAATCAGAAATACAGATTAGAAAAAAGACAAAAACTAAAAAGAATTCTCTACATCATCACCCAAAGATAACTACTATTAACAGATTGGATGTTATAGATATATAAATCAGCAATGGAAAGACAAGGAAAAGTGCAAGCTTGGAGCCAAGAGTTCAGAATGTCTAGTTTATAAATTTGAAGGAAATTTTGATTGAACTATTGGCCCCGGCTCTGCACCCTGCCCTGAATCCATGCTCTTTGCCTTGTGTCTGTGTCCCACTAGAGACAAAAGATACTTCTTCACGCTCGACCTTGGGCTTGGCTATGTCACTTGCTTTGGTCAATGGGACATCAATAGACAATGAAGCAAGCAGAGGCTTGGCATGAGTGGGCATGGTTGGGCTCAGGGCTTGCACTCTTCTACCATCATCGCAAGAAGAATGGTCCCTGGGGAGCCTGTAGTCCAAGAAGATGAGAGATGTGGAACAGACCTGGACCACCTCTCTCTTGGTCTCCCCACCTAGGCTGGGATCTCCTTCAGGCAGGCATTGTAACTTTTACACCTTTAGCTTTCTATGTCTGATTCCCGTCTGGCTCGGTAAGTACTGGTGAATGAGAAGATGAACCCAAAAGTAAATTCTATATTCAAGGGTTAAACTTTGAAGATTGTGAATTTGGGAAATAAAAATCTACATTGTCTTGATGGCTGATGATAAAATGAGGCTGATGATGCTTGTCGTGGCATTTAAACACCAGTGCAAAAAAAAAAAGTACAAACTTCCTCCTAAAACCTTGTAAATATGAAGTGCAAAGAAACGATTCCTATAAGTGAAAATGGTGCAAGCAAATGGGGATAAATTTCACCTCCAGAGAGAGAACTTAGAGGCAGCGGAGCCGACATGGTGCTATAGGCAGAAAAACAGACAGAATTTATGTCGTTGGCCATCGTATCAATCAATTTAGTCCTGGCTAAACTTTCATTTCTAGTTCTTAATTTTTCAAAAAAGGAAAATCATAATATTTTTTATTTTTTTTATCGTTGCTAAACTTGACACTTGCCTCCTAGGAAATGCTAATCAACTTCACTCTCATTTTGACATTATTTTCTAAGCTCCTTAGTCATTCTGTTTGCTCGATAAGTAGTTACTAACCAAACGACGGCACACAGCCTTGAAATTTAGACACTTAATCAAACATAAGTTATTGCTTTATTTTATGATACTGTTTCAATTGTTCATTTCCACAAAAGTACACAATCATTTAGCAATGCAAGTTCATTGACTTAAAAGATGTCTCAAGGTGGATTTATTTAACTCGGTGTCAGAATAATGATGATAGAAATTATCTCAAGAGCTCTGTTTAATTTACACTTCAGATCTATGGCATTACACGTCTGAGAGCATTTAATATGGGTGTGTGTAAACTGGATTTAAGGAACGCATGAGATTTGTTGGTAAAAACTTTCTACTCTAATCAAAGATAAATATTTCAGGCTGGTGGTGGCATTTGCAAAGCTCTTATTAAAAGGCTGTACCCTGAAGGCACTGCTGCTGTTACTTCAACTATCTTTATCTTCAATTAACTCCAGAGGGTTTGTTAATTGGTATAATGGATGTCAGAAATAAGTTTTCATTCTTGAAGTGATTGGTGTTCAGGAGAAGTGGATTGGCTTAAAAAGACTGTACAGGCACTCCTGTACTGGCATGAAAAGGATAGACGAATCTATAGCCTTTGGAATAGAATTCTAGGCCTAAGGATTCTATCCAGCCTTGTGTTCAGCCGTTTTGGGAGCATTCTGACACTTCTGACATTTGCTCTGATTTCATATTAAATGAATCCTGCTCCTAGAAAATTGTACATTTTCCTGGGGTGACCACTTCCTGTGAAATGCTCTCAGAGGACCAAGAGCAATGACTTCAGTCTGCTTACAGAAGAGACCAACGACCATGTGCTGATTTGCTAATAAATGTTTGTCTGGGTGGCAGACTTACTTTCATGGTTAAACATTACCTGGTAGCAAGAATGTGGGGAGACTTGAGCCTACACCCGTTCCCAACTCTTCCCATTGACTAAATATAACCAAATACTTGTCAATGACACATTGACTTTGATCAGGTCAGAACAGCTGTATAAAGGCAAAGACTTTAGATGAACAGCTCAGAACAATTCCGAAGGATATTTGGTAACAAAACACTTATGCTTTAGTGTATCAGGGGTGAAGAATACACAGTGTGATATGTATTCTTGCATAATCATTTCGCAAGTCTCAAGAGATTATTAATTATTAACCCACCAAATCACTGGAAAAGCCTGTGCCACTTGGGCCTTCAGGCATTTCAAAGGGTTGCCTCCTTCCTGAAGTTGACAATAGACTCACTGGTTTTTGTTTAGAATTGCTATGGCAAATGCTTATCTCCCAGCCATAATAAAATTAAACCATATGCTCCATGTAGTCATTCCTCACTTAAAGGTTATCAGAGTGCTACCAGTACTTTAGGACCACAGAGCAAGTAGTTCAAAGAGCCTGCCTTTGAAATTTATGGCTGTCATTTTGCCTCTATTCCCCAAACCAGCTCCTGAAAGACGATTAAAACACTGGGCGATTTTCACAACACTTAATGTTTTATTTAACAGATTTTATAGACAGCTTTTATTACGCTCTACTTTTTTCATTTCAGCCCTCTGCTTCATTAAAACATTTATTTTATGGTGAACGCTCATGTTCACTGGGACGTTTTCCTCTGAGGAGAGAAAACTAGAGCATGGTTTTACCATAGAACTTTTATAGGTTTTCAAATTGTGTCCTTTGGGTAAACACCTTTTACAGAAAAATAGTAATTGTCTACATAGAGTTCTACTTCTGGGTGAGGTGCACCTTCTCTAGCAAGATCTAAAATTAACATGAAATATTAGTAACATTTTCCAGTTCACAGAGTCTCCACATACATTATCTTATTTTCCCTCAAGAAAACCACATGAGATCACCAGAGAAGATATTATTTGCTTCATTTTACAAATCGAGAAACTAAGATTCCAAGACACGGGTGACTTGCCTGAGGCTGCACAAGGCAGAACACAAATCAGTTACCCGATCACACATTATTCTTTCTTCTATTCCCCATGGCCTTCTGAACTTCTATCTTCTGCCGTTCTATACATCTCTAAGTTGGACATTCACTTCTACCTCTAGCTCAAGGGGACAGCGATATGCTTTAATTCTCCAAAGTCCAAGCACTGTAGGTTGCTTCCTATTCAGTAGGGGCCCAGGAGCCTTCTCGTGCCAGATTGCCAGGGGTCCTGCTACAGCTCATCCAGCACGTGATCACACATTTAGTACGCAGCATCTCCACAAAAGGAGCCCTGATGGCACAGTGCTTAAGTATTTGGCTGCTAACCAAAAGGGTAGCAGTTCAAACTCACCAGCTGCTCCTTCTATAAAAGATTTACAGACTTGGAAACCCCTTGGAGCAGTTCTATCTGTCCTATAGGGTCACTATGAGTTGGAATCGACTCCATAGGAATGGGATTGGCTTTTTTTTTTAACCCCCCTCACACAGGAGATCCCAGTGGAGCTGCCTGCCCAAGACAGTCATGCCTCGTGTGGGTAGGGAGTAGGAAGAGGGAAGAGGGTGGGAGGGGATGGAATCCCAGTGGAGGGGCTATTCTAGTCTAGCCACTACTCTTGATCCCAGTGGGGGGGCTATTCTAGTCTAGCTACTACTCTTGTGTACTCCCATGATGCCCCCATGGCAGTATTCTCCTCAGTGTATGGTCTCAAAGCCTCTTGATCCTGAGATCAGCTCTTGAATGGCTTTTCAGATTGTGACTCTCTGCTACCTCTCCATAAACATGGCCTCTCTATTCCCTACTTCCAGGCCTACAACATGCTTTTCACCAAAATGGGAGATCCTAACCTGGGATTCAGAAAATTTACCCAAATGATGTGTAAAATTTTGTATTTACATAGATGTGTTTTCAAAAGAGAGGATCCTAGGTCTCATCAGATTCTTGAATGGATCTGTGGCCAACAAGAGAAGTTTACTAATAATTTTTATAGTGAGCAGTAGGTTCAGGCAGAGCCCTGGTGGTGTAGTGGTTAAGAGCTCAGGTGGCTAACCAAATGGCAGGCAGTTTGAATCTACCAGCTGCTCCTTAGAAACCCTATGCAGCAGTTCTACTCTGTCCTATAGGGTCACTATGAGTCGGAATCGACTCGACGGCAAGGAGTTTGGTTTTTGATTTTTGGTAGGTTTAGGAACCAAACCCAGGCAGCCTGGCTCTTGAGTCCTTATTTTTAACCGCTTTGCTGGCATTCCACCTTCTGTCTAGGCGATCCTGAGCAAATTTAACCAACATTTCTGAGCCTATTTATTTCAAGTGTAAAATCAAGATGATAATACCCTTTCACTTCCGAGAAGATGGACTAGGCATACTTTTCCCTATTCCTCCTGATAAGCGCTAATAAAAACCCTGGAAATTATATATTTTTTTAAAAAAAGACAACTTTGAAAGGTGAAGAGAAGAAGGCAGACTGGCTAGGGAGCTCAGAGCTCAAGGAAGAACGCAATGGTTAATTCCCTAGTTTTTTTTTGAATCATATATTTGAGACATGGATCTGAAAAAACTGGCAACCTGGAAACACCAATGGGTTCAGGGGAAAAAAAAAGAAGAAGAAGAAGAAGCCTCCTCTCTGTAGTCAAAAGACCAGGAAAAATGCAGCCTAGCCAGACAGAAAAATTTAAGACAATGGCTTCTTGTTCAGACAAATACCACAACTAGGAAATAAATAAAATAAAAAAGTAAAAACTGATACTTGATCTTCAAAACAAAAAAAGCAATTACAAACATCCTTGAAACAAATGGAAAACTAGGAAGTTTCAGCATAATAATAGGAAATATAAACAGACCTGTGGCCCCAGCTGCTCTGGTGCCAGAAAAGATTGAATGGGAAGCCTTGACTTCTACCCTTATGAGTCTGTAATGAAGCCCTAACACTCCCACTGGGGTGATGTCAGAAAACACCAAGGAGGGAAGCAGGACTTTCATCCTTGCTGACTGGTAATGAGTTGCCCATCCTGACCTCCACTCCTGCAATACCAATGTAGACTGTGAGGGGAAGCTGGACTTCTACCCCCATCCAGCAGGGATAAGGTGCCTCTATCTCTCCCTGTGGGATTGGTAACAGAGGAGGCTTAGTGGACAGCCAGGACTTTGACCATTGCCCAGGAATAATGAGGCCACCCACATTATGGTACCAGTGAGGGTCACATGAGAAGCCAGCACTCCCATTCCTGGCCAGCAATAATGAGGAGCCCCCTCCCCCCCTTCTGGGTGTCAACTGAGGCCAAGTGGGGAACTTGTACTTCTCCTCCACCTGGCAATATGAAGTCTGTCCTCCACCTTCCCTTTAAAGAAAAGTCTCATAGAAAGTCGGCTAAAAGAAGGTTTAAATAAGATCCAGAGTCAGAGATTTATAACACAAAACAAAAATGTCTAGCTTTCAGTAGAATATGACTGATTATGCCAAGAACCAAGAAGATCTGAAATTGAATGAAAAAAGATCATTAGTACAGGTCCACACCAAGATGACAGAAATGTTAGAATCATCAGCCAAAGATTTTAAAGGAGACATAATAAAAACGCTTCAAAGAGCAATTATAGTACAGCCATGGTGGAAAACAGTTCCTCGAAAAATGAAAAATAGAACTATCATATGACTCAGGAGTTCCACTCCTAGGCATATACCCAAAAGACTTGAAAGCAGGGACTCAAACAGAGACTTGTATACTAATGTTCACTGCAGCACTATTCACAACAGCCAAAAGGTGGAAACAACTTAAATGCCCATCAACAGATGAATGGATAAACAAAATGTTTAAAGCAATGGAATACTAAAAAACAATGGAATACTACTCATTCTTGATACATGCTATAACATGGATGGAGCCGGAAGACATTACCCTGAGTGAAATAAGTCAATCACAAAACAACAAACATTATATAATCTCACTTATATAAAAAGACAAGAAAGGACACGTGCATAGAGACCAAAGTTTATTAGTGGTTACCAGGAGAGGGAGGGAGGTGGGAAAGGGTGGTTAACGGTGATAGAAAAATCATATAGATTAAGGGTAGAATTGCACAGGCAATTATTATAATTGCTGTTAAGAAGTGGTATTACTGTAAAAAGTTGAATTGGCAGAAGTTTTGTAATAGAAATATTTACAACAGTGACAAAAAAAAAGAGTAGCTGCTGAGGCTGCTATATGTAACCAAATGCATCATGGGATTTGGTTCCTTGATTTGGAGTTTTAGGGTCATGGTTTAACGGGGCATCCCAGTTAATTGGCCTAATAATGCATTTAGTGCTTCTGTTCTGCCTTCTAGTTTGTTGCATAATGTCTGGGGTCTTAAAAGCTTGCAAGTGGCCATCAAAGGCACAGCAACTGGTCTCTATTTGCATGGGGCAAAAGAGGAAGAAGGAGAGTCAGGAACAGGAGGAGAATATGGAAGGTGTGGCTCATTGCCTTCATGAACAACCACCACCTTTGCCATGAGACTAGAAGAACTGGATGGTGCCCAGCTACCATTACTGAACATTTTGATCAAGGATTCTGTAGAGGAATTCTGATTAAAAGGCAGGACAGAATTTCAAATTCTCATGAATTCCAGATTTTCTGGAGCCATGAGGACTGAATGAAGTCCTAAAACTATTGCCCTGAGATAATTTTTAAACTTTAAACCAAAAATAGTCTCTGAAGTCTTCTTAAAACTGAACAACAGCTTAACTAGTAGAAAAAGTCTGCCTTGAACATTGTGCTGCTTTAAGAATTATCTGTGCAGGATCAAATTGGCAACAGCAACTTGAAAGATTAGATAGGAAGCTTAGGGGGCAGGGAGCTTATGTTAATGGAGGGGAACAACTCAGAAAAGCAGCTTGAGAATGATTGCAGAAGTCAAAGAATATAATAAATGTCACTGAATTTACATGTAGAAACTGTTGAATTTGCTGTATATATTCTCAATAATGACTACAAAATAAAAAAGTAAAAACTAATATTTGATCCTCAACAAAAAGAGCAGCTACAAATATCCTTGAAATAAATGAGAAGTTAGAAAGTTTCAGCATGGTAATAGAAAATATAAAGAAAAAAAAGGAAATTTAGAACTGAAAAAATACAATAACCAGAATAAAAAGCTCAGCCAATGAGCAGAACAGCAGAATGGAGAGGACAGAGGAAAGAATCAGTGAACTGGAAAAGAACCGTAGAAATTCCCAATTTGAAGAATACAGGGAAAATGGACTGAAATATAATGAACAGAGTCTCAGGGACCTGTGAGATTATAACTAAAGATCTAATATGCATGAGAAGGAGAGGAGAAAGAAGGTGTGGCTGAAAAAGCACTTGAAGAAAAAATGGCTGAAAACTTCCTAAATTTGGCAAGGGGCATAAACTCATAGATGCAAGAATATGAACAAACCTTAAACACGACAAAGCCAAAGAAATCCATGTGAAAGGGAAAAGAAAAAAATACCTATAAGGAAAAAACAGTTAGAAAGACAGCAGATTTTTCATTGAATACCATGAAAGAAAGAAGGAAGTGACATATTTTTTCAAGTCCTGAAAGAAAAGAACTTCCTATCCAGAATCATACATGCGGTGAAAATATCCTTCTGGAAAGGACAGCTAAGAGAATTCTTCTCCTACAGACTTTCCCTTAGCAATTGGTTAAAGAATATTCTCTAAACAGAAAAGAAATGATAAAAGAGGGAATACTGGAAATCAGGAAGGGATAAAAAACAATGAAAAGAGTAAAAATATAGTTAAATACAATACATTTTCTCTCTCCTCCTAAGTTTTTTAAATTGTTTCGTGGTGTAACATTGATGTGACTCAAAATATATGTAGAGGAAATATTTAAGACAATTATAAATATGAAAGAGGTTAAAGAGATGTAAAGAAAGGTAATATTTCTCTACTTACTTGAACTGATAAAATGACACCACTATTAGACTATGATACTTTGTGTATGCAATATGCAGCAACTAAAAAAGCTATACAAAGAGATACATTAAAAAACACTATAGATAAATCAAAACAGAAACCTAAAATATATTCAAGTAACCCACAGGAAGGCAGGAAAAAGTAAGTAGAGAAATAAAAAACAAAAAGAGTAAACATAAAACAATAAATAAAATGGTAGACTTTAACTTATCAACAATTACATTAAAAGAAAATGGATTAAATATGTATTTTGGACATGTTATCAGGAAGGACCAGTCCCTGGAGAAGGACATCATGCCTGGCAAGGTGGAGGGTCAGCAAAAATGAAGGAGACCCTTGATGAGATGGATTGACACAGTGGCTGCAACAATGGACTCAAACATAGCAACAATTTTGAGGATGGCACAGAACTGGGCAGTGTTTTGTTCTGTTGTACATGGGATAGCTATGAGTCAGAACTGACTCAATGTCACCTAACAACAACAGACTTAAACTGTAACATATCAATAATTACACTAAATGTAAACGGGTTAAATGTGCTTATTAAAAGACAAAAACGGGAAGAGTGGATTAAAAATCACGACCCAACTATATCCATAAATATAAAAACAAAAAACAAAAAACCCAAACCCCTTTGCTGTCAAGTTGATTCCAACTCATAGTGACATGATAGGACAGAGTAGAACTGCCCCATAGAGTTTCCAAGGAGCAACTTCTGGATTTGAGCTGCTGACTTTTTGGTTAGCAGCCATAGCTCCTAAGCACTGCACCGCCAGGGCTCCATAAACATCCAGTACCAAAGAAATGAAGATGTATGTTCACACAAAATTTTATATACACATGATTATAGTAGCTTTATTCATAATAGCCCCAAACTGGAAAAATACAGATGTCTTTCAACAGGTGAATAGTTAAACTATGGTACATATATACTATGAAGTACTACTCAGCAATGAAAAGTAATGAACCATGGATGTGTGCAATAGCCCAGAGAACTATACTGAATAAAAAAAAGATGATTTTGAAAGATTATATGCTATATGATTCCATTTATATAAATTCTTGAAATGACAGAATTAAGAAAGTGAGAACAGATTAGTGATTGTCGGGGGCTGAGGAGTGGCCAAGGCAGTAGAGAAGTGGGTTTGGATGTAAAATGACAACATGTAGAATCCTGTAGTGATGGAAATATCATGTCTCTTGACTTCCTTAATATCAATATCTTAGTTTGATATTGCAGTATAGTTTTTCAACACTGCCACTAAGGAAAACCTGAGTAAAGCGTACATAGGATTGCTCCATAAAATTTCTAATGATTGCATGTGAATTTACAGTCATCCCAAAAGAAAAAAAAAATTAAAAACAATCATGCTGAATTGTTACTATTTCTACAAAAATTAAACGTGAGAATGTCAAGTTTGAGGTAAAGATTAAATTTACCCAAAGAATTTGTCCTTTGTCTTTGGTTCCTGGGAGGCCACTTCTAAACCCCAGGAAGATTCTGAGTGATTGAAGTGTCTTTGTCATCCAAGGAGGGTCCCCAGACCACACCTGATAGTTTATGCTAAGAAGATGACTCAAGATGAGGGCTGATGATGCTAGAAAGAACCATCACATGTTATCAGCTTGACCTCTGGGAGAGGAGAGAGCCGTAGATTGCATTCAATCATATGGTGAATGATTCAATCATGCCTACATAATGAAATCCCAATAACTCTGGACACTGAAGTATAGGTGAGCTTCTCTGATAGACAACACATCAACGCATAGGAGGGCGATGTGTCCTGACTACACAGGGAGAAGAAATGGAAGCTTCCTGTTTAGGACTCTCCCAGATTTCATTTTATGCAGCTCTTCTTTTGACTGGTTCTAATTCGTAACCTTTTGTAAAAAAAAATAATAAACTGTAATGATAAATATAACACTTTGCTGAGTTCTGTAAGCCATTCTAGTGAACCTGAGGGGGTAGTGGGAACTCCTAAATTCTTAGCTAGTCAGGAGTGCAGATGTCCTGGTGACCCCAAGCTTTTGGCTGATGTCCTGAAGGGGTATACCTGTACCCATCGCCACTGAGTCGATTCTGACTCATAGTGATGGTACAGAACAGAGTAGAACTGCCCCATAGGATTTTCAAGGAGTACCTGATGGATTTGAACTGTCAACCTTTCAGTTAACAGACATAGCTCTTAACCACTACATCACCAGGGCTTCCTGAAGGGGTATAGGGAACCAATATATTTGTAGCCAATTGGTAAGAATTGAGAGTGGCTCTAGAAGCCGCCAAACCAATGGCTGATGTGGGAGCACCTGAATTCGTAGTAATTTGGTGAGAAGTAGGAATGTCCCTGGGAAACCTCACACTTGCAGCTGATGTCTGAACTGAGGGCAGTCTCGTAGAGGACTGTGCCCTTAACCTTTGAAGTTTGGGCTAACTCTGGGTAATTAGTGTCAGAAGTGATTTTTATCTATGAAAACCCTTTATAACCTATCACTAATAAATGTCAAGTTTTCAAAAAAACGGTATTTATTATAAAAATAACACAAATGTTAACCTTTCCTTTGCGCATATTTGAATCTGATATTTCACCAGTCTATTGTACTAAATGCATTTTCAAGGACTTCACTGTCAGGTTTTCTGTACGTGGAATGAGAAATAGTTTATGAGTTTCAAGTCTTGATTCTAATTCTAATGGGAGATAGATAACTTCACTCCTGAGTTAACACACACAATATGGCTTTTGTATTTGAAGGTACTGTTGCCAACCGTGTAATTAACTATCAATGACTGGATTCCAAAATTGGCCTCAAAGGCAATGGCTGGAGATGATTTATCAAATATATCATAGCAATGTTGGGAGGATTATATAAAAGAGTGGTTGAAAAAGGTTGAGCTTAGTACCAAACACACAGTAGCTGCACAACAAACATCTGTTTAATGAATGAAGGTCACATTACTAATTAAACGATAGTAGTTTGCATGACTATTGAATCTCTACTTGGGTGTTTCAAATACACCTCGAACTCATCACATTCATCCCTGAACTTAGTGTTTCTGCCTCTGCCATCAAACTGATACTTCTCTTGCTTTTCTGTCTGAGCAAATGACACCAACATCCACAGATGTCAGCCACATCAGGCCCAAAAGTCAAAAGTCTTTCTAGACTCCTCTTTCATATCCCATATCCAACTGGAAACCAAGTCCTTAGCATCTACTTGATTGTTCACCATCTTCTCCACTTTAACCTCTGGCTGCCTTCTGTCCTTGTCATTTCTTATCTAGGACATTTCGAATTTCTTTTGTCTTCAACACCCAGTTAAAGTGACATATCTTGTGGGAAGCATCCCTGATCACAGTGGTCTTTTGGGGATAATAACAACAATAATTGCCATTTATTGAGCTCTTGCATCTACTACGCACTATGCTATTTCCATACACTAACTGGGAGGTTGGTGTAATAGGTATTTTAGCTGTATTCTCAAATCCGTCTGACCAACATCTCCTTCTCTCCCCTTCATTACTTTTCCTTCCTGGATATACTTCCAGATTTTGCTCAAGTGCTATTGTTCTCCACAGTCAAGTATTCTGAAAAATAGTCACTTCCCTGTGCCATTAAAGAGGATGAATCTTGATCGTTGTTATTCTTAGGTGTCCTGGAGTCAGTTCTGACTCATGGTGACCCTATGTACAACAGAACAAAACACTGCCTGGTCCTGCACCATCCTCACAATTATTATTATTTTTTTTAATAATTTTTATTGTGCTTTAAGTGAAGGTTTACAAATCAAGTCAGTCTGTCACATACAAGCTTATATACACCTTACTCCATACTCCCACTTACTCTCCCCCTAATGAGTCAGCCCTTCCAGTCTCTCCTTTCGTGACAATTTTGTCAGTTTCTAACCCTCTCTACCCTCCTATCTCCCCTCCAGACAGGAGATGCCAACACAGTCTCAAGTGTCCACCTGATACAAGTAGCTCACTCTTCATCAGCATCTCTCTCCTACCCACTGTCCAGTCCCTTCCATGTCTGATGAGTTGTCTTTGGGAATGGTTCCTGTCCTGGGCCAACAGAAGGTTCGGGGACCATGACCTCTGGGATTCCTCTAGTCTCAGTCAGACCATTAAGTCTGGTCTTTTTATGAGAATTTGGGGTCTGCATCCCACTAATCTGCTCCCTCAGGGGTTCTCTGTTCTGCTCCCTGTCAGCGCAGTCATCCGTTGTGGCCAGGCACCATCTAGTTCTTCTGGTCTCGGGATGATGTAAGTCTCTGGTTCATGTGGCCCTTTCTGTCTCTTCGGCTCATAGTTATCGTGTGACCTTGGTGTTCTTCATTCTCCTTTGATCCAGGCCTCACAATTATTGTTACACTTGAGCCCCTTGTTGCAGCCACTGTGTCAATCCATCTCGTTGAGGGTCTTCCTGTTTTCCGCTGACCCTCTACTTTACCAAGCATGATGTCCTTCTCCAGGGACTGGGCCCTCCTGATAACGTGTCCAAAGTATGTGAGACGTAGTCTCACCATCCTTGCTTTTAGGGAGCATTTTGGTAGTACTTCATTTTTTTTTTTTTTCTTCCAAGACAGATTTGTTCGTTCTTCTGGCAGTCCGTGGTATATTCAGTGTTCTTCATCAACACCATAATTCAAAGGCATCAATTCTCCTTCAGTCTTCCTTATTCACTGTTCAGCTTTCACACATATATAAGGTGATTGAAAATACCATGGTTTGGGTGAGGCGCACCTTAGTTCTTAAAGTGACATCTTTGTTTTTTAACACCATAAAGAGATCTTTTGCAGCAGATTTTCCCAGCGCAGCACAACATTTGATTTCCTGACCGCTGCTCTCATGGGTGTTGATTGTGGATCCAAGTAAAATAAAATCCTTGACAACTTCAATATTTTCTCCATTTATCATGATGTTGCTTATTGGTTCAGTTGTGAGGATTTTTGTTTTCTTTATGTTGAAGTACAATCCATACTGAAGGCTATGGTCTTTGATCTTCATCAGTAAGTGCTTCAAGTCCCCATTGCTTTTTGCAAGCAAGGTTGTATGAACTGCGTATCACAGGTTGTTAATGAGTCTTCCTCCAACCCTAATACCCTGTTCTTCTTCATATAGTTCATCATCTCAGCTTATTTGCTCAGCATACTGATTGAATAAGTATGGTGAAAAGATACAACCCTGATGCATACCTTTCCTTGTTTTAAACCATACAGTATCCACTTGTCCTGCTTGATTGGCTGCCTCTTGATCTATGTACAGGTTCCTCATGAGCACATTTAAGTGTTCTGGAATTCCCATTCTTCGCAATGTTATCCATAATCTGTTATGATACACACAGTCGAATGCCTTTACATCCAATAAAACACGGGTTAACCTCTTTCTGGTATTCTCTGCTTTCAGCCAGGGTCCATCTGACATCAGCAATAATATCCCTCATTTCACATCCTCTTCTGAATCTGGCTTGAACTTCTTTCAGTTCCGTGTTGATGTACTGCTGCAACCTCGAGTCTTGATTAGTTAGGACCAAACCATGCCATTGTATTATCTTTGCAAATTAGACATAAGACATAGGCATGTGATCACAGTGTGACTAAACAAGAGGAAGTCTGCTTGGGATGGGGTTGGGGTAGATGGAAGAGGAATGACTTTTGACAAAGAGTTTTGCTGCTCTTAAAAAGAGCATGAATTTCCTTTTTCTTATTCTTAAACCTATGGACATGGCTATGTGAGACAGTTGGATACCCTGTAGCAATCATTAGTCATGAAGGGATAATCCTGAATGCTAAAGCCAGCATAATGCAGGAAAGTTGGGACCTTAATTATGCCATCAACTTTGATCTTTTCTAATGTGAAGCAATTTATGTTTTTATTGTTAAGATAATTTCCTTTTGATTTTTTTGTTATTTGTAGCTGAACTCACCGTGAGTGATAAAGCGTGTGCTATTTTTTTTTATTATTATTCCCATTTCACCATTGGGGAAACAGTGTCTAAAACTTCACAACTACTGTATAGCAGGACTTGGAACATAGTAATTCCAAGACTATGTTTACATTGTTAACAGTACTTATCACACAATATTGCATTTACTGACTACTTAACTATCTCCTCCCCTAGACTGTAATTTCTTTACCGATAAGGACTAGGTCAGGGTTGTGTCCTTTCACCATACTTATTCAATCTGTGTGCTAGCAAATAATCTGAGAAGATGCACAATATGAAGAAGAAACTGCCATTGGAAGATTGGAGGAAGGCTCTTTAACAACCTGTGATACGCAGATGACAAAACCTTGCTTGCTGAAAGGGAAGAGGACTTGAAGCACTTACTGATGAAGATCGAAGACTACAGCTTTCAGTATGGATTGTACTTCGACATAAAGAGAACAAAAATTGTCACAACTGGACCAATAAGCAACATCATGATAAATGGAGAAAATATTGAAGTTATCAAGGATTTTATTTTACTTGGATTCACAATCAACACCCGTGGAAGCAGCAGTCAAGAAATCAAACAACATAATTCATTGGGCAAATCTGCTGTAGACGACCTCTTTAAAACATTAAAAACCAAAGATATGACGTTGAGGACTAAGGTGTTCCTGACCCAAGCCATGGTATTTTCAATCACTTCATATGCTCGCAAAAGCTGGACAATGAATAAGGAAGACCAAAGAAGAACTGATGCCCTTGAATTATGGTGTTGGCAAGGAATATTGAATACACCATTGATTGCCAGAAGAGTGAACAAATCTGTCTTGGAAGGAGTGCAACCAGAATACTCCTTAGAAGCAAGGATGGCGAAACTTCATCTCACATGCTTTGGACATGTTATCAGGAGGGACCAGTCCCTGAAGAGGGACATCATGCTTGGTAAAGCAGAGGGTCAGTGAAAAAGTGGAAGACCCTCAATGAGATGAATTGGCACAGTGGCTGCAACAATGGGTTCAAGCATAGCAATGACTGTGAGGATGGCGCAGGACCAGGAAGGTGCATAGTGTCACAAAGAGTTGGAGCTGGCTCGATGGCAGCTAACAACAACAAGCCTAAAGCGTGCCCTAATTCTGAACTTTCCAACCTGGTGAGCCAATGCATTTCCTTATAATATAAGTCAATGTGAGTTGGATTAAGAATCCTTACTGATATAATCTTAATTACATTTTTTGTCTAAATTTTATTTATTTTGTTGTTGAAATTATGCACAGCAAAACATATACAAATTCAACAATTTCTACTTGTACATTTTAGTGACAATGATTACATTCTTTGAATTGTGCAACCATTCTCAGCCTTCTGTTCTGCATTAGTCTCCTCCATTAACATAAACTTACTGACCCCTAAGGTTCCTATTTAACTTTTTGAGTTGCTTTTGTCAATCTGATCCCATACAGATAGTTCCTAAAAGAGTATAATGCTCAAGGCAAACCTTTTTTCACTAGTTAAGCTAAACTATTTTTCAGTTTTAAGAAGACTTCTGGGGATATTTTTGGTTTACGTTTTAAAGATTATCTCAGTGAAATAGTTTCAGGGATGCATACACTGTACAAGGTTCCCCGAAGTCTAGAGTCCATGAGAATTTGAAATTATGTTCTGCATTTTTCTGTTTTTGATCAGGATTCTTCTATGGAATCTTTGATCAAAATGTTCAGTAATTGTAGCTGGGCACCATCCAGTTCTTCTGGTCTCAGAGCAAAGGAGGCAGTTGTTCATGGAGGTGACTAGTCACACATTCTATTTCCTCCTCCTCTTGCTGACTCTCTTTCTTCCTCTGTTGTTCCAGGTGAATAGAGGCTGATTGTTCTGCCTTAGATGTCTGCACAGTGCAAATAGTGTAAATATACACCCCAGTCTGTATCATTCAGTTGTAATAATAACATTTATTATTTATGCTCATTTTTAGTTATATTTCTTAAATATTATTATGTTATATCTAATCTTGCATTGCTTGGTTAGAAATTCTTTTAAGATCTTTTGGAAACAGGTGTGAATGTTAAGTTAAAAAAGAAAAGGGAAATTTTGTTTACGTACAACTCTACTCTGGGTATCAGTCAATGGATATAAACACAAATCCTTCATATTAAAGAGAAATGATACTGGCGTTACATAGCAGCCAAAGCTAGGACTCTGAAATTGTGATACTCCTGTCCATTGCAGAAACTTACATCATATAACCCTTAGGCCTCAGTTTATCTGCCTTTTCAATGAAATATTTTGTGAAGTGGTCTATTCTTTTACTTCTACACATGAGGCAAGGAGTAGGGAAGATTTTTCTCAGAGTTAAAAAAATTGTTCTTTGACCATTATGTTGAAAGGGAGTTCAGCAGCCATGAGGCTGCAATTGAAGTTAGTAGCTCAGGGCTATGAAACAAACGGGCTCTTCTCTTTATCTTGATGAAAGCTTGGTTCCATTCTTCTGATTGCTTTACGACCGTCCACAATCAAAACTTAACCACAGGGCCCTAATGTGACTACTTGGTCTCGTTCACAAGCCATTGCTAAATTACTTTAATGCTTCCTATTTCCTTTCAACTGCCTTTCTCTCTGTTTGTTTCTTGTACTTGACTTTGCTCTTTTGATAACTAATGTTTGAGGAAGTCTTCAAAAGGAAGGACGGAGCAGAAGAAAGAGGAGGAGTGGTAGGAAATGAGGCCTGAGAGATAGCCAAGGCCTGACCATGAAGGAGTTTCGTTTAAACTTTTTTATCAAGAAAGCTCCAAGGAGCCCCCCGAATGACCACAAAATCCTCTCGGAGGCTGGGTTTGGCTATTCCCTTCATGGAGATTGGTGCAGTTCTAAAAGCATTTTCTTCTTCCTAAACTTTCCCTTATTTCCGTGTAGCCTTGTTTCCTTCCTTTTGATATTTGTGCCACTCCATCAATCCCAGGCACATTATTGTCTCTTAAAAACCTGGTATCACCAAAGTTTTTTGGTGGCACACCTTAATCAGTTTTAAAAAATGTGAAAATAAAATAATTTTCTCTCACGGAAAATAAACCTGGAGATTGACCCTCTAGGGAAAATATGGCAGCTTCATAGTGTCATAACCTTCTTCTATCTTTCTATGCTTTTATCCTCAAGGTGACAAGATGACTGCTGGAACTCCAGCTATCATATCTAGGCCCAAGAAGGACAAGGTCAAAGGGTTGTAGCCTAGCTCTGTGTATTTCCTTTATTTAAGGAGATTTTCCAGGCATTCCAGTCAATGAATTTTCCATCTATTTGTCCAGAATTTAGTCACTTGATCATTCATAGTTGTAAAGGAGGCTGGGGAATGTAATCTTTCTGTTGGGCATACTACCACTCCTAAAAAATGTTACAAAATAAGAAAGTGTTCTCTCTGTCATTTTACTTTGGAATCCAGTTTCGTTTGCTTGTTTTTAGTCAAAGTTGTCACAATTCTCTATTTTTTAACATCCTATTATCTTTTATACATCTTTCCCTTAATGCTGTTGTTGTGTGCTGTTGAGTCGATTCTGACTCATAGCGACACGGTATGACAGAGTAGAGCTGCCCTTAGGGTTTCCAAGGTTATAATCTTTACAGAAGCAGACTGCCACATCTTTCTCCCATGCAGCTGCTGGTGGGTTTGAACCACGGACCTTTCGGTTAGCAGCCGAGTGCTTAACCACTGCACCAGCAGGGTTCCTTCTTTCCCTTAGTAATTCACAAATGTTTCTAACATGTTCCAGTTTATGGAATTTACTGATTTTTTCTTATTCAGAGAGGCAAGAAGAAATACATTTTTGTGAACTTGTCTTTACTAAGTCACAAAAATGTATTTCTTCATGTATCTCTGTATAAAAAAGAAATCTAGTAGATACCGTAAGCTGAGATATGTCAGAAAGTTGTATTCATACTCAACTGTACAGCACCTTCCTACATGTATCATTTATCCTAATACTTGTTTTTTTCTCATTTCTCCAGCAATGTTTCCCATCTATTTTCCAATAAGTTTGCTAGCAAATGCCTTTTAGTTTGTTGCGACATTGAATCTTATTTCAGTCATTTTCACGACAGTAGAAAAAATAACTTTTAATTGTTGAGTGGCATTTTGTAAATTACTGGATTGAGTTCATCATGACTTAAACATCACTGGATATTGTGTAGCTTAACTTTCAGTTGTCTTACTAATTTTCATACTTATGATATATCTTCGTATTAATATTAGCAAGCAAGTCAAGCTGCCACTCTTAAGAAATTTTTAGGAGATTGCTTGCTCCAGGCTGGACTCTGCTGTTTGCATGGCACAGTCCTGTGCTTTAGCTGTCCAAATCAATGCTGTCTCAACCCGTTGCCATCGAGTCAGTTTCAACTCATAGCGACCGTAAAGGACAGAGAAGAATTGCCCCATAGAGCTTCCAAGGAGTACCTGGTGGATTTGAACTGCTGACTTTTTCTTTCGTTAGCAGCTGTACGTAGCTCTTAACTACCACGCCAACCGGGCCTTCCCAGTGCTGTCTAGCTGCCATTTAATGTCAGCCACAATTGTTACTTAAAATTTTCTGGTAGTCAGTCGCAATAAAAAATATAAAAAGGAACAAGTGATATTAATTTTACTAACACATTTTATTTAACACAATAGACTTGAAATACAAAAATTTCAACACATAATCAATATAAAAAAATTAATGAGATGCTTTATATCCTTTTTCCCTACTAAATCCTGGATGTCTCTGAGTGGAGCAAATGGTTAAGTGCTCAACTACTAACTGACAGGTTGGTGGTTGGAACTCATCCAGAGGTGTCTCTGGACACAGGTCTGGCAATCTGCTTTGGAAAAGTCACAGGCTCGAAAACCCTATGAAGCAGTTCTACTCTGCACCCACGGGTTGGAATTCTGACTAATATTGACCCTATAGGACAGCATAGAAATGACCCATAGGGTTTCCAAGGCTGTAAATGTTTACGAAAGCAGACTGTCACATCTTTCTTCCCCAAAGTGGCTGGTGAGATGGAACCACCGACCTTTCAGTTAGCAGCCGAGCACTTAACCACTGCACCACCAGGGCTCCTTTTATATAGTGTTTGTTAATTTAGATCAGCCAAATTTTAAGTGCTCAACAGCCATCGCTGACTAGTGGTTACCATATTGGATAGCTTAGGCCCAGATCTTACCATGACTACCTACATCCTGGAGACGGGGACATGGGTCTTGTGACTTCCTAAGCTCAGGGTTAATGCTCAGACTTCTATTTCCCAGATAGTCCCCTTAAGGATTAGGTTGTTTCTTCATTGTAATGTCAGATGGTGGCATCTGACTCAAACCCTCACCCCACCCCCATTTTTCTGAATTCTTTTATTGATATGAATCCAACTAACCTGGTTTAACTTCTTAGAGTACTTGAGGTACATATGCAAACAGATGTCATTAAGCATATATTCACCCTGTTGTTGTTAGGTTCTGTGGAGTTGGTTCCGACTCATAGTTACCCTATGTCCAACAGAATGAAACACCGCCTTGTCCTGCGCCATCCTCACAATTGTTGCTATGTTTCAGCCCATTGTTGCAGCCACTGTGCCACTCCATCTCATTGGGGGTTTTCCTCTTTTTTGCTGACCCTCCACTTTACCAAGCAAGATGTCCTTCTTGAATAGCAGTAGAACATTGTCTGATACAGCACTGGAAGATGAGCCCCTCAGGTCAGAAGGCACTCAAAAGACCCCTGGGAAAGAACTGCCTCCTCAAAGCAGAGTTGACCTTAACGATGTGGATGGAGTAAAGCTTTCAGGACTATCATTTGCTGATGTGGCAGGACTCAGAATGAGAAAAACAGCTGCAAACACCCTTTAATAATATTCACCCTAGCCTCAATAATTCTTATCCTGGAAGCACCCTTTGTCTATTCCCGAGTCCATAATCCGCTTGCTCTGTGTTATACTAGCCATCAGGGCCTGTCCTTTCAAGTAACAGGTCATGCTGTGTACTTTTCCTGACCCAGATCTCCCAATCAAAGCCCATCAGCTCTGTCATTCCTTAGGAAGTAGCAGAAAAACCTTACTTGAACTGCCCTCAAACATAGGAATTGTATGGGTTCACACAACTGGAAGAGCAGAGATGGGGGGTGTTGTCCATCATGCTTTCAGTTACTGTCTGTCTTAATCATCTACTGCTGCTGTAACAGAAATACCACCAGTAGACGGTTTTAATAAAACGAAATTTATTCTCTCACAGTCTAGTAGGCTAGAAGTCCGAATTCAGAGTGCCAGCTCCAGGGGAAAACTTTCTGTCTGTGTGGGCTCTGGAGGAAAGTCCTTGTCATAAGTCTTCCCCTGGACTAGGAGCTTCTCAGCACAAGGACCCTGGGTCCAAAGGACATGCTCTGCTCCTGGCACTACTTTCTTGAGGTATAAGGTCACTCTGTCTCTCTGCTGGATTCTCTCTATGTCAAAAGAGATTGACTCAAAACACAACCTAATCTTGTAGATTGAGCCCTGCCTCATTAACATAACTGCATCTAATTCTGCCTGATTAACATCATAGAGGTTGGATCCACAACACATAGGGAAATCACATCAGATGACAAAATGGTGGACAGCCGCACACTACCAGGAATCATAAACTAGCCAGGCTGACACATATTTTGGGGGGGCACAATTCAATCCATAACACTGTCTTAGGTTGGGTTTCCAAGAAGGAAAACTGGAGACAAGGATTTAGGTCTCCATTTTTTATAAAGGAAGGACTCTCAGGAGAAAGAGAATGAGGAAAACAGGATGGGGGGGAAGGAACAAAGCAGGGATGGGCTCTCAGCTGGAGTGGGCTTCAGTCTGATCCCACAGAAAGCTCTTGAGTGTGAATTGCACCACAGAGTTGTCCCTCCTTGAGGCTAGATGGTGGTTTTTTGCATTCCCCATGCCCCTCCGTCATTGGCTGCAGGTTATTCCAGGGTTGGAAGGGATGCATAATTTCTGGGATGGAAAAGGGATTTCTTTGCCCACATGGCAATTCTCAGGAGAAAAGGATAGCTGTTTGCAGTTTTCAGTTAACACTCAAAACAGTGCCATGAGTCAGTGCGGTCAGGGACATCAGGGCAGGGTGCCCACTGTATCTACTACGACTACATCTTTCTTTGACTCTGTCGGTTTTTCCTTGAGGATTTCTTCTCTCATGGTTACATGATGGCTGCCAGAAGCCCCTGGTGGCTAATGTAGATCCTAGGGGGCGGAGGTTAGAATTGCCAGAACTCTCTCAAATTTGTTAGGGAAACCTTCCCAGAAGCCGCCAACAAACTTCTCCTTGTTGCTTATTGGCCAAGATTTGGTCACAGAAGCATTCCTGAACTAGCAGGAGGGTTGCCATTACAGTTAGCCCAATTGGGTTCACTCCTTGAACTGAGGTCAGTTCCCTAAACAATGGAGCATCAGCCTCAAAGTACCTAGCTCTCCACGAGAGACAGCCTGAGAGACTAACTTGCATCAAAATGTAAGTAGCTGTTAATGGTTTCTTGGGAGGTCATCTGTCAGGCATTACTCTCCCTTATGACACAAAAACGGGAGGATTCAGCCCAAAAATATTTTCGCAGAACAAATTGTCACATAGTACAGATGTGAGTCATTGGAACTTCGTTTTTCTAAGTTGTAAAAGGAAAACAGATAAACAGAATGGACAACTTATGTAATGAATCTATGTGAGCCAATTTTGTAATTGGTGAGCTGGAATTGTAAATGGTTACCAGATCTCTGTAATATAAGGAGCTCTGCTAGAAGGCCTGGGTTTTGGTCCCAGGCCAGGTGGCGCAATGGTTAAGAGCTACAGTGAGCTATGGCTGCTAACTGAAAGGTTGCAATTTGAATCCATCAGGGGCTCCTTGGAAACCCTGTGGGGCAGCTCTGCTCTGTCCTATAGGGTTGCTATGAGTTGAAATTGACTCGACGACAGTGGGTTTTATAGCACTTACGAACTGTGATCCTGAGAAACCTAACTGCTCTAAATTTCACTGTATTTCCAAATTAAGGAAAATATTTCTCCTGCTTAGATAGGAGTCTTGTGATAGTATGAATTAATGGATATGAAAGTGCCTTATGAAGGATATCAGGAGCCCTGGTGGCACAGTGGTTAAGCGCTCAGCTGCTAACTAAAAGACCGTCAGTTAGAATCCACCAGCTACTCCACAGGACAAAGATGAGGCAATCGGCTTCCATAAAGATCACCTATGGGGCTGTTCTAATCCGTCCTACGGGGTCACCATGAGTCAGAATCAACTTGATGACAATGAGTTGATGAAGGGTATACTTACATATTTTAATATTTGTGTATTACAGTATTATTACAACTAGGAATTGATTTGGGGAGTTCTGGTCTGTAACATTTCTGGAGCTCCAATAATATCTCAAGTGTTCAGCCTTATGTTTGAAATGTTGTATCTTTTAAATACAGTGACCATGTGTCCTCCCAATGAGTTTGAGAGGGTTTGAGACCCACTGATCAGCACTACAGGCCATTCAGCTTCCACCTCATTTGCTGGGACAGTTACTGGAATCCTGAGTCACCACATGAGAAGTCTGGCCACCCTGAGGCTGCTAAGATGGAGAGGCCTTGTAGAGAAATCACATGGAGAGACCCCGAGACTACACTTAGACAGGTGCCAATGACACTCAGCCATTTGAGTCATCCCAGTCCTGGCGACAGAGGTGTTAAGTGAAAAAGTACCCGGTTAATTCCAGCATCCAGGTGTTCAAGTCATTGCCACTCGTGGGAGTTTTCCCAGCTGAGGTGAAGCACAGACAAGCCATCCTAGCCATGCCCTGTCTGAATTCTTGACCAGCGAAATTCATGAGGATAGTGACATGGTCATTGTTACACCATTAAGTTCCGGAGTGGTTTGTTATAAGGTAACAAATATTCCTAATGGTTTCTCAGTCAATCTCCACAATGGCCTGCATAATCTCAATTTTGATAGATGGAAACTGAGAGTCACAGAATTTAAGTAATTTGCTTATACCATTGACAACGGTATAATGATAAATGATAACAATAAATGATAATGGCATAATGATAAAAGTACAGCCAGAATGCTCCTTAGAAGCAAGGATGGCAAGACTACGTCTCACATACTTTGGACATGTTATCAGGAGGGATCCGTCCCTGGAGAAGGATGTCGTGCTTGGTAAAGTAGAGGGACAGCGAAAAAGAGGAAGACCCTCAACAAGATGGACTGACATAGCGGCTGCAACAATGAGCTCACGCACAACAATGACTGTGAGGATGATGCAGGACCGGGCAGTGTTTCGTTCTGTTGTACACAGGGTCACTTTGAGTCAGAACTGACTTGACTGCACCTAACAACAACAACAAAATTGATAACGGTAGATCTGGGATCAGATCTCAACCAGGCTGACCTCTGTGGGGGATGTGCGCGGCCAGCCTGCTGAGTACACAGGAAGAGGGGCAGAAGAGATTTGTATTTTTACTCTGATGTGTGTTTGTCTCCAAGCTGACTGCAGGACAATCACCAGAGGAGCCGAACCCCTCACGTTTGTAATTATCTGCCTCAGACATCTTAATTAAATGCATTGGAGCCTGCACCATACAATCAAAACGCTAAGCACTTATCTCTCTCTGGAAAAAAAAAAAAAGTAAACTAAAATTCCTGCCCCCTGTTCAGAGTCCAGTTATTGATTTCTGCTCTTGTTTTTAACCTATTTTCTCTCTAAAGAGCTCAAGTTTTCCAACAAGACAAGAATAAATAAAGGCAAGTTGGTGCCACCAGGGTAAAAGAGGGAGGGGGATTAGAATGTCCTGATAAGGGACTGGGCTGATGGTTCAATAAGAGAGGGGTTAAGAGACCTTAAATTAACACTTGTTTGAACTTGAAAAATCTCTTCTTGAAACCCCAGTAGAAGGCCTTTTCACTTTCATGGTAAACTTTGCTCACATAATAAGAAAAAGAAAATTTAAGAGAGAAAACAAGAAAGCAAAGGGAAAGAAACAGGTCTAGAGAGCTCAAGCGGCGTTTCCGAAGTTCCAGGTAACCACTGCAGGCAGAGCCCGGGGAGTAATTCTCGACGCAGTTCTCCTGTGCCCATATTGCATTGTCCATATTTATTTTCATTACAAGCAACTGCTATGATTGATGTTTGTTTTGCATAAAATAGAGTCGCCTTGTTTCTGACACTGTATTTAGAATGTAAGTGGCCAATAGGTCACTTGAGAGAGAGAAAAGTGGAGAAAGAAGAAATGCAGTTTGTTTTAAAGATGAACAAAAATCAATGTCACTTTAGCAGTTATAATTTATTGAGCACATGGATAATCAATGTTGTCGTTGTGTGCTATGGAGTTGATTCCGACTCACAGTGACCCTAAAGACAGAGTAGAGCTGCCTCATAGGGTTTCCTAGGCTGTGGTGCAATGGTTAAAGCAATGGTCTGCTAACTAAAAGGTCGGCGGTTTGAAACCCCCAGTGGCTCTGCGGGAGAAAGATGTGGCAGTCAGCTTCAGCGGAGATTTGTGGCCTTGGAAACCCTACAGGGTCATTATGAGTCGGAATCGACTCAAGGGCAATGGGTTTGGTTTTGGGTTTGGGGAATCTTGACAAGAGCAGATCACCAGTCCCACCTAGCAACTGGTGGGTTAGAATTGCTGACCACTGGGTTAACAGCCCAGCGCTTAAGCATTGCGCCACCAGGGCTCCCTAATTCATGTGAGATTCCTATTAGGTTATTTACATGCGTTATTTTATTTAATCTTCATGATAGTTCTCTGAGGTCACTTTTCTTATCTCCATATTTATATGAAACACAGAAGTGGAAAGAATTCCAGTTACCTTGGAGGTGGCAAGGCTCTAGCAAAATTAAACACTAGTTCATTTTACTTTAAAGTCAAAGTTTTTTCCAGTGTGCCAGTGTTTCCCATGGTATATTTTTAGACAAGATGATTTTAGATAGTATTAGGGTTGGCGTGGTATATTTCAATGTTTGTGTGTTTATTTTAGTGTGTATTACAAAAATAATGTAACTGGCGTATCGAATCCGAGATTTCATGGTATTATTTCTTGTAACAGGAATAAGGTATATATTTAAATTGTTAAAAAGTGGGTAAAGAAAAATATTTGCTAAATAGTCAGATAAATAATAATGTAAAAATGGTTTAGGAAAAATATGAAGTGGCACAACAATTGAGATCTGTGAAACCATGTACTGTGCTAGGATGCCTTCTTATGACTGGTTATTTAAGCGTTACCTTCAGATTTGCTGATACTTTACACAAGTGAGGTCTGTTTTTAAAGAGACATCAAGGACATTCAGGTTAGAGTATTCTCTTTCAAACGTATTCCAATGTCTCTAATTTAGTAGGATTTACATGTATTTACAAAGTGTTGCTCAGAAGAGGACCGGTCATTCTTTCATTCAGTGGAGCTGATTGGGTACCTGGAATATAGTTCAAGCAGTACAATTAATGAACATTCCCTGTCTTCTTGGAGCTCATATCCATTGGAGGAGACAGTCACATAAACATTTATTCATGACAGAGTTGTGGACAAAAAGCCATGGGACCAACCGAAGGAAGACTGACTTCATGCCTCTCCAAAGATGGAGGTGCTAAGAAAACTACACAGGGCACAGAATTCTACTGCTCTCAAGATGGCACTAAATTCAGTCCATGTGTGAAGCTGTTGAAAACCCGCTGCTTATGTCTGATAAACCATGGGAATCTAGCTTGTGGTAAAGATGGAACATGTCTTACTGACTGTACCCAAGGAAGACTAAAGGCCCTACCCACAGAGATTCATAAAAATTGCATTTTATAAGAAATTCCAGAAAACGCAACTCCCCGTATCTTTGTGTCTTCAAGGTTGATTCTAGAAGCTTTAAATTTCTTCACAGTTGAAGAATTTTAAACACGATACTAAGCAGTCACACAGATGATAGGATGACAGTCATTGATGTCGTGTTTCTGGTCTTTTCCATCACTGTGCTATCATTGTTTACTCCGAAGCTGCTCTTCAAACACAGGAATGTGTGTTTCTAACCCCCGGGGTCAGAAACGGGAATTTAGTCTGAAGCCAGCTCAAAGGATTTTGAACTCTTACAAAAAAAAAAAAACTCACCCTCAAATTGAGTTCACATAGCTCGGTCTCTGTGTTCAGGGTCACACTGTCTAACTGGGGATCCTCTGAGTTAATTTTCACGTAGAATACAATATGTATTACAGGAGACATAATAAAATATGCTTATTTGGTACTTGTCTATGTATTATTAAAATTCAACTATCACCACAGCAAAATATTTTTTTAGGAGAAGAATAACACTAAGTCACTGACATTAATCAGATTTACTAGTACACGTTGTGAATAAAAAGTAGATTTTATGATTGTTTTAGCCTTTTCTGCAGAGAACACATCTGTCTTTTGGCTGCACATGTGGCTGACCACGCTCACCGTCCACCCTCGGTAGGCCAATGCTCTTGGAAAATCTTAGATTTAAAGAAAAACAAAAAAACCGTTGTCTAGTCAATTCTGACTCATAGTGACCCTACAAGATAGAGTAGAACTGCCTCGCAGAGTTTCGAAGGAGCACCTGGTGGATTTGAGCTGCTGGCCTTTTGGTTAGCAGCCATAGCACTTAACCACTGCGCCACCAGGGTCCCCATGAGATGGTGGGACTAAATCTTATCTAGTCAGGCCCTGGGAATTTAGCCTTGCCATTACAGTAAGATTAATAATGTCGCAAAGAATAGTAGCAATAAACCTATAATTCTCTTATGAGACTCAAGTTTATTGGGAGAAACCTGAAGCGTATCCAGGTAAGGAATTTTGCCCAAACATCCTGCCTGCTGGAATTCTCACTTGCATCTAGAACGGAGTCCTGATGCCGTGGTGGTTAAGAGCTGCGGCGCGCTACAGCTGCTAACTAAAAAGTCGACAGTTCAAATCCACCAGCCACTCCTTGAAACCCCTATGGGGGCTGTTCTACTCGGTCCTATAGAGTCACTATGAGTCAGAATTGACTCGACGGCAAAAGGTTTGGTTTTTTTTTTTTTTTTGCTTGTAACCGGAATGACACTGTATCATCTCAATATAGAAGAGCTTGACTCTGCTGGTTCTGCTCACCTTTATCTCACTGAGTAATGGGCTGGATCAACTGTTGACTCACTTGCCACTTCAGTCAAGGCCTTCATTTCTCAGAGCCTTGTCTTATCCTCTGGAAAAGAGCAGATGCTGGATTACATCAGGACACATACACTCAGGTGTCTGCAGAGGCCAGGCAGATAGAGAATAACTGAGTGAAGAGGGCAGAGTGTGAGCAAGACAGCGTAGCGGGCACTGAAAACTTGAGGCCCAAATTCTGTCTAAAATGGGGCAGTATCTACTCCGTTTTTGCCAATCACTGCCACAGACCATGCAGGCTCAGTGTTGTCAATTTTTTTTTTTTTCCAGAAAGGTCAATTACCATGATTTTTTTATGTTGAATCTCATGTTTGTTAAACGTTGGTGACCAATTAAAAAAAATTAAGACCTGTATGAACCAAGCACAGGTGTGCAGGCCAGATTATGGCCTCTGAATTTTGGGAACTCTCTTATCCTTGAGTTTCTTTATGATTCCATCTGGCTGGAAAAGAGGAGAATTGACTGCCTTCTCTGGTAGGACTGCAAAAAAAAAAAAAAAATTTCTGGTCCGATGCCAAGCTTGAAGCTTGGCCTTTCATAAACCAATGTTGGTGTGGGCCGACTCTGTTTACTCCATCTAGATCTCATCCATCAGGCATGGGGAAAGAGCGCTTTATCTTTAATCAATGGTCTCCATTCTATATCATGACTTTGAAGTCCACTGGGATTAGGTTGACTCTATTAAGATACAAATGGAAACTCCCAACTGGACAGATAAAAAGGAAGTATAGAATATCTGAATGCTAATGAGACTTCTTTATTTTTATGGTGAGAGAGAAGGTCACATCCTTTTAGGAAGAATGAGTGAAGGCAAGAACTATCTTTACTGTTTGCTTATTGTATACACTTTTTTTCTATGTGTGTGTGTGGGGTGTGTTAACATGTCTAGCTTAATTGGTTGGAGCCGTTATTAGAGACATTTTTGCTTTTTTTTCCTTGCAACTTATTGCAGCTCACAGTTTCAGTTCTTCTTCCCTTATTAACTTCGTGTTTTCCAAAACTGCACGTAATGTTATTTTAAGGGAACTCCACAAAAGGCTTTTAAAGAGAAATAAGAAATGAAAAGTAATTGAAGTTAAGAAGGAAATGGAAGCTGGGGACCAGGAAAAGGCAAAGGCAGGGGGAAATACAGCCTGAACAGACAGGAGCTATGGAAAATAACACCTATGGCAATGAGCTTGAAATTGCTGAATGATCTCTCGCAGCTGGCAATGGACACGTGATGGCCAATAGAAACTGCTCCTTGGCATCCCTCCTCGAGCGGCACCCAGGGCACGTGCCCTGCCGGCCATACCTTAGTTACACCTCTGTTAAACAGAACTGTTATTCATTTTAGTCATTAATCAAAACGATTGCGCTTGATTATCCTGTTGAGTCCTGTTGGACCTGCCTCTGCTACAGAAAGCCCTGTTCCTATTCTTTCATTCCATGCTCACCTGGTAATGGGAGAAGACACTTATTCAAATATAATACCATTTCCAGAGAAATTACACAGACAAATTGAAAGCCAATGTATGAGAGTTCTCTCAACCCCAATTTTTCATGTCATGAAGGACATTTGCCAAGCACCACGTGTTCATCTGCATAGTTTGTCATGAATAATTAAAGTAGAAAAGAGAGGCTACTCAATTATAAATCACAACTCTGCAGAACAGGATTAAAAACAATCTTAAAAACAGGCTTTTTAGTGTGTGAGCCTAAGACTTAGCATCGAAAATCAGCACCTCATGGAGACTAAACCAAGAACGTGTAATTAATCTACTTTTTATCCTCTACTACCGTGATAAATTAAAAGACACTAAGATTTTCTGAGCATCTTTCTGTTTTTTTTTTTTTTCTGTTTAATTTCTAGGAACACTGGCATTCATGGAAAGGGTAATCATTAGGGCAAAAGAACGTCTCTGGATGCTTTGCAATCACGGGAACAATGGCGACGGTCTCCATGCTTGAAATTTAATCTGTTCAGCACTGCTGTGATCTAATAAAACAGTACCTGAGTTTCAACCAGTTACAAACTATTCTTGTATTTGTCTGGGCTTGCCTGTTTTTGTTCAGCTTGTGAAAAAAGAAAAGCCTGCATCAGGCATTTAAAACAATTATTCTACACTATTGCTTTTTTTTTTTTTTTTTTGCTTTATTGATGAAAGGAACAAAGCCTTCTTGGCATGGCCAAGAAGCGATTTATATGGAAGCTTGGTGGTGTCATGGTTAAGTGTTATGGCTGCTAAGCAAAAGGTCGGCAGTTCAAATCCACCAGACGCTCCTTGGAAAATTTATGGGGCAGTTCTTCTCTGTCCTGTAGGGTTGCTATGATTATGGCAATGGGTTTTTTTTTTTTTTTTTTTAATGAATATTTCACCCTTTCCTTTGCATATACAGACACAAGGCAAGAGAAGGCAGGAAGGTAATTTCAGAATCTGAGAATTTCAAGGCCAAATGTCAAACACAAGGATTTAAGGAAGAAAAAAAAAAAGTCACTAAGGACAGCCAGGGATGATCTTCCTTTTCTTAATCTTTGCTCACATCTCTACTTGTTATCTTTTTAGGGCAGTACTGGTTATAAGAAAACCTAGGTGGCATAGTGGCCAAGAGCTACAGCTGCTAACCAAAAGGCTGGCCGTTCAAATCCACCAGGTGCTCCTTGGAAACTCTATGCGGCAGTTCTACTTTGTCCTGTAGGGTCACTATGAGTTGAAAATGACTTGACAGCAACAGTTTTTTTTTTTATTGGTTATAAGGAATCTTGGTGGGTTTCCAACTCTAGATGTTTGTCTAAAATATGGATACCTGGGCCCTACCCCAACTCTGTGAATCAGAATATCTAATTTATGGGTCTGGAATAGGATCTAGGGAACTAAATATTAGACAGCACGTCTAGGGGATTCTGACGCCGGTCACACACTGGGAAACGCTGCACCGCAGCTGCAACGAATTACCTGCATTTCTCAGACGTTTTTATATATTATACTCCCTAGCAGCTAAGTGCTCTTTTCAACTCAATATAGAAAAAGAACAAAAACAGAGCTGCTCTGACATAGGCAGGTGGCCATCCTAACACCCTGCACATTTGGCCTGCCTTTCAGCCTCGAGAAGTAACCCAGGAAGCATTCGTGTGTGGATTGTTGACACCTAGTACGTAGCGCTCCCCCAACATTGATTAAACAAAAACTCTTGCTTTAATTCTCGGGAAGAACTAAAAAGTTAACGTGACTATTCTTGTATTTTGTTAAGGTTTTGGGGAACCTGTTTCTAATCAAGGCTAATACTTAACTGGCAAGCCCCAGAGCAGTCTAATCAGCTGTTCAAGGCTAACCCCTGATTTGATTGGTTATTACATAGGCCATACCCGTTGTTAAATGTTTTATAACCCTAGTGTTGGAGCTCTGGTGGAACAGTGGTTAAGAGTTATGGCTGCTAACCAAAAGGTTGGCGGTTCGAATATATCAGCAGCTCCTTGGAAACCCTGTGGAGCCATTCTACTCTGTCCTGTAGAGTCGCTACGAGTTGGAATAGACTCAACAGCAATGGGTTTGGCTTGCTTTTGGTGTTTCTGATTAGATTCTTGTGGCAGACAGCAACATTTGGTTGTCTAACAACCATTGCCAATCCTATGTTTGCTTGCTTGCCTTCCAGTAAAACAGATGAATTAACCAATGTTGGCTTTCCCAGCTTCCCTTGCAGGCAAAAATGGACATGTCATGCAGTTCTGAGCAAAAAGATATGAGAGGAAGGCTTCAGAGGTACATCTAAGGAGGATTTTTCTTCTGTGGTGAAAGCTGAAGGGTATCCAAGGAGAGCTTTCCTGCCATACTGGCTCTTCTCCTGATTCCTACCTTTAAAAGCAGTCACGTGAAGAAATGATGCCGTAAGTGGCGGCAGCCATTTTACAGTTCCAGGGCAAAGGCCAAGAGAATGACAGAGACACCAGTCCCGTATCCTGTCCTGGTGGAGCGGATGAATTAATCTGGGAAGAGTTTACCTCCAGACTTCTTGCTAAATAAAAACCAAGGTCCTTCAAACTCTCATGGAATCCAGACTTTCTGGAGCCACTGAGGCTGGATGAACTCCAGAACTATTTCCCTGAGATAATCTTTAAACTTTAAACCAAAAACATCCCCTGAAGTCTTCTTAAAACCGAAGAATAGTTTAACCTAATTAGTAAAGATTGTCTGCCTTGAGCACTGTGCTCTTTTAAGGTCTATCTATACAGGATCAAATTGTCAACAGTAATTTCAAAGATTAGACAGGAAACTTAGGGGGCAGTCCTCCCTTTTGTGGTTGTCCTCCATTTTATGATTGTAATTTTATGTTGAGAGGATTAGGGTGGGATTGTAATACCACCCTTACTCAGGTCACCTCCCTGATCCAAGGTAAAGGGAGTTTCCTTGTGGTGTGGCCTGCACCACCTTTTATCACTCAAGAAATAAAAGGAAAGGGAAGCAAGCAGAGAGTGGGGACCTCATACCACCAAGAAAGCAGCACCAGGAGCAAAGAGCATCCTTTGGACCCAGGGTCCCTGCACCTGACAAGCTCCTCGACCATGGGAACATCGAGGACAGGGACCTTCTTCCAGAGCTGACAGAGACAAGAAGCCTTCCCCTGGAGCTGATGCCGCGAATTTGGACTTTCAGCCTACTTTACTGTGAGGAAATACATTTCCCTTTGTTAAAGCCATCCACTCATGGTATTTCTGTTATGGCAGCACTAGATGACTAAGACAAGGAGGGTGAGAACGGTTGTACAATTTAAAGAACGAAAAGAATGTCACCGAATTGTACATGTAGAAATTGTTGAATTGGTGTGTGTTCTGCTGTGTATATTTTCAACATCAGGGATAAAATAAATTAAAAATTAATATCCTCGGTTTAGTATTTTTGTTACTTATACTTAAGAGCATTCTAACTGATGTTGTCTATGACAAATCTTTCTCTTCTTCTCTGTCACAGCTTTTTAAAAAAAATAATTTTTATTGTGCTTTAAGTGAAAGTTTACAAATCAAGTCAGTCTCTCACACAAAAACCCATATACACCTTGCTACATACTCCCAATTACTCTTCCCCTAATGAGGCAGCCCGCTCTCTCCCGCCACTCTCTCTTTTCGTGTCCTTTTCGCCAGTTTCTAACGCCCTCCACCCTCTCATCTTCCCTCCAGACAGGAGATGCCAACACAGTCTCAAGTGTCCACCTGATCCAAGAAGCTCACTCCTCGCCAGCATCCCTCTCCAACCCATTGTCCAGTCCATTCCATGTCTGAAGAGTTGGCTTCAGGAATGGTTCCTTTCCTGGGGCAACAGAAGGTCTGAGGGCCATGACCACCGGGATCCTTCTAGTCTCAGTCAGACCATTAAGTCTGGTCTTATGAGAATTTGGGGTCTGCATTCCACTGCTCTCCTGCTCCCTCAGGGGTTCTCTGTTGTGTTTCCTGTCAGGGCAGTCATCGGTTGTAGCCGGGCACCATCTAGTTCTTCTGGTCTCGGGATGATGTAGTCGCTGGTTCATGTGGCCCTTTCTGTCACTTGGGCTCGTAATCACCTTGTGTCCTTGGTGTTCTTCATTCTCCTTTGATCCAGGTGGGTTGAGACCAATTGATGCATCTTAGGTGGCTGCTTGTTACCGTTTAAGACCCCAGATGCCACTCTTCAAAGTGGGATGCAGAATGTTTTGTTAATAGATTTTATTATGCCAATTGACTAAGATGTCCCCTGAAACCATAGTCCCCAGACCTCTGCCCCTGCTACGCTGGCCTTCGAAGCATTGAATTTATTCAGGAAACTTCTTTGCTTTTGGTTTAGTCCAATTGTGCTGACCTCCCCTTTACTGTGTGTTGTCTTTCCCTTCACCTAAAGTAGTTCTTATCTACTATCTAATTAGTGAATACCCCTCTCCGACCCCCCTCCCTCCCCCCCTTGTAACCACAAAAGAATGTTTTCTCCTCAAACTATTTCTCAAGTTCTTATAATAGTGGTCTTATACAATATTTGTCCTTTTGCAACTACTAACTAATTTCACTCAGCATAATGCCTTCCAGGTTCCTCCGTGTTATGAAATGTTTCACCAATTCCTCACTGTTCTTTATCAATGCGTGGTATTCCATTTTATGAATATACCGTAATTTATTTTCCCATTCATCTGTTGATGGGCACCTTGGTTGCTTCCATCTTTTTGCTATTGTAAACAGTGCTGCAATAAACATGAGTGTGCATATATCTATGCATGTAAAAGCTCTTATTTCTCTAGGATATATTCCAAGGAGTGGGATTGATGGATCGTATGACAGTTCTATTTCTAGCTTTTTAAGGAAGCGCCAAATCGATTTCCAAAGTGGTTGTACCATTGGACATTCCCACCAGCAGTGTAGAAGTGTTCCAATCTCTCCACAGCCTCTCCAACATTTATTAGTTTGTGTTTCTTGGATTAATGCCAGCCTTGTTGGAGTGAGATGAAATCTCATTGTAGTTTTGATTTGCATTTCTCTAACGGCTAATGATCGTGAACATTTCCTCATATATCTGTTAGCTACCTGAATGTCTTCTTTAGTGAAGTGTCTATTCATAACTTTTGCCCATTTTTTAATTGGGTTGTCTTTTTGCAGTTGAGGTTTTGCAGTATCATGTAGATTTTAGAGATCAGGTGCTGTTCAGAAATGTCATAGCTAAAAACTTTTTCCCAGTCTGTAGGTAGTCTTTTTACTCTTTTGGTGAAGTCTTTGGATGAGCATAAGTGTTTGATTTTTAGGAGTTCCCAGTTACCTAGTTTTTCTTCTACATTCTTTATAATGTTTTTTATGCTGTTTATGCCATGTATTAGGGCTCCTAACGTTGTCCCTATTTTTTCTTCCATGATCTTTATTGTTTTAGATTTTATATTTAGGTCTTTGATCCACTTTGAGTTAGTTTTTGTGCATGGAGTGAGGTATGGGTCTTGTTTCATTTTTTTTGCAGATGGATATCCAGGTATGCCAGCACCATTTGTTAAAAAGACTGTCTTCTCCCCATTTAGCTGTTTTGGCCTTTGTCAAATATCAACTGCTCATATGTGGGTGGATTTATGTCTGGATTCTCAATTCTGTTCCTTTGGTCCATGTATCTGTTGTTGTAACAGTACCAGGCTACTTTGACTACTGTGGCGGTATAATAGGTTCTAAAATCAGGTAAAGTAAGGCCTCCTACTTTGTTCTTTTTCAGTAATGCCTTATTTATCCGGGGCCTCTTTCCCTTCCATATGAAATTGGTGATTTGTTTCTCCATCTTATTGAAGAACGTCATTGGGATTTGGATCAGAATTGCATTAAATGTATAGATCGCTTTTGGTAGCATAGACGTTTTTATAATGTTAAGTCTTCCTATCCATGAGCAAGGTATGTTCTTCCACTTATGTAAGTCTCTTTTGGTTTCTTGCAGAAGTGTACTGTAGTTTTCTTTGTATAAGTCTTTTACATCTCTGGTAAGATTTATTCCTAAGTATTTTATCTTCTTGGGGGCTACTGTAAATGGCATTGATTTGGTGATTTCCTTTTCGATGTTCTTTTTGTTGGTATAGAGGAATCCAACTGATTTTTGTATGTTTATCTTGTATCCCGATACTCTGCTGAACTCTTCTATTAGTTTCAGTAGTTTTCTGGAGGATTCCTTAGGGTTTTCTGTGTATAAGATCATGTCATCTGCAAATAGAGATACTTTGACTTCTTCCTTGCCAATCTGGATGCCCTTTATTTCTTTATCTAGCCTAATTGCTCTGGCTAGGACTTCCAGCACAATGTTGAAGAAGAGTGGTGATAAAGGGCATCCTTGTCTGGTTCCTGATCTCAGTGAGAATGTTTTCAGGGTCTCTCCATTTAGGGTGATGTTGGCTGTTGGCTTTGTATAAATGTCCTTTATTATGTTGAGAAATTTTTCTTCTATTCCTATTTTGCTGAGGGTTTTTATCATGAATGAGTGTTGAACTTTGTCAAATGCCTTTTCTGCATCAATTGATAAAATCATGTGATTCTTGTCTTATTTATGTGGTGGATTACATTAATTGTTTTTCTAATGTCGAACCATCCCTGCATACCTGGTATGAATCCCACCTGGTCATGGTGAATTATTTTTTTGATATGTTGTTGAATTCTATTGGCTAGAATTTTGTTGAGGATTTTCGCATCTATATTCATGAGGGATATAGGTCTATAATTTTCTTTTCTTGTGGTGTCTTTACCTGGTTTTGGTATCAGGGATATGGTGGCTTCATAGAATGAATTTGGTAGTATTCCATCCTTTTCTATGCACTGAAATACCTTTAGTAGTAGTGGTGTTAACTCTTCTCTGAAAGTTTGGTAGAGGTGGGTTTGTTCTGCAGTGAAGCTGTCCGGACCAGGGCTTTTTTTTGTTGGGAGTTTTTTGATTACCTTTTCAATCTCTTCTTTTGTTATGGGTCTATTTAGTTGTTCTACCTCTGTTTGTGTTAGTTTAGGTAGGTAGTGTGTTTCTAGGAATTCATCCATTTCTTCTAGGTTTTCAAATTTGTTTGAGTACAGTTTTTCATAGTAATCTGATACGATTCTTTTAGTTTCAGTTGGGTCTGTTGTAATATCGCCCATTTCATTTCTTATTCGGGTTATTTGCTTCCTCTCCTGTTTTTCTTTTGTCAGTTTGGCCAGTGGTTTATCAATTTTATTGAGTTTTCCAAAAAACCAGCTTTTGGTCTTGTTAATTCTTTCAATTGTTTTTCTGTTTTGTATTTCATTTATTTCAGCTGTAATTTTTATTATTTGTTTTCTTCCGGCGGCTGTGGGTTTCTTTTGTTGCTCTCTTTCTATTTGTTCAAGTTGTAGGGATAGTTCTTTGATTTTGGCCCTTTCTTCTTTTTGGATGTGTGCATTTATTGATATAAATTGGCCTCTGAGCACCGCTTTTGCTGTGTCCCAAAGGTTCTGATAGGAAGTGTTTTCATTCTCATTGGATTCTATGAATTTCTTTATTCCATCCTTAATGTCTTCTATAATCCAGTCTTTTTTGAGCAGGGTATTGTTCAATTTCCAAGTGTTTGATTTCTTTTCCCTGCTTTTCCTGTTATTGATTTCCACTTTTATGGCCTTATGGTCAGAGAAGATGCTTTGTAATATTCCAATGTTTTGGATTCTGCTAAGGCTTGCTTTATGACCTAATATGTGGTCTATTCTAGAGAATGTTCCATATGCACTAGAAAAGAAAGTATAGTTGGTTGCTGTTGGGTGGAGTGTTCTGTGTATGTCTATGAGGTCAAGTTGGTTGCTTGTGGCATTTAGGTCTTCTGTGTCTTTATTGAGCTTCTTTCTGGATGTTCTGTCCTTCACCGAAAGTGGTGTGTTGAAGCCTCCTACTCTTATTGTAGAGCTGTCTATCTCACTTTACAATGCTGATAGAGTTTGTTTTATGTATTTTGCAGCCCTGTCATTGGGTGCATAAATATTTAATATGGTTATATTTTCTTGGTGTATTGCCCCTTTGATCATTATATCGTGTCCTTCCTTATCCTTTCTGGTGGATTTGACTTTAAAGTCTATTTTGTCGGAAATTAATATTGCCACTCCTGGTCTTTTTTGATTGTTGTTTGCTTATTTGTTTTTCAGTCCTTTTTGAGTTTTAGTTTGTGTCTCTAAGTATAAGGTGTGTCTCTTGTAGGCAGCATATAGACGGATCTTGTTTTTTAATCCATTCTGCCACTCTCTGTCTCTTTATTGGTGCATTTAGTCCATTTACATTCAGGGTAGTTATGGATAGGTATGAATTTAGTGCTATCATTTTGATGTCTTTTTTGTGTGTTGACAGCTTCTTTTTCCCACTTGATTTTATGTGCTGAGTAGATTTTCTTTATATATTGTCCTCTCTTCATATTTGTTGTTGTTGATTTTGTTTCTTCTGAGTCTGTTTATTTTTCCCTGGTATTTTATTTTGATGAGTAGGATAGTTTGTCTCCTTTGTGGTTACCTTATTATTTACCCCTATTTTTCTAAATTTATAACTTTTTTCTTTGTATTGCCGTATCTTCCTCTCCATATGGAAGGTTTATGACTACATTTCTTAGTCCCTGTTTATTATTTTAGTGTTGTCTTCTTTTATATAATAACATCGCCGTTACCCTGTGTTGGGCTTTTTTTTTTTTTTTAATCTTGCTTTTTTTTTTTTTGTGGGGGGTGGGATTTCCCTGTCTGGGTTGACTTCTGGTTGCTCTGCCCGGTGTTCTTGTCTTGGATCGATACCTGATATTATTGATTTTCTAACCAAAAACTCCCTTTAGTATTTCTTGTAGTTTTGGTTTGGTTTTTACGAATTCCCTCTACTTGTGTTTATCTGGAAATGTCTTAATTTCCCCTTCACATTTAAGAAACAGTTTTGATGGCTATACGATTCTTGGCAGGCAATTTTTTTCCTTCAATTTTTTAAATATGTCATACCATTGCCTTCTTGCCTGCACAGTTTCTGCCGAGTAGTCTGAGCTTATTCTTATTGGCTCTCCCTTGTAGGTGACTTTTCTTTTATCCCTTGCTGCTCTTATAATTGTCTCCTTATCTTTGGTTTTGGCAAGCTTGATTATAATATGTCTTGGTGGCTTTCTTTTAAGATCTAACTTATGTGGAGTTCGACGAGCATCTTGGATAGATATCTTCTCATCTTTCACAATATCAGGGAAGTTTTCTGCCAACAAATCCTCAAAAATTTTCTCTGTATTTTCTGTTATCCCTCCCTGTTCTGTTACTCCAATCACTTGCAGGTTATTTCTCTTGATAGAGTCCCACATGGTTCTTAAGGTTTCTTCATTTTCTTAAATTCTTTTATCTGATTTTTCTTCAAATGTATTAGTGCCAAGTGATTTATCTTCGAGTTCAGAAATTCTAGCTTCTACTTGCTCAATTCTGCTCCTCTGACTTTCTATTGAGTTATCTAATTCTGTAATTTTATTGTTAATCTTCTGAATTTCTGATTGCTGTCTGTCTATAGATTTTTCCAGCTTATTAAACTTTTCATTATGTTCCTGAATAATCTATCTGAGTTCTTCAGTTGCTTTATCTGTGTGTTCCTTGGCTTGTTCTGCGTATTGCCTCATTTCCTTCCTGATGTCTTGACGGGTTCTGTATATTAAACTTTTGTGTTCTGCATCTGGTAATTCCAGGAATGTACTTTCATCTAAAAGATCCCTGGATTCTTTGTTTTGAATGCCTGTTTAGATGATCATGGCCTGTTTCTTTATGTGACTTGATATTGACTATTGTCTCCGAGCCAACTATAAGTTATTGTATTAGTTTATGCTTGCTTACTGTGTCGTAGCTGCTTGCTTTGGTTTGTTTTGGTATACCCCTATGGGTTGCTCGAGTGAGCTAGCTTGATTATTTTCGCCTTTGGAGCTCTGGTGTCCCGTCCCCAGCTGGCTAGAGCTGTTATCAGGTATATCAGTCTAGGAGTCCATTCAGTTTTCTTGTACAAAGTCAGCTCAGGTTTCCAGGTAGCTGATATCAAGTGTGTGGTATAGGCTCTGTCCTACAGTCTTAGAGGGGCAGGGGTGATTGGCGTATATACCCGTATCTGATTGCAGCAGGGGGTCACGCTCTGAACAAGGCAGGGGGATGAGAACCGACCCCCAAGTGGCTCTGAGGAAAAAGCGTCTCCCTGTTCCCTAGAGCGTGCTGGTGGGTGGGATCTGCAGAAGGACCATGGGCACCCAAAGATTTTGTTGTAAACACTGGGAGGTACCAGTTATCCCTGGTCCCCTGTCACGGGTGACTGGGTGACCCAAGAGGAGCCACCAGTCCTTAGGTCCCTGTTGTGGGACCTTGTTTAATAGGCAAAGCAATGTGAAACATCAAACACCCACCGCTCCACTGCACAGCTGAAATGGTTGGAGTTTGCCAACAAGGGCCTATTCTCCAGAAATAGACCCACAAAGGTCCATGCAGAAGGGAAAGGTGCTCAAGGTCCACGGACAGTTTATGCCTGGACAGGAGCCACTTCTGTCCTGTGCTCCCCCAGTTAAGGGAGCCAGCAAATTATCTTTTCCCCCCATTTGGAATTTTTTTCCCTTCCCCAAGGCCGGGAGGACGGCTCCAGGTGCTCACCAGGGTCTATCTCAGGCCCAGGGATTCAGCCGCTGAAGCCGGGTTGGGGGTGGGGGGGGAAGCGATAAAATATATGCAAGTACTTAGCTTTTGCCGAGAGCTCCCTTCTGCTCAGGTTCCGGAGGTGTGAGTGGGCTGTGTGGCTGCTGCTTCTCCCTGAGGAAACTGTGGCCGAACGCTAGGACAACCCTGCCGCCGCTGCCACCGTCGCTCTGGGAATGGTGCCTGAGGGCTTCCTGCGATTCAGGTCCGGCAACTCCTCTCCACTTCTGAATGGTCTCTTCCTCCCCCTGCCCCTCGGTTTGTTGTCTAAGCTTGCCTTTGATGCTCAGGGCTCCCACCTTGTCACAAATATACTCATTTCACTTTTTTTTGGGGTCTTTGTTGTAAAGAGGGCTCGACGGAAGCGTCTGTGTATTCCGCCATCTTGGCTCCACCTCTCGCCCAGAATCCTGTCACAGCTTTCTTAGTGGAATATTTTCCCAATAACGTTTTTAGTAAATTATTTTAATTGGGTGACCCATGGGGTAATTTGTACAGAAACACACACACACACACACACACACACGCATATACACACATGCTTTTCTATTTCAGATTCAAGATGAGTCAGAGGTAAATTCCACGGCTTGCACAAATACTGAACACTATCTTGTTAGTCATCATTTTATTGATTGATTGATATATACCTTGTCTTATTCTAAAATGGGCTTAGGAAAACTTACAAGGTTTCACAAATTACATAAAAGCTTAATAAGAATCATAGCAGAATCAAACAGGGAAACAAGGGTTTGGACGTAAGGTAGAGCTGGGGGAGAGGAAAATAGAAAAAGGCATTCACTGAGATCCTATATAGTAGGGTCATATATTTGTTTTTAAAACCAAGTAGTAGTTATTCAAAACAAGACAATTGTCCAGAACAATTGCAACTATTCCTGAACCAACTGTCAGGAAGGATTTTTTTTTTTTTCCTAAGGGATCCTTATAAATAGAGTATTGTGTAGCATAATCAGGCTGTTTCATATGGCATCCCTCAACATTTGCCCGTGACAATGTGGTCCTTCACAGCCATGTTTAATCTACCACGGCAGGTATATATATCCTCCTGGTCCAACCCAAGACATGAACCACTACATGATTACATGTGAACATATTCTTTCTTCAGTCACACAAGTGCTGTAGGACAAAGCTATTCAGTATAAGTATGCACATAGCTTAAACATTTTTAGGGAAAAAAATGCATTTGGGGACTTTCGACTGCAGAATATATTGAACTATGGATCATTGAATGTTTTCTTAGTATCAATAAAACCTATTATGTACTATGAAACATATGGAGGGTTTTTTTATTTTATTTTATTTTTTTTATTTTGAGATTGGCTATCTCTACGTTCTCTCTTGTGTATTGGACCACAAGAGAATTCAAGTCCTCAGAACTTGGCAATTCTGTGCTTAGGCATCTGTTACCTTCATCAAGATGTTTGATCATGCTGGTGATCACAGCTCAGTATACAATGGCAAGACTAATTGGCGTGTCAGTTTTCCAGCTTTCTAGATCTAATACCCTGAATTAGAGATTATTTTTAAAAATATTAAAATTCAACCCGCTGCAAAATGCCTACCAGTGGAAGGAACTACGGGGAAGACAGAAAACTGGATATGAGCTCAGCTGTAAGCAGAAGTAAGGGGTTTTGGAAGAATACAACTGCTCTCATACTGTCTTTTACCTGGTGGAAGTTTCACACTAGATTAAAATCTGGCCCTCAGCCTATCCAGCAAGCATCACATTGTGGTTTATTATTATTGCTTTCTGTGTTTGTTATGCTTTTCTTTTGAATTTGAGCACCTTTGGGTAGAACATTTACTCTACTCTTAGCCACAATCCTTACCTCATCTTATTGTAATACATTGATCTCCTTAACTCGTGTATGTTTCTGTTTGGCTCCTGAAACTTGAGCAGGCCTTATTAGCTCTATGGCTTTCTCTGGTCCTTAACATTTCTTGGGTTCAACAGCTAACCTCTGACATGTAAAGAGATGATTGCACCAAAATGATATACACCTATTCTATTGAGGGTAGGTTCTGAACTAGGGACCAAGGTGTTTGGGTAGGGTGAGGGAAGAGTGGAATGATGCTGCATGGCTGACTAGTCGGGGAACTGGTACCTAACAATGGTTTCACCCTCTATTTACTTTTGCTGGCTCCCTCGTAGATTGACCACTAAAGTTTCAATTCAATATTGAACAGATTGACTCTAATTTTCACCCAGCTTTTTCTGGTGTCTTCTATCATCCATTTTACCCAGCATCGTGCTGACAATCTACCTCAACAATTGTGGAAAAGGCACTGCTTTAAAAGAACCTGCTCAGTAGGGGAAATTGTTCTCCCTGTAGCTATTACATCACTTGGGCTCTGCTTGTTTTTCTCAGGATTTGAGCAGCCTGGTGCTGATTGTATTAGCAATGACTGCAGTAGACTCACCAATGGCTAATAGTTGTAGGGAGGATAAATCATATATAAGCACTGGGTTTTGGTTGGGTAAGCCATTAGAGTGTTTTGAGATGGATAGCAGTTGAGGTTGCCTATATTAGTTAACAACCAACCACACCAGCTCAAACTTGCCCTTGTTTTGACAGAGCAAATGCATTTAAACAAAGTGCACTTAGTAATTGATCCTATTTTCCCATATGCATTTGTGCTTTCTGGAAGATATATTTTTCCCTCTATAAATATGATATCTTCATGTCCATTTTTCCTCATTCTTGGCATTCTAAGAGCCTTCATGTTAGACAGCAAGATGGAAGGTTCCTCAGGCTCCATAGTAAGAAAAAATGGCTGGAATTCACTTAGGCAGTTCTGGAATTGGACTGTGAGTAATGGTTGGACCTCTAATTAAGAAGTCACCCTTACTCCCACCCCCTTGCCCTACCATGATGCAATTTGAGACCCTCTGGGTTTTCCATTTCCCTATACTTTTTGCCTTTTGGTCTTATATCAAGAAATTATTCTCATTAGAACAATAACAACAAAAACCCTTTGTTCTTTCATTGGCCTCTTGGGTGGTTTTAGTGGAATTGAACTCAGAGATATATTTGCTGATTTTTGAAACCAAAAATTCCAATGGGGTCATTACAGCCCTACAGCATGAGATAAATCAAATGGTATGGCATTTGTTTGAGACATTTCTAAAGAACAAAAGGAATGAATGTGTTGGAGGAAGGATGGGGGTAGATGGAATCTATCCAAACCTCAAAGACTGTGGAAAACTCCTTGTCCTTAAAATAGCTGCCCTTTGTGCCAGGTAATGCTTGTTGCCTACCCCAAATCCATTTCCCCTTCTTCCTTCCTAGCAGGATTCCTGATTTTGTTCAGAGCTACAATGTATGTAGTTAAAAAGACCCATCTCCTGGAGTTCCTTTGTGGTAATAGAATTGTTCTCTATCTTGATTGTGGTAGTAGTTACATGAGTTTATACAGCAATAAAATGTCACAGCACTATATACATAAAGATTAAAAAAAAAAACCCTGAAAACTGAGCGCACACAAAAACTGATGAAGCTTTGAGTGAGACCTGTATTCTACGGCTAATTGTATTTAGCACGTGTCAATTTCTTAATTTTGATAATACACTGTAATTATGTAAGGAGAAGCAACATATGGCTACACTTGGGTCTTCTCTGTATGATTTTTTGTAACTTCTTGTAAGTCTATAGTTATTTCAAAATAAAGACTAAAAAATAATCATAGTGACCCCTTTTGTCAAAAAAAAAAAAAAAAGTTCTGCTCCCCAAACTCCTTTGCAAGTAAGAATGACCCTGTGACCCAATTTTGACCAAGGACATAGAGCAGAATTACATCACCATATTTTAGGGGGCAGACTGACACATATGCGTTCACCCTTTGTTATTTCACCCTTTTTCTTCATGGAACACAGACATGGTGCCAGAGGTACAGCTGGTTTCCTGCAAGCAGGAGGTAGAAAGTCTCATAGTAAGTAGGTGAAGTGGAAACAGAGAAAGCACTTGGTCCCTGACACTAGCCTGGGGCAACCTACCTTGGAATTTTTATTATTTGAGGAAAATAAACCCTCTAGGTATTTCAGATTATGTAGCAGGGTTTATGTTCTTTGTGGCTACATGCAATCCTAAATAATACCTCCTTCTTTGTTTCAAATGTAATCTTGGTCACCAAAGGTTTGATGCCAATGGACTTTTAGGAGACCGGAGCTCTTGAAAGAATTTAGCCATAAGCTAGTGGTATGACTTTGGACATGGAATTCCATTTTCTCTACTATGAGAGGATTAGACTTAAGAACACCAAAAGGTCTTCTTTGTATGATTCAAGGAACACCCTGAACCAGAAAATGGATAATATCAAGGAATATTATATGGGGGAAGTTGCAAAAGTGTGCAAGCCATAAATTAAGGAGGGAAGTAGAGCCAGACACTGAAGAATGAGAACTTGGGCTTGGTTTGGTAGGTTCGCTGAAATCTGCCAAACGTTTTCTTTTCTTTTATATGGCACAGTGTTATTCGTAGGGGTGCTCTGGAGCCAGATGCTTGGGTTCTTATCCCAGCTCCTCCATTTGCAAGTCATGTTCTTGGTCCAGTACATAACCTCTTCTCTAAAATAAGGATGATAAATAGTATCTAACTTATTGGTTGATGCACAGGGATGATTAAACACATTAATATGTAACAGTACTACCAGTTTCCATCGACTCATGGCCACTCATGTGTGTCACAGTAGAACTGTGCTCCATAGGGTTTTTAACAGCTGGTTTTTCAGAATTAGATTGTCATGCCTGTGACATAGCTGTGAATATAGTCCGTGACCAATTGATCAGGTCTAGAAGGAATCAGGGCAAGACAAGTCAAAGTCAGAAGAATGGACCCAGTAGGAAATGTTTTGCTATTTATCTATCTGTCTGTCTAATCTGTCTGTCTGTCTGTCTGTCTGTCTATCTATCCATCCATCCTACCTTTCTACTCTCCTGTGGATTAGCCTCTAAAGGAAAATATATTTACTGAAGGCAATGGCAGACTACAAAATAGGTTTATTTATTTATTTTTTAAAGCTGAATTGTTCTTTTTATTGGAAAATTTTAAGCATACCCCGAACTGGAGAGAATTGTCTCGTAAACCTCCATGTATCTAACACCTAAATATAACAACTCATGACCGTTCTCATTTCATCTTTGTTCACTTTCCTCCTACCCCACTAGATTATTACAAAGAAAATTCCAGACATCATAACACTTGGTTGAATAACTTTTGAAAATGGTTTGCAATTAGTCTTTTTCTAATAAAGGATAGCAAGCTTAGACTCTTACAATATTATCATTATGAGTTACGTAGCATCAGAAACCCTGGTGGCATAGTGGTTAAGTGCTATGGCTGCTAACCAAAGGGTCAGCAGTTGAAATTTGCCAGAAGCTCCTTGGAAACTCTTTGGAGCAGCTCTACTCTGTCCTATAGGGTCTCTATGAGTTGGAATCGACTCGACAGCACTGGGTTTTTACCCAGTTTATGTAGCATCAGAAAATTCAAGTGTAATTATTAGCTGGCGGGTGGTATATCAGCTTGTTGAAATATAGAGTATGGGCTATGATCATGATCTGGAGTTACGAGTCTGCCACCCATGCTTCCCACATGGCTTCAGGCACTCCTTTTGGCATGCAGTGGTATTAGTGACACCTTATAAAACCTTAAGAACAAATCAATGCCAAAAGAAAGAAACTTCACTTTATTTCAATATATATTTACAGACCATCAAAAATTCAATACGTTTTACTCTTTGAAAAAAGTAAGATCAGTACAAGATGGGCCCTATGAGTATAGTCTAGTGGGGAGATAGACACATATATAGTTAATTATTACCCAAGGCAGTTTGAAGACCTCTAGTATATAATTCCAAACCAAAAGCTATAACATCACAGAGAGGGTGTTCGTCTTCCTTTAGACGCAAAGGAGATGACACAAAGATAGTTTCATAGACAAAGTGATTTTTATATTTAGCTTTTAAAGAATGAGTAGCATTTTTGTCAGGTAGGCTAGGAGGAGGTGGGTGGGTGAGAGCCAATGAAAAATAAAATTTATAAAGGTGTGAAAATATATGCATGGCGTATCCCAGGAATCAGTGACATATTGTGTCCCAATTGTGGAATTTTCTTCTCAGTATTATGTAAGTTAAAGCAGTGTTCTGTTTTAAGAGATGTCATTTGCTGGCATAAACACTTCCTACATACTGATGAAATTTAATGTACAAATCAAATAATGAAACATGTATATTCATTTAAATGTTCCTATAATGCTGGAATTAGCAAACTAAGCCTTGGGCCAAAACTAGCTCACTGCTGGTTTTTGTGAATAACATTTTACTGGAACACAGACACACTCATTCACTTAGTATTGCCTATGGCTGCTTGGCTGCTAACCAAAAGGTCTGAGGTTCAAGCCCACCAGCAGCTGTATGGGAGAAAAGACCTGGCAATCTGCTCCTGTAAATATTACAGTCTAGGAAACCCTATGGAGCAGTTCTACTCTGTCATATTGGGTCGCTATGAGTTGGAATTGACTTGACGTCACACAACACCACCAACAACAATATGGCTGTTTTTGGGTTACAATGGTAGAGTCGAGAAGTTAAGAGAGACCATCTGACCTGCAAAGCCTAACATATTTACACAGGCTCAGGACTAAGTTGAGCTGAGTGAAGTGCTTAGGGCACACAATTTAAGAAGGAACACACTATCATGAGCGCTTGCGTGACTGAGAGTGACCAAAACCAAACCAGACCAAAACCAAACCAAACCAAACCCACTGGCATCAAGTCCATTCTGACATTCCAACTTATGGCGACCCAACAGAACAGAGTAGAACTGGCCCATAGAGTTTCTGAGGCTGTAAATCTTTACAGAAGCAGACTGCCACATCTTTCTCCCGTAGAGTGGCTGGTAGGTTCAAACTGCTAACGTTCCGGTTAATAGTCCAGCTCTTTGACCACTGCGCCACCAGGGCTCCTCTGAGAGTGACAGCTTCCTTCAATTTTGTGCCTTAGATGCCTCCCTGGCCTTACCCTATTCCTGGCCCTGTATTTACCATCTGACCTTTTACAGAAAAAAAATTTCCAACGCTGTTATAAAATAAAAGGCTTTGCAATAAATTATATTCTTAAATTATTTAGCAATTTTTATGGTATGAAATGAAATCTATTCATTCTTTCTCCACTGGACAAGAGAAGTGGGAAGTGGTGGATTTAACATTTATTAGTTTATGGCGTCACTGAATCAAAGATCTACTCTACCATTTCCACAAAGCATTCTGGGCTAAGGACAGTTGATTGCAGCATGGATGAGTCAGTCAAAAAGGATTCATTTGTAAGTCTATAAGGCGACTCATTCTTTTCCCTTTCTTGGGTATACCATGTGGTAAAAGTATCTTTTATTTTCCAGATATTTCCCCTAGCTGGTTGTATTATTATAAACTATGGGTTGTATGAGTATATTACTTTATATTTTATGCACTTTGAGTCAGTGTATGCATTGAATTTAATAAAATTATTCTCCTAAAATAATACATATGTAATTCTGTAATGGGCTGAATTGTGTCCCCTCAAAATATGTGTCAACTTGGTTAGGCCATGATTTCCATTATTGTGTGGTTGTTCTCCATTTTGTGATAGATGTAATTTTTCTATGTGTTGTAAATCCTAATCTCTGCCTGTGGCTGATGAGGCAAGATTAGATTACATTAAAGAGGATTAGGGTGGGATGTAACACCCTTATCTAGGTCACATCCCTGATTTTAAAAGAGATAAAAGGAAAGGGAAGCAAGCAGAGAGTGGGAGACTTCACATCACCAAGAAAGCAGGGCCAAGAGCAGAGCACATCCTTTGGACCCATGGCTTCTGTGCAGAGAAGCTCCTAGGCCAGGGGAAGATTGATGACAAGGTCCTTCCTCCAGAGCCCACAGAGAAAGCCTTCCCGAGGAGCCTACGCCCTGAATTTGTACTTCTAGCCTACCAGACTGTGAGAGAATAAACTACTGTTTGTGGAAGCCATTCACTTGTGTTATTTCTGTTATAGCAGCACTAGATAACCAAGACAATATGTATACATGTGCCATGGATTGAATTGTGTCCCCACAAAATATCTGTCAACTTGGCTAGGTCATGATTCCCCGTATTGTATGATTGTCTACCATTTTGTCATCTGATATGATTTTCCTATGTGTTGTAAATTCTATCACCACGATGTAATGTGATGGATTAGTGGCAGTTATATTGATGAGATCTACAAGATTGGATAGTGTCTTAAGCCAATTTCTTTTGAGATGTAAAAGAGAGAACCAAGCAGAGACACATGGAGACCTCATACCACCAAGAAAGCAGTGCTGGGAGCAGAGTGCATCCTTTGGACCTGGGGTCCCTGCACTGAGAGCCTCCTCGACCAGGGGAAGATTGATGAGAAGGACCTTCCTCTAGAGCCAACAGAAAGAGACAGACCCCCTGAATTTGGACTTGTAGGCTACTAAGCTTTGTGAGAAAATTAATTTCTCTTTGTTAAAGTCATCCACTTGTGATATTTCTGTTATAGTGGCACTAGCTGACTAGGACAATGTGGTAGTTGGACAGTATGGCCTTGGTGATAGAAACAATGCTGGAGATCACATGATAGAATTTTGCAAGGCCAATGACTTCTTCATCCCAGAGATCTTTTTTCACCAACATAAACAGTGACTGTACAAGCAGACTTCCCAGATAGAGTACATAGGAATTCAAATTGACTACAGTTGTGGAAAGAGATGATGGAAAAGCTCAATATCATCAGTCAGAACAAGGCCAGAGGCTGACTTCAGAACAGACCATCAATTGCTCATATGCAAGTTTAAGCTGAAACTGAAGAAAATCAGAACAAGTCCACGAGAGCCAAAGTATGACCTTGAGTATAAAAAAAAATTTTTTTTTTTTTTTATATCCCACTTGAATTTAAAGATCATCTCAAGAATAGATTTGACACATTGAACACTAATGACTGAAGACCAGGGGTGTTGTGGAATGACATCAAGGACATCATACATGAAGAAAGCAAGGGGTCATTAAAAAAACAGGGAAGAAAGAAAAGACCAAAATGATGTCAGAAGAGACTCTGAAACTTGCTCTCGAACATCAAGTAGCTAAAGCAAAAGGAAAGTATGATGAAGTAAAAGAGCTGAATAAGATTTCATACGGTGGCTTGAGAAGACAAAGTAAAGTATTATAATGACACATGCAAAGACCTGGAGATAGAAAACCAAAAAGGAAGAACACGCTCTGCATTTCTCAAGCTGAAAGAACTGAAGAGAAAATTCAAGCCTCGAGTTGCAATACTGAAGGATTCTACCGAGAAAATAGTAAAGGGCACAGAAGCATCAAAAGAAGATGGAAGGAATACACAGAGTCGCTCTACCAAAAAGAATTGGTCGATGTTCAACCATTTCAGGGGTAGCATATGGTCAGGAACCGATGGTACTGAAGGAAGGAGTTCAAGCTGCACTGAAGGTATTGGCAAAAAACAAGGCTCCAAGAATTGATGGAATACCAATTGACACGTTCAACAAATGGATGCATCGCTGAAATACTCACTCGCCTATGCCAAGAAGTTTGGAAGACAGCTACCTAGCCAACTGACTGGAAGAGATCCACATTTATGCCTATTCACAGGAAAGGTAATCCAACCGAATGTGGAAATTATCGAACAATATCATTAATATTGCAGGTAAGTAAAATTTTGCTGAAGATCATTCAAAAGCAGCAGCAGCAGTATATTGACAGGGAACAGCCAGAAACTCAAACTGGATTCAGAAGAGGACATTGGGAGCAGGGAAATCATTACCGATGACAGATGGATCCTGACTAAAAGCAGGGATTATCAGAAAGATGTTCACCTTTGTCTTATTGACTATGCAAAGGCATTCAACTGTGTGGATCATAATAAATTATGGATAACATTGCAAAGAATGGGAATTCAAGAACACTTAATTGTGCTCATGCGGAATCTGTATATATATCAAGAGGCAATAGTCCGAACAGAACAGGGAGCTTCTTAGTAGTTTAAAGTCAGAAAAGGTGTGCTTCAGGGTTGCATCCTGCTCAACCTGAATGCTGAGCAAATAATCTGAGAATCTGGACTATATGAAGAAGAACAGGGCATCCGGATTGGAGGAAGACTCATTAACAGCCTTTGATATGCAGATGATACAACTTTGCTTGCTGAAAGAGAAGAGGTCTTGAAGCACTTACTGATGAAAACGAAAGACCACAGCCTTCAGTATGGACTAAAAAAAAAAAAAAAGATTACATTTCAATATAAAGAAAACAAAAGTCCTCACAACTGGACCAGTGAGCAACATCATGATAAATGGAGAAAAGATTGAAGTTGTCAAGGATTTCATTTTACTTGGATCCACAATCAACACCCATAGAAGCAGAAGTCAAGAAATCGAAAGACCCATTGCATTGGGTAAATCTCCTGCAAAAGACCTCTTTAAATATTGAAAAGCAGAGATGTCACCTTGAAGACTAAGGTGCGCCTGACCCAAGGCATGATGTTTTCAATCACCTCATATGCATGCGAAAGCTGCATGGTGAAGAAAGAAGACAGAAGAAGAATTGATGTCTTTGAATTGTGATATTGGGGAATAGCATTGACTATCCCATGGACTGCCAAAAAAGTGAACAAATCTGTCTTACAAGAAGTACAACAAGAATGCTCCTTAGAAGCAAGGATGGCAAGATTATGTCTCACATACTTTGGACATGTTATCAGGAGGGCTCAGTCCCTGGAGGACATCAAGCTTGGTAAAGTAGAAGGTCATCAAAGAAGAGGATGACCTTCAAGGAGATGAATTGACACAGTGGCTGCAACAATGGTGCATAACAATGGTTGCGAGGATGGTGCAGGACCGGGCAGTGTTTTGTTCTGTTGTATATAGGGTCGCTATGAGTTGGAACCAACTTGACGGCACCTAACAACAACAGAAAACCAAACCCTTTGCAGTCAAGTTAATTCTGACTCATGGCGACCCTACAGGATAGACTAGAACTGCCCCATAGGTTTTTCAAGGAGCAGCTGGTGGATTCGACCTGCCAGCCTTTTGGTTAGCAGCCAAGCTTTAACCATTATGCCACCAGGGCCCCATGTACATGGATACATATATCTATTATGTGTATGTGTATAATAGTTCTTCAGAAATTTGCAAAACTGGACAACAGGGGGCTGGCCAAAATAACTGAATCCTCAAATGGAATGCAAGTGACTCTCGCCCCTTCATCCTGCTAATGTTTCATCCACTTCTGCAGGTTACTCTCAAGAGTGCTCTCTGAATAGCTCCCAGCTTGTAGTGTCTCTAATGAAGCATTTTTCCCATATGATAAGCACCTTCACTTCAGTGAGAGCATTTCTTTCAGAGTAAGTTGGTTTGGAATAATATTTCCTGTGAGTTTTTATTCCATCTTCTTGTAACTCTTACCATATAAAAGATTTCATGTTGTACAGTCTGAGGGCATCATATTACTAGTGCTACAAACGATAGGCAGAACCAGAGGTCCACATACAATGAGAATATGTTGTGAGACTTTTTCTGAGAATATACAGCTACTCAGGTAAGAAAATAAAATTGCTGGTGTATTTTGAGACCTCATGAATAGCTATGTTATGTGGTAAAAAACTAATAGCTTGTTAAATAAATAGATATTTAATAAAATACAAATAAATGCAAAGGCCCATCCAGGTTTTCAAAGCATTCCAGGGTAGAAATATATGTACATATTTCAGCGATGTGGAAATTTTCATCAAGTTGAGACAAATAAAATAACTGCCCTGATGCTCCAGCTAAAGCTAGAGATCATAAATTTTTAATGGATGTAATCAGTATGGTTTACTAGAAATTGCTAGTATTCCATGGGTGGGAGTGGCACAATGAATACATAGGATTTATCCAAGATTGAAATGGAAAACTTAGAAAAGGAGATAGTGCAATTATCTTGGAAGCAAAGAAAGGAAGGCACAGAGAAACCAAAGGATGGCTAAAAAACAACAAAATACATAGTTGTATATGTAATGCCACCATTTATAACATGTTTTCACAGCTCAGAAAACCTGGTAGTCAAGGTCCCCTAGAAATCCAAACTAGGGGACAAATGACTGAATATTGTTTACACATCTTACATGCTTCAGGAAAAAACCACCCTTCCCACACTCTCCAAAGTCCCCTTGCCCCGTACTCTATCAAGCAGTACACAATAGGGTACTTAAGTCGTGTTTAGCCCTTCCTCAAAAGGACCTGGCATAAGTCTCCATAGGAGACAGGATATTAGAATAAATAGGTCATTGTTCCTTTCCATTAGGGCAATGCTGGTGTTCCTGTTACTTGACAAAGACACAAGTGCCAGGAAGTGAGGTTGATTGTTTCATAGAGCTCACATTTTAAAGTGCTCCTCAGCCTTTTTCAGAGTGGTTCCTCTGCTACACCCCAACGGAGACAGGGTCTTGGCAACCTGTGATAGCTTTTTCTTTTGTTGTACTTCTCCAGTCCGCCATATGCTATTAATTACTTACTGGTGAATTCATGTTCCATTTGCTAAGGATTATTAAAATAGAAATGTGAGCAGGCAGCCTCAAATGTAACTTGGGGATATCTTGTGTTAAAAGTGGAGTGAAGAAGTCTTGTGATCAGCGTCTATAGAGAAGTCAGACCATGGGTGGTTGATATTTCTTCTTCTCATCATAATGTCGGCACATTAAACCACTCTTCTGTACATATATTTGATCTGGGAGTCCACTGGATTTGAAACTTTGGAAAGGTGTCTTTATCACTTCTCACTACCAAAAACTTCCCATTTGGGCCCATGGCTGGACAAATATATCACAAAAAATGTATCTGGGTTATTCATCTCACCTGTGCTATTGATAGCCCACCTCACATAGCAAGAGGAGTCTTTTGACTGCCCAAGGTAACATGGAGGCCGAAGGTTCCTTTCTTCCCCAGGTCTAAAATGGAGCTTTACTAGTTTTTACAGAGCAGGGCGGGGTGGGGGTGGGGGATTCTAGGGCAAAATCACCACAAAGTTATATTAAAGCAAAATGAAAGGTTTTATTTGGCATATGTTCAAAGAGGCAAAAGCAGGAAATGGACAGGCATGCTGCCAGATGCATATCTGCCCGAGTCCAAGGAACGTTACAGAATCTTCAGTATATATTAACATTACAAATGGGTAAAATCATTGAAACCTTCACCTTTTCATGTTGTTGTTGTTGTTGTTAGGTGTTGTCGAGTCGGTTCCTACTCATAGTGACCCTACGCACAACAGAACGAAACACTGCCTGGTCCTGCGCCATCCTTACAATCGTTGTTATGCTTGAGCTCATTGTTGCAGTCACTGCATCAATCCACCTTGTTGAGCGTCTTCCTCTTTTCTGCTGACCCTGTACTCTGCCAAGCATGATGTCCTCCAGGGACTGATCCCTCCTGACAACATGTCCAAAGTATGTAAGATGCAGTCTCGCCATCCTTGCCTCTAAGGAGCATTCTGGCTGTACTTCTAAGACAGATTTGTTCGTTCTTTTGGCAGTCCATGGTATATTCAATATTCTTCACCAACACCACAATTTGAAGGCGTCAACTCTTCTTCAGCCTTCCTTATTCATTGTCCAGCTTTCACATGCATATAATGCGATTGAAAATACCATGGCTTGGGTCAGGTGTACCTTAGTCCTCAAGGTGACATCTTTGCTCTTCAACACTTTGAAGAGGTCTTTTGCAGTAGATTTACCCAATGCAATGCGTCTTTGGATTTCCTGACTGCTGCTTCCATGGCTGTGGATTGTGGATGCAAGTAAAATGAGATGCTTGACAACTTCAGTCTTTTCTCCGTTTATCATGATGTTGCTCACTGGTCCAGTTGTGAGGATTTTTGTTTTCTTTACGTTGAGGTGCAATCCATATTGAAGGCTGTGGTCTTTGATCTTCATTACTAAGTGCTTCAAGTCCTCTTCACTTTCAGCAAGCGAGGTTGTGTCATCTGCATAATGCAGGTTGTTAACGAATCTTCCTCCAATCCTGATGCCCCCTTCTTCTTCATATAGTCCAGCTTCTTGGATTATTTGTTCAGCATACAGATTGAACAGGTATGGTGAAAGAATACAATCCTGACGCACACCTTTCCTGACTTTAAACCAATCAGTTCTGTCCAAACAATCCCCTTGTTCTGTCCAAACAACTGCCTCTTGATCTATGTAAAGGTTCCTCATGAGCATTAAGTGTTCTGGAATTCCCATTCTTTGCAACATTATCCATAATCACTTTTTCATAGATTGGCTAAAAGCTGCCAAATCATCATGATTCTTTGTTTTGAATTGTCTTTCTTAACAACCATTAGTACAGGTTTCAGGAACAACCATCAGGAGGGTCTTCATTAGTCCAATATATCTTACTAGTCACTAAATGCTAACAGAAAAAGATAAGAATGGAAAGTATGTGGGTCTTTTGTGCTGTTTATGATTTGTTTATGTGAAAGTTTCCCTAAAAGATGTTTTCCCAGATTTTCCTAGCTATTGTCTTTATACTTCAGGGCCCAGTTGATGTGGCCTTGTGTCCAGCTCTAGCTGGGTCACATTCTTTATGCTCAAGGACAGGGAATAATGGCTCCAACATTATCTCTTATATCAGAGGTCACTGTATCAAGTGCCGGTGGGAACTGATAGCTTCCATTTCAAAAATTAAAAAAGTTGGTACATACCTACAGTATTAAGTGTACTTTACTTTTCTTGACATTATCATTTTCAGTTTCCCCCTTCTTATGTAACTTTTTCCTTTTCATCTTCCCTTTGATGGCAATTAAAAAGAAGTTTAATTGCACTTCTAGCTTTTATTTATGACACTTGAAATAGTTTGTGAAAGGCGTTGAGTTCTAATTGAGATAGCAACTTTTTTTGAAATCTATTTTTCTGTTGATATTAAGCTGATTAGAAGTTACCCTCATCTTAATTATTACACTTGGTATCCCTTGAATATTAAAGAGAATTTGCAGATATCCCTTTCATGAGTACACATCAATATTAATTTAATTTTTTGTTTACCCTAAGAATTTTAAGTAAAAATTCTAAGTACATAAATTTAAAAAGAATTGAGAATATAGACAAATAAAAGTACAACACAACAGCAAACACACAGCCACAAGGTGCTTGAACTAAAACTATCACTGGGGTCTAAGCCACGACAGTTGAAACCCAGATTGAGCAAAAACCCTCAGCTGTATTCTTTTATAATAGTACACAGCTTTCTCTCTCCCCAGGACTGGGTTTCGAGGCTGGAGAAGTCACTTTCCACTATCAGACTGAGAGAGCTTAGTGTAGGAGCTACCTGGAAGTCAAACAACGAGGCAGCTAAGAAGCGAGTTGAGGGATGTGGGTTAATTGTGTTCTGCCACTCGTTGAAATGTGGTAATCTCTCTAAAACATACATGTGCTAATTGGGTAAAAATCAATGCATTGTCTTTTAAAGGTACAATCATCTCCCACTTTCACAATTGGCCAGAAAGAGTGGCAGAACATCCCATTCCCCCTGGTTCTATGTCATTGGGAGGTAGCTTTATCACTCCTGACTTAAAGGTGTTTGATCTCCACTTGAGATGGGGAAAATGAATCTCAGAGAAAAAGAAAATAATTCCCCTATCTCTTAGTCACCAAGTTCATAGAAAAGGTTATGGTTTGGTGACAGATTTGTCTGCTATACTCATTTTAGTGATAGATAGAGCTGACAAAAGCTTTGGTTGTATTACCACGATAGACTGATGCAGAGCTTTACTTGAGAAAAGTAAGTAAATAAATAAATTTTCCTTCCATCTTACAGATCTTCTCTTCCAAAAAGTTCTCTTATTAGAGAGTCAGTTTTCCCCTGCTATTTCTGTCTATAACATTATAACACCTTCACTCTGTCCAATAGTTTGGACACTTTGGGATTATACACATAAAAAAAAAAAAAACAAGCAAAATCAGCAGTGGACCATATATTATTTGTTTTTACAAATATTATAGTGTAAAGAGTTCCCACAACTTGTAAATGAATTGTTTCAACCCTAATCTGAATGATTTATTTTTTCTTATAAACTTGGGGCATACAACTTTGGATCAGACTGACTTAAAAAAAAAGTCTTTGTGTCAAGGCACTATCTCATAACATTTTCTGCCCTTAATGGCTAACTTGTGCAGAGTTAATTTAGCAGATAGGTGACTGGAAAAATCATTTCAGAAATGGGACATAACAGAAGTGTGTTCTGAAGGATGAGAGAGCAGTGACAGATACAGTGTGTGGTGGGTCAAATCTGCTGGGGATCCCATAGAGTTATAGGGATCATCTTCAAGAAATAACAAACCAACATCATTGATGGACAAAATCTCCAGCCTTCGCCTTTGCTCTCATGGTATCTAAAACTTATTTGGCTTAAAACCTGTGATGTCCAATATGGTAGCCACTAGCTACATGAGACTATTGAAATTTAAATTAATTAAAACTAAACAAAATGAAAATTCATTTCCTCTGTCTCACTAGCCACATTCCAAATCCTCAACAACCACTTGTGCCTAGTGGCTACTGTGTTGGACAACACAGATATGGACTATTTCCATCATCATAGCTCTGGCCTTGTGGGGAAAAGGGAAGAAGTTCATGAGAAGGTACATAAGTGCTGAAGAAAGAGCTGGGGCTCCCCTTTCAACAAACTATGAAACACTGAAAAAAAGCTGTGACTACGTCCAAATTGACCTTGGCCAAGGCCCGATAACTTACGAGACATGAACCTCCAGGATGCTAAAGACTGAACACAACACAACCAGAGTCCCCCAAGTTAGTTATTTCCTTTATCATCACTATCTGAGCTCAACACCGAAGCCCCCCTTGCAATGGAGTTGTGTTATGACTACATTTTGATATGCCTTTTCACTTTTTGGTATTTCTTTATGAGGTGTCAACTCAGTCCACCTATTCTGAAACTACGTTCTACAACAGATCCCCACTCACTTCAATCAAATATATTAAGTCGATACATTTCCTACGTTCTTCAGGGATAATTTCTTTCCACCAAACTCTGAACATCTTTTGGCTAATATTTGGTGTATTTCCACATCACAGTGTTTTAGTTTTCATGCTGAAATCTTTTAATCTTGTGCTGAAAGTGAATGGAAAACAGGTCATAGTCTCCAAGAGTCTTGTTTTGTCATTCTAGCACATTCTGGGCTTTCATATGTGACAATCATCAATATTACATCTCTATGCAATCTCGCTTTTACTTCCCTTTTTATGCCCAGTAGCAGTGATAAAAAAAAAACACCCTTTAGGTTAATTTGCCCTGGCATCCAAAAGTTGGACATTTGGCTCTCATAATAATTGCATATATAAGAAATGAAATCATCTGTTGGATTTTACTGCTGCTAAGTTTTAAGTAATTTCCATATGGTTGAATTAGGCAAGTTCTACCCTGTACTCATGAAAATCCACATGGATGAAATTATGTATATAAACCTTTTGATAAATTGGAGAGATATGCCAATTTTATCAGCAACTACATGTAAATGAGTGCAAGGATGACTTGCTCTCGCAGAGCACTGAAAGTCAAATTGCCAACAACAAAGGCATCAATATGCAGCTTTAAAAATAAAAATAATAATAGCTATAATTTTTTTATAACTTTTTAGTACTTTACTATGTGCTAGATACTGTTAAGTGCTTTATGAGTATTGTCTAAATTAGGGGCTGGCAAACTTGTTCTGTAAAGGGCCAAATAAATATTTTAGACTTCACAGTTCATAAGGTCTTTGTCAAAACCACTCAGCTTTGTGGCTGCAGAGCTAAAGCAGCCAGAGAGGATACTCAATGAATAGGTGTGGCTGTGTTTCAGTGACACCTTGTTTACAAAACCAGACCAAAACCCATTGTCATCACGTTGATTCTGATTCATAGTCACCCTATAAGACAGAGCAGAACTGCCCCATAAAATTTCCAAGGAGCGCCGGGTGGATTTGAACTGCCACCAGGGTTTCCACAAAAACAGACAGTGAGCTGAATTTGGTCCTTTGGTCTGAATTTTTCCAACCTCTGATCTATATTAATCCTCCTAAGGAACTGATGGCTATGTACAGTTGAGGACATGCCTCTAAAAGCCGTTGAATTCTGCCACTAATGGAATGGAGCAAATCAGAATCTTTCCCTCCACCACCTGGGCGGGAGAGGATCCACCCCTGCTGTCAGTCTCCGGTTGCACATTTTAGAAGATCCCGAGTTACTCCTCATTTTAATTCCACATGGGGCTCCGAACAAAGACTAGAGACTGTGTTACTGGACAGCAGGTTGTAGGATTATTCGAGCCTCTACCATTTCTTTGATTTCAGACATTGGATTTCCCGTGTAAAAAGCTGTATCTCCATTAAATCAATTATAATTTTAGAGAATAATTTTTCTTAGGAATTCACAGCTTGAAGTCTCTGTTTGCAGATTCTGAAACTCAGGGTCAGAAGATCCTACCATGACACCGGTATCTCCATAATGTGGGCATCTCTGGCCAACTCTTCTCCCATATACCTTCCCAGGGTCCTTTCTCTCTACACTCCTAACTTCCTCGTTAGCCTTTCAGATCTGTTCTGTGGAACCCCCTTCCATCGTAAATAAAATCCTCTTCATCCTCAATCTCTCTGTATAATTTTTTTTTTTGCACTTGTTTTTTCTTTACTCTGTTTCTTTTTCCACACTAGTGTTTCCCAACTTGTGTGGACATATAGAGTTATCCCTGCCTTCAGCCCTCACAGTGGCCACCTGGGGTCTGATATGGCTAGAGCCTCTGGTATACTGCCTTTAGCAGCCACATACTCTTACTTAGCTCCCAAGGAGAGAGGAAAGTAGAGCCAACAGCCAACACTATCTCACTCACTCCTATATCTTTAATCCCTACTAAAAAAAAAAAAAAATTTTTTTTTTTTTATATAGATTACTCTCAAATCTATAGCTGTAGCTGCAATTTATCTCCTGAGCTCCTCAAACTTAAATACAACCATTTAGATTTATTTTCCATTTGGTTGTCCTAAAAGTATCTCAAGCTTATTATGCTCAAAGATGAGTTCATTTTCTTCCTCACAAACCAGGTCCTCCTTAGACTGGTGAATGAAACCATCGACTATTCTTTCACCAAAACCAGAGACCTGGGGTCTTTCTTGAATCTTTCCTTTCTATGAAGCTGTATGATTCTAGCTTTCTGACATCTCCAGTAGCTATTTCTCAATGGTGATAGCTGCTAGTTGTTCCCTAGAATAACCTTTTCTTCTTTTACTTAGCAGTCATGTAGTCAAGAGCCAGTAGTTTCACGTCTGACCTGCCAATCTTGTCAGCCCCTGTAGCTACGTGAGTCAGGAGGAGCCTCCAGCCTGATGCCTGATCTACGTACAGATTTGGGACTTGCCGGCCTCTACAACCATGTGAGCCATTTCCTTGAGATAAACCTCTCTCTCTCTCTTTACACTTCACTGGTTTTGCTTCTTTGGAGAACCTAGCCTAATGCAGTCATTAACTCCCAAGTCATTAGAAGTATGAGATCATTTCTGGTTCACTCAGATACTTCATATAGTTCTTGGAAGCATCTAGCACTAATTCTAATATACTCTTACAGCTAATACCTACTAAGACATGCAAATTTATCTGTAATGTAATAACTCTAAGCTTCTAAAAATTTTCACCTTAACCCTTACTTGCCAATAGTGAACTAAGCCATGGCAAAATTTATTAGGAATTTCCCTATCCCATAGCAATATGTAACGTGTGAATTTTAACTAGGTGAAAAGAGGGAATTTGATCATTTGTGTAAATGTCCAGAAGGCCAGAGAGATTTTAATTAAATCCTGCAGCTCTGTAACCTTTACATTATTTTTATGCCTGAACATGCATGCATAAACAAGCAAGATTAGGAGCAAATAAAAGAGAATTAAAATTGCGGGATATTTTTTGAATTCCTTTCTCCATAATTCTTTGGAAATGCACAGGGTATATTATTTTCTCCTATGTCCAGCAATGTGCCAAGTCACAGAATGTTGTTAGACCAGTTCTTGGTGTCAGAAGCTGAAATTCTATTCAACTACATGGTTACGACATTACTAGAACTGCTTCACAGAAGCAGAAGCACACCGAATATACCGGCAAGCATGGCTTCCTTGCCAGTAAAGTGTTTCACTCATGTATTGGATTTGTCTAAGACCTGTATACTTGTTAATAATTAGAATGCATTTGATTATTTATACTCAGTCTTGTCCGGAAAGATTTTAAAGCAACTTATAAGAACCCATATGTAATAGCAGAGGAATGAGAAAAATTAATCAGGAAAGTCCATTGGAAGCAGAGGTGAGTCAGGACACAAAAATCACACCATGAAGTCATGCATGTTTGATAAAAAAAAGTGGTCAAAAACTTGATTCTCAGTTTCTGGCAGTCAGTGAGGAGAAGGAAACACTATTTGTGGGTAACACCCTATTTATAAACTTGAAACTCTTCAGTTGCTCAAGAGATGAACAATTCTATCTGATCCTGAGATCAGAATTTTCTCTCATGAGTCTTTACAATAAGCACACCATTTAATGTCATAAACATCACCTCAACAGTAAACATAGACACTATTTGTACAAGGGAATTTCCATAACACGCCTCAGTATCAGCTTATGGGATCTGGTCAAAGTGCAATTAAGTAGAAAAAGAGCTATGGGGCCAATATGATGGACTATGTAAATCCATGGCTTCCCAGTGATCTTGCTCAAGGTAGGATAAATTACAGAGTTTATAATAGTAGTAATCCAACATTTATATCCACAAGAATCACCAAACCTGAGAAGTAAATCTCTGGCCTTCTTCCTCAGACCCTGGCTAAGTTGATCTGGTGTGGGACCCTTGAATCTCTGTTTTTAACTGCCACCCCTCTTCCCTTGGAGGGAAGCCAATGTAAAATGTGGTATGGTTAGCTGCTGTGAAGTCTGTTCCCCCCGACTCATGGTGGCTCCATGCACAGTGGGATCAGACCGTGGTGATCCACAGAATTTTTCATTAGCTGATATTTGGAAGTAGATCATCAGATCCTTGTTTTTAGTCAGTCTTAGTCTGGAAGCTCCACTGAAACCAGTTCAGCATTATAGCAATATATGTACAATGGCGGCCACGCTTATGTGCATTGGGTGGGAATCGAGCCCAGGCCTCCCACATGGAAGGAAAAGGTTTTCCTACTCAACCACTGCTACCCACATGCAGAAGGCAGGCAAAACAAAAGAGAGGAACAGAGAGGAAACATAAAAAGCAACATTGTTTGTAAACATGACGGGATGCCTGTGCTGATGTGACTATTCAGGCTGGAAGTAGAGTTATAAAAAACAAATAGAAATAGAACAATAACACACTTAATTTAAATTTACCTATTTGCAAGTGCTTAATTTCTCCCTTATCCTGGGAAACCAAATTATAGAGGAGAAAAAAAACATTTTGGCCTTATGTTTTTCGATGGTGGTGTGATATCAGCAGAAGGCTATACCCCTTTAGTCTTTTTCAGGGGAACGAAAATATAAACATTGTGACAAAGAACACAAATTAGCTCTGATAATGTTTATGTTTCTTCTACATTTTTGAATATGTAACATATAACATAACATACCAAACCAAAACCAAACCCACTGCTGTTGAGTCGATTCTGACTCATAGCGACCCCATAGGACAGAGTAGAACTGTCCCATAGGGTTTCCAAGGAGTGCCTGGTGGATTTGAACTACCAACCTCTTGGTTAGCAGACGTAGCACTTAACCACTACGCCACCAGGGTTTCCTAACATAACGTATATATGTGTATTATATAAACCAACCAAAAACCGAACCTGCTGCTGTCGAGTTCATTCCGACTCATAGCCACCCTATAGGACAGAGTACGACTGCCCCATAGAGTTTCCAAATAGTGCCTGGAGGATTTGAACTGCCAACCCTTTGGTTAGCAGCACTTAACCACTATACCACCAGGGCTTCAGTATATTATATATCATACTATACATACTGTACATACTACTTTCGTACATATTATATTCGGACACAAGATATATGACCCATATTTTATATATGTAAATATATCTTTTAAATCTCAAGTATTTTTAAAATTATTTAGAGGGCAATTAGAAGTGAAAAATATTTTTATTTTTAATTTTAAATACCCCAAAGAAGCTGTGTAATTACACTTCGATGTAATGTCATGTACTTCATAAAACCCAGAGTCTGTAAGATCACATCAAATTTTTCATTATTATGGCAGATTGAGAAGATATGGGAAGATTTCTTGTTCTACTTTGCACATATAGAAATGTTGATGAAACACTTTTTTCCCCCAAAGGCCTGTTATTAAGGTGTGTGAAATCTTTCAATTTTGTAATCAAACTAAAGAATGGAAATCTCCACACACCCAAACTGAAGCGAGAACTCAAAAGGACAGTTTAAGAAGGAGCTGAAGTCTTACAGCCATGTGGTTATTGGGATGATTTTTAAATGCCCTGAAAGGGACAGAAGTCCGATGCCCTGTGAGCAGGAAATGACTTTGAAATTACCAGTGAACTACGACCAGAAAAACTCTGCCCACAAGTCAGGGATATGACCTGAAAGTTTAAACTACCATGGGCTGAAGTGGGAAAAGAGGAACCTATGGGATATTGGGACCCCAAGATGCCATGGTGCTCATTTTAGTTTCCTCATTTGTACAGCCCTTGCCTTATAGCAGAGGCATAACTAATGTATGCCTGGGCGTGTGCCTGGGCACCACTTGAGGAGGGCCACTAATAAACAATTTCTACTGACCATCAGTCACAGTGTCTATCGCCAGCTGTGAGAGATGCATTTAGCTGTTTAAGACTAGCTGTCATAGGTGCTATTTTTCGTAGGTAGGCCCCTGCTTTATAGATATGTCCTATATTTTACCTAGCGTTTATATGCATTTCGTGTTAGACTTTTTCCCCAGGATATTCTAATCTATTACTATAAATTAGAATCAGTGATTATAACAAACATAAATGGATTTAACTTTCCTGTTAAAAGATAAAGATTCTCACATTGCATTAAACACATACCAAAACACAATTTGCTATGAATTAACTACGTCTATTTCTTTTTTTTTTATATGTATCAACAGAAACCCTGGTGGCGTAGTGGTTAAGTGCTACAGCAGTTAACCAAAAGGTCGGCAGTTCGAATCCGCCAGGTGCTCCTTGGAAACTCTATGCGGCAGTTCTACTCAGTCTTATAGGGTCGCTATGAGTCAGAATCGACTCGACGACAGTGGGTTGGGTATACGTATCACCATGGATATGTCTTCACATCACGTTATATAAAAATGAGTGATTCTTAGTTGTACGCATCAACATAAATTAATCTCCAAAGTAGGATGTAGAGGATCCAGGGTTCTGTTCTGGACATGTTCAGTTTAAAAGGCCTATTAGATATTTCAATGGAGAAGTCAGGTCGGGTGTTGTTTTTACTAGCGTAGATTTTATAGGAAAGATCAGGGCCAGTGATGTAATCTTGGGAATCATTAGGATAGAAAAATTATTCAGAGCATGGGGTTGGATAAGATCATCTAGGGTGTGAGTCAGAAAGACAGGAGAAGAAGGCTGAGTCCTGAAACCTGAGACTGGCATGAGGGAGAGGAGAAAGGCCAGAAAGGATTCTGAGAAGGTGCACTCTGGAGAAAGGAAAAAAGCGGGACCGTTGGTGTCCCGAACACCAAGGGAAAAATATATTTCAAGAAGGAGGAGTGTGACAAATGCTGTCAATTTTTCTGACTTCCATCACTTTTTAACCGCAGTTTGAGACTAAAGATGCATTAAAATGGCAACAGCTACTTCCAGGGTTAAGCTTAACTGTGCCCATAAGTTTGTGCGTCTTTTTTTATGTTCTGAGAAAAGGAGCGTGATATATTTTTCTCCACCTGCTTAAATAATAAGTGAGGAGTCATTTCCCTCAGTTAGAACAAATGAAAAACCACAGAGTAAGAGAATGTAACTTGCTTGGTAGAGTTTGCAGAAGCTAAGCTAACATTTAAATGGTTTTTCCAACTGCACGTCGTCCTTGGAGAAGCTGCAAAGCATGCTACGTTCTGTGCTCTTTAATTTATAGTTGAGTGTTAAATAGCTTTATTTTCTGCTCTAAAGTCCTACTTTGAGTAGTAGGAAGAGCTGTCCTTTTCTAGGGGAGAGGAAGTTTGATATATCTAGCTGGGCTTCTTTTCTTCAGGCTTACGTGATTGTTCTGGAACTTTCTGAATGGAATGTCAAGGGTCAGTGTCTGTCACTTGACCTGAGGGAAAGGGCAGGTTTTCACTGTTATTTTTTCCTTTTTTCACAAAAGGGAAACAATGACAAGACATTTACCTCTTCCTTTTCAGTGTCAGGTCTCAGGATGACAAATAGGATAGCCAGCACTTTAGAACCTTCAAAGGTAATGGGTCCTTTGGGCTCCAAAAATGTTAAGGCCTCATAAGCTTGGACATAATTTTGTTGTTGCTGTTTTTAGTTGCTGTGTAGACAATTCTGACTCATGGTGACCCCATGTGCGTCAGGGTAGAACTGCTTCATAGGGTTTTCAAGGCTATGATCTTTCAGAAATAGATTGCTAGGCCTGTCTTCCTCTGGGTGGGTTCAAACCACCAACCTTTTGGCTAATACGGGAGCTCTTAACCATTTGCACCATCCACGGACTCCGTGGACATGATTTTAGGCAGCTCAGATAAGATCTCCATTGAAGTGATGTGGGGACCTGATGGAGGAAGTATCAACAAAGCCAGATACTGGTGCTATATCACACAGTACCAATGGGGGAAATATTCCCAGAGGGAAAGGCAAAGGAAACTCTACAGAGTCTTCCATCTGTTCTTCCATTCTTGTCCTGAGTATGCCCTAGGACTGAGAAAGCTGTTTTGACTCTTTGGTCCATGTCAGCTACAGCTGTGCGATCTTGAGCACATCTCTCAACCATTCTGAGTTCCGTTTGCTACATTTGTTAAACTAGGATCATAGTGCCAGTCCTGTCTAACAGAGCGAGTGCAAGGGTCAAAATGAAAATATGTACGTAAAATCTTTTGTAAATTAGAAATTGCTGCGAGAATACATGCAGATATTGGTATTTCATGAAACATCCCTGCTGTGGCACTTTGTTCTTGAGGTTGCCCTAGATTCTTTACCTTTTCTCCAATCTGACCCTCCATATGGGTCCCCTCTTTCATCACCATTCCGTCAGTACCCTCCCCACCCCCAACCAGATACCTGGAAGGCAACCTAAACCATTGCTTCACTCCACAAAGTCCAGTCAGTTCTACCTCCTTAAAATTTCTGAGTTCCTTCCCCTGCTTTGTCCATCCTTTCTAGCACTTTCCCTAGGTCAGATCCTCATCACAGTCCTTTCCTGTATTTTCCTAACCGCTCTCATTGCCTGCAGCTTCTGATCCCCCAATACATTCTTCATACAGCTACCTTAGAGTGAGCCTTAAAACATAAACCTCCAGAAATGATCGAATCACTCACTAGCTTAAAACCTGCAAATGGCTCCTCAAAGCTGTCAGGCTAAAATCCGAGTACCGTGGCATGTTTTTCCAGGTCCTCCATGATCAAGCTTCTCATGACCTCTTGAGCATCCTCATACATACAGCAACCTTTATAATTCTTGTCCCTAAATCTCCAGGCAGGCTGAAGTCCTTGCTCCGCCCTGATCAATCAGTGGGCTTCCTCCTGCCACTTTTCACACTGCCTGACCCTCTTTCCACCCCCCAGGGCTCCAGGCTTCTCATCTTTTAAGTGTTATGTCCCTACTAGTTCTGCCTTCATCATCGTCCTCCTCATTTCAGCCAGATTTAATGCTCCTCCTTCATGCTTTGACTGTGCCCAGCTTAGCCTTCTATCTCAGCCCCTAAAACTTATTATTACATGTAGTAAGTGTTTACATGAGTGTCTCCTTCTTCTTGACCTTGAGCTCCTTCAGTGTAGACACCAAATCTAATTCACTGTTTTCCTTCAGTACCTAGCAGCATGCCTGAAACACTGTACATTTAACTGCTCAATGTGAAGGAACGAAGGAAGGAGGGAAGAAAGAAGGAACAGATGGAGCACGACAATTTATAAAAATGTTTATGCTGCGAGTTATACGTACTGCTAAGATGTAAATAAATGACATCCACCCGCCAGTCAGTGGAGCCCTGGTGGTGAAGTGGTTGAGAGCTTAGGCTGCTAACCAAAAGTTCGGCAGTTCAAATCCACCAGCTGTTCCTTGCAAACCCTATGGGGCAGTTCTCCTCTGTCGTATAGGGTCCCTATGAGTCAGAATTGACTCTATGGCACACAATAACAACACCACCCACCAATCAATCAATTACAGTGTTGGATTAAACATTTCTTTAATCACATTCATAATAGAATATATTTTAAGTCAAAACCAAAACCCGTTGCCATCGATTCTGACTCATAGCGACCCCATAGGAGTACAACTGCCCCATGGGGTTTCCCAGGCTGTAATCTTCATGAGCGCAGACTGCCACATCTTCCTTCTGAGGAGAATCTGGTGGGTTTGAACTGCTGACCTTTTGATTAGCAGCCGAGCATTTAACCACCGCACCACAATGGCTCCTCAAAGGCACCAGAGTTCTTATTATTTCTGTGCTTTTCAAGTTTATCTCCATAAACTTGGACTTCACCAGGCTTCTGAAGGCCACAGCTTCTATTAGCAGAACTTGATGAGGAAGGTGCCAGGATTCTGTCTCGAGTTCACAAAGCCCTGGTCAGCCCTGCTCACGAGGGTCTGAATCTCCATTAATCCAGAAAATCCATGTTCTGCATATTATCGCAGGTGGTGAAAGCAAAGAAAAGCACCAGCTTTTGACTTATGGGGTGCATCTTACACAGAAGGTCTCTTCCGAGAGCTTCACAAGGAAGATCAACGGGGCCACAGAATTCTGCACCTAGGGGTCTGCCTGCTGGGATGGCTCTCACTGGCTCGGAGGGACTGACTGTGCCCACGTGTTTTCAACTCCAGATGTGTTTTCAACATCAGATTGGTAGCCTGAAATCAGTCATGGTGAGAGTATTTGCTGTTGTTGTTAGGTGCGGTCGAGTCAGTTCCGGCTCACAGCGACCCTGTGTACAACAGAACGAAACACTTCTCAGTCCTGTGCCATCCTCACGATCGTTGCCGTGTTTGAGCCCATTGCTGCAGCTAATGCTACACAAAAAAAAAACACAGCAGGGCTTTATTTATTTATTTATTTATTTTCTGGAGACCAGTTTAGCAGCGCATTGCTTTTCCCAGCCCCCCTCTTCTTGCCCTGTCTTCTTTCCCACTCCACTCCCCAGTTCCTACTTGAATAGCTTCTATTCCAAATAAGCTCAGTTTGGAGAACTTGTGTGTCTGCAGCAAGATTTGTTTGTTCATTTACCTCAGGATAGGAAGCTCCTCCGCAGTGTGTTTTTTTTTAAATAGACATGCCGAAAGACCATGTCCTCTTTGGCTCTTCATTTCAGGTTTATGTAGCCATTGTTTGTTTAAGGAGGTGTTGAAATTTTCCAAGGACAGAGATTATTAAAACTGACCATGGAAAATCCCCGAGTGGACAGCAGTCATACTAAACAAGCAAACACACGCACACACCAGAAAAACAAATCTTCACTACTTTCTCCTTTTCCCTTCAACAAACTCCCCCAGACCACTCAAATGGAGAAAGTCTTGAAATTGGAAAAGTAAGGTGTCCAAGTGCTTCTGTCCCCCAGTTACCTGGTGAACAACAACAATAAAAAACCCAAACCTGTTGCCCTGGAGTCAATTCCAACTCATAGGGACCCTATAGGACAGAGTAGAACTGCTCCGTAGGGTTTCCAAGAAGTGGCTGATGGATTTGAACTGCTGGCCTTTTGGTTAGCAATGGAGCTCTTAACCACTACACCATCAAGGCTCCAGTGACCTGGGTAGAGGGATTTTATTATTGTTGTTGGCACGCTCTCTGAAATAGTATCATTATTGGGGTTTTACCATGAAGCTAATGAGGCTTAAACATCAGGGCCCTCATTTTCACAAGACCCCTCCCAGCTCATGGGAGGAATTCTAGAAATGTGTTCACGGGACATAGAACTTTAAAATTTTTACAAAAGTAAGATTTTTTTTTCTCATTATTTTTCTTAAAGAGGTTCCCCCACATTATATAAATTTCAGGCCGTACGAAACTTGGATTCACTTTCAAGGGTAACTTTACTTTGCTTTTTGCTGACCTTATTTAAAGTTGCAAGCTCGCTTTCAACCTTACCTTTCTCATTAATCGAAGTCCAGTCCTCTTTCTCTCATTCTAATAAATTCACAAGGAAACCACTATGTTATGGAGTTTCGTTTCAAAGTTCCAAGTCATTACAAAGAAAAAGAAAAGGGATATTCATTTAACATCTAAAGTAATTTAGAGGCACTCAAGTGCTTGCCCAGGGAAAATATATGCTTACTGGCAAGAAAGCCTAGAGCTCAGCCACCTTGTTCTTCAACTCCCAACTCATTAGGTCAAAAATGCCTGCCTGCCCCAGCCCCTCAGATCACTCCCCATTAGCCAGCCTTCTCCCTTAGCCTGACTAACTTTTCTTTGTCCCTCGGGCTCAGCTTAAGCTTCATCTCATCTCAGATGCCTTTCCTGATTCCCAAAGACTAGATTAGGAACCCCTCCCATGAACCCCCAGTGGACCCTGAGTTTCACTTAATCACTTATCACATCATTAGAATGTGAGCTCTGAAAGGCCAGCAAATGTCGTATGCGTTGCCTTGTATAGTGGCTGACTCAAAGCAAGCCTTCAATGCGTATTTCTTGGGTGAATACCTGAATGGATGAAAGAATTAGGAGTCAGGATACCCAAATTCTTATTCTGTCCATGCCACTAAGAAGCTTGAGAACATTGAACTAATCCATAACTTTCTTGAACATTATTTTCCACATCCATATGTGTACGGCAGGGATCCCCATCAGAACCAACACTGAGAACACTCTTGTCGTCGTTGTTAGATGCCATCAAGTCAGTACCGACTCATGGCGACGCTATAGGGCAGAAAAGAACTGCCTCATAGGGTTTTCAAGGAGCGACTGGTGGATTTGAACTGCTGACCTTTTTGCTTAGCAGCCAAGTTCTTAACCACTATGCCACCAGATCACTCTTGGATTCCTCTATGTCTATAGCCCATCTTTACAGGAATAATGAGGAGCCCCCTCAGAAAGATCACATACTAAGGAAAGATAAAGCAATAGCAGACAACTCGGGTCAAAGGCTGTTGGCTGGTGGTGAGGATGGCTGGTGGTCTTGAATATTCCTGGAGCCTATTACTTGGATGGTTGTCTGGCTAAATCCCCACAGGGATGCAACATGAATGAGCAAACAGGCAAAATTTGCCACCCCCTCACCCCCAATTGGTTTATTGGGCTTTGGGGTCACAATAAGTCAGCAGTGTTGGTATCAGCAGTTTGGACACAGATGGGAGATGGCACTGGTGGTGTTGGGAGATGATGGCCTGGCAGCATCAGCAGCAACAATGGCATATTTGGCAGGTTGTTAATGAGTCTTCCTCCAATTCTGAAGGAATTGGATACATAAATACCAAGTAGAGTGCTTGACCCATAGTGGGTGCTTAAGAAACGTTAGTTCCCCCTCCCTGCCTTCATATCGTTTATTAATGAAGGTTTTTTCCCTCCCAAACTAGTGAAAGCATGATGGAGAGATAGCACAAAGACAAAAGGAAACAGATTTCATATGCTTCTAGAAGTTTCTTTTTGACGTTCTTTACACTTTTCCAGAGACTGAAGAATCTATCAAGTATAGAAAAAATAAAGGTTTGACTTTTAGTCATAGAAAACAATTTGGTGTCTATTTTTAACTTCAGCTTCATTCTGCTACCTTCTCCAGCTAGACCCTGTGCTTACTATCAAATAGCTGGAGGTTTTGGTTGGGGCCATCTTTTCTGATATTATCAAGACCATAGATTCCGCAGGAATCATCTCAGAGCCTGTTTAGAACTTGCTGGTGTTTTTTAAAATTTTTTTCCTCTTTTGTGGTTATGCACATATAATACTGATGAGTCTGTAAGGCCCTCAATTATGAAGAATTTCATTCACATGTTAAAATTAATTGTACCTCCTGGGTTCTAGCACCATACCCAGTGGGGTTACAAGTCTTGGACCATACAGTTCCCTTTCAAATGAATGTCATGCAAAGCATATTTCTAAATTAAAATGTTTCCATAATTGTGCATATCTTTCTTTATTAGCAGTTTCTAAGATTTTGTGTGGGTGTGTGTATGGGATGTATATCGACTTGTGTGTGTATATACACCATAACGTATAGCATACTGGAGTGAATGGAACATGGTTTTTGGACTCCGATAGGCCTGCATTAAAACTCTATTTTGACCTCTTACTGACTGCATAACCTTTGGAGATTTTTTTTAATCTCTCTAAGCTTCAGTTTTATTATCCCTGGAACAGGCTTTGGAAGACTTACACACAAACAGAACATTGAAAAAATGGTAGGTACGCTATCCAGTCACTATGAGTCGAAACTAACTCAACAGCAATGGGTTTGGTCTTGGTTTTTAGGCTATTAATATTCCAAATGCAATGAAGAAATAAACTAAATATCGTATTCAAACATTGCTAACAAATAGATTTTAGGACTTTTCAAAAATAATTGTTCAGAAACAGAGTTGTAGTTATCTAGTGCTGCTACAACAGAAATACCACAAGTGGATGGCTTTAACAAAGAGAAATTTATTCTCTCACAGTCTGGGGGGTTAGAAGTCCAAATTCAGAGCACCAGCTCTAAGGGAAGGCTTTCTCTTTCTGTTGGTTCTAGCGGAAGGTCCTTGTCATCAGTCTTCCCTTGGTGTAGGAGCTTCTCCACGCAGGAACCCCAGGTCCAAAGGACGTGCTGTGATCCTGGCGCTGCTTTCTTGGTGGTATGAGGTTCCCAACTCTCTGCTCTTCCCTTTCATCTCTTGTATGATAAAAGTTGGTGCAGGCCACACACCAAGGAAATGCCCTTTACCTTGGATCAGGGATGTGACCTGAGTAAGGGTGTTACATCCCATCTTAATCCTCTTTAACATAATCTAATCTTGCCTCATTGACCACAGGCAGAGATTAGAATTTACAACACACAGGAAAATTATATCAGATGACAAAATGGTGGACAATCACAGAATACTAGAAATCATGGCCCAGTCATGTGGACAGATATTTGGGCGGGGACACAATTCTATTCATGACAAACAACAAAAACGTTTTCATAAAATTTCTACTAATCAAGGGAAAAGGGAGGCAACTTATATATATATATAAAACGTTATTGCTTTGTCAATTTCTTTCCAATTCACTCATTGGGAGTTAACAGTAAAATAATATTGACTCACCATATTTATTGAAACTAACCCAGCATACATCCTCCAGGGCCTGCTGTCTTTCCAGGAGAAGCTCTTGGCGTAGCACTATTGCCTCTTCCCAAAATGATCTGGCATAAAACAATATCCTGTCAAGAACTCACATCACTTCTTCATCAGTGAAAACAAACAAACAAAACAAGTTCATTTCCTCCCAAATCTTCCCAGAGTTCTTTCTCCCGCTTTATCATCTCAAAATCAATTTTCCCACAGCCTTCCTTATTCACTTTCATGACAGAGAGCAGGAAGATCCCCTTAAAGGTGGAAATGAAGCCACTGAGGAGTGTTCTCATGTCACCTTGATGTTTCATGATGAAGTAGGAAAGGATTTTATCAAACTCTTCACAGTAATTGTTTCTGGCAGGTCATTCTGCAAGTGATTAACAAATTCTCATTCTTTTTACTTATCTAGTATGTTTTAGTTTACCAACAACAGATGTTTAGGATTTGTGAAATAACAGGCAATGAAAGTAAAAGCAAACAGTATGCTGATGTTAAGGTGGCAGCCAAATGCACTTTTCTCAGAGTCCGTGACTATTCCTATTTGAGTTGTTTTTATGGGTAGGGCACTTGGCATACATTGTTGTTAGGTTGCTGTTGACTTCATTCCAAGTCATGGTGATCCTATGTGTGCAGGGTAGAACTGCTCCATAGGGTTTTTAACAGTGTCATCTTTCAGAAGCACATAGCCAGGCCTGTCTTCCGAGGAGCCTCTGGGTAGATTTGGCTAGAAGTCCACCCCTGAACTGTTTGCACCAATCAGGAGAAGCCTGGCCATACATTTCCTCATTTAATTTTGCCAACAATGCCTGCTTATATTTCCACTGAGGAAACAAAGCTCAGAGAGTTTAATAAATCGTTTTAAGTCCCACAGCTAGGAAGCGACAGTGCCAGAATTCAACCATTATTGACTTAGGAGTCTTATCTTTTCAACACTGTATGAGTAGGTGGCAAAGGAGGGGTTTGAACTCAGATCTGCCTGATCCAAGTCTGTATTCCTAACTACTCTTATTCCCACAGACTTTTTTTAAGAACCTGAGGTAAAAAACTCAATGCCTGACTAACGTGGTTTCCCTTTTTTTTCAGTTTTTAACCTGAAGTGAAAAAATTAGTCTTTGATTTGGCAATGGAATGGCCCATTCTTCTTCTGAAACTGACAGTTGTTACAAGATCCTCAACTATGTTCATGCCCCTCGACTTCAAAGATCCTTTCTGAACCCAGTGCATCCACAAAGAGTATTTTTGTTTTTAAATTTAGTAGGAATCTTGTGGTGAAGACACTAAACGACAAGGCAATATGTGGGAGATTATGCAAAGAGATAACGCAGAGGCCTGAAATGAACCCCAAGGTAAGGCCAAAAACGCAAGAACGAAAGAATTTAAATCCAATACCCGTGCTCCACTAGTAAGTGACTAAGAACAAATGACTTAAAATAACTTTCGGTAAAGCCTGCTATTCTAAACTTTTGTAGGCAGAGCTTAAAACTCTTCATTTTCACTGGGTTAAAATTTAATGCCCATTAAGTACCTTCTAAGCCAGAAACATTTTGATTTTCTTTGAGCATTAAAAGTTGCCCCCAAAACTTTTCCCTACTGTGCTTCGATTTCCCCTCATCGGCCTTTCCTTTTTCTTTCCTTTTTGTCTATTTATTTATGCTCAGTTCAGGGTGAGAGGCAAGGGATTATTTCTCTCTTCTGGGGCTGCAGCTCCAATGCAGAGTTTCATTGAATGACTAAGGGTATGAATCTAACGGCAGCAAGTACGAATCAGTCCAACTGATGTGTTTTGAGGTATTCACAGGTTTCAATTCTGGAAAACTGGACTTAAGACTAACGAAAATCAATGCCTGCAGGCTAATGGGAAAAGAATAAAGTCGTACCTGCTCTGCCTTCATCATATTAAATTTCATACCCACCATCCCCAGCCAGCCTCAATTTCAAGCATATTTAGCAGGAAAGCTTGAGAATGGGATACTCAGAAGACTGGGGAATTGACAAAGAAGAAAGAAGCAAACTCACTGCTGCAAACTGCGCAGAGATGGCCGGGGAGCACACACAGCCAGTTTGATAAGCAGCCCTATTCCACTCTGAAGCCCATCAGAGTTCTGGGCAGCGAGATGGTGAATTTTGTTATTGTTGATTCCTTGACCTGAAGCCTAAATAAGCCCCTGAACTAAATACCCAGCTTTGCATCTAAGACATTTCAGTCTCTCAACTGTGGCAAAGGAAAACACTTTTTTTTTTTCTTTTTTTAAGATCCCTGTTGCTATGTATATTGGCAGATATCCTACCCAAAGAATTGTGCTCCAAGAACTCTGGAAACACCTGCCAGCAGAAAACTTGGGAGCTTTGTTTAAATAAGCATACCTGCCAACTTTCCAGCACTGTTGATTTTGCAGGAGCAAAAAATGTGCACTATTTTAAAACCTACTTGATGGATAACAGGAACTGGGCCATGGAGATGAGGCACGGAATGTGCCTAGAATCATGTTTATCCTTTTTTTTAAAAAACATTGCAGAGACTGAGCCTTCTGAAATGACACTGCAGCGTAATCTCCCTTCAGCACTGGGCTCACGATATGGCTAAATAGGGAGGATACTTGGGCCTGAATTCAGGATATTCAGCAAAACAGGGTTTTCAAAAACATTGTGGTAATTCATCGTGTCAGGCTGTGTGACATGTGAAGGCAATAAGAAGATGCCCTTTAGGTTATCATGAGTTTGTAGATTCCTCCTGCACTATCTTCCGTAGCATATGGGCAATCATCCAGCTTAGACATTCTTGAGTCCTAGCCGTTCCAAGTCTGAGTTCTAACTGGACTCTAATGTAATACACAGTTCCACTCTCATCTCCTACTCTCAAACTACCCCACATATGATATTGTCCAACAGGCAAGATACTCTCTTGGAGCATCAAATAAAGGCATTTGGACCCGTACATCTTAATGTGTAGCAACAAAAAATGTCATACTCTGCACAATAGCATTTATGGGCATTTTTCTTCCTTTACAACAGCAAGTGAATGTTTGAAAAGAACTGAGCCGAGTTACTTTCCAGAAGATGTAGAAAGGCACCAAGTCCTTACCTTGCAGAGAGTGAGGTTGTCCTACAGAGCTTCATTTCTGTGCTTGTGGACATGCGATGCTGAAGCTGCTACTTCAAAGATCCATTGACTTGAAGAGACTTGCTTTCTGTGATTGGAAGGATGAATGTTGGAAAACCCCTTCTCAACATGTCCTTCTTCAGAACTTCTATGGAAGTCCTACCATTCTGAGTTACTCTTTTGGACTAAAACTCCTTAAGAAAGTCACTGTGCTCCTTGGACCCTCAGTTTCCTCATCTATACAGTGAGAGAGTTACCCAAACTCATTCTATGAAGGCAGCATATCCCTGATACCAAAACCAGGTAAAGACATCAAAAAAAAGAAAGTTACAGACCTACATCCCTCATGAACTTAGATGTAAAAATCCTTAACAAAATTCTATACAATAGAATTCAACAACATATCAAAAAAAAAAAAAATTCACCATGACCAAGTGGGATTCATACCAGGTATGCAGGGAAGGTTCAACATTAGAAAAACAACTAATATAATCCGTCATATAAATAAAAGACAAGAACCACGTGATTTTATCAATTGATGCAGAAAAGACACTTGACAGAATTCAACACCCGTTCATGATAAAAACTCTCAGCAAGATAGGAATAGAAGGAAAATTCCTCAACATAATAAAGGGCATTTATACAAAGACAACAGCCAACATCATCCTAAATGGAGAGAGCCTGAAAGCATTCCCCTTGAGAACGGGAACCAGACAAGGATGCCCTTTATCACCACTCTTATTCAACAATGTGCTGGAGGTCCTAGCCAGAGTAATTAGGCTAGATAAAGAAATAAAGGGCATCCAGATTGGTAAGGAAGAAGTAAAAGTATCTCTATTTGCAGCTGACATGATCTTATACACAGAAAACCCCAAAGGATCCTCAAAGAAGCTACTGAAACTAATAGAAGAGTTCAGCAGAGTATCAGTTGGAGTCCTCTACACAAACAAAAAGAACATTGAGGAAGAAATCACTAAATCAATACCATTTACACTAGCCCCCAAGAAGATAAAATACTTAGGAATAAATCTCACCAGAGATGTAAAAGACTTCAAAGAAAACTACAACACACTACCACAAGAAATCAAAAGAGATCTACAGAAGTGGAAAAACACACCTTGCTCATGGACAGGAAGACTTAACATAGTAAAAATGTCTATTCTACCAAAAGCCATCTGTAGATACAATGCAATTCTGATCCAAATTTCAATAACATTTTTTAATGAGATGGAGAAGCAAATCACCAACTTCATACAGAAGGGAAAGAGGCCCTGGATAAGTAAAATTTTACTGAAAAAGAAGAACAAAGTGGGAGGCCTTACTTTACCTCATTTTAGAACCTATTATACCACCACAGTAGTCAAAACAGCCTGGTACTGGTACAACAACAGATACATAAACCAGTGGAAAAAAATTGAGAATGCAGACAAATCCATCCACATATGAGCAGCTGATATTTGACAAAGGCCCCAAAACAGTTAAACGGGGAAAAGATAGCCTCTTTAACAAATGCTGCTGGCATAACCAGATATCCATCTGCAAAAAAATGAAACAAGACCCATACCTCACACCATGCACAAAAACTAACTCCAAATGGATTCAAGACCTAAATATAAAATCTAAAACGATAAAGATCATGGAAGAAAAAAAAAGGGACAACACTAGGAGCCCTAATATGTGGGATAAACAGTATACAAAACATTACTAACAGTGCAGAAGAAAAACTAGGTAACTGGGAGCTCCTAAAAATCGAACACCTATGCTCATCCAAAGACTTCACCAAAAGAGTAAAAAGACTACCTACAGACTGGGAAAAAGTTTTTAGCTATGACATTTCTGATCAGCACCTGATCTCTAAAATCTACACGATACTGCAAAAACTCAACTATAAAAAGATAAATTACCCAGTTAAAAAATGGACAAAAGATATGAACACACACTTCACTAAAGAAGACATCCAGGTACCTAACAGATATGTGAGGAAATGATCACGATCATTACCCATTAGAGAAATGCAAATCAAAACTACAATGAGATTCCATCTCATTCCAACAAGGCTGGCAATAATCCAAAAAACACAAAATAATAAATGTTGGAGAGGCTGTGGAGAGATTGAAACACTTATATACTGCTGGTGGGAATGCAAAATGGTACAACCACTCTGGAAATCGATCTGGCGCTTCCTTAAAAAGCTAGAACTAGAACAACTGTAGGATCCAGCAATCCCACTCCTTGGAATATATCCTAGAGAAATAAGAGCCTTTACACGAACAGATATATGCACACCCATGTTCATTCCAGCACTGTTTACAATAGCAAAGATGGAAGGAGCCAAGGTGCCCATCAACAGATGAATGGATAAATAAATTATGGTATATTCACACAATGGAGTACTATGCATCGATAAGGAACACTGATGAATCTGTGAAACATTTCATAACATGGAGGAGCCTGAAAGGCATTATGCTGAGTGAAATTAGTTGCAAAAGGACAAATATTGTATAAGACCACTATTATAAGAACTCAAGAAATAGTTTAAACAGAGAAGAAAATATTCTTTGATGGTTACGAGAGGAGAGAGGGAGGGAGGGAAGGAGAGGGGTTTTCACTAATTAGATAGTAAAAAAAAAAATAGTAGCTAAGTATTATTTTAGGTGAAGGGAAAGACAACACACAATACAAGAGAGGTCAGCACAACTGGACTGAACCAAAAGCAAAGAAGTTTCCTGAATAAACTGAATGCTTCGAAGGCCAGCGGGGGTTTGGGGACCATAGTTTCAGGGGACATCTAAGTGAACTGGCATAATAAAATCTATTAAGAAAATATTCTGCATCCCACTTTGGAGAGTGGCTTCTGGGGTCTTAAACGTTAGCAAAGCGGCCATCTAAGATGCATCAATTGGTCTCAACCCACCTGGAGCAAAGGAGAAAGAAGAACGCCAAAGACACCATGTAATTATGAGCCCGAGAGACAAAAAGAACCACATAAACCAGAGTCTTCAAAAGCCGGAGACCAGAAGAACTAGATGCTGCCCGGCTACAACTGATGACTGCCCTGACAGAGAACCCCTGAGGGAGCAGGAGGGCAGTGGGATGCAGACCCCAAATTCTCATAAAAGGACCAGACTTAATGGTCTGACTGAGACTAGAAGGACCCCAGAGTTCATGGTCCCCAGACCTTCTGTTAGCCCAAGACGGGAACCATTCCCAAAGCCAACTCCTCAGACAGGGATTGGACTGGACTACGGGATAGAAAATGATAACGGTGAAGAATGAGCTTCTTGGATCAGGTAGACACATAAGACTATGTTGGCATCTCCTGTCTGGAGGGGAGATGAGAGGGCAGAGGGGTCCAGAAGCTGACCGAATGGACTTGAAAATGGAGAGTAGAGGGAAGGAGTGTGCTGTCTCATGGGGGTGGGGGTGGGGGGGGCGGAGAGCTATTAGAAATATATAGCAAGGTGTATATAAATTTTTGTATGAAAGACTGACTTGATTTATAAACTTTCACTTAAAGCACAATAAAAATTAAAAAAGGAAATAAAATGAGGGAGTTAGATTATACATCCGTTAGATATCACCATGGTAACACTAAACAATGAACCACTCCCAAAACTCATGAATTTAAAATAATGAACATTTGTCCTTATGGAACTGTAGGTTGATTGACGTGGCTCTGCTTCAGGCTGTCATGACAGGTACAGCCCTCCTTTAAAGTGAGGGTTTACAGATCAACTAGGGCCTCTTCTTCTGTGGATTTTAATTCTGGGTTCTAAGCTGAGAGGACAGCAGTTACTAGGGGACATCTTTCTATAGTGTGGGCAGAGGTACAAAAGAGGATGGGTGGAAATGCAAAGACCTTTTAAGGTCTAGGCTTAGAACTGTCACACTGTAGTTCTGCCCCATATGCCAAAGGCGAAAGCCAGTCACATGACTGACCTCATAGTCAAAGTATGTGGAAATATACCTCATCTATGAGGCCATGGAAACCCTGGCGGTGTAATGGCTAAGTGCTACAGCTACTAACCAAAAGGTCAGCCGTTCGAATCCACCAGGTGCTCCTTGGAAACTCTATGGGGCTGTTCTACTCTGTCCTATAGGGTCGCTACGAGCGGAATTGACTCGAGGGCAATGGTAATGGTTTTTTGAAGAGGAGGCCATGGCAAGGGTGTGGATACAGTGTTGGGGTACAGAATTCAATATACTACAGACAAGTTTAGTGGTTTACAAACCTTGGTTTTTCATAGCTATAACCAAGATTTCTCATATACAATCAATTACAGGAAGTCAAAATTTAAAAAGTACAAAATTAGAACCATTCTGCAGGTCCTCCAGGGAACAGCCGACGCACTGATTTTTTTAAACATTCGTGTGTGTAAGTACCACACTGGGCACTTGTAAAGATGAAGGTTCTGCGACCCTCTCTAAGAAATTCTAGTTTAGTAGAATTGAGATAGGGTCTAGGTAACTTCATTTTTAATACAATTTCAGGTGGTTCCAGGGCAAGGGCTTTGTGGAGCCTAAATACTCTAGACTTTCAGCATTATAAGCAGAAGTGCTATTTTGACAGCACATATGAGTATCAAAAAGCCCTGGTGGCGTGGTGGTTAAGTGCTATGGCTGCTAACGAAAGGGTAGGCAGTTCGAATCCGCCAGGCGCTCCTTGGAAACTCTGTGGGGCAGTTCTACTCTGTCCTATAGGGTCGCTATGAGTCAGAATCGACTTGACGGCACTGGGTTTTTTTTTGATGAGTATCAAGTACCAGCGGCATTTTGCTAAGTCAGGTTACATGTGTCGCTGAAATGAATTACTCTTCCTATCCCAGCTGACATGTTTGGCCGCACAGCAAGCCCACCAGCCAACGCAAACAGAGGGGGTGAAAGCAGCGAGGGGACAAGGGCATCTTACCCAGGTGTGAATCTTAGTATCTCAAGGTTTTTTTTTTTTAAATAACAACAAAACTGAACAACAAAGGTAAGCGCTGATACAAAGTATTCTTTCCAAAAGGTCAGGGTTAACACGTAGTTATCCCAGGCAGTGAAAACCTCAAGCAAAAGAGATTATCAAAACTTCGGTAATGTGATACAGCAGTCAGGGTTCTACCAGAGAAACAGAAAACAGAGAGATTTACAGCAGGGAACTGGCTCACACAGTTGTGGGCTTGGCTGTGCATGTCTGAAATCAGTGGGCCGTCAGGAATAAACCAAAACCCAAACCCACTGCTGTCGAGTCGATTTCAACTCATAGTGACCCTCTAGGCCAGAGTAGAGCTGCCCCTAGAGCTTCCAAGCAGCACCTGGCAGATTCAAACTGCCGACCTTTTGGTTAGCAGCCATGGCACTTAACCACTATGCCACCGGGATTTCCCCGTCAGGACTCGCAGGCTGGAAACTCTTGGGTGGGAGCTGATATGATAGTCCACAGGCAGAATTTCTGCTTCAGGGAAACCTCAGTTTTGCCATTAAGGCCTTTCAACAGAGTGGATCGGACCCGCCCAGAGTATAGAGCGTGATCTCCTTTATTTAAGGTGATTATAAAATGAACTGCTTGTAGATGTTAACATCACATCTACAAAAGACCTGCACAGCAACATCTAGACTAGCGTTTGAATAACTGGGCAGTTCTTCTCTGTTCTAAAGGGTCGCTATGAGTTGCAATGGACTCGATAGCAATGGGCTTGGTGTTTTTTTGGTGTAGCTTAGCCAGGAGCCCTGGTGGCGCAGTGATTAAGAGCTTAGGCTGCTCCAAAGAAAAACTTACATGCACTTTGGCGTTCAGAAATGAAGCAGAATTCATTATTCTCAAAAGGTCGTCATCACCAACTATGGTGATGGGCTGATACTGTGATGTTTACTGGGCTCTACCTTGTTCTCTCCTCCAATCCTGGTCTAGCTTCTCTTCTACTCCTCATCCAGGTGCTTAGCTAGGGACCCACAGGTACTGCAGCTGTGGAGAGGCAAATTCATCTCCAGAGGAGGCAGCTTCCGTAGAAGTCTCCGTGAGCTCTCTTTGTTGCCCCATGTTGATAGCTTTTTGCATTTCCCTTCAAGCTCCTACTGATTCACCCATATCTTGGCTGCACAGTTCCTGGTTAGTTATTATTTTTCTGGCACTCCAAATCCCCCTTCCAGATTTTCCCCAGCTCCTCTCATATTTGTGTAAGGTCTTATTTTTTTTTTTTTTATTATTCCTACAGTAAATCTCTTACTATCGCAAAAAAAAAAAAGAGCTTAGGCTGCTAACCAAAAGGGTGGCCCTTCAAATCCACCAGTGGCTCCTAGGAAACCCTATGGGGCAGCTCTACTATGAGTCAGAATTAACTCCATGGCAACAGGTATAGCCTAGCCAAGGGGGAGACAGCAGGTCAGAAGTGAGGGGGAATATTAATAGCATAACTACCAAAGACCATGATATGAATACTATGCTGTATTAGTCAGAGCTCCTAACAGGAAACAGATGGCACATTCAAATGGAGTAATTCGGGGTAAAGCTGTTCAGTGATAAATCCAGAGATGTTGACTTCCCCTATAGAAAGCAGGATGAATAAGGGGGCAAGTGCAATCAGGACAGGCAAAGAGAAAATATCCATCGTAGGTGTATCTTGCAAGCAAACACGATTTAGCAAACACCTTCTGTATCAAGGATCAGCGAACTATGGTCCATAGGCAAAATCTTGCCTGCAGCCTGTTTTTGTAAATAAAATTTATCGCAACACAGCCCTACCCACTCATTTACATGTTATTTATGACTGCTTTTGTGCTGGAGGCCTGCTGGTGCAGTGGTTAAGTGCTATGGCTGCTAACCAAAAGGTTGGCAGTTCAAATCCATCAGCCACTCCTTGGAAACCCTGTGGAGCAGTTCTACTCTGCTCTATAAGGTTATTATGAGTCAGATTCAACTGGACCGCAACAGGTAGCTTTTGTGGTACAATGGCAGAGTTCAGTAGTTGCCACCCAGACCATATAACCCATAAAGGTGAAAACGCTTACTATCTGGCCTTTCACTAAAAACCTTTGCTGAACCCTGTGTATACAATAAAATAAATAAATGAAATAAAAATAGGTCTTCCCCTTCACAAAAAAGTTTTATGGCAGTAGCAGGAGGTGCCCTCACTTTTTGATCTCTGACATCACTAAATATGTATTACTTTCAGTCTTGGATTTTTCCTAGCCTGACTGATATATAAAGAGGAAAAGGAGGTAATTAGCTTTAACCAAAAAAGTACCATAACTTGAAAAGAATAGACGTAACCACATATCCAGCAAATAATCTAGGGTGGCATATTTATCCATATCCATATTTTTTTTAATCCATATTCTCAGCTTTCTTTTTATATCTAGAATACTTCTTTTATGATGGCCATACTCTAACTAAAAAAAACCCAAACCCATTGCCATTGAGTTGGTTCTGACTCATAGCAACCCTACAGAACAGAGTAGAATAGCCCTACAGAGTTTCCAATGAGCGCCTGGTAGATTCGAACTACAGATTTTCTGGTTAGCAGCCGTAGCACTTAACTGCTAAGCCACCAGGATATGACTATCTAGATTCACCTTGTTCATGGCAAATAAGACTTTTGACTTTGTGCTGACATTGCGACGTCCCCTCATAATTTTTATTGAACGTTATTTGAATCTCCATGTATTCCCACATGTAATGTGAAGCTTGACTTTAGCTGGAAGGAAAGATTTTAAAGTAAATAATTGATTATTTCCTCTTCTTCAAACAAGGTGTGGAAGCAGATTAGCAAAGATAGAAAGTAACAGAGAGAGAGAATGAATTACTTACATCTAAGGAAGATCCTAAGAAATGTTGAAGATTTTCACATGAATGCCACCTACGACTTCTGCTTCCAAGTGATTTTTTAGTCCTTTGTTTATGAGTGAATTTATATCGAGGTTCTCAGAAACTGTTCTTGTGAATTTTGGTCTGGCTCTTTCTTGGTGTTCTGTCATTCCTCATTTCCACTGAATTTCTAACAGGATTATTATGTGATCTGATAGAGCAAAGAAAATACTAGCTTTGAATTTAAGGAACCTGAACACAGCCCTTTTTCAGTAAGTGCTCATGGAAGGAATGGAGAAAGAAGTGGATGGAAGAAAATATGGGGAAAGGACCTGTTCAACCAAAAAAATAAAATACTGCCTCCTATCAGTGTGTATAACAATGGTGAGTCTAGAACTATATGTAAAAAACTGAAAGTCATAAAAAAATCATAAACAAAGTCAAAGTACAAATAAAAAACTAATATATATACACCCACACACAGATATGTATGCGTATTTGCAACTCATATCACCAAACTCCTATGAATGAATAGAAACAGGATGGCAACCCAATAGAAAAAAACGGGCAGTTTAGAAAAAATACAATGCAAATGGCATTTAAATTACAAAAAAAAAATCTCATTTTTATTTGTAGGAAGAGAAATCCAAATTAAAATTATAATGAGGTACAATTTTTTATCTCTTTCACTGATGAAGTTTGGTTACATGCACCTTTGGGAGTGGTATGGCGATCAGGCACTCTCATATGTTGCCATGTATGAGTGTCCATAGCTGTATCTTTTTTTGGAGAAAAATTTAGCAATTTTTTAAATAGTGAAAATGACAAAGTTTCACCTCATAATTCCACTTCTAGAAATTCTGTTTATACAGGTGAGAAGGAGCCCTGATGGCACAGTAGTTAAAGTGCTTGCCTGCTAACTGAGAGATCAGTGGTTCAAAACCACCAGCAGCTCCATGGAAGGAAGATGTGGCAGTCTGCTTCCACGGAGATTGACAGCTTTGGAAATCCTGTACGGTTGCTGTATGTTGGAATCCACTCGACAGCAGTGATTTCGGTTTGGTCTATAGGTGAGAAATGATATATATGTAGTAATTTATAACTGAATATTATTATTGCATTATTTGTCATAGCAAAATATTGGCACCATTTCATGGGATCAAAGAATGGAAAATGAGGAAGTTATTAAAAAAAGCTCTGCATTTACTGAAACAGAAAACTCTCGAAGATACATGCTTCAAAACCCACCAGGAAGCCATTGAACAAGGGAGTCTGGGGGAATGCAGTCCAGAGGATTCAATCTCCCAGCAGCACCAAGCAGATCAGAGAATAGATCTAGTAAGGCAAATACAGGGGGGAAAATCAGCATATTACTATAAAACATGCCTGTCACAATGTTGCTGCTGTGAGGTTCAAATATGTCAAAATTCTTTGAAAAGTACAATGTGTGATGTGATTAAGGGGTCTATTTATTAGTCTGTTGGGTCCACTCATGGCGCAAGCTCTCTTGTTGGTTCTAGACGAGAGTTGCTTTTCCCTGTAGTTACTGGAGTAGTGAGACAGCTTGAAATGCTGGGAGAATTTAAAAAGGGCCAAGAGATTGGGGCAAGAACGATTCACAGCAGCCACCCATGACCTGTCAACCATCTTCCACTGTTCCTTTACTACATCTGACCTCAACTCAGGAAGGGCAAGACAAAAAGTTACACACACAAAAAGAAAAACATGAGTAAACTCCGCACTATCCTGGGTTATCTCTTTGGATTTAACCTATCATGGACAAAAACTTGAATCTTCTCCCTCTACCTTTAACTCCAGATCAAATCCTATATGGGAACTTTATCAAATGCCAGGTTTATCATAATGCGTGTTTTGACCTACACTCTGAACTGGAAGTCCACTCTCATTTTCTTGAATTCCTCCAGCACTGAATTCTTTATCTCTTACACGCCAAATGTGACCTTATACACCAACACTTTGTTACGTAGGAACTTGTAGATCCTTTGCAGAGGCGGCACACTCCTAATTCATTGACCTTTGTCAGTTATCTACCAAAACGCCAACACAGTGCCAGATGCTTCATAGCTATTCAAAGAAATGTAACTTAGAACATTCTATTTACATAGCTCAGTTGCCATATTCTAATGCATATCAAAAGTTGATTGGAATTCAATTTATTTCACTCCTAAAAAGTGCGTATTTGAAATAAACAATTGGAGCTATAGCGCATGCTTGCCTTTGAGAAAAAATTAACTGAATTAATTGCAATTGGTACTCTATAAAGGTCAGAGTGTTAAGAGTTTAAGAGTTTCCAGTATCGGGCAGTCCCAGGAGCGTATATCAGCTCCACCTCTTACATTTTTATCGAGCTTAGGCAAGTTACTTAACTTCTCTAGGCTACAGCTTTCACATCTATAAAATGGGCACAATAATAGTTTTCTATCTCATGGGCTTGTTGTGAGGATTAAAGAGATCAGTCCACTCATAGTGCTGAGAACAATTCAGGGATCACAGTAAACTTCACACTCTTTTTTTGTTTTTAGCTCTTACATACTTAAAACTGGGCAGCATTTTGTTCTGTTGTACATAGAGTCACTATGAGTCCGAACTGACTTGATGGCAGTTAACTACACTATATACTTAAAAAAAAAATTTTTTTTTAAGCTAGCTATAAACTAGAGTGATTATGGCAGCCTTTACAAAAAGAACAAATGAATCAGCATTCGTCTTGATGATCCTCTGGTTGACAAGGCTGCCTCAGATTCTTATTTACATTCCCAGAATCAGAAATGTTTGGTATAGTTCATATTCATAGAAATGAGAGCTTTAACAGCTTAAAGAAATGGAGTGGCATAAAAGCAGAGCTCTTGGGCGCCATCTTGCCTAAGATCAGGTGCCCCTTGTCCACTGGTGTCTCAAGACGATTAGCAAATACATACTCAGTGGTCACAAGCAGAGAAAGTTTTGGTGTGGCATGCGGTACAAGTGTCAGTTTCCAAATGACACACAAGGAAAGTCCCTGCTGAAGAAGGATCTGACTGAAAGAAGAATAAGGAGGAGTCTGGGGCATCTGGAGAGAAACATTAGCTAAACATCTGTCGATTTTATGATAAATAATGAAACACAGACAGCTGGATGTCCTGGCATTCTGGGAGTTATTTAGGGACCTAAACCCTGAGTCCATCCTCCTAGGATCTGGAAGAGGCTGGAATGATACCATTCTGCGGGGACTGGATATTATCCACCAACAGTCCATGCTGGAGTAGCCTTGTCTGAAAAGTGCTAGATGGATTGGAAATGCGATGGCCAGCGAGGGTCTCAGGCACTGGCTTAGTCTCAAGTTTGCTTTGAAGGTATAGAAGGAAGTAAAAAGTCTCATTAATACTTGTTACCTGACCTCTTCAGAGAAAGACCAGTAAATTACCTGATCCACAGTCTCCTCATCTGTAAAGTAGAAATAATCATAACATCCCAGTCACATAATTATTGTGAGGATTTCCCGAAACAGTGGGTGTCTAAACACCCAACACAATGTCTGATGTGCACACATTCTCTTTCCTTCTCTCTCCATAAATATCAACCCCCCCACTCTCTTGTATAAGGGGAGATAACTTCAGAATAATGGCTTTCACTGATTAAGCCCCTATTTACGTGCATATTTTTTTATTTATGTGCTGGGGGAAACCCTGGTGGCATAGTGGTTAAGTGCCATGGCTGCTAACCCAAGGGTCGGCAGTTCGAATCCTCCAGGTGCTCCTTGGAAACTCTATGGGGCAGTTCTACTCTGTCCTATAGGGTCGCTAGGAGTCGGAATCGACTCAATGGCACAGGGTTTGGTTTTTTGGTTTTATGTGACAGGTGCCATTTAATTTGGATGACAACTTTGCAATGGAGATACTGTCTGTGTTTTATAGATGAGCTCACTGAGTTGAAGAGAAAGTGAGTAACCTGTCCACACTCCCAGTTGGTGAGCTGTGAAGCTGGGATTTAAATCCAGGCTTGCCTGTTGATTACACCACCTAATCGCAGTCTACCACATTAGTAGTTTGCATGAAACGTTACACAAAGTGCTCCTCACTTATCTATTGATTCATAAGTAACTTATCACCTGGGATTCCAGTTCTCTAAGCAGGTGTTCACTGCCCTCAGTTCTATCAGATGTGCACCAGACTCATGCCGGAGTTGAGACCAGTGTGAAGAGTATAGCTCATTGCCATCGAGTTGATTCAGATATATAACAGAGTAGAACTACAGGGGTGACTAGAACTGCCCCACAGGGTTTCCAAGGCTGCAAATCTTTACAGAAGCAGACTGCCACACCTTTCTCCCACAGAGTGCCTGGTAGGTTCAAACCTTTTGGTTAGCAGCCAAGAGCTTAACCACTGCACAAGGTCTCAGTGAAGAGTATAGCCAGGCATTTTTTTCTCCCTCCCATTAAGAATAGCTATTTCACTGGTAACAGACATGGCTCTTTGCATAATACAAATACCTGTGAATACATCTGATTTGTGGCTCCAGTGGCGATCGGATAGAGAGAGCAGCTCCAGTTGCTTTTCCCACCCTGACTCGGGCAGGGAATGTGGGTGGGTGGTGAATTATAGTTCTATCACTCACACGAAGGTCTATGATATCAGAGAACAGAAGGGGTTGCAGTGGAGTGTGAAGAGGATGTTGCTGGGCTGACCATAAGTTCCCCGGACCTTGGCTGAAACAGCACACCTGTTCAGGATTTTCACCTGGAGGTCAAAAGGAATTGCCAAAAAAAAAAAAAAGCAAAGCCCATGTAGCAGACACAGTGGTGCTCCACCCCGATCTGTATTCTTTTTATCAGCCACCTTGGGTGCTGCTATAGCCCTGGTGGTGCGGTGGTTAAAGCACTTGGCTGCTAACAGAAAGGTTGGTGGTTCAAAACCACCAGCGGCTGTGTGAGAAAAAGATGCAGCAACCTGCTTCTGTAAAGATTTACAGCCTCGAAAATCCTATGAGGCAGTTCCACTCTGTCCTATAGCATCACTATGAGTCAAAACAGACTCCACAGCAGTGTGTGGGTGGGTGGGTGGTTCCACTAACAGCTCAAAACAGCAATCTTTTCCAGAGGATTGTCCTCAGGCAATTGGAGCTGCCCTGCCCAAAGGTGTCTCGGATTTATATCTCAACCTCCTCTTCTCCATTTGGGGCGACCCTAAGCCAGTGTAGCACTTCAAAGACCTGCTCCCTTGTCCCATGCAGGACAGTCTCTGCAGTAGAATTTACCCTCCAGAGCTGCCTGGGTGCTCTGGGTGGGGACTTCATCCAAAACCACGTCTTTGCCTAGATTCTCCCCCTCCATTGTCCTATTTGCCTCACTTTCTTACAGATTTCTTCTGAGAATACTCCCCCAATAAATCCCTTGCACAAAAATCCCTGTCAGAAGCCCTGCTTTTCAGGAGCTTGACCTAGTATTGGGCCTAAAGAATTGTCAGGAGCCGATGACAAAACGAGCAGATCAAATAAACAAAGAGTGAAAAGAAGAGGCCCAAGGATTGCAAGGTAGAGCAAAGAGCTCTCTTGGTGAGTACCTGAGACAGGGCTTCTCTCCTATGTTCACAGGTAGGCTGGCCATGCATACATGGCTAAAGGTGGTGAGGGCAGAGAGGTAGTGACAGGGAAGGGGAAAAAGAGGAAACTCAAAAATCTTCTCTGGGATCCCAGAATTTTCAAAAGAACTGTCTCCCCTACTCTTCTAGTTTTATGATGGCTCTATTCCTTTCATGGACGCCCTGGGAGATTCAAATGATTAACATGCTCAGTGGCTAACCAAAAGGTTGGAGGTTTGAGTCCACCCAGGGGCACTTTGGGAGAAAGACCTGTCAATTTACTTTCAAAAAAATCAGCCATTGAAAACCCTGTGGAGCACAGTCCTACTCTGACACACATGGGGTTGTCATGAGTCAGAATCGAGTCTATGGCAGCTGCTTATTCCTTCCACAAAGAGTTGCAAACAATTCTGAACCACCAGTGCCTGAAATGACAGCTTACAGGCCATTGATCAATGTCATTCAAGTCTAAGCCTTGACTCTTGTTAGAGTTGCCAGTCTCTGCGGAGGTGGGGAGGAGGAAGTGTAGTTAGGGTATACTGTTCCAAGCATATGGGGCTTGGAACATTTATTTTCTCTTTTCTGCTTGAGCTTGGAGAGGGAATCTTGACTATGATGGCCACATGAACCTGGGGACTCTCAGACTCTGTAAGGGAGAGATAGACCTCCAAACTTTCGGAAACAATAGAGACATTTATTATCTTTCATGCAACTTCAAATTACTTTCCATCAGCCATAGTGCTAGACCCTGAGGACTCAAAGTTGGGGAAAATAGACTTGAGCTCTGTCTTGATGAAGCTGGTGATTCAGTGTAGGAGACAAAGAAGCAAATAGACAAGCACAACCTGAAGGGATGTGTGCTGTAACTGCGAACTGAGTAAGCTGTGGGAGCTCAGAAAAGTGGAAGCTCTTCCAGTCTTGGGGGGCAGAGAAGCCTTCCCAGAAACTTGCCATTGAAGCAGAGATCTGAAAGATAAGCTGGAGTTAGCTAGTAAAATGCATGGACAGACAGACAAATAGATATATAAACAAACACATAAACACAAAACAAAACCAGAAATGAGGGAAGCATTTGCAGTGGGAGGAGGGAAGAGCCTGGGCAAGGATTGGGAAGCAAGAGAGCAGCTGGTAATTTCTCAAAGCTCAAGGAAGCTCAGAATGATTAGAATTTAGAGACAGAGGTCAGGCTGGGCAGGTACACAGATCATTTTAAAAACTAAATTAAGGAACTTGGGTTTTACCCTATGGGCAATGTGTGGCCATTAATAAGTTCTCAACATGAGTAATACATTTAACAACATGCATTTTAGAAAGACCAATGTAGCTTTTTCATGGGGGCTAAGATTAGAGGCAGAAAAGCAAGTGGGGGGGGGTGTTACAGCAATTTGGGAGAGAGAGAGTTGTGGCCTGGACTAGACTAGAGATAGCGTAGTGATAAGAGATCTTTAGAAGACTGAAGAAATGGGACTTGATGATTTGGGGTAGAAGCAGAGCGGAAGGGGTGAGGGAGACAAAGGCATTGAGGATGACTCTGAAGTTTTGGACTTGAAGGTGAGGCTATTTACCAGAATAGGAGACAAATAGAAAACAAAACAAAAAAGAGAGAGAGAAGATTAGAGGAGAAAATGAATCCAGTTTTAGAACACCCTGATTTTGAGGGGACTGCAGAATGCCCCAGAGGGCAGTAGCATAAATGGTTCTAACATCTAAGGGAGAATTCTGGGCTGGACAAGATGTGGGAGTCACTGGGACAGATTGTAGCTGGTGCACAGGTTTAGAAGAAAATATCCGAGAAGAAAGTGTGCACACAGGAAGAAGAGGGTTTGGGACAGAATCCTGAGTTGTCACTGTTGTTGTTGTTGTTGTTAGTTACTCGTTGAGTTGATTCCAACTCAGGGTGACCCCGTGTGTACAGAGGAGAACGGCTCCGTAGGGCTTGGAAGGCTGTGACCTTTCAGAAGCAGATAGCCAGGCATTACTTCCAAGGTGCCTCCAGGTGTGTTTGAACGGCCAGCCTTTCAACTGGTAGTCCAGCAGTTAATCCTTTACACCGTCCAACAACTCTGAGGTATCACAAGATCACCATGAAAATACCTGGACCAGAACACTCCAAAGATGGATGCATTCATTGGGGGTGGATAAAATGGTCACAGTAATGATAATGATATGAACAGCTGATTGTTCCAGAGTGTTTCCTATTTGCCATATGCTACCTACATAGGGTCGCTATGAGTTGAAATTGACTCGACAGCAACGGCTTTGATTTTGGCATCTACTTTATATATTTTCTTTCATTTAAAATCATATGAGGTAAGAGTTATTACTATTCCCAGTTCACAGATGAGGAATACGGACTTAGAGAAATTGAGCAAGTTGCTTGAGTTCACTTGGTTAGCAAGGAGCAGAGCTAGGGTTCCATCCAGGCCCATCTTTCTCTCTGTTGAGGGTTCTCAACCACATGCTTCTAATGAAGGTCTAAACTACCACCCCAAGGCCCTCCAAATCTCATCCCATGGATTAAATTAGATTCATTGTCCTTTAGGGTACATTTAAGTGCATTCTAAGTCTTAAAGTATTATTAATATTCTATGCATTCTACTGATTTTGTTGTTGTTGTTAGGTGCCATCGAGTCGATTTTCTATTCATAGTCAACCCATGTGACAGAATAGGACTGCCCCACAGGGTTTCCTAAGCTAATATTTGCAGGAGCTGATCACCAGGTCTTTCTCCCAAGGAGTCACTAGTGGGTTCAAACTTACAATCTTTTGGTTAACATCCCAGCCCTTAACTATTGCTCCACTCAGGTTCCTTGTGGATAACCTGATAACCAAAAAACCAAAACCCATTGCTGTCGAGTCAATTCTGGCTCATAGTGACCCTATAGGACAGAGTAGAATTGCCCCATACGGCTTCCAAGGAGCATCTGGTGGATTTGAACTGCCAACCTTTTGGTTAGCAGCAGTAGCTCTTAACCACTACACAACCAGGTTTGCCTGTGCTACTGACAGTAACTGTTAATCAGAATATCTGCCCATCCACGTGACCCCATTTCCTGAGCGTGAAGGACACAGAGACTTAGCATCCCAGAATTGCAGAAAAGAGGAGCTAGAGTTGAACTGAGAATATCTATCAAAATGTCTTGATCTGCAGTGGAGGAAGCTCAGGGTCCAATATGACTCAAGAGCACAAAATAAGTGGCAGAGACTCTTCTGGATCTTATTACTATTGCATTTTCCCACCCAGTTTCTTAGAGCAGAAATAGCCCTTGTGCCCTAATCCAGCCTCCTGGGGAAATGAAAGCTACAAGTCAAGCCACAGGCAACCAGGTTGTGACCATCCCAGTCCTCGGTATTGTCCCTTGCTGCCCCTCGCACTTCCCTGGGTACTCCATGCTCCCTGGACACACATTACGGGGGTAGGGGGCATGTTTTATGAGCCCGCATGGCTGGGAGCAGCACTCTATCGGGCTTCTTCTCCCATGTGCCCTGAAGGTCACTTGATTTCATTTCTATTCCTCTTGTGAAATGCTTGCACTTCTGTGTAAGACAGTCTTATATGGGATCAACTGCAGCTGCTAGTGACAGGTACCCTCTGTGACACTTCTCCGTGGGAGAGCCATTTGGAACTGATCCCTGGGATGCATGGTGCAGTCTTCTGTCAATTTTCAACAGATATTGCCAGGAACAAAATCTCTTTGTGCAGCCTGGAAAGCCTGCCTTTGCGGTCCCTTCCTACGTGGCCTCTGACCTGGCGAAGGGTGGCCTCCATTGGCAGCTCTGGACACATAGAATTATCTATGCCCTTCCTGCATTTAAGTTCCAGGTAATTTCACATGATTGGGAGGAAAAGGCGGGGAAAGGAGACAAACGTTTACTGTGTCTACTCTGGGTCAGCCCTGAGGCACCTGCTTTGTATAAGTAACCTCTGTGAATGCTCACAAGAGACCTGTGAAATGGACATTATTAATCTCATATTTCCGATAAGCAACCAGAGGCTCAGAGAAGTAATTTCCTATATCAAAAGTGTTAAATGTTAAAACGCCCAGGCCTTTTCATTTATCCTTTCATCTAAGTAGCTTCCTACATTCCAGGCAGTCACTCCATTATATTTGTGGCAGCTTTATTTCAAAGATTGCTAAGTATCACTATTTTCCTTCATGTTAAATGGTATTATCCCCATTTTGCGGACAAGGAAACTGAGGCTCATGGAGGTTAAGATTTTGCTCAAGACCAAGTCTCTTATATGTGGGGCAGCCAAAATTAGAAACTAGATCTTCTGCCAGCTTTGGAATGACCAGTACACAGGGAAAACTCTTTATGAATGGAAGGTCCTTCCAGCCTTTATCTGATGCTTCTCCGTCTAAAGAGGTCTTATTCACCCTTCAAGCCCCAAGGAATAATAACTGTAAACATGTATTGAGCACTTATTATATGCCAGCTGCTGTTATGTGCGTCACATGTATTAACTTGTTTCCTTCTCAGAATCACCTTGAGACATAGATACCTTCATTACCCTCATTTAGCAGAAGGAAACTGAGAGTAGAGAGTTTAGAGAGCTCACCCAATCACACTGATTAAGGTGCAGAGCTGGGCTTTGAACTCAGGCAGAACTGTTCAACATACCATATCCTTCACCACCATGTTATACAGCCCCTGAGGTAGCATACTTACTGTGAGGTCTACCCTCACTTTCCACTCCTGTTCTGCTTCCTTTCCCCTTCTTAAATATCCACATTATTGAGAATACATTATTTCACTGTATTTATTTATTTGTGGGAGCCCTGGTGGCACAGAGGTTAAGAGCTACAGCTGCTAACAAAAAGGTCAGCAGTTCAAATCCACCAGCCGCTCCTTGGAAGCCCTATGGGGCAGTTCTACTCTGTCCTGTATGGTTGCTATGAGTTGGAATCGATGGCAATGGGTTTGGTTTTTGTTATTTATTTGTATCTTTCTCTCCCTTTGAACTATGAGTTCCTTGAGGACAAGAACTGTGTCTTACCTAAGTTTTGAGATGCTAGCATTTGGCATGGTGCATAGCATAAGAAATGGCAGTGTTCTAGACTTCTAACGGAAAGATGTGAAGTCAGGGTCATGATGGCAATGTTACAGCTTTCTAGGATATGTTTTCTCTTACACTGAGCAAAGACATCCTGTTTTAACTACCTCTTTCATTTGCCTTAAGTGTTTTTTTTGTTTTTATGTTTTTGCTCTTATCTAGTGGTTCTCCCCTGGAAGCATTAAGAAATGTGGGTTAATGTTAGTGTTTCAGTTTGTCACAAGGACTGGGGGTCACTAATGGCATTTAGCAGATGAAGACTAAAACCAAAAACCAAGCCCAGTGCGGTCAAGTCTATTCCGACTCATAACGACCCTATAGGACAGAGTAGAGCTGCCCCATAGAGTTCTCAAGGAGCGTCTGGTGGATTTGAACTGCCAACCCTTTGGTTAGCAGCTGTAGCACTTAACCACTATGCCACCAGGGTTTCCAGAGACTAGCAATGCTAAAATCCTTCAATGTACAGGAGAGTCCCACACAACTAAAATTTTTTTTTTTTTTTTGCCCATTGTAAACACTGGTTTTTGCCTCTATGTACTCAAACCTGGGGCATGGTCTTAAGGGTCAAAGTGTCTGGTGACACTGAGACTCTTCACTAAGGTTCCATGAGGAAGGAAAACAATGGTAAGGATAGTCTGAGACAGAAGCCAAAGGTTGCAACAAGCTGGTTCATGCATCTTGTCTCCTAAAGCTTGTTTTTACTGCCCTCTCAAAATGGATGCATATGGAGCTGTGCTGGGAAGGCACTGATGCTGGAAGACTGTAGAATGCTGGCTTGGGGAAGGTGATTCTTTTGGCTTCTAGACAATGCAGTAAAAAAGAAATACCTTTGAGATAAAATTGTTGCACCGTATTTCCTGATTCCCATAAACCTTACTAGTGTCTCAAGAATTCCAAAATTTTTTACTTTATAGTCAGATACATTTGTCTTCTTTAAGAAACCCTGGGACCCCAAGGTGGTGCATGTACTAAAAAGGGGGCCCTTGCACTAGTAACAAAATGTCTGTGAAGGGAACAGATGACTGAATGGAGGGGGGCCAGAGTCCATGCCAGGAAAGATGGATGAGCCTTATGCGTTCTGCTCCCTACTTACCCCCAGACGGTCCTTTTTGGAACTCTGAATGCGGTGGACCTCACTGGACAAGAGACATTTTGAACCCTGGTGGAGTAGTGGTTAAGTGCTACAGCTGCTAACCAAGAGGTTGGCAGTTCAAACCCACCAGGCACTCCTTGGAAACTCTATGGGGCAGTTCTTCTCTGTCTTATAGGGTCGCTATGAGTCGGAATTGACTCTATGGCAGTTGGTTCAGGGCAATTGCATATGCTTTAAAGCAAGGGAAAGGAGAAACTTTCATTTCTCAGACATTCCCCGACCCCCCCCTTTTGGTGAACCAATGCATTACTAGGGGAGGGGAATGGAGAAAGGCCAACAAGGCGTGCCCCATAGGAGTAGTGATCCTCACTAAGAGCTTTACTAGGGGTACAATAGGAACTTCTCCTCCCTTCTTCTCATCCTCACCCTTAAAAATACTTGTAAAAACATTTGCAAGCCTAAAGAGACTGAAGAAAGAGGCGTAGAGCGATGGAAGCTTTCTTTAGAGTTGTCTTCACCATGAACACTTTGTAAAAAGTAGAAAAATATTCCAAGATAAGAAGGAGAAATAGACCACAATTGATAAGGTATGTTTGATAGACAACTCCAACCCCTACCCTCCATGGCTGCCCTCATAATTCCTAATAAAATTCTCTTATTTTCTCAAATGTCAGCAGTAGTTCAAGTCCCCCAGCATCACGTCAAGTTTATTCTGGAAATGCTGAGCTCTCCACAGAGACTTGGGGCAAGGAAACAATTAAAGGCCTTTATCAATTTCTAAAATAATCTTGTCCTAGTGGGTAGTTTAACATAATGCTCTTGATGAACACAGAAAATGGGGACAGGTAATTAGTTTCTTCTGAGCGAGAACAAAGTGAGAATAGGAAATTACACAGGAACGAGTTTCCAGAGTAATCGGTCTGATGGTATCTGAGTCCTAATAGCTCAATCTGTTCCTAAGAGAGGAGAGAGGCCAGTCAGGACTTTTAAGGGGACTCCTATGCTTGTGGCGAGGGCTATGAACAAGGCTAGTTATGCTGTAAAATAGCCACAATGTTTCTTGCCACCTTTTCTGCTTCCAGCCCATATACACTCATGTGTTTTTTGGCTTCCTTATTCGGATGAAGGACCAGCGTCCAAATGAGCTGAGGGCGTAGTTTTAAAAGTTTCCCTTTGAGACAGGGTTGGTGGCCGAGCCCACAGGAAATGAAGAAAACTGATAGGCCAAACTTTGAGCTGCACCCTGAGGCCCAAAATCAGGACACTCGCTCTTGAAGACAAGAACTACTTTGTGAAAAATAGCCAATGGGCCCGCAGCTCAGAAGACTCTGTGCTTAAGCAAAGCCAAGCCCCGAAACTCCTTTTTCCATAAACAAGCCCAGCCACTGAGACATAACTCCCTTTAAGGCTGTCTGGATGACTTCATTCACCAGGCACGCCAAAGCGCCCAGATGTATGACTTTGCTCAGCTCCATTCACTGGAGAAACTGGTCTTTTCCTTTGATTTGGTATTAGCAGAAATGACATTTATCAAAGTTTTTCAAGGAGGTCTCTGATCTGGAATCTGTCTCTTAGGGCCTGAGGTCACTTTTGAGGTGACAGTCCCTCCCCACCTCCTCCCTCTTACAGACACACTCACTCTCTCCCCCAAAGAATTCAGGTCTCCAGTTCCTTCTCATGGAGTGTGTGTTTCTTTAATAAAGACTGATGCAGCCTATTGGGTCTCTTTAGGATATTTCTATGCAGAAATGGCTTATTTTATGACTTGTTATTAAAAAAGAAAAAACTTGCTGTCTTCACTACAATCTTGTTAATGTAAGATAATTCTAATGACAAACAGCAGTAAAACAAGCTTATTCTCCTGCCAAAAATGAGTCAAGCTTGACAGGCATTTCTTCTCCCCCTTCCAGGTTTGAGAGACAGTAGGGTGGTCAGGAGGAATGCCAGATCTGAGAACAAAGGTTTCCGTTACATCCAAGGGGTGGGACTGAGGCAAAACAAGCCTCTACATTTTCATGTGGCTCCGCTTTTTTTGAGGTGCTTTCAGATGGCTGGGGTGAGTTCCACCTTCCTGTTACTGAAGTAATTGTAAATTCTTGCCTAGATGGTCTGCTAGGCTTTTGAAAACTATGAACACCAGGTCTCCTGAACTTCCCAGGCCATCCCTATTTCAACTGTGTTAGCCCATGGCTTCTTTATAAACCTTGACTTTCTATGGTGTCAATATTTTTCCCCAATTTTTTTTTATTAAATTTTAACATAAAGTATAAAAATCTTGGAAACCCTGGTGGCATAGTGCTACGGCTGCTAACCAAAGGGTTGGCAGTTCGAATCCACCAGGCACTCCTTGGAAACTCTATGGGGCAGTTCTACTCTGTCCTATAGGGTTGCTATGAGTCAGAATCAACTCGACGGCACTGGGTTTGGTTTGGTTTTATAAAAATCTTAAGAGTACATTGTGAGAGTTTTATATATGTATGTGTCAAGACATACAACATTCCTAGCACCCTGTAAGGTTTTCTTGGGCCTCTTCCCACGGCCAGAAATAGTCATGGTTCTGACTTTTATCATCTTCATCTAGCTTTGCCTGTCCTTCAACCTGATATATATATATATACACATATATACAGGAGCCCTGGTGGTGCAGTACTTAAAAGCTATGGTGAGCTACTGCTGCTAACCTAAAGGTCAGTAGTTTGAATCCACCAGTTGCCCCTTGGAAACCCTGTGGTGTGGACTCTTTTGAATCTGGTTTCTTTCACTCAGTATAACATCTATGAGATTCATCCGTTTTGTTGTGTGTAGCAGCAGCTTCTGCTTTTTTACTTTTTTGTAGTATTCCAATTTATAAATGCACCATAATATACCCATTCATTCTCCTGTTGATGAGTAGTTGGGAAAACTGACTTTTAATGGTAGAAAATTTGACCACCATTCCCACAGGATATCAGACAATCATCAAGGGCTGTAGAGTGTGGCAAAAAAGACAGGGACTTCTGACAGACCGGAGTTCAAATTACTTTCAGCTCTGCCATATATTAGCTTTGTGACCCAGGGAAAGTTACTTAGTTTATCTGAGCTGGCCTTATCTATCTGTTATGAGGATTAAACAGGATACCATATATAAAATTTCTATCTTAATCTCGGGCACAAGGTAGAAACACAATGAAAGGTTGTTATAATTATTATTGTTATAATTAAAGGCACATTATAGTTGTTAATATGACATCCACCACGCATCTGTCAGTTCGTTGTACTATGGTGGCTTGCATGTTGCCGTGATGCTGGAAGCCGTGCTACTGGTATTTCAAATACCAGTAGGTTAACCCATGGTGGACAAGTTTCAGTGGAGCTTCCAGACTAAGACTAGGAAGAAGGATCTGGCGGTCTACCTCCAAAAAAGATTGGAGAGTGAAACCTTATGAACAGCAGTGGAACAAAAACAGTTGCAGCAGTACATCAGCAGGGAACTCCCAGAAATTCAAGCCAGATTCAGAAGAGGACTTGGAATGAGAGATATCATTGCTGGTGTCAGATGGATCTTGGCTGAAAGCACAGAATACCAGACAGATGTTTATCTGTGTTTTTTTGACTACACAAAGGCATTCGACTGTGTGGATCAGGACAGATTATGGATAACATTGCAAAGAATGGAATCCCACAACACTTAATTGTGCTCATGAGAAACTTGTAAATAGACCAAGAGGCAGTCGTTCAAATGGAACAAGGGGATTCTAACCAAACCCACTGCTGTCGAGTTGATGTCAACTCATATTGACCCAACAGACCAGATTAGAATGGGCCCATAGGGCTTCCAAGGAATGGCTAGTGGATTCAAACTGCTGACCTTTTGGTTAATAGACGATCTCTTAACCACTGCACCACCTGAGTGGCTTAAAATCAGGAAAATCCTGCGTGAGGGTTGTATCCTTTAACCATACATATTCAATCTGTGTGCTGAGCAAATAATCTGAGAAGCTGGTCTATATGAAGAAGAATGTGGCTTCAGGATTGGAGGAAGACTCACTAACAAATTGCATCAAGCAGATGACATAAACTTGATTGCTGAAAGCGAAGAAGACTTAAAGCACTTACTGATGAAAATCAAAGACTATAGCCTTCTGTATGGATTACACCTTAGCACGAAGAAAACAAAAATCCTTACAACTGGACCAATAAGCAACATCATGATAAACAGAGAAAAGCTTGAAGTCGTCAAGGATTTCATTTTACTTGGATCCACAATAAATACCCATGAAAGAAATCAAACAACATATTGTACTGGGCAAATCTGCTGCAAAAGACTCCCTTGAAGTGTTAAAAAGCAAAGATATCACTTTGAGGACCAAGGTGTGCCTAAACCAAGCCATGGTCTTTTCAATTGCCTCATATGTCCATGAAAGCTGGCCAATGAATAAGGAAAACCAAAGAAGAACAGATGCCTTTGAATTATGGTGCTGGTGAAGAATACTGAATATACCATATACCATGGACTGCCAGAAGAATGAACACATCTGTCTTGGAAGAAGTACAGCCAAAATACCACTTAGAAGTGAGGATGGTGAGGCTTTGTCTCATATACTTTGGACATGTTATCAGGAGGGACCAGTCCCTGGAGAAGGACATGATGCTTGATCAGTGAAAAAGAGGAAGACTCTTCAACGAGATGGATTGACACACTGGCTGCAACAATGGGCCCAAACATAGCAACAATTGTGAGGATGGCACAGAACCAGGCGGTGCTTTGTTCTGTTATAAATAGGGTTGCAATGAGTCAGAACTGACTCAACAACCCCTAATAACAACACAATATGATGTAGGCAGACAACATGCCTATATAATCAGTACCTCATTATATCATAAGAAAATCACAAGAATGTCTGAAAGAATCTCCTTATGCTTTATCTTGGGATGGTACATTTAATTTCTGGTATTACAGAGAATAATCTCAGAATAGGGCTTGAGGGGTTGGTTCCAAAGATAAGGCCTAAATGATTTTTCATTTCCAAAGACACATATTAATCATTCAATATTTATCCAACAAATAATCATGAAGCAACTCTAATGTTCCAAGCACTCTTTTAGCAATGAATCAGGTGGACAGTTAATATCCTCTTAAAAGAGCTGGAGAAATGGGTACTAAAGAGGTAGACATTTAAATGAATACTATGAGTGTTGATGTAGCAAATAAAACAAGGTAAAAGAGTAGTAGGTGGCAGGTGCTGCTTTAGATCAGGATGCCAGGGAAGACCATTATGAGGAAGTCACTTTAAAGCAGAAAACTAAACAATGTGTAGGATTCATTCACCTAAGTCTTCTGGAAAGAGAATTCCAAGTGGAGGGCAAAGCCAAGTGCAAAGCCCTGAGGCAGAAACTTGTTTGGTGTATCTGAGTAACAGTGAGGACCCGTAGTAGGTGAAGTGTAGAGAATGGGTGGGTGCGTGTGTGGGGGGCGGGGGTGAAGGGTGATATTTGTTGAATTTAGACTGCCAGGCAGAGGCAAGACCATAGACTTATCCATTTACTTTTGGTGTCAAAATCTTCTGAAGGTGCCTTATGGGCTGCTGGGGGTTAAATGACTTCTGCGAAACTACTCGAACCAGTAATGAACAATAATTGAAATCTTCTAGTTCTGAGGTGACAGTATTTCTCACATTACCTAACTGTAAATTATATCTGAACTCCATAACAAAGGCTACAGCATAAGTTAATACTAACGATTATAACTCAGTCAAAGAGAAAGTTAGAAAATAGAAAGTATAGAATTGAAAACCAGAAGGAAGAGAGTGAATTAGCATGGCCTATTTTCTCTGAATTTTGTTGAAGCTTTCAATTCTGAATCCATGAAGTCAGAATTGCATAATGCATGTGTTAAGTTAGGTTTCTGGAAGCAGACCTTGAGGCAAGCTTTCATGTGAAAGTGATTTTTATTCAACGAGTGCTTTTCAGAGAAAACCATAAAGAAGTGGAGGAATCAGGACAGGGAAAGGGAAGGAGTCAGGCATGGTAGTGAATTTAATAAAGGCAGTTTCTGCTAGATTCTACATGGCCCCTGGAAAATATATTCTCTCTTAGAGCCTGTCACAACATGAGGCAAAGAAGCTGATCTTTCACACACTGACATCAGTCAGTCATTAGTTAAGGCCATCCCAGGGGCTATACACCCCCAGGCACTTTTGGATCTCTACCCAACCACGTGGGCAAAGTGGCTCCCGTAGGCCTTGGGTAGCCCTCCAAAGAGACAGAAGTGGATATCTTCAAAAACCAAAAAACACAGAAGTGCAATTAAGTTAAAGAAACTTGTAAGAGAAAATTTATCCCACTCTAAGAATGAGAATTAAAAAAAAAATTTTTTTTTTTTTTATTTTAAGGTGGATAAACTGTAAAACCACAGTTAAAAAAAAAAGCTATCAAACAGGTAAAAAAAATGAAACCAGATAAACTATAACAACTCTAAACAAACTAAAATCCAGAAAGTGATTACATCTTCCTAATGGAGAGGAAACAAATGGCTGCTTTCATCTCTAGTACTTAAAAAATGCTCTATCCCAAAGAAGTCAGGAAAGGGAGAACAATGGAACAAAGAACAAATGGGAAAAATAGAAAACAAATACTAAGATGGGAGACTTACACACGTAGAATTAATTATACTAAATGTAAACAGACTAAACACTCCAATTAAAAGGCAAAAATATTCAAACTAGGTGTTTTTTTAAAAAAAGACACATTATATGATGCTTACAAGAAACATATCTTAAATATAAAAGAATTACATGAATGATATGAAAATAATATGAACACATTAAGCATAAGAAAACAAGTATGACTATATTTGAATCAGATGAAGTAAACTTCAAAACAGAGAGTATAACTAGAGGTAAAGAGGGATATTTTATAATAATGAAAGTGTAAGAAAGGAGCCCTTGTGGCACAGTGGTTAAAGTGCTCAGCTGCTAACTGAAAGATCGGCAGTTCAGACCCACCAGCCACTCCACGGAAGAAAGATGTGGCAGTCTGTTTCCATAGAAATTACAGCTTTGGAAACCCTATGGGGCAGTTCTCTGTCCTATAGGGTCACTATGAGTTGGAATCGATGTGACAGTTGTGGGCTTGTTTTTTGAAATGTGCACTATTTATTAAGTCAAAAGCATCCTAAATATATAGGTACCTAATAACAGAGCTTCAAAATGTGTAATAAAAAATTGTCAGAAGTGAGATAGAGGCAAACCCACAGTCATAACTGGTGATTTTGATAGAATGCAGAAACTGGAGTAGGGACACCCAGAAATGGCAAGGACTATTACAAAGGACGTGGGAAGACCACATTCAGTGTCTCGATGTACAATGTTTAGTACACTGCGGAGCACAGGATAGGTTATTGATAAAACATAGCTATTATTAGCAAGTTGTGAGACTTCACAAGCAGAATAATTTTGAAGCAAGTGTGAATCTTTGTCAACAGATACCAAACCGTGTTTGAGGATCCATTTGACTGGAATGAAGATATGTATCTCTGGATCACAATAAACTTATGGTGCTACAATGGTGTGAGGTTGAGGGGCAATCCTGAAGATTTCAATGTGCTTACTTAGTGGCACACAGTGTTGTAATAGTTGTAGACCAGGCGACTGGGGTTAGCAGAGCTCAGGTAAAGATGTTTGATTTTTACATATCCATTAAGGATTTAGCAACATGGTTAAGAGCAAAAGAGCAGAGGCCCTGTAGTCAGCCCAGCTCCATTATTTAAACAAGATGAGCGTCCTAGAAAATTAGTTCATCAGCTTCCTTATTTGTAAAATGAGAATAATAATAGCCTTTTCTTTGTCCTAATCACCACCACAATTCCTTTCTCTTTTAATTTCTTAATCATATACTTCTGCATTTCCCAAATGAGAGAATGAGGAACATAAGTGAAGAGAGTCACTGTGAGTTGTATATAATGCAAACAAGGCAGATGGCAATAGACTGCAAGTCTATAGATTCTCAGTGACATGATCATCACTGCGGAACAATGAATACATCAGGCTATCTCAACCAGGTGCATTGACACATTCAATGAAATACCCTTTGTTTTATTTCCATGCCCACTAAACTGATTCCTGACCCCCAGGAGGTCTGATTAGAAGAAGAGATGTATGTATTAGATGGCGTTGCATTTCTGATGACTTGGAAGGTGTATTGTTATGATCAATGCATAAACTGGCCCCCTAATCTTGAATTATATTCCCATGTAATATAATATCATAATAATATTATAATAATATAATAGCAGAAGGGGAGCTGGCACTTATCATACTAACATGAATATTCCTAGTCTGTGTGATGTATTTTTTACTGTTCATGGATATATCGAATTTCATGAATGAATGAATAAGTGAATACAATTTACAAATAGGCAGAATGATTCAAGAACAGCATAAGAATAGCACTCCGCTCCAACCTTCCTAAATCAAGACCTACTGGTGTGGACTACTTAGAATGGGGAAGTTTCTTGTTAACTCTCAGTCAGAGCTGCCATTAGTTAACCCCAAAGAAAGACTGAAGTTTTGGCAGGAAGTGAAAACTCTGAAAATTTAACAGACTCAGTTTAATTTCTACCACTATGACCAGTCTTAATTTTTATTGAAGTTTAGATGAAAGTTTACACAAAAAAACCAGCTTCTTATTAAACAGTTAGCACACGTATTGTTTTATGACATTGGTTAACAACCCCACGACATGTCCACACTCTCCCTTCAACCCCGGGTTCCCTATTACCAGCTTTCCTGTTCCCTCTTGCCTTCTATTCCTTGCCCCTGGGCTAGTGTGCCCCTTTTGTTTTGTTTTGTTTTATGGGCCTGTCTAGTATCTGGATAAAGGGTGAACATCAGGAGTGATTCCATTACTGAGCTAAAAGGGTGTCTGGGGGCCATACTCTTGGGGTTTCTCCAGTCTCTCGCAGGCCGGTAAGTCTGGTCTTTTTTTGTGTGTTAGAATTTTGTTCTACATTTTTTCTCCAGCTCTGTCCAGGACCCTCTACTGCGACCCTTGTCAGAGCAGTCAGTGGTAGCAGCCAGACACTATCTAGTTGTGTTGGACTCAGTCTGGTGGAGGTTGTGATAGTTGTGGTCCATTAGTCCTTTGGACTAACCTTTTCCTTGTATTTTAGTTTTCTTCATTCTCCCTTGCTCCTGAAGGGGTGAGGCCAATGGAATATCTTAGATGGCCGCTCACAGGCTTTTAAGAACCCACACACTACTCACCAGAATAGAATGTAGAACATTTTCTTTATAAGCTATGTTACACCAATTGAGCTAGGTGTTCCCCAAGACCATGATCCCCATAGCCCTCAGCCCAGCAATTTAGTTCCTCAGGGAGTTTGGATGTGTCTATGGAGCTTCTATGACCTTGCCTGGTACAAGTCGTGCTGGATTCCCCAGTATTGCATACTGTCTTACCTTTCACCAAAGTTACCACTTATCTACTGTCTAGTTAGTGTTTTTCCAACCCACCCTTCCCCTCCCTCGTAACCATCAAAGATTTTTTCTTTTTGTGTGTAAACCTTTTCATGAATTTTTACAGCAGTGGTCTCATACAATATTTGTCTTTTTGTGATTGGCTGATTTCACTCAGCATAATGCCCTCCAGATTCATCCATGTTGTGAGATGCTTCGCAGATTCATCATTGTTCTTTATTGTTGCGTAGCACTCCATTGTGTGTATGTACCACAGTTTGTTTATCCACTCATCTGTTGACGGGCATCTAGGTTGTTTCCATCTTTTGCTATTGTGAACAATGCTGCAACGGACATGGCTGTGCAATATGTCTATTCGTGTGATGACCCTTATTTCTCTAGGATATATTCAAAAAAAAGAAAAAAAAATTTGTTTTTCTTTATATTCCTAGGAGTGGGATTACTGGATCTGATGGTATTTCTACTTCTAGCTATCTAAGGAAGCACCATATCGTTTTCCAAAACGGTTGTATCGTTTTGCATTCCCACCAGCAGTTTATAAGAGTTCTGATCTCCCCACAGCCTCTCCAACATTTGTTATTTTCTGTTTTTTTTTTTTTTGTTGTTGTTTATTTCATGCCAGTAATGCCTGGGTGAGATGGTATCTCATTGTGCTTTTGATTTGCATTTCTCTAATTGACCAGTGTTAATTTTTAACTTTAGCTGTCACTAACTTTAGTAAAAGAAAGAGAACACAAGCGTTTAAGTTTCTACAGTTTTCCATGGGAATTCCCCCTTCTGTGCAAAGACGCTAAAAATAAAGAGAAATCACATGCTGCACCACCAGTAGCTCCTGTTAATAGGAGGATCCATTTTGGGGCTAAAAACTTGCATTATATTTTTTGTTCTATACATTACTTACTATGAATTAATTCCATTATAAATTATTAAAATTTTAGTATGTCCTCGGTGCTTGTTTTTTGAAAGTTACAGAGGAATAAGACAGCATGCTTGTTCTACAAGCTTACATGGAAGAATAGAATTAAAACATGATTAAGATTTCACTCATTCCTCACATCATTCACATAGTACTTGAGATGATTGGCAAGCATTAAAAAAAAAGGCCAGCATAGAAAGAAGAATTACCTATAAATTAAAACAAACGAATTGACTGGGAGAAGCACAGCTGCTCCAGATATAAAACCTAACAACATTTGTCCTTAGAGAAAGAATACAATGTGCTATTTCATTAACATTTCAATAACACCCTTAGAGTAAACATAGCCATAGGTTTCATAGGACTATCTCTCAATATATGCCGATAGCACCCTGCTGAAGCACAACTCTCTAAAAGCCATTTTACAGGGTGGTTAAGCACTCAGCTACTAATCAAAAGGTCAGCAGTTCGAATCCGCCAGCCACTTCTTGGAAACTCTATGGGGCAGTTCTACTTTGTTCCATAGGGTCGCTAAGAGTTAGAATCAACTTGACATCAATGGGAAAAATAAGGGGCGGAGGATGGACAAATAATGGACTCTGCCTTAAATGGCTCTTTGGTAGTCTGTCTTGATCCAAGAAGAGTGATTTTCAAGTTGACCCATGGAGACATAAGGGGTTTGCAGATCTCAAAACCCATCCACAGGCCCCAATCAGGGCTTGCCAAGTAAACAGTGAAAAGGGCTGGTGGTGGTGTCCTAAATTACACCAGAGCAGTTCAGCTTTGTTGTCGTTAGGTACCATGGAGTCAATTCTAACTCACAGTGACCCTATGTACAACAGAACGAAACACTCCCCAGTCCTGTACTATCCTCACAATTGTTGTTATCTTAAGCCCATTGCTGCAGCCACTGTGTCAATCCATCTCATTGAGGGTCTTCCTCATTTTCACTGACCCTCTACTTTACCAAGCATGATGTCCTTCTTCAGTGATTGATACCTCCTGATAACATGCCCAAAGTATGTGAGATGTAGTCTTGCCATCCTTGCTTCTAAGGAGCATTCTGTTTGTACTTCTTCCAAGGCAGATTTGTTCATTTTTTGGCAGTCCATGGTATAGTCAATATTCTTCTCCAACACCACAATTTGAAGTCATCAATTCTTCTTCAGTCTTTCTTATTCTTTGTCCAGCTTTCACATGCACATTAAGCAATTGAAAACACCGTGGCTTGGATCAGGTGCCCCTTAGTAGCCAAGGTGACATCTTTCGCTTTTTAACACTTTAAAGCCGTCTTTTGCAGTAGATTTGCCCAATGCAATGCATCTTTTGATTTCCTGACTGCTGCTTCCATGAGCATTGATTGCGCATCCAAGTAAAATGAAATCCTTGACAACATCAATATTTTCTCCAGTTATCATAATGATGTTTATTGGTCCAGTTGTGAGGATTTTTGTTTTCTTTATGTTGAGGTGTAATCCATACTGAAGGCTGTGGTTTTTGTTCTTTATCAGTAAATGCTTCAAGTCCTCTTCACTTTTAAGCAAGCAAGGTTGTATAATCTGCATGATGCAGGTTGTTAATGAGTCTTCCTCCAATCATGATGCCCTGTTCTTCCTCATATAGTCCAGCTTCTTGGATTATTTGCTCAGCATACAGATTGAATAGATATGGTGAAAAGATACAACGCTGACTTTAAACCATGCAGTATCCCGTTGCTCTATTCCGCTCAGTTTTATATCATGAGCTTCCTTGTAAGATTTCTTTGAACAAAAAATTCCACTGTAAAAAGTATGTATTATTTATGACCCAAGGTTTGATAAATAATGGAGGGTACCCGTTGCCACCAAGTGGACTCCGAATCATAGCGGCCCTATAGGACAGAGTAGAACTGCCCCATACAGTTTCCAAGGAGCACCTGGTGGATTCGAACTGCCAATCTTTTGATTAGCAGCCATAACTCTTAACCACTACACCACCAGGGTTTCCAAATTAGGGGGGTAGGTAGATAGTTCAAGATTATACTACCCAACATATGTCTCGAATGAAGCTCATCTGAGATGCAATAAAATGTAGATCCTTGATTTAACATTAAAACAGGATACAGGAATGAATGATACCTGTCTGTAAAGATTAAGAAACCAATCTGTTGCCATTGAGTCAATTCCAAATCAGCAACCCTATAGGACAGAGTAGAACTGTCCCACATGGTTTCAAGGCTGTAATTTTTATAGAAACAGAGTGTCACATCTTTCTTCCATGGACTGGCTGGTGGGTTCCAACCACTGACCTTTTGGTTAGCAGCCGAGTGCTTAACTCCTGCAGCACCAGGGGTTCTAAAAGTTGAGAAGGCCGGGATAAACTCATGCCTAAATAGAAGACTAACAAATCTATACACAAAGGGCATTATGCCAGGATCTATGGGAAAGAACAAGACTTTTCTTTATTTGTGTTTTGTTTTTTATTTAGTATTCATCTTTAGTTTTCATCAAAGTAATACTAGTATGTTGTTTTAAAGAGATAAATAGTTAACAAAGTGTGTTAGGAAAATACAGTTGTTCCCTGTCCACCCACTTCCCCTGCCCCAACGTTTCCTGCTCTTCAGAGTCCATCTCTTTCAATTCTTTTAGCTCATTCTCTTAGTATTTCTCTCCACTTCTAAATCACATGCTTGTATGCTGAATTAGGCGTTATCAATTGAATTCCAAATATGGAGATAGGGGATTTAGTTCCTTATACTCTTATAATCATACAACAAACATGAACAATTCCCACTTGCCTGAACCCCCAAAATTTAGTTATTTCATGAGTTTTCTTGGATTAATACTTAGTGTATTTTCATGACTAGAAATATGCTATTCACAGCTGAGCCCTCATTGTGATTACTTTTCTGAACGCCACTCCGTTTTCCCTGGAGCTAACAACTGTCTTGTTTACCCATTTGCATATTTTTCCTTGCACTAATTCAATCCGAAACTCCCCCAAACCCAGTCGTTGAGAGAAAATATGTTTTCTCTCAATATACTCAAAAACATCAGGTATTTTATAAATTTCACGTTCGTAAAGAATTTTCTCTGGAACTATCTTACCTGCTCCAGTCTGGACCTGTTGCTCTCTGGGGCTGCTGCACAGCTGTGTCTTGGGATCTGACCATGATCTTTTGGATTCCCTTGGGCTCTCTTTCACATCGGATCACCTGCTTCTCATGTCCCATTCTCCTTTCTCTGTGGCTTACTGCATTGCACTAGGTGAGCATATCTTCTAGTCACTTTCTGAGAAAACGTGTATGGGAGGCAAAATTTTTGAGGCTTTATGTATCTGAAACTGTCTTTCTTCTACACTCATACTCGTTAAATTGCCAGAGCATAGAATTCAAGGTTGAAATCATTTCCCTCTAGAGCTCTAAAGACATTGCTCCATTGTCTTTTTAAGTTGCAAAGTTTTACATGCAAATTTGTGATGGAATAAGGTCTGCACTTTTGAACAATCAAACAGAAGGTATTGGTTTGTGGGAAATGGATTGGGGCTGAAAGGAAAATATGAGTCATAGAGATCAGTTAGTATGATGCAGTGATGAATATAATAGATAAGGTAGATAGGAATAAAATCGTTAGTAGAGGCCATAAGAGGAAAAGAACACATTTCAAGGATATTAAGAAGCATATCTGGCATGTTGTAGAGACAAATGGAATGGGGAGAGAGAAGGATTAAAATTTTATGTTTAGGTTTTAGCTAGAGTGAATTACAGTGTCAGTCTCTAAAACAGAAAAAGGACATGGGGTTTAAGAGAAAAAAGTTACAATTTAGTATACCATTGAGACAGCCAAATGGAGATGTCTAGTTGATTTGAGTATTTAATGGTCAGGTGTAGAAGTTACCAGAAAAACCTGAAAATCTGAATAAGGGACAAAGATATGAGAATCATCAACATAAAAATAGTAATTGGAGTGAAACCCATTGCCATCGAGTCGATTCCAACTCATAGTGACCATATAGGACAGAATAGAACTGCGCCATAGCATTTCTAAGGAGCAGCGGCTAGTGGATTCTAACTGTCTACCTTTTGGTTAGCAGCCGAGCTCTTAACTACTGCACCACCAGGGCTCCTGATGTGATAGGAGAGTTGAATCATCTAGGGAAATTATGTACGGTAAAGTGAAGTAAAGCAAGTAGGTAGAATTCTGGAGACCATGAACATTTACTGACCAGGTAGAAGGAGAGATGGAGAAGGAGCAGTTGAGGAAGCATGAAAAAAAGAGACAATTTTAAGAAGGGTGAAGTCAAGAGTGTTAAATGTAGCGGGGATATAAAGCAATATGAAGACTTGGCAAGAATGTAATTGGTGACTTTAGTGAGAACAGTTTCAGAGAACTGTAAAGGGAAGAAATTAGATTTCAAAGGGTTGAGAATTTCTAGAATGAAGTTAGGGCATCAAATATAAACTATGCCGAATGTGAAGAGGAGAGAGACTGTGGCAGCCAAAGAGATGCACAGCTTTAACAGATACTTCTGGAGAGGAACGTCTGTGAGAAACGTAATGCAACAACTAGATGCATTTTTGGCTCATGCTTCAAGCTTGTAAGTTCAACGGGGAGATCAGACAAGGGTAGGAGTTTAATTTAACAGTCCACAGGACTTTCTAGGGCTGACTACAATCAATTATCTTCAACAGAGAGGAAGAAAAGAGCTATCATTTATTGAGAGCCTGAAGTGGACCTATCTTTTTCATATACTATCATTATAATCATTGCTGTCAAGTCGATTCCAACTCATAGTGAGCCTCTAAGTTGGAATCGATTTGACAGCAACAAAGGAGTGCTGGTGGTACAGTGGTTAAACGCTCAGCTGCTAACCAAAATGTCTGCCGTTCAAACATACCAGCTGCTCTGCAGGAGAAAGATGTGGTAATCTGCTTCCATAAAGATTACAGACCTGGAAACCCTATGGGGCAGCTCTACTCTGTCCTATAGGGTTGCTATGAGTTGGAATCCATTCGACAGCCATGCGCTTGGTTTTGGTTTTATCTCTATTAAAGCCATTAACAACGCTTTTTAAGGTAGGTACCATTATTATCCGCATTTTACACTACAGGGAATTGAGGCTTGGCTTCCTTAGATAAGTGGTACTGAAGATCACACAGCTAGTAAGTGGTGGAGCTGAACTTGCAGCTAGCTTTGCTTGATGATGGTCTCTACTCTTTAAAGTTAACATGCCATGCTCTAGTGGTCCCTGGGTGCTCAAGAAAATCTCTTCATTCTAAGTGTCTGGGCAGGGAAGAGACTTCCCTGAAAGAGGCTAGCTCATCTGCTACAAGAAAGAAGGACTTAAAAACTATAGACTGAAGGCAAGAAATCCCCTGCAAGAACAAATTTCATTTAGAGCTAAAGAAAGTCCCTCCTCTGTCTGGCACGCTAATGGGTTGGGGCAATCATTCCATGGGAGATCTGTGGTGGTCACGCCAACTGGAGAAGGCACGGAAGGACAAAATTTTTTCAAAATTTTCTTGATTGCTTGGCCCCCACCCCTAGTGGGGTATCGATTCTGAACATCTTGGGGCTTCTAGTACACTGCAAGTCAACATGAAAGGACTAATTTCAGGTCTTCCTTTATTCTTCGTGTTGAGGAACAGAATATAAAGAAGTGGGTTTTCCCCAAAGCTCTACCACAATTCTTCTTTGTAAGCCACTGGGAAATCTCTCCTTTTTTGATGATTCCTTTGGTCTATCTGGAGAGTAAAGTGATTTACGTTCTCTTTTTTTTTTTTTCTTTCCCTATTGGTAACTCCTGGCTCTTATAATATTTTTCAACTGACTTTGATTTTTTTGTTGAGCACCTATTAAGTGCACGACATTGTACTTTGTGCATTGTAAAAAATATAAATGTGAATATAAAAAAATATGAATGTAAAAAATAGCTACCCCCATGCTTCCATCTTCTGTTAGAGAGTTAAAAAAAAAAAATAATAATGTGACCACAGTTTAAATCTCTTATCAGTGTCATCTCCTCTTCCTTAAACTTATTACCCATCTTAAATCTCACTCCTTGCTTTCCAGATTGGATAAGTTGCTACCTTAATCACTGAACTTAGAGTTCATCTGTCAAATACAGCATAGATCGGGAAATTGCTTACAGACATAGTGTCTGCCTAGGTTCATTGTTTGGTGTGGCTTTTTTTTCTTTCTTTGCACATAACTTACATTACCTTATAGTTAACTCTGTAGTGAGATGGTTCTTTTGATAATGATTTTCCCAGAATGCACAGTATCAATGATCCATCATGTGGCCCAATAACGAGCCTAAGGTTTTTGTCCAGACTCTATATCTGGGATCAGGAGATACCAGAGTTTACAGTGAAAGAAGGATTTTCCCCTCCAAAAGTTGGAGAGGGGAATGGGTGGAAATGGCTTTTTAGAAATAGAAGGATTTTGAACAATCACATGATTTTTTTACATATGTCTCTTGTTCAAGCAACTTAAACATAAAAACATAGGGATGTGATTAGGCAAATGATGGAACATGCATAAGAAATAGTATGTTGTAGTCCTTAAAATATTTATATAGATGTTTAATATTTGGATAAAAGCAGTATGTAATACTGCAGATATGATATGGGCTCAACTAAAATAAATATATCAATGAATATAACTGAAAAGAAATAAACCAAAATGTCAACCTTGATCATCTCTGAATTGTAGAATTATGTGTGTTTTTAAATTTTCTTAAAAAAAAAAATCCAGTGAAGTTTTTCAAAAGATTTAATGACAGTTGGATTGGCATTTCTGATAGTGAATTAGGTTTGTGACAGTAGGAAAGGAAACAGTGTAGACTAGAAATCTTTCAAACACTCCACAGATGCCTTCTTGTCCTCCTTCTTGTATATTAAATTAGGTAAGGCAAATAAAGTGTTTTGTTCAAGCTGAGCTAATCAGCTGATAAGATAGCTTTTATTCTGAGTTTTGAGAGCCATCTGAAAATGAATGGAGGGATGAAGGAAAAAGACAGTGGTCTGGGCATTCGATAAGTAAAGACCACCACCCAGGTCGGAAGATGGTGTGAATAAAAAACAAAAAAGCGAGAAAGAAACAAAAGCAATCCATTAATGTCCAGTCAATTTTGACACCTCGCAACCCCATCCACGTGCTACAGAGTAGAACTGAGCTTCTTAGGGTTTTCTTGATGCCAATCTGTAAGGAAGCTAATTGAAAATCACTTGCACCACGTGCCATAAATTCAAAAGCACAATGGTTAAGTACTTGGCTGCCAACCAAAAGGTTGGCAGTTGGAACTTGCCAGACCCTCCATGGGAGAAAGATGTGGCAGTTTTCTTCCATAAAGATTACATGTTTGGAAACTCTATGGGGAAGTTCTCCTCTGCCCTACAGGGTCGCCATAAGTTGGAATCGACTAGACAGCACACAACAACATCTTGAAACTGTTATGATGAAAAGTGTCTGTAGTAATTATTCTTGGAGAACCTGGAACTAGCCAAAGACATGGTGTCTTCAGGCACTTTGGGTTATGCTGATGAGTTTTATAAGTAATGAGCTTGAATTTGTAATGATAATCCCACACAGATCCACATGATACTCATCAAATGCCTAGTCTAGTCACAGGTTTCTCTTCTGGATCCTATAGTTAAAGCACAGATATTGGCAAACATTTATTGAATTTCTTCCACATATACTGAGCACTTACGGAAAGACCAAAAATTTAGAGCCACCATTTTAGTTCTTAGAGATTTTTGTTTTGTTTTGCAAATCGTTCTACCAAGAAATGACAAACCCATTAGAATAAAAAGAAATTATAAGGTAAATTAAGTCACCATAAAACAGGCAGTGTCCTAGCAGATGTGCTAATCTTTCTCTCTCCCGGATATACAGAGGGATAAGATGTCTCTACAGCAGTGCTGTATCTCTGAGTCCACCTTCGAGTGAGTTCCTCTGCCTCTGGACCCTCTCAAGGTTACAGCGCTTCTGGTAGACACTTATTTGGCTGTCTTCCCAGTCCCCAAGCCATTCCTCCTCTCTGAGAACTGCCTCTCCACATATATAGTCAACCATGATTATCCTTATCGCCTCCTCACAGTTTACTGGGGGTGAGCGGTGCACCAGACCCAAAGTGGGCCAACGAGAATCTCCTTCGTAGAAAACTGGAACAAAGATGTAGAGACAAGGACTCCATCCTTACATGTGCTGGAAGAGTAACAGAGAAACGAAGACCATGAGGCCACACAGACAAAAAAAGCAAAGAAGTCCAATTTTCAAAGAAAGAATGGAATGAAGTTTTGAGTGGGGGTGGGGGGGGGACTGAGAAACATTCTGAGCTTTTTCAGCATTCCATTGCCTAAGTCCAGTTCCTCCTTAAAATCTAGCTGCATTCCAGCTTTTGGATTGTGTTAAACACCCCTGTGTATTTTAAGAGATTATTTTCCCCTACCTCTCCCAGCCCCTTTCTCTTTTGTGTGTAAAAAAAAAAAAATTTTTTTTTTTTTTTTATGTGTAGGGTGTTTAAATTGACTCTAGTTATTTGCAAGCCAGGAGACTTCATTAATATAAACTAATACCAAAAGGCACATATTTCATTCATCTTATCTTCTCCAGGCCTCCCTGACAAACCTGTCCTCCTTTGGGGCTGCTTCACTTGATTAACTTAAACTTGTGCTGTATTCACATCATTTATAAAATGTTCTTGTATCAGATTGTTTGGGCTTCTCTGGAGTAGTTACCATCTATTGTGTAAACACAGCATCAATGTAATTTATACAACATGCATTATTTACCCAACAGACCGTATAACTGCTCCAAATGAACCATTACGGCTGTCATGTGGCGTAAATCCATCTTCAGGCACTTTTGAAAGCGTGACTCACTGTAGTCTTTTGTGTGAGGGAATTTATAAAATGCGTATTATCCATTCAATAAACTCCAATGTCTGCCTGGTGGGGTTTAAAGCTGGGTTAATCTGCTGGAGAAAAAAAAAAAAGAGAGAGAAACCTCTATGCAGGAAGGAGAAATAATCACTTATCCAGACAAATTCTACACCCCTACACTAAGACCGAGTGAACCCGCATATGGTAGTATCTAGTTCGTCTCCTTAAAACCAATGCTTGAACAGGTGCTCAGTAACATCTACTCTAATCAAAAGACTTTTTTTTTTTTTAATCTGTCTTCTTCACAGGAATGAAAACTCTATAAAAGTAGGGCCATGGTGGTCTTGCCCACTGTCTTATTCCCAGCTGTTGGCACTAGGCCTGGCAAAGATAGGCACTCAATACACTTTGTGAATGAATGCCTGAGTAAACCCTAGAAGTTTTCTTATTTAATCCTAGTAACAACCCCATTCTCTGGATGACAATCCCTGACTCAGAGATGTTAAATATTTTCTTTAAAGTCATCTAAATTTATAAGCGCTAAAAACTGGAACTGGAATCCAATCTTTCCCATTCCAAGGCCATAATGATTTCAGCCACATCAAAATGATAATGAAAAAGATAATAAGACGTTACTGCAATAGCCGGCATAAAACAAAAAGCCTGGGTTCAAGAGAATAGAGAACAAACGAACAAACAAATGAAGTGAGTATCTCCGGACTGGCAGTCGGGGACCCGCGTTTAACCGTCCAGCCTCTCAGCTGGCTGCGTGCAGTGGGCGAATCACTCCTCTCATCCTTCTTTTCTTTCCTGGTGTCCCATCTCACCTGCCGAAATGCCTTGTTTTGGATGCTTCTATTTCAGTTGTTTTTGTTCGCTCTTCCTCGGTAGACACCTGAGAGTAAGTGCCTCCTTAAATTGCATATCGTAGGCACTTGGCTTGCTTCACACTAGTCATGACCCTGCTTCCCGCAAAACCCAGGAGACTCCTCTCACTGCTTCCACCACTAACAACTTCCATAAGTGGTCCTACCGATACCTTCCCAAGGAGGCCAGGGACTCAGAAGGAATGCATTTTTGCTAGTGAAATTTTAGAAGGCTAAATTATCACCTGGCTGACGGATGTGGGTTTGTTATTTCTATCTCTCTCTTTTTTCCCATTGGGGTGCCCTTGAGTGGACCATGGTAAGAACACGAATAGCATCTCTCCCCTCAGGTGACATTATCAGGTGTGATACTGTTGCCTTCTGCAAGCGCTGCTCTGATAAATATGCTCACCACTGAGCCGGCCATTGTATCCTCTAAGGTGATGTTCATGTAGCCTTTGGTTCATATCGCCTTTTCCTGAGAATAAAAGTAAGTAATAGTCATGCTTTGGGGAAATCTGGGCCTGCGGCTTGCAAAGGGTGTAGCCCTGTGAAATACTTCTTTTATTATCAGATCCACCCAGGTCTGGGGATAGCATAGCTGGCTGATTGCTCATAGCCCCTTGGTGCAAAGGCAGGGAAAACCCACAGCTGTCAGAGACTGGGGCTCTTTGTGGCTGAGGCTGGGCTGGGTTGAACAGAAAGCCCCACTCGGGGCTGATAAGTAACATCTCCCATGCTTTTGAATAGCCCTCCAGAGAGCCCCAAGGCAAGCAAGTGGGATCACTCTTGGTGAGCTAAACTGGGACCAAACCCAATAGTTTTTTCTGTCTGCAGGTCTGGTGGGTTCCATTATTAGTTATCGGTGTTCTGGATTTCTGAACTGAATGTTCAGTAAGTGTGCTTTTCTTGAAGTCAATTGTCAGTAGGCTGAGCCATTATTGAGGGGATAATGAGTTACTGTTAATGACTACAGACAGGTAGTAAGTAATTGTTCAGGAAAAAAAAAAAAAAGCTTAAGAAATATTAAATTAAAAACCAACCAAACAAAAAATCAGCAGCAAAAACAAATCCCACATGAAGAAAATCAGAAACACAGCATAATTCAAGTCCCTGAATGGCATTTGAGTCGTGGTGAAAGACAGAGCCAACACATTGCCTTGTCCTTACCGTTCAGTGAAATAGCCGAGGATGAATAATACACAGGCGGTAAGAAAAGCGAAGATCTCTTGCTCTCCATGTTCTCCAGAATTTAATTAAGTCCCTATTCCTATTTGAATGTGGAAAACAATCCCTGCAAGCAGAATGGGATGCTCACTAGCTAGCTTTTAAAAATGGGAAATGAAAATGAGGCAAGCTAGTAACACTGGAGAAGAGAAAAAAATATCACTTTCCTATCTTTCTGCTCTTTCACAATCCATTCTGTCCCACAGGTACAGTGGAAATTCCTTTGCTTGTTCTGGCAATGGGGTTTCACTGTAAGTTATTGAAATAGCAAATCAAGATTTTTAGATCCTTGTAATTGCAAGGCTAAAAAGCACTGGAAAAAATGCATTCAGCACCTTCAGGGGTTTGCTGTGCCTTCCCTGTGACACAGAAGGCGGGGGCAGGTATGCTGTTGAGAAGTGATTTTTCTGTTCAATTCCTTCTGCCCTTTCTGAAAGAAAAATAATTCTAGCACCATCATTCTATTAACTGAATTCGGCTAGTGAACTTTGCAAACAGAGCGCATGCATTATTCAACAGATGATTCATCAAAGTAGTCTTCCCGTAGCCAGCCCTTCCCCTCATCTACCTGCCTACAGGAGGCTGGGCTCACAAGAGGCGTATCACCTCACACTGGGATCTGCATTTGAGTCAAAGCCTGTCCTGAGATAGGGATTTGGGTAGGAAGATGAGGACTTACCGACCTACTTTGGAGTATGCGTTAGCTGGGTGGGTAGCATGAAAAAGGGTGAAAGAACCTAAATGATCTCATGATTTGAAAAAAAAAATGCACTGGTTCATTTGTCATCTCTCTGGGGTGTATGTTCTGGAGAGATCTTCACCACCTCATCATATTTACTTCCTTGAGACCAAATAACCGTGATTCATGATTTTGTCATAGCAGGGCTGAGCAATTGGCCACATTCACACATACAGAATAGATTCTCTAGCCACTTTCAGTGAGTGGCACATGTAGCTGGCAGGGGTGGGGTTAAGAATCTCAGGACACAGTCTGCAATTCACCTACAGGAACTCCATGCTAGGGAAAGAACAATAATCCAAGCCTCCTACCTGCGTTTTAGGATGCAGTTGAAGTTGACTGTATGGCATAACAGACTCTAGAAATATCTGAGCTTGTCTGATCTTCTTTTGATAAAGAGGACACAGCCTCAGAAATGTCAAGCAACTTTGTGCAAGGCTATACAGTTGGCCAGCAGCGGAGCCCCCTACCACTGCTGTTGCTTGACCGCTGCATGTCAGCTTCTCTGCCTTGTTCTTGCTCTCCATTTCCATCGAAGGCCTTTAACATGGTTATGGATGTGGTTCTGGGAACAGCAAGTCTGTGTTTGAATCCTGCTTCTGTCACTTACTAGCTCTGTGATTCTGGGTAAGTTAGTTACCGTTTCTGGGCTTCAGTTTCCTCTTTGATAATGAAGGGTTGCTGTAAGGATGTAGATGACTTGGTACGTGTAACGTGACCAAACCCTTCTTCTTGTTTCTCTTTTAAAGTAACATGCTTCATCTACCATTGATGAAACATGGGAATGATGATTCAGGAGAATCATGGCCCACAAGGAACAGGGTTAGGCTAACATGCTGAAGTCGTGAGGTGGACACATTGTTATCTAGCACTCTCCCCTTTATCTCAAAATCGAAGACCCCGTTTCTTTGCCAATTATTCAATTGCCCACTCCAATAATACAGTTATAGTAGAAGTTTCCATGTTCTTAGATGACTCTGTCCCACCAACCATAGTTCATTGCCCCATTTGTGGACACCTATACAAATTGACCAAATAGGTAATTCATCTGCAGTTTTCAACCAGGACAATGGAAAAAAAATCGGCTACTCATTTTTAGTGGTGAAGCTGAAGGATGAAAGACTCAAGGGGCTCTCACACCCATCATGTGGACAAATCCCATCTTCAGTGAGAGGAAATAAAATCATACCATAAGAAGTTGAAATGAGCCAAAGAAAGTCTTCACAACATTTAAGCCTCTTGTTTCAGCTTTTTCTGAGTCTCAACTCCATCCCCACCTTTGCTAAATTCAGCTTTTTTAACCCTTTCTTTGGTTAAGTGAGATATTTCATTACTGTATCGGCCCACTGAATGCCCCCTTGAGTGAAGTGCTACCCCACAGTACATGTATTGAGGAAGTATCTTAGGCTCTCTAAAATCCAAGAAAACATCACCTTTCTTGCATGGTTGCCTTGAGGAATAAATAAGTATTAAACATGAAGTACATGATTCTTAATAGGTGTTCATGATCTATCTTACCCAACCCAATGCCGTCGAGTCAACTTATAGCGAGCGACCCTATGACCTATCTTACATGAGTTCAAATACAGGGTCTCTTATTAGATGGCATGTGTATCAGTCTTCCTGCGGATCAGTCATTCACCTGTAAGATGCTGATAATGACACCATCGCATCGTAGTCATCAGCACTAAATGAACTAATGCAGTGATTCTGAAAAGATGATTCCCAAACCCTCCTGATGGTGCATTTCATGTCTTTCTTTGTCCTTGGTTTTGTTTGGGAGTAAGATTTGGGAATCCACTGGAGCAGAAAAACCAAGGAATCTCATTTCTGGGTCAATGAGGAGAGGGGAAAAAAAAAAGGCAGCTCATTAATTCACTCTCCATAACCAGCGATTGAAAATGAGCAGTTTGTCACTTTTTTAAAAGGGGTTTTCTTACACGTTTTAGGCTAAAGAAACGTGAGTGGCCACCCAAGGGAAACAGATAAGCTCAACCTTGCACTTTTCCTACTAGAAGCTTGTGAAAATGAGTGACAACTATTGAATATCAATTACTTACCAACCAGGAGATTTGTATGTAGTGTAATCTCCATGGCTCTATTTTCCTTATGGAGCAAATGGAGGGACTGAGGTTCTAAAGTGCAACATGACTTATTTCAGTCTAGGGCTGTCTTTGAATAGTGCCCAGTCCAAAGAAAAGCGATCCAACAGAATGCAGAAATTATTGAACGATATCATTAACCTCACGCACAAGTAAAATTATGCTGAAAATCATTCAAAAGCAGCTGCAGCAGTACATCAACGGGAAACTGCCAGAAATTCAAGCTGGGTTCAGAAGAGGATGTGGAACCAGGGATATCATTGCGGATGTCAGATGGATCTTGGCTGAAAGCAGAGAATACCAAAAAGATATTTACCTGTATTTTATTGACTATGCAAAATCATTGCACTGTGTGGATCATGACAAATTATGGGTAACACTGCAAATAATGGTAATTCCAGAACACTCAATTGTGCTCATGAGGAACCTGTACATAGACCAAAAGGCAGTCATTCCAACAGAACGAGGGGATACCAAGTGGCTTAAAATCGGGAAAGCTGTGCATTAGGATTGTATCCTTTCACCATACTTATTCAATCTGTATGCTGAGCAAATAATCTGAGAAGCTGCGCTATATGAAGAACGGGGCATCAGGGTTGGAGGAAGACTCATTAACAACTTGTGTTATGCAGGTGACACAACCTTGGCTTGCTGAAAGTAAAGAAGACTTGAAGCACTTACTAATGAAGATCAAAGACCACAGCCTTCAGTATGGATTACACCTTAACATAAAGAAAAAAATCCTCACAACTGGGGCAATAAGCAACATCACGATAAACAGGGAAAAGACTGAAGTTGTCATGGCCTTCATTTTACTTGGATTCACAATCAGCACCCATGGAAGCAGCAGTCAAGAAATCAAAAGATGCATTGCGTTGGGCAAATCTGCTGCAAAAGACCTCTTTAAAGTGTTAAAAAGCAAAGAAGTCACTTTGAGGATTAAGGTGCACCTGCTCCAGGGGCAGTTCTACCCTGTCCTATAGGGTTGCTATGAGTCGGAATCGACTCAATGGCACTGGGTTTCTGGGTTGGACCCAAGCCATGATGTTTTCAATGGCCGCATGTGCAGGTAAAAGCTAGGTGATGAATAAGGAAGACCGAAGAAGAATTGATGCCTTTGAATTATGGTGTTGGCAAAGAATATGGAATATACTGTGGACTGCCAGAAGAATGGACACACCTGTCTTAGAAAAAGTGCAGCTGGGATGCTCTTTGGAAGCAAGGATGGCGAGACTTCCTCTTATGTTTTTGGACATGCTATCAGGAGGGACCAGACCCTGGAGAAAGACAACATGCTTGGTAAATTAGAGGGTCAGTAAAAAGAGGAAAGTCCTCAACTAGGTGGATTGGCACAGTGGCTGCAATGAAGGCCTCAAGCATAACAATGATTGTGAGGATGGCACAGGACTGGGCAGTGTTTTGTTCTCTCGTACACAGGGTCACTACGAGTCGGAACCGACTAGATGGCACATAACAACGCCACCGTCAACAGGGCTGTTGGGCTCCAAATTCCTACTTTACCACCATTCTGGACAACCAGCTATGGCTAAAGGAGAGTTGGAGGATGAACTGGTGCTGCAGGCCACACTTTCAATCCCGAGCATATTCCCCAGCCTATGGGAGCCCATCATTCTGGAGCCTTGCCTACAGGAAGTGTGCTATTTCATCGTTCGGTGCTTTCTTGACCGTGTGGAAAAAACTCCTCCAGATGTTTGCCAGATCAGGAAGTGAGAGAGAATTCAACTGTGTGTAAACCACTAATGGCTGTCTTTGTGCCAGGTTGTGCAGGAAATTGTGGAGTGTATCCACCAAAGAGACAGAGCAGTTGACAGTATTTTTTCTGAAGTGATTTTTCAATTGAAATGAGAACATCTTTGTCCGGAGTAGGTGAAAAGAAAACAAAACAAACAAACAAAAACTTCTCTAAATTTCTCCCTTTCAAAATAGTTTTACACAGAAATTGACAACTGTTGTTGTAATTACTCATTGTTATGATCATTATAATTTTGAAAATAGTTATCATAAGTAAGATGAAGAATGGCTCACATAGGAGACTTTAAAAGGAGGATTTGGGAAATCTGAATCCTTTCCCATTCACTAATTTGCAGAATTTGCCAACATGCACAGCAGTTTCTGCTACAAGAGTAACCTCGACTCTAAATTCCTGTTCCTCAGAGAATTCTTCTCCCTCCACCCACTTCTCTCCCAACCCACCAGCTCATATAACACCAGTGCCTGAAATTCCAGGGTTAGTAATTCATTCTACTGGAGTAAGTGGTCCCCATTCTGTGGGTTTCCTTTAAAATGGCAGCCATCCCCAATCAAGTTCACCCTGAAATGTTGAACTTGGATGGATTTCTTTATCAGCACATATTACTTGTCCCTCTTTTTATGTAGTATTTACAATTTCTGTTTTGTAATTTAATCTTAGCAATTTTATTCTTAAGCTTTGTCTCTCCTCAACAACTACAGAAATCACTTCAGGGCAGGAACGGTGTTTAACTTCTTTTCCTCTTTAGGCACCGACTGTAACCTTGCACTGGAAAAAAGCTAAAACAGACTTCCTTTTCTATGCCCAGGGACATTCATTCATTATATCTTTACTGCTTGTCATGGATTGAATTGTGTCCCCTAAAGGTATGTGTCAACTTGGCTAGGCCATGATTCCCAGTATTGTGTGACTGTCCTCCATTTTGTGATCTGATGTAATTATCCTATATGTTATAAATCCTAGCCTCTACGCCTGTGGTTATGATCCTATTTGGGAGTGAGCTGTCTGTTAAGTTAATGAGTCAGGACACAATCTACAGGATTAGGCTGTATATTGACTCAATCTCTTTTGAGATACAAAAGAGAGAAGAGAGCAGAGGGAGGTGGGACCACATTACCACCAAGCAAGAAGAGCCAGGAGTGGAGTGCATCCTTTTGGCTCTGAGTTCCTGTGCTGAGAAGCTCTTAGATCCAGGGGAAGACTGATGACAAGGACCTTCTCCCAGAGCCCACAGACAGAAAAAGCCTTCTTCTGGAGCTGGCACCCTGAATTTCGACTTGTAGCCTTCCAAACTGTAAGCGAATAAACTTGTGTTTGTTAAAGCCATTCACTTGTGGTATTTCTGCTAGAGCAGCACTAGATATCTAAGACGTTGAGTTATGACTATGTGCCATGCGCTTTTCTGGGCTGTGTGTACAGTGGTACCACTTTTACCACGTACCTTTTCTATTATAAAAAAGTGAGCAAATGATGAAATTAGAAAATTTTGTATAATGTCAAAAAAGTAAAACAGTGTAAATGAAATGTTATGGAAGAGCCACCTCTGTGAAGATGGGGTCAAGAGTGCCCCAAGCTGAGGCACCAAGTACAAAGCCCTAATGTGTTGCCCAAGGTACAATATCCTTTCCCAGTGGTGTTGTTAGCTCTTGTTGAATTGGGCCCTGACTCATGTTGACCCCATGTCAACCCCATGGGATTGTTGTGATCCATAGGGTTTTCACTGGCTGATTTTTGGAAGTAGATTGCTAGGCCTTTTTCAACAGTCTATCTTAGTCTGGAAGCTCTGCTGAAATCTATTTGGTATCATTGCAACACGTAAGCCTCCACTCGCAGATGATGGCTGTGCTTGAGGTACATTGGCCAGGCATTGGAATCCTTCTGCATGGAAGGAGAGAATCCTATCACAGAACCACTATTGTCCCATTCTCAACAGCAAGGAGTATGAAAATCCAGGGGTACACTTACTGGTGGAGGCTTTTCTTTATTGGGGAAAAATGAGGTGTAGGGGTGGGGAGAAGTAAGGTTAGAGATCTTGAATACAAATATGAAAACTCTCATATCCACTATATAAATACAGTGAATTCACTATATTCACTAAAATGATCCAAGAGTCTTGATGGTGCAGTGGTTAAGAGCACAGCTGCTAACCAAAAGGTCAGCGGTTGGAAGCCACCAGCCGCTCCTTGGAAACGCTATGAGGCAGTTCTACTATGTCCTGTAGGGTCTCTATTAGTCGGAACTGACTCGATGGCAGTGGGTTTGTGCCTTGGTTTAAAATGATCCAGCAAAACCACACACTAGAAAAGAATACTAATGATATTTACATATGTTAAATTGATAATACAGCTTATTCCTCTATTAATTCTCAATAACGTTTAGAAAAAATTTCTCAACTTGGAAATAAATAATAAAACTGGGTAACAAAGGGAGTGAAAAATATTGTGTGTTCTTTAAGGAACAGAAGCTAAATTATGACATCTAAGGTAAAAAAAAAAAAAAATTTTTTTTTTTTTAAGGAACTTAGTGCAGCATGAAATTTACTGTAGCTGGTCGGCTCCTGACCTGTTGAACTCGTGAGAACAGAATGGGCACTGAACTGCGTACAGTCCACGTCATCTATGCCTTAGACACAAGTGCAAATTTCAGGTATAAATTGTTCTACCTAGAACCAGGGATTCGAAAGGGCAGTCCTACTTCATAACAATAATATCCTTTTCTATTCTAAAATATTCTCACAAGCCTTCTCAAAAATGTCCTAATCCTTAGTTTGTAATTTAAAGGATCAGTCCCTGGAGAAGGACATCATGCTTGGTAAAGTGGGGCGGGGGGGTGGTCAGCAAAAGAGAGGAAGACCCTCAATGAGATGGACTGACACAGCAGCTGTGACAACGGGCTCAGACACAGCAACGATTGTGAGAATGGCGCAGGACCATGCAGTGTTTCGTTCTGTTGTACCTAGGGTTGTTATGAGTCAGAATCAACTTAATGGTACCTAACAACATAACAGGAGCCCTGGTGGCACGATGGTTAAGAACTTAGCTGCTAACCAAAAGGTCGGCAATTCAGAATCCACCAGCTTCTCCTTGGAAACCCTATGGGGCATATCTACTCTGTCCTATAGGGCCACTGTGAGTTAGAATTGACTAATGGCAATGGGTTTTTTTTTTTTTTTTTTTGGTAACAACATAACAACTAGTGCCTTCAGGAAGCCCTGGTGACAGTGGTTAAGCACTTGGCAGCTAAATGAAAGGTCAGTGGTTCGAAGCCACGAGCTGCTTAGTGGCAGAAAGATGTGGCAGTCTGTTTCCCATAAAGATCACAGCCTTGGAAACCCTATGGGGCAGTTCTCCTCTGTCCTATAGGGTCACTATGAGTTGGAATTGACTTGATGGCAATGTATTTGGTCTTCTGGTCTAGAGACTCCCATCTTTTTTTGCCAGTGAATAACTCCCCTCTTTACCCCTTCCAAGTTCAGAATATTTGAGGATAGATACATGGCTCGTACTGATAGTGAAAAAAATATAAGCTTTATATTTGTTAAGCTTTTTGTTTTTTTTTGGATCTATAACCATAATGAGATTTCCCAAAGCCTTGACTTTGAGACAACAACTCAAGAGCAAGTTTGAGTCTGATGAGCATAATACTTGCCCAGAATGAATGCCTCATTTCCAGGGCATGCCTATGTGTCAGAGAGCCATGGTCTTCTATGCTTGCTTCCAGGAGCAGTTCTGGACCATGGCCAATGTGTTCTTTCCACATGGAACTGGGCCAAGCTGTGCATGCTCAGATCCCCTCTCCATCTGCGCCAGTCAGGAGTCAGAAATACCACCCCTCCTCCCTTGGCAGTAGGAAGTGGAGAAAATGAACATCAGAGAGAGAAGGGAGACAGAGAAAGAAAGAGAGAGAGGTTATTTTAGCAGAAATTTTCTTATGGGAACATGAGAGCCTGAGGGATTCTCCCTAACACCAATATTTTGATCTCTTAATCCATTGGGCAAACAACTTTGTATGTTTAATAAAGTGATTTTACTCTTACCTTCATTTAGGCCATTCCAAAAACACTAACCACTGCTACTTCTTATATCCTGCTGATGGTGAATATAGTTTTCACCAACAGAAGACTCTTGAATGAGTCAGAATTGGACATATATTAAATTAACCCTGAAACCATGCTGTTTTCTGAGTTGAGATATGACTCCCTATTTTACTTTTTTTTTTTTTTTCAAATCATGCCCAGCCTCATTGTTCAATACAGCTCCATAGATGTTAGCCCAAATGATAGCACAAAAGTATCAGGGGTGATACAGTAGCACCAATATGAAAACGTCTTTAATCTGAATAAGATAAATTCCTCCTTATTATTAAATTCCTGGGGTGAAATCAGACTCCAGATGAAATTCCCCTTGCATTTTAAGTTAAGGTCTAAACAAATCCAAGTCCAAATCCTCTTCCCCAAAGTTATAATGTGTTCAGCCTCAGCCAGAGGTGCAGACGCCCAGGTACAAAGGGGATACTTTTAGCATCTGGTGCCTACGTGCTCTCTCACTGGGGTTGTGTGTGGTTTCTTTGACACCACTGTATCTCACGTGGTTTAGATGCTTCTTAAAGAGTCTCAAAATTAGCCGGACACAATAATTATAGCAGTACAGAGTGGGTGGCATTTAGGATAGTCCTGTCTTTTAGTGAAATTTAGAGAATTTTGAAGGTGACAAGTTGGATTTCCTAGAAAGCAGATTCTGAAAAGGCATTTAGCACACAGAATGCTTATGAAGGAGTTCCCAGGGATCAATAGTTGTACAAGGGAGGGAGACATAGAGCTGTGATATTGCCCAAGGACAGCATTGGTCAACCTCCACGGGAAGCTAGAATAACCCGGAACTCTCCCGAGTATGGCCAAGATGACCAGGTCTCTGTACTAGCATACTCATCAGTCACTGGATGTGGGCTGTCCTAGGCAAGGTGGCTCTCTGAAGCTGAGATATTTCTTGAAGGGTTTGACAGCTGAAGGCTGCTACCTTCTCAGAAGCTGGGCAACAAGGCCTTCATTGAAGGGGTTCTGGGTGATATATCATCACGGTCAACACACTTCCCAGCCACTACATCCTATTTTAGACTCTGTTTCCTATGTCATATGCTCAAAGCTTCCCAATTGAGTCCAGTGTTTCTCCACTGTTGAGTGTTGTCTCTGTCTGGTAACAGAGCTGCCACTTTGTGCAGGAGGCATTTTCGTCCTCTTCTACGATGTCTGCCACTATTGCTTCTTGCTGTAAGATTAATTTTCTCAGTCTCTGAACCCTGCTTCCCAGGGGCTGTTTCCTTCTCATGTCTACATTTTCTTCAGCTGGAGAATTCCCTTTAGTAAATTCCCGAAGTGAAACTGACTGCTAATGATGAATCTGCAACCTAATACCACAGGGGCCTCGTGAAGACCAAGACCTCTGCCCAAGGTTCTTCCCAGGAATCCTATCTTCTCAGCACTAAATATAGCCCTTAACTGATATATCCACTTTGGAAAACTATGCAGCAGTATCCTCTAAAACAGAACATAAACATGACCTTTCAATCAGCAATTCCAGTGGTAAAATGTATACTCACAAAAATGCAAACACATGTCCCCAAGAGCATGGCCCCTGGACACCCTTTTAACTCAGTACTGAAGTCATTCCTAAGGTTCACTCTTCAGCCAAAGATTAGACAGGTCTATAGGGCAAACAGTAAACACGCGAGGAACGTGGATCATAGTTCAATTCATGTATATAAGACTAATGGGCAACACCTGCCCAAAAGCAAAGATGAGAAGGCAGGAAGGGACAGGAAAAACTGGAAGAATGGAAACAGGGAACCCAGAGTGGAGAAGGGGAGAGTGTTGACACATCACAGGTTGGCAACCAAAGTCACAAAACTATTTGTGTATTAACTGTTTAATGAGAAGCTAATTTGCTCTGAAAACTTTCACCTAAAGCACAATTAAAAAAACAGAAATGCAAACATTTGCCAAAAGAAATGTACAAAAATGTTCATAGCAGCCCAATCGTAATGGTCCCAAAATGGAAGTAGTCTAAATGTTCACCAACAATGTTGTTGTTGTTGTTAGGTGCCATCGAGTCGATTCCAACTCATAGCGACCCTACGCACAACAGAATGACACACTGTCTGGTCCTGCACCATCCTTACAATCGTTGTTATGCTTGAGCTTATTGTTGCAGCCACTGTGTCAATCCACCTCGCTGAGGGTCTTCCTCCTTTCTGCTGACCCTGTACTCTGCCAAGCATGATGTCCTTCTCCAGGGACTCATCCCTCCTGATAACATGTCCAAAGTATGTAAGATGCAGTCCCGCCATCCTTGTTTCTAAGGAACAAATCTTCCAAGACAGATTTGTTCGTTCTTGTGGCAGTCCATGGTATATTCAATGTTCTTTGCCAACACCACAATTCAAAGATGTCAACTCTTCTTCGGTCTTCCTTATTCATTGTCCAGCTTTCACATGCATATGATGCACTTGTGTCAGGCGCACCTTAGTCATCAAGGTGACTTCTTTGCTTTTCCACACTTTAAAGAGGTCCTTGGCAGCAGATTTACCCAATGCAATGGGTCATTTGATTTCTTGACGGCTGCTTCCAAAGCTGTTGATTGTGGATGCGAGTAAAATGAAATCCTTGACAATCTCAATCTTTTCTCCGTGTATCATGACGTTGCTTATTGGTCCAGTTGTGAGGATTTTTGTTTTCTTTATATTGATCTGTAATCCATACTGAGGGCTGTGGTCTCTGATCTTCATCAACAATATAATGAATAAATGTATTGAAGAATACTCATTCAATGGAGTAGTATGTGACGAATCAATGTATTGAAAAATACTCATAACGTGGAGTACTATATGAACTCCTGAGACATGCAAAAGAGTGGAAGATTCTTACAAACATAATGCTGGATGAAACAAGGTACAAATGAATACATACTGTATGATTCCATTTATACAGAGTTCAAAACCTGGCAAAAACTGAGCTATGCTGCTAGAGGTCAAGTAAGAGTTACTCTTGAGGCAGTGATTAGAAGAAGCCATAAGGAAGTCTCTGAGCTTCTGACCATGTTCTGCTTCCCAATCTGGATGCTGGCTACATAGTTGTGTTCATTTTGTGAAAATTCAGTAGACTGTATGCATACTTATGATTTGTATACTTTTTTGTATGTAACTCTTCAACAAGTTTCCTAAAATTAAAAAATACATACACGTATTTGTAGACCTTGAATTAGTAGTTTCTAACTCGATTAAAAAAAAAAAGTTTGTATTTATTTATTTTTTAACTCGATAACAGCAGAGCCATTTCTTCCAGCCTCATCACATTCTGTGGAGGAGGAATAGGTCCCTGATGGAATTCAGTTTCCTTTTATTGCTCCCCTTCTTTCGGGATGGCTCACCCAAGCTTTTAACATTTTCACTGTATTTTAAAGTTGTCTCCTTTTCTTCTCTCTTGTCCATAAGATTAGCATTGTTTGCTGGAGCTGAAGACTTCCTGTGTTTAATTTTTTTTTCCTTTTTTTAAGGCACCTTTGTTTTTCTCACACGCTCTTTTAGGTATGTCTTATGGCAACCACACTAGTTAGAGATTCAGAGATAATGAGGATTGGCCAGCGAAAAGTATTCCATGTTCAATGAAACCTTGTCCTCCCTCACCTCCTTGAGTAAGACAACCCTATCCAGGAGGATTCTCTGTTCCACCAACCTCTAAGTCAGGCCTACTCTGTTGTCCGGTTGTCCTTTTCTGAATATATCTAATCTTTCTGGTGCTTTCTCTGGAGGGTGATTATATATCCCTAGTTTTCCCAGGGTTCTATTGTTCTGGTGAAATTTTTGATCATTCTTCCTTTTTCTACTTACTCATCACCTAATTTTTTATCTTTACAGTGTATGCCTCTCAAATCTGTCCACAATTTCTGTATCTACTCTGCTCTTCTGACCCAATTTTCATGTGCACAGTTTTCTAAACACTTTCATAGTAGATGTACCTTTAAAAGGACACCTCTCTGTCCTTTCTTGGATCTCTAATCCTTGTGGGGAAGTCCTTTCAGTTTATTCTCTGAGGCTCTTTGCCTCTTTTCCTCTGAAGATTTTCTTGGAACCCAAGTCATTATCTCTGATCAAATGAAAATATTTCCTTCTTTTATAACTCCATCTTTAGGATGAGTCAGTTCTGGATGTATCTCTTTTGTACTCTTTCAAAGGCCTGATTTCTAAGATCTCTTATTTTCTCTAAGTAGACATTTTCTTTCTTCATGCCTTGATATTTTCTCAGTCTTCCCTTTGTCTTTCTCAGAGTAGAACCATTTCTTGAGCCAAAGTTTTCTGATTAACTTCATATAGCCTGAAATTTCTTCTGTACCGCTTCTACTCTTACCTGTTTCCAAAGACTAAATATTCTGTGCACAAGCTTCCTTTAGTGGACTTTAGGTCATTGTATTTGTGATTGTGTCTTTCGAATTTTCCTCCACCTCAGTCCAAATGAAAGTTCTGTTTCCAATAGATCTTAGGCTGCCATTTCTCAGTTTGGTTCACTCATGACATTATCTCTCTGGGTGAAGCTACACTGTAGTCTACACAAATTCAAAATGCTAACATGAGACCATGTGACTAGAGACGACTTTAGGAACCTGGGGGGTGGGGGGAGCGGAAACACGTACTATAAAAAAGAAAACAAAGAGCTGTTGAATTGATTTAGATTCACGGAGACTCCATGTGTTCTATATGTGGGTTAAAACAAGGGAAAGAGGAATTTGAGGCAGTTAACCCAATGGTGCCTTAGTGTGCCTGGCTTGACAATTCTAAATTTAAATAATCTCCTTCTGGCTAATGGTCCTGAGCATGATCCAACCCAAATGTGATGGAACTATTCCACCTAGTCAAACAGCTGTAAACAGATGCTCAGCGTTTTATGGTATGTTTCTCCTGCAACTAAAAGCCTTTGCTTTTCTCCCAGAAATATTAAGGTTGATCAATTCTTGGGTCTTTTTTTCCCCCTGTCTATACTCCTTTAGTGATCTCAATCAGTCTCATGGTTTGAGGTTCCATCAATACATTAATGATCCTCAAATTTGTATTTCCTCTCTAATCTTCTTCTTGAAATCCAGAATATCATACATTCAACTGCACACAATGCCACAGCATGGATATCTAACAAACTTTTCAAACTTAACGTATTCAAAACTAAACTTCTGATTTTCTTCCCCAAACCTACGTTGCCTTATTAAACAGTAATTCCATTCTTCTAGTTTCTCAGGCTATAAATCTTAGACTCATCCTCAACTCTTCTTTCTCTTTTACCTATATCCTAAAAGAAAAAAAAAAAAAACTCATTGCCATCGAGTCAATTCCGACTCATAGTGACCCCCCAGGGTTTCCAAGGCTTTAAATCTTTATGGAAGCAACTGCCACATCTCTCTTCTGAGGAGCCACTGGTGGTTTCGAATTGCTGACATTTTGGTTAGCAGTTGATCGCTTTAACCACTGTGCCACCAGGGCTCCTAAAAAAAGTGGCCATTAAATCCTGTTGACTTTAAAACATATCCTGAAACTGACCACCACTTACCATCTCCATGTTGAAGGCCCTGGTCCAAGTTACCATCATCTCTCACCCTGAATAAAATGCACAGCCTCCTAACTGGTCTCCCTGTTTTCACCCTTGTACATTGCAGTCTATTCTTGCACACAAGCCAGAATGATTCTTTACAAGCATAAGTCAGATCATGTAAGCGAAACCCTCCGATGGCTTCCCATCTCACTCAAGCCAACTCTATACAATGGCTCTAAGTCTCTGCGCTACTTGTTCCTCTCCTCTTTCCCTGGTCTCGACTCTTCTATGCTGTCTTCTTTGCTGACACTGTCCCGGCCACACTGGCCTCCTTGAGGCTCCTTGGGCATGCCAGTTTCTTTTTTTTTTTTTTCTTAAAGTTATTTCTATGCCTGAATGCTCTTCTCCTCACCCACTTTTCACAGCTGCGTGGCTCACTTGGTCACCTCCTTCAAGTATTTGCTCTAATATTTTCCTTTCAGTGTGAACGTCTTACTCTGATCAAGTCACTTTCAATTGGAAACCATTCTAAAGCCTCTGTAATTGCTAACCCCCCCTTACCCTCCTCTATTCTTTGTTCACTGTTGTATTCCAAGAATTTAGAGCAGTGCCTGGGACATAGTATATCTGCTTTTGAAAGAACAAATGCTGATAGAATCCCTACTAAAACCAAATGTGTGTCCATAAAAACACTTTAGGTTAATTTTCAGAGGCCCCCACAGCCATGCCCGTTAAAAAACAACTGCATAATCATCATAGAATCTGCTACAAACTAACAAGATTAAAAAAAAATCCAGAGCCCTGAGTTTATGAAACACTGAAGCCTAAAGCCTAAACTTTCTGCCCTGATTGAACCAATAGCCTTTATCCTTCCATGGGCTCCATGGATTATTTTCAGCCTCTGACCGTCAACGGTCCCTGCTGATTTACTAACTGGGAGTTTTATGAAATAATAAATAACATTCCTCTTTTGCCTTTCTGTCATGGATTGAATTGTATCCCTCTAAGATATGTGTCAACTTAGCTAGGCTAGGCCATGATTCCCAGTATTGTGTGGTTGTCATCCATTTTGCGATCTGATATAGCTGTCCTATGTGTTGTAAATCCTAGCTTCTATGCCTCTGGTTATGATCCTATTTGGGAGTAAGCTGCCTGTCATGTTAATGAGGCAGGACACAATCTACCCAATTAGGTTGTATCGTGAGTCAATCTCTTTTGAGATACAAAAGAGAGAAGCGAGCAGAGAGAAGAGGGACCACATTACCATCAAGCAAGAAGAGCCAGGAGTGGAGTGTGTTCTTTTGACTCTTGGTTCCTGTGCTGAGAAGCTCCTAGACACAGGGGAAGATTGATGACAGGGACCTTCCCCAAGACCTGACAGAGAGAAAGCCTTCTCTTGGAGCTGGTACCCTGAATTCAGACTTCTAACCTCCTAGATTGTGAGATAATAAATTTGTTTGTTAAAGCCATTCACTTGTGGTATTTTTTTTATAGCAGCACTAGATAACTAAGACACTTTCTAAATTCAGAAACAATAAATAGACAACAGGATTATAGAGATAGAGATCAAAATATCAACTGTATTTTGGTAGAGCCACTGTGAAGAAAGTGGTTTGGATGGCCATAATCAGGTCTCCTGATACATGCCCCATTCTCATTTATTTATTCTTTAATAAAACCCACCATAAGTCGTGGGACAGCCGAGTGCCTCAAAGTCCTGAGTCCTGAGGAAAGGAGCTTTGTCCTGGAGTGTGTGTGTGTAGGGGAAGAGGAAGAGTGGTAGAAAATAAAGATACATTTTATCTATTGCTGGTTTTGACTATGGGGACAAGTCAAGAACGAGTGCCTCAGACTTAAAGTTGACATAATTTCCTAGGCTGACATAGGCCAACATTGTTCATCAAATAAAAGAATCTTGTAAATTCTCTGTGTTCCTAGGGAAGGGAACCCAAACATAAATCTTATGTCAATTCCACTAGCTAATTCTTTTCTTCTTCCCATCTTTCCTCTTTTTTCTTCTCCTCTTTCTTACTCCTCATCTCCTTCCACTTCCCAGTCTTCTCTTTTTATGATTTAAGAGCAAGGAGGCTGAAATTTTTGTCTACTTCAGTTTTCTTCCATTTCTTCCTCTCCTCTCCTCTGTCCTTCTATTCATTCATTCCTCTTCTGCTCTCCTCTCCCCCCTCCCCACTTCTCTCTTTGGATTTTGGGCAGCTTTCATTTAGCCCACACACTGCAGGCACAGATTTTTTTTTTAAAGTTAATTGCAACAGATTGTTTTCTTGTTTCCCATCACCTTTTCCTAAAATGGGAAAATCCTAAACTTCTTGAACTCACAAATCACTAATCTCATAAACCAGGCCTAGAAAAAAAAATCACACTGTGACTAAGGCATTTTAATAGCTATGGTTATCCCAGCATCAAATTCTCTTTGTCATCTTCTCTGAAGCTAACTGCTGCTTCAGACACTGTTTGTCCGTTAAATCATTTAAGATTCAGTTCCAAAGCACAAGCATAGTAAATTATTCCAGATATGTTCCTGTTATAAGAACATTCAGGGATTTTTACCTAAAAGTTCACAAAAGATCCCAAACATGCCAGGGTTTACAAGGTATCTCTCATTTTTTTTTTTATCAGTAGCAATATTTACAATGTTATTGATATCCACAGATTGAGGAAATACATTTCATAAAATGTAAAGAACACTACAGAATATCTTTATGACTAATCATCTGAAAGCAAGAGAGAGAAATCGTACCCCTCTTTCTACACTATCCCCACTGTCATTTAAGTCCTCACACCCACGGTAGGCTTAAAAGTATACATTGATTCACCCCTTTCTCACTGATCTTTCTAAAGCTATAGAACAGGGCTGACAAATTCAAATACCTACAAAGGCAGGGAGGTAGTATAAAGGAGAGAGTGGTTTGAGTATAAGAAAACCAGTAAAGCAAGGGTGATGACAAATGACAACTCAGCTGTAGTGTCTGAGAGACAATAGGAATAGCAGAGATTGTGGCAAATGGGAACACGTATGACCTGTCTAAAGGGAGCGGTCCATCACCTGTCTGTCAGTTTGTTGTACTATGGTGACTTGTGGACCAGGAAGAAAGGCCTGACAACCTACTCCAATGACAACTTCATGGATCACAACAGAATATCACCTGATTCACTTGCTGTAGACACGTCATCAGGTGGGATCATTGCTATAGAGGGACCTCATGTTTGGTGAAGTAGGAGGCCAATGAGGGCGAGCAAGACCCTCAGGGAGACATATTTGTACAGTAGCCACAACAATGGACTTGAACATGCCAGCAATCACGAAGATGACTCAGACTGGGCAATATTTTATTCAGTTGTACATAAGATTGCTGTGAGTCAGAGTTAATTCAACGTCATCTGCCTATCCATCCATCCGTCCATCCATCCGTCTGTCCGTCCATCCATCCACTCACCCATCCGCCCATCTATCTATCTATCCATCTCTCTGCCTACCTACCTATCCTTCCAATTAAGGGAGCAAATATTCTTTTTGTCCAGTTCTTGGTTGTCTGTTGAGAGTATAGCCATGAGTTACCAGGTCTTCCAAATTTTCAAAGGAGGCTGGCATTTGGATATTGATCTGGAATCATTCATTACCTCAAAAACTGATAACTTATTCAAATTTCTTAAGAGCACTGTGTGGGATGAAGATTGTCTGAAGGGTTGAATTGGCTCATGGACCAATTGGCTCATGGACCAAGCTAAAACATCAGTATAGAGTGATGAAATTCAACATCTCTGACAATTCTATTGCTTTGCAATGTGCTCCAAGAACATCAATTAGCTAATCAAGGAGGGGTAAGAAAATGAAGAAAATAAAATTTAATGGGAGACTATTATGGTCTAGGCAGGGCACAGATTACTTTGATACCATTTAATAAATATTTGTTGAGCACCAAGTGTATGCCAGGAATTGGGTAAAAGTGTTTGGGATATACCAGTGAAGAAAACAGAGAAAGATCCCTAGCCTCATTTAGCTCCTTTTACCTGCAATTTCGTTACTGAATATTAACTAAAAACATTGAGAAAAAAAGTACTATTAGCATCAATATTCAGATAAGCTAAAAAATGATGGGAAATATTTTGAACTCAAGTCTGGTGGACTTCAAATTCTCAACTGTTTCTACTACGCATTAAAAAACATACTCAAGGTTGCACAGATAATAAATGGTAGGTATCCAATCCAAGTCTAGATCTGTCCTGATCCAAAGCCCATGCTCTGAAGTCCAGCCTTACTATGCCTCCCATAATTCATTCCTTGTGAGATCAGTGGAGATGGGAAAGTGGAAATCTAGCCACCAGACGGCATGTTTGATAAAGTACTCCATCCTTATCCCCTGGCAGAAAGTAATGGTAAACATCCTTGCTGAAGGAATGTGGTCAGCAACTTGAGCTAAGCCCTGTTCAGATGTCAAAAGCATAAGGGCAGGAAAATAAAATCTTTCTCTCCCCACTCCCAGTCCTTAGCATTGCTCACAGCCACCTCAGAGGTTCTGGCTGTTATCCATGACTCTGCATTCCCTTACGGATAGAACCAGCTGTCTCAGGAAGTTCAGTAGGCCACAGAGATTTCAAAATAAGAAACCCACTAAGTATATAATAAATGGGAGAAGTAACAACGTAGACTAGTTACATTAAAGCCATCTGTTCTTAGCATAATATACACAGAGCTAATAATTATTAACAAATTATTTATCTTTCTGATTTGTGGGAAGCTGAGAAAATATTTGGACTATTTAGAACTAAAAAGCTCCTCCTAAGTATTTACAAACAAGTATTGAGTTTTATAGATTATATATAACCCATTGCCATCGAGTCGATTCTGACTCAAAGCAACCCTATAGGATAGAGTAGAACTGCCCCTGTAGGGTTTCTGAGGAGTGGTTGATGGGTAGGTAGGTTCAAACTGCCAAACTTTTGGTTAGTAGTCAAATGCTTAACAATTTGTCCCATCCAGGGACTCCCATATGTGGCATCGGCTAAGCCAATTGTGCTTTCTATGCCTTTGGAAATTATTATGTTAATGACTCAGCGATGGGCATGTGACCTAGATTGTTATAATAAAATTGAGCGTCTGGGCATTTGTAGGGAAACACAGTGTCAGAGAGACTCTCAGTATTCTTCTGGACAAGGCAGCATGAAGACCCAGGAGTTCTGGCAGTCATTTTGGGAATAAGAGAGAAGCCAACATTAGGACAAAGCCAACACTGTGAAAAACAGAGCACACAGATGAAAAGAAATATATCCTCAGTGAGACTATTGAACTGAATCTTGCTTAAATTTTTCTGTTTCTAAACATTTTTGTTAGGTAAGTCAATTAAAAAAAACCCCAAACCCAGTTCCATTGAGTCGATTGCGACTCATAGCAGCCCTATAGGACGGAGTAGAACTGTCTCATAGGGTCTTCTAGGCTGAAATCTTTAAGGGAGCAGATGGTCAGGCCTTTTCCACAGAGTGGCTGGTGGATTTGAATTGCTGACTTTTTCTTTAGCATTCGTGCACTTAACCATTGTGCCACCAGGGCTCCTTAGCACCTTTCTAAGCCAAAATACCAAACCCATTGCTATCGAGTCGATCTCAACTCATAGTGACCCTATAGGACAGAGGAGCACTGCCCCATAGGGTTTCCAAGGCTGTAATCTTTATGGAAGCAGGCTGCTTTGAGCATTGTGTTCTTTTAAAGAATGATCAATGTGAGATCAAATTGAAACAGCAACTTAAAAGGTTGGATGGGAAGCATAGGGGAAAGTGAATTTAAAATGATGGTGGTGGAATAATGTGAAAAAGGATAGTGAGAATGCTTGCACAACTTGAAGAATGTAACCAATGTCAAAGAATTAAAATAATGGTGGTGGAATAATGTGAAAAAGGGTAGTGAGAATGCTTGCACAACTTGAAGAATGTAACCAGTGTCAAAGAATTCTACATGTAGAAATTACTGAAATGGTGTATCTTTGGCTGTGTATACTTTCACCAAAATTTTAAAAAATTTAAATGTTAAAATATTAGTTTACAGTGGATGTGTGCCATCTGTGGTATATCGATCAGGGTCCAATCACGAACTAGAAACACACACTAATTTAAACAGGGAAGGTTTACTATAAAGAACTATTAACAATTTAAGGGAATTAACTAAGAGCAGGTAAAAAAAATCTAAAAAAAATCCTAAGGTTGAGGGGCATGTTTGATCAATTTCAGACTGCAGAAGTTGGTAAAAATCTTCAATTTCTTCATCTTTGGCCTTAGTGGTTGGTGCATAAATTTGAATAATAGTTGTATTAATTGGTCTTTCTTGTAGGCATATTATCCTATCACTGACAGTGTCGTACTTCAGGATAGACTTTGAAAAATGAATGCAATGCCATTCTCCTGCAATTTTTCATTCCTGACATAGGAGACCATGTGATTACCCAATTCAAAATGGCCAATTCCAGTCCATTTCAGCTCACTAATGCCTGGAATACTGATCTTCATGCATTACATTTCATTTATGATGGCTTCAAATTTTTCTAGATTCATACTTTGTACATCCTACCTTCCAATTATTAGTGAATGTTTGCAGCTGCTTTTCCTTATTTTGAATCATGCCACATCAACAAATGCAGGTTTTGAAAGCTTGACTGCATCTGCATCATGAAGGTCGATTCTGGGTTGATGAGGCAGCTCTTCCCCGTTGTATTGTGAGTGCCTTCCAACCTGAGGGGCTCATCCTCTGGCGTTATATCAGACACTGTTCCACTGCTATTCATAAGGTTTCATTGGCCAATTTTTTTAGAAGTAGATCACCAGGTCCTTTTTCCTAGTCTGTCTTAGTCTGCAATCTCTGCTGAAACCTGTCCACCGTGGGTGCCTGTCTTAGTGATCTAGTGCCGCTACAACAGAAATACCACAAGTGGATGGCTTTAACAAAGAGAAATTTATTCTCTCACAGTCTAGGAGGCTAGAAGCCCAAATTCAGAGTGCCAGCTCCAGGGAAAAGCTTTCTCTCTCTGTCGGTTCTGGAGAAAGGTCCTTGTCATCAATCTTCCCTTGGTCTAGGAGCTTCTCTACTAAGGAACCTCAGGTCCAAAGGACATGCTGTGCTCCCAGCACTGCTTTCTTGGTGGTATGAGGTCCCCGTGTCACTCTGCTCACTTCTCTCTTTTATATCTCAAAAGAGATTGGCTCAAAACACAATCTAATCTTGTAGATGGAGTTCTGCCTCATTAGCATAACTGCCACTAGTCCCATCTCATCGAATCATAGACAGAATTTACAACACATAGGAAAATCACATCAGATGACAAAATGGTGGACAATCACACAGTGCTGGGAATCATGGCCTAACTAAATTGATACATATTTTTGCAGGACATAATTCAGTCCACAACAGTGACCCAGCTGGTATTCGAAACACCAGTGGCATAGCTTCCAGCATTACAGCAACATACAAGCCGCCACAGTAAGACACGCTGGCAGAAGAGCAAATTACTTTCTAGTGCCCTCTATTGACAATGCTTAACATCATTCTATGTGGCAAGGGAGAAATGTCCGAGGAGCACAAGAAGGGCTATGAAGGGTGGCTTTGGAGCTGAAGGGCAATAAATCAGTAACTGGCATATTTGGTAATTTTATTTTAATACTAGGAAAAAGAAGCTCCATGTTGTCTACTGATGGTGGCTCTCGTGCCACCAGGAGGGGAAAGGCTGCCTTGGAATAAAGCCAGTACAGGAAAAAGCAAAGCTGAGAGAGAGGCCGAGACAAGTCGCTGACAACATTATTTTGATCCAGCCGGGCCTTTGATTCATGTACATTTAAAATTTTCAATTATAAACACACACACACACACACACACACACACACACACACGTTGTTGTCTCTCTAATCAGCATGTATTGTTCTCATTCTTCACCTCTGCTTCCTGAATGCCTTAACCCATGTGTTGAGCTGAGTCTAGGAAGATCCGAAATCTCCATTAGTGGGGGGAGTCTTCTTGAACTTAAAAAGAACGCCACATTTGCAGAATACCTTAACACTTCTTATGTAACGCCCTTAAGCTTCTTGTGTAATGCCTTTGCAGGAGTATCCCAGGTTGCTATAGTTTAATTATTTCATACCCAGTATCATATTAATAACAATGGAACAAATGAGATTGAGAGGGGTTGAGTGATAGCAATGGGGTGGTGTTCTCAATGAGAATGAGGTTTGGGGAACCTCAGCATTAGTTTCCTCGATTTGGGGTAATTCCTGGGTGGATAAAGTCTTTAGAGTAAATTTAGATACTAAACAAAACCCAAGGTATTATCTGACCTTTTTTGAACCGAATGATTTCAAAGTGAAAGACAAAAGAATAGCTGTAATATGGCCCCATAAGCTTAAATGGTTGCAATTTAAGAAATTGAATTGGTTTTGATGGGTACTTTTTCCTGCTGCTGCTGAGAGGCAATTTGCCTGAAAGTCAAAGACTAGGGGAGAGAATTTTGTTGAACACATGGAGGAGTGGTTTCCCGGTCAATCATTAGCTCTGCTCCATGATCACAGTGCCCTCAACCGAGGCCGAGTTATATCAATAGCAGTCACTCATGTAATCTGACAGGGGAGGGACTGCCTGATGGAGAACATTTCCAAACACGTGATAGCCCAGAAATTGCTCTCAAACAACCTGGCACTGTTCCCAGAGATGACAGCCTCTATTACATATATCTTTGTAAGGAAAGATTTCTGCATTTCCCGTATTCCCACAAATTTAGTCCAAGTTAGACTATTGCAACAGAACATAACTTGATGTTGGAAGAGGAAATACAGCTGAAATATCTATTTTATTGACCTTAACAATTTTCAACTTTCTCCTCCTTACTGCACATTAAACTTTGGCCTGAGGTTTGGGTATGAGGAAAGAGAATGAAGAGCAGAAAAAAGAAGACAGTATGGCAGAAGTGAGAAAGAGCTATTAAAGATCTTCATTAAAAGTTGGAAACTTGACCCTGTAACGATGATTGGAGAATCTCTTCTTCTCTGGCATCCTTCTACCATTAAAGAGAAACAAGTTAGAAATCTATGCTGAATATTCACCTTGAGAGTTCTAGAATATTAGTATAGATTGCTGGAATCTTTCTTCACAAAAGACCCTAGACCTCCAAGGAGGAACAATGTATGTCATGTGGAGACTCCAGAATTTGAAGCCAAAGCTCTTTGGTAGGATGTAAGTGGTTTCCCCAACTTGTGGGAAGAGAAATTCATGTTTCCTCAGAGGCCAGGGAATTCTTCCTGATAAAAGATATGCCAACTAAAGCACTTGAATTTGGTGTAGCTGGTGTTCCTTACGAGCACAGGCTCTTGGGAAGTTTGTCCCAAGTTCTTGAAAAGGAGGGTTTTTACAGTGGAAGAATCAGTTGGCTTCAGAAGACCTAAAAGAACCATCATCACTGTACAGTCTACCCATCCAGGATAGAGCAAAAGGATTCTCTGTTCACTTTGTTTGTAATAGCCCCAAATTGGAAAGAGCTCAACTCTCCATCAATGGATGAATGGATAAAAAAAAAAAAGTGCTACATCCATACGAAGGATACTACCCAGCAAACAAACACAAAGAGCTCTTGATATAAGTAACAACACGGATGAACCTCAAAATAATTATGAGTGGAAGAAGCCAGACCAAAAACAGAGTATGCACACTGCATGAGTCCATCTATGTAAACTCTAGATGTGCAAAAATGTATCGTGATAGAAAGCTTATTGGCACATTCTTGGGAATGAGGGGAAGGCAAGGAGGGATAAGAAGGAGGAATTACAAAAGGACAAAAGGAAACTTCTGGGGGTAATATGTATGTTCTCTGTCCTGACTCTGGTCATGATTTCACAGATACATACATATGTCAAAATGCCAAACTGTATACTTTAAATATCATATGCCTATCACACCTCAAGAAAGTCGTTTAATAAACAAACGAAACACAGCTCACTCAATGGCCAGAAAAATTAACTTTGACTCTGAGAACTTCTGGGAAAGAAAACTGCCTCCCAACTTCATGGAAAGGTTGTGGAACAGCCACAGGACACCCACAATAGCTCTTAAGATGGCCAGTGCTATTGGGTTTGGAGTCTTAATAATGAGACCAAGAGAGAGTCTGGAGCCAAACCAAGTGACATCCAAGCTCCTGGTTATAGGTAAGGCTTGAATTATGGTCAGGGGTTAGCAAGTATTATGCAATAAATACTACAAATGGTAAACATGGACTTGGCACTTATCATTGTGAAACAGGGGTGTCAGGAGAAGACTGGAAGCAGAAAGATCAATGTCATTGGCCTTGACCACCCAGCTGAGTTAGTTCTGGTCCCATGTGCAAACAGTAAGGCCCGTCTACTTTATTTTGATTTTTATCATGAAAATATTTAACAACCAAGCATGTATTGACCCAGGGTGGATAATGTGAATGAAGAAGCATAAGAAATTCTGTAACTGTGTGTAGAAAAGCCAAGATTTCTGTGTGACTCCAGAGGACTGAACTTGCATTCAATGGTGAACATTATCGGGTGGCAGGGCTTGATTTAATATGAAGTATTTATTTATTTATTTAATAATAAAACCTGTTGCTGTGGAGTCAATTCTGACTCATAGCGACCCTAGAGGACAGAGTAGAACTGCCCCATAGAGTTTCCAAGGAGCGCCTGGCGGATTCGAACTGCTGACCTTTTGTGTAGTAGACATGGTTCTTAACCACTAGGCCACAAGGGTTTCCACTTAATAGGGTGATAATTTGAAAATGAACTGAGCTGCTTGGTGAGATAGCAATCTCTTTGCCAGTGAGAGCATTGGAGTAAAAGCTAATTACAGGTATTTTTTCTACAGTTTGTGCTCCCTTAAGGTAAATTATGTGTAATGCAATCCATTAACTCAGGAACACAATTTTTGTATTACGCAGACCACTACCAGCTATATGATCACTAACTATAGGTGCATAGGAAAAAGTTAATGTAGGAAGCATAGCGCTACATAGCTAGTTTGAAAGGCTGCCTGCTATTAGTCTGCGTTGCGTTTTTTTGTTGTTGTTGGATCTCAGTAATTGTAAACTGTGTTGCAATGGTGTGTGCTTTTGCAACCTAATTGGAATTATGTTCATTTTTTAAACAATACGTGATACAGATATGGGGGTATATTGGTAACTAACTCCTAGCCTGCTCAGTCTAATCAATCGCTTTCACAACATATTTTGGAAGGTGAAATTTCTTAAGATTGCAACAATAGTGTTAGAGCTACTATAGGAAGACCGATTACATTGTATATTAGACTATATATATATTTCTTAAGATGATTGTCAATTCTTCTGTTGTATGATTCTAATAATCTCACAAGTGTTAATTGATGGGGATGCGGCCCCTTCTGCTTGGAACATTCCTCTCTCCTATCCCATAGCCCATTTTTACCTGGAGTCCTCCTTATTATTATTCAAGTCTCAGCTCAAAGTCCCTGAGAGAAGACGTTAGAGGGGAGGAATCAACAGTTTGGTTTCAGCCATGCTGGAATTTTAGACCCTTATTTGACCTCCAAAAAAATAGTGAGTGGGAGGTTGGGTACGTGAGTCTGGAGCCCAGGCAGGAAAGAGCATAGTATGGACGGTACCTATTTCCAAGGGCTTAGATGACATCACCCAGAAGGAATGTGGATAGAAGAGGGAGGGGAGCAGAGGCAGCGCTCTGGATCTCTCTGATGCTTATTATGTAATGGAGACGATTGGGATGAAACAGCCAGAGAGATAAGAAGAAATCCAGGAGAGCATCATGTCACAAAAGCCTGGGGAATAAAATATTTCAAAAGGAGGAAAGGCTACCACCTAATTTTTGTGCTCTTCTAACCAAAAATGCATATACTAAATCTAATCATGGGCAAATATCAGACAACCCAAATTGGGGGCTTATGGTCCTCGAACATCAAGGACATGTATGATAAGACTGAGGAACTGGTCCAGATTTAAAAAGAGTAAAGAGACATGACAATGAATGCAATACGTGATCTTGGAATTTTTTTTTCTTTTGCTGTAAAGGACATTTTTTGGGAAAGCTGGTAAAATTTGGGTAAAGTCTGTAGATTTGATAACATTATTATATCAATGTTAATTTTGTGATCTTGACAATTACACGGTGGTTATGCAAGAGAATGTTTTTGTTGTTGGGAAATCCACACTGAAGTGTTTAGGCATAAGGGGGCATAATGTCTGGAAGTTATTTTCTAATAAAATAGTTAAAAAAAATAATATATTTTTTGTCTATATACTGAGAAGAGAGAATGACAATATAAATTTAAAATGTTAATTTTGAGGAGTAAGTGTGAAAGGTACATGGTAATTATACTGTCTTTGTAACTTTTCTTAATCTTAAATTATTTCTAAATTAGAAATTCTTTAAAAATTTTATAAAAGGGTGGAGAAAATGAAAATGAGGGCACAAGGTCTCTGTCAATGATTACATTATAAATTTACTGTGGCCCTTCTTGGCACCTAAAATCCACCATATGTTGTACAATTATCTTTTAGTCTTATACCTGGCCTTTTATATTCTTTCTGTGTCCAAAATTGAGAACAATGTCTCCAGACTCAGGGTGCCCTTGACCATTTGTTCCCATTGAGAGATTTCTAATGATCTTGGGCAGAATTAAGCCTCCAGGAAAGAGTACTTCAGTAGGCCTCATGGGCCTTTTCTGCTTGGCATATAAGCCTATTAAAATGACTTTTTTCATCAAGGGATTCTTTGATACATTAGAACAATAATGATACTATTGTCACCCAACAATTTCATTCCAAGAGCCAGAGCTATATATAAGTCATAAGAATGCATTCATAAGGGTTGGAAAACACAGCTTTGTGAGATTGACAAGAAGATATTTTAGTATTAGAACAAGTGAGCTTTCTGAAGAGCATGTCTTTGGGGTCAAGAAAATAGCAGCTGGGTCCGTAGGATATTCACATCAGCACTTTTCTCCCTTTAACATTTGCAGTTCTACAGAGGCCAAAAAGTATATCTTTGTTTCCCTCAGATTTTCTTGGCCTCTCAGACCTCTGAGTGATTCCGTAGATGTCACTCACCAACAAAGACTTCACATTGACCAGGGGAACTTGACAGCAAATTCCTGAGGCCTTGAAGCCATGGATGATTAGAAAAGTCAGCATCTAGTAATTAAGCCATGAAATGAATAGGAACCACGAAATATTTGAAAGGTTATCACAGAGTGCACCCGACAGCTGCCAAGCATGAAGAATTTCTCTTAGAGAAGGGCTTCCAGAGAAGTCCTTCAGTCTTCAAGATGTCTAGGGGACCCCTCTAGCTATGTTATAGACTTTGCTTAGCTGGCAATTTTCTAATACCACTTAATAGCTAATATAAATCACAAAATTTTGTAATGGTTGAGAGACATCCTAGGGTAGCTTAATATGAATCATCTAGCAATTTGCAGTACAACCTCCTGGGTAACTCTGCATAAGTTATTTTGATCAGTTTATGTGGCGTAATGATAACGAATTTTGTAAATTGTTTTTATTTTGTGAAATAGATTTACTGCTCAGAATTCTGAGAGGGCTCAGAGATTCATAACATTGGTGAAATATTAAGCCTTCACCCCTCTATGTTGAAAACATGAAAATTCTCATGTATCAAGAAAGTGTGGTTTATGGTTCTGGAATTTACACAATCATAGGACACCTGTCGAAATATCTGTCTGCTGAGAATATTTGCTCTTCTGATAGCATTTCCTAAAAGGGTTCCTGGGTTGAATCATAATTACTGCTCTGTTCATGGATAGTAATTTTTTTCTTTTTCCATCTGATTAATAATCAGGCTTTTTCTAGTTTGGTGCTCTTCTATCAACTCAGAAAACACTTACCAAATTTGGAACAGAAATAAATGAAAACAACAGTATGATGTACCCTTGTTTAAATTAATCTTTCCCAAGGCAATTCAATGAAAAGTAGTCTACCTTTACTTTACTTACTTCAAAAATATCAATAAATGTTCAGTAGATAGTCATGAGCACTCTGCTAGGGATAATCAAAAATGATATATGTGGTCAAAATATTTTGTCATGTTTTCTGACCCATTCTTATCCTTTTCTTGGTTGACTGGTTGAGTGAATGTAGATATCAACACCAACATAAAAAATACACTAAATATCCTGTCTCATAGTCGTATGTTTCAGTGACTTAGCATTAAAGTTACCTCTTTGGCAGGCAATAACCCCAAACATGGGTTCTCTTGGTCTAACCAAAATCAAACCAAACCCACTGACGTCGAGTTGATTCCGACTCATAGCAACCCTGCAAAACAGAGTAGAACTGCCCCATAGAGTTTCTGAGGAGCACCTGGTGGATTCCAACTGCCAACGTTTTGGTTAGCAGCCGTAGCTCTTAACCACTATGCCACCAGGGTTTCCCCTCTTGGTCTGGTGACCAGGAAATCAGCAGGAGAAGTTAGATTAAAAACAGATAGTGTTCCCTGTAACATGACATGTCCTCATGACTTTGAACTCATGGGGTTGAAAGGCGCTTTAAAGGTTGCCTCATGAAAGCTTTTTTTTATCTGGTTCTTGAACCCCTTCCTCAATCAATTACTGTCTCGATTCTGGGTTGATATGGCTTGGGGTTGGCAACTCACTACCTCTTAAGACATCTTTATTCGTTTGGTTTTTTAATTTTTTTTTCCTTTGGTGGAAGTTTACACAGCAAATTAGATTTCCATTTGACAATTTCTGTATAGCTCAAAGACACATTTTACACCCACCACAAACACAGTCCTTCTTTTCGTTACCAGATGGCACTTACAAACTTCAGTAATTATAGTATTGATTCTCCGTGGGCTACCCTATCACCCATGTCCGGTTGTTTGCTTGAATACAAAATACTTTGCATTGGCACTTTGGAAAATTTTCTTTGACGTGTTTAGTCACTGAGTCAGTTTTGCTGCTTCTGTTGGATAGAATCTATTTTTAAAATTTGGAGTTTGTAGAAGGGAAAGAAAGAAAATGCTACTTTATTGGGTTTGGTACAACTGCTCTTACGCTTTTGAAGTCTCAGCACCTTTTGTGCCTAGAAGCTTTGGGCCTTGGCTCCTAAAAAAAATGCACGCAGATAACACGGCCATGTAATTTAAAGGGCCAGATGTATACTTCCAAATCTTTCACTGACTCCTCTCCATCAAGCCTCTCGATTTAAGATTATTTTAATGAAACAAGGGGAGACAATATCTTGGTGTCTCTCTGTGGAAGGAAATGTTAATAGCTTTAAGAAAGTGAAAGATTTTTATGCCTATAAAGAGGGATCTCAGCATCATAATCTTCATTCAAGCTGAGCTGAAATGATGGCCTTCATCTGTTACCGTGGTGGTTTTCCTGGGGCCAGTCATCTTGCTGACCAGATTTATCCCTGTAGCAGATAATGCTGGGTGCCTACAGCTTGAATGGCTTTTGAAAGTGGGTAGAATCCATAAATCAGTGGTTGACTATTGCTAGTTTCTGTGGTTTTTCCTTCAAAATGGAGTCAAAGAGAGTAGCAATTTACAGGGTTTAGTTTCTCAGTGACCAGGTAGTTCATTTTTGGTGCATATCCTGAGTGATGGTGTGTGACAATCACCCCCACTCTTAGAACACTTCTGGGTATTCTATCACTGTAACTAATAGACATTCTTTAATGGAGCTTTCCTTGTACTTATATCTTCTCCTGGAAAAGGCACTATTTGGGGATGTTCTCAAAAACCTAAATGTGTTAGAGAGCAAGAGTGAGAGAATGTATCACAAAATTGAATCAAAGCTGGGTTGTTGATTTATGAATAAGAGGAGATACTGTGTTTCTCAAAGTAAAGGAGGAAGGGCAGGGAAAGACTTGTATCATTTGTATCTTCGACAAAAGGGCAAAGCCACGCTAAGTCTTAGAACAAGTAGTCAAGGAGCCTACCTTTCAGAAGGGCTTCTCTCTGCCCTGGTGGCACAGGGGTTAAGAGCTCAGCTCTTAATCAAAAGATCAGCAGTTCAAATCCACCAGCTGCTCCTTGGAAACCCCATGGGACAGTTCTACTCTGTTCTATAGGGTTGCTATGAGCCAGAATCGACTCAACAGGAATGCTCTGAGGTGTAGGCTTTTTGTAATCAAAGGGTTAAGAAGAACCTTGAGGTGCATTCTTCTTAATTAAATGACACATCACTTCAAACTTTGAAGACTTTGTTATTACTATATATTTGCTATCAAAACACTACAGCTGCTAATAGAGAGGTCAGGAGTTCAAATCCACCAGGCACTCCTTGAAAACTCTATGGGACAGTTCAACTCTGTCTCATAGGGTTGCTATGAGTCGGAATCGACTTGACGGCAGTGGGTGGGTAGATCAAAACACTGCTCTACGAAGCACTCAATTGTCAAATTTTAACATAAAATAATTGCTTTAGTTCACGGAGAATTTGACAACTCAGTTATTCCAGTCAAGTCGCCGGCATGTCTGAGACTATAGCAGCTGTTCCCAGTTGGGTCTTCCTGCTTCCATCCTTGGCCCTCCGTAATCCATATTCTACAAAGTAGTAAAGATAACTTTTTTGAAAAATATGACTCACATCAAGCTTAAAACCTTCCAGGGCTTTCTATCATACTTTGAATAAAATCCAACTTCCTTCCTGTGGACTGGGTGGTTCTGTTTAACCCAGCCCCTCTCTTCTTGTGGCAATCACATTTTGTACCACTCACTCACTTGCCTACAATATCGCAGCCCCCCGGCTGCTTTCTGTTTCTTGAACAAGTCAAGCTTATATTTTCTTTGCACCTGCTATTTTCTCTTTTTTTAGACTGCTCTTCCTCTCCAAGTTCAAACGTCTGGTCCCATCTTCTCATTTAGTCACAGCTCAGTCTTCATCTTAGAGAGGCCATCCCTGAACACTCAGTTCAAACCAGACCCCTCAACCCTACTATCCATTGTAGCATCCTTTGTTTTTTGTAACACTTATCAATAATTAAAAATGCAGTATATATTTATTTGTTTATATGCTCATTTTCTACCTCCTCACTAGGATCTAAGCTCTCCCAGGGCAAGGACTTTACTGTATTCAGGGTTATATTCACAACATTGAATACAATGCCTGTTACATAAGCAAGTACTAAAAAAAGAAAGAGAGAGAGAGAGAAGGAAAGAGAGAAAGAAAGAAGAAAGAAAGGAAGGAAGGAACCAAAGACAGACAGAGAGAAAGAAAGAAAGGAAAAGGAAAAAAGAAAGAAAAGAAGGAAGGAGGGAAGGAAGAAGGAAGAGAAGCTGTTCACACTATTGAATGAGTGAAAAGGACTAGTTTTCAGTGAGTTTCCACATGCTGGGCTTTGTTATGGAACATTGGTGAGACTGTTGTTGGGCAAAAAGTTAGGGAAAAAACCTTTAGAGCTGCGTAATTCTCTGATTTATTAGGTCTCCCGTAGGTATAAGCTCAAATCTGGGCCTTTTGTGAGCAAATGAAGACACAGTCCGGTGGAAGACATAACTGTGATCTTTGGAAACGCTTATAAGCTCTGTGGCAAGTGCAGGAAGAGGCTTCATATCCCCAAGAAAAACGTGGAGAGAGAAAAGCCTCTCTCTGGATATGCTACTTATTCGAGTAATTTCAACTGTTCCTCTCCTTGTGATTGGGAAAGGACACTGGACATGAATCAGATGTGAGCTCAAGTTCTGTCCTTGCTACCATAAGCCCCTGCAGAGCTAGGCAAGGCACAACCACCTGGACCTGGTTCCTCATCTGTGAAATGGGAATAAGAGCTAATCGTTTTGTTGAGTTCTTACTATATTCTAAGCCCCAAGTAGACACTGTGCATGCATTATTTTGTTTAGTTCTTATAACCATTCCCATGACATGTTATTGCTACCCTTTTTGCCATGTTACCTGGAGATACTGAAGCTCAAGAGGGATTTGGTAATCATGGAAGGGCACACACTTAGCCAGGGCAGAGCTGGGATTGAGTCCTCATGCTGGTTTGAACTTGAAACCCCTGGTCTTAACTGATACACTGAGTGGTTTCACCTTCAAATATCGTTGGGAGAAGAAAATGAGATAACTACGTAGCTCTAATTGAATTTGTCACACTTTCTCGTAACCAACAAACACATTGGACTCCACGATCACCTAGAGAGTCTTGGGGGACAAAACCAGTTGCCATCAAGTTGATTACAACTTACATGACGCCAGGTGTGTCAAAGTAGAACTGTGCTCCCTAGGATTTACATAGCTGATTTTTCAGAAATAGGTCAACAGGCCTTTCTTCCAAGGTGCCTGTGTGGACTCGAACTGTCAACCTTTCAGTTAGCAACCAAGTGTGTTAACTGTTTGCACCAACCAGGGACTCTCTCAAGGAACAAACATACCTTTTATTCACCTTGTATCTCCACCATCTAGGACAGAGCCTGGCCCTTCTCACCCCCTCCTTGCTTTCTTTCTCCTCTTGTGGCAGAAATTACATTTCTATAACCCACAGGGTGAAAAGAAAAGCATTCCTTTGGAAGGAGTGAGAAGCAGACATATCCTGGTCATGTTCCTCAACTCTTGCTCTTTCAACCTGTTGATGATTCACACTGTTGCTTGGCCTTCCTCAAATCCATCTTTGCAAGTACTATATGTGGTTCCCATGACAGGTTAGGGTGAGTGCCATGTTTAGAGAACAAATATATGGATGCAGGGGTTTTAAAATTCTAGGAAGTATCATTAGCTCTGTCCAAAGCATAGAGCATGGCCACATGAACTTCACAAGACTCAGGAACAAAACCTCTGCCCACCCATGGTATATTTAGATTCAGTGGTGTGAATTTCACAAAAGGCAGGAAATAGCTCTGTGATTCTTTGGCCCAGGCAATGGGGACTCAACAACTACTATAGGACCCACAATTCTTTACAACACGTAGATTTTTTAGTGCCACCTGTAGGGTCACTATGAGTCAGAATTGACTTGATGGCCACGATTTTCCTCATAACTACTGTTTGAAGTTATGGGGAAAATCACCTAGTAGTTCTTATTTATTTGCTTGATTCTATATTAAGGCCCCCAAAAGAATATGTAACCAGCTGTTCTCAGCTGTAGGGTGTTTTCGTTTACTAACATTTTATGTTTAAGATTTGTGCAATATGTAATTTTTCTTTCAATCCTTATATTTATACAGATAGTAAATAATAATGTCAGAATCAACACACCCCAGTGAATTACTCATCCTGGCAGGTGGAGAACCGCTCCTCATTTGCAGATGGAAGAGAATAAAATCTCAGGAACTTGAAATGGCATGCCTTAGACCAGTAGATGGGATGGTCAGGGGCAAGACTGAGAAACAAAGGCCAAACCTCAAATTCCTTCATTAACTCCGTAGTCAGAATCAGAGCATATGGAAGCATGTTGGAAATAAAACCAGAAAACAGGCTGATACTTCAATCTAAAAATACGCTTGGGGAATTTTTGAACCGTTTACCTTGGCTGCCCTTTGCCCCTTGAGTGACCTTCATTCAACAGCCACTTGGAACCCTTCCGACTTCTATTCCCTAAGTGAATTAAGACGTTCACTGCAGTTAGAGGGAGCTGACTATTCTGAAAGGAGGCATGTGCCAAACCATCTGCTTTTTTGCTAATTTCGCTTCTTGGTGTGTAAATGAGTTCTATTTTGGAAAATTAAGATAAGAGTCCTTCTATTCTAGAAAGGTCCAAACTGTAGGAAAAGGCAAATGGATTCACTTCTAAATTAAGATTTGCTTGTATGATTAAAAAAAATTAATCTACAAATAAGTATTAAGCATGTTTATCCCACATATCACACTCTGCAGAGAATCCCAGCCTTGGACGGAGCCCTCGAAATTACCTAGAACAGTGCCCTAATTTAACAGATGAAGGAATGGAGACTCAGGAGAGAGAAAGGGAACAGCTAGAGGTAACATATTGCCCAGTAGCAGACTGTGACTTGAGTCCAGTTCGCTTATTTCCTAGTATTCTTCTCAAGGTCTATCCACCAAGGCCCCCCACCACTATCATTTATAATGAAGAAGCTAGACTCAGAAGTTTTGCTAAGGTTATTCAACTACAATATTGTAAAATGGATTTTCTGACTCTTGGTCCACTAGTTTTTCCACCCAGCACCATCACTTTTTACACTGGCTTTTTTTTTTTTAAACAAGAAATAAGAAAATTTAAGAAATAAAATTTAAAGAGTACCATTGAACCTTCTTGCCTCTAGATCTATTCTACAAAATGACATCCAACTTCTGGTCTTTGAGCAAAAATATTTCATAGAAATAATGGGTTGCAAGGTGAACCATGGAAAGAATCTCAAGGTGCTCTGCTGATGGGAATGCATTTTTCAGCATTGTCTCTCTTGTCCTGAAAGAGAACAACTTCACAGCAGTCTCGCTGAGACTGGGCCGTATTAATTATTCTTATAAGGTACAACCTGTCCATACATAGAAACAACAAAAGCAGGTTTTGACATGTTTATTAATTGCCCCAAAGCTTTCCTTACTTTTTGACTCATTATTATTTTCATCAGAAGAAATCAGAGAAAAGCAACCTCCCTTCAAAATATATTAAGAAAGTATTGTTTTAAATTATCTTACAACCCTGGAAGATAGCTACAGTGTTTTATTTTAAAATTACGTCTAGGTATCGCTGGCATTTTTTTCTTAATTCTTCAGTTAGTGGTAACAACTAGAACCATAAAGCAAAAGATTACTCAGAGATCCTGAGGGGAAAAGAAACAGGAAGTTGTTTCTAGTGGATGTTGTCTTCTTTTCTGTTGCAAGAGAGGCCATAATTGGCGGCCTCAAATTTTTCTTTATTGTTTTGATAAACTGACTGTGCTCTGCCAAAGACCACTGGTCAGTACAAGCAGGGAAGAAGTGAGAATTGATTGTAATAGCTGTGAGTCCAAGAGGAGCCACTGCTAGATGTCATTCTGTACTAAGTTGTACCTGCGATTTTTAAGGACATATGATTGAACTTGCTCATAACTTATGTTCCTCTTATTTTCAAAATACATCATGCTTGGTAAAGTAGAGGGTCAGTGAAAAAGGTGAAGACCCTCAACGAGATGGATTAACACCGTGGCTGTAACAATGGGCTCAAGCATAACAGTGATTGTGAGGTTGGCGCAGGGCCGGGCAGTGTCATTCTGTTGTACATAGGGTTGCTATGAGTTGGAATCGACTCTGTGGCACCTAACAACAATAACAATTTTCAAAATGAATGTGGTGTGTATAATAAAAGTTGTAGACACATTAAGGAGATCAGATGAAGAACAGAAAGTCAAAATTCTCCTAGAGGAGTAATGGACCACAACTACCACAGCCTCCAACCAGACTCAGTCCAATACAGCCAGATGGTGCCTGGCTACCACCACTGACTGCTCTGATAGGGATCACAATAGAGGTTTCCCCAAAGCAGTGGAGAAAAATGTAGAACAAAATTCTAACTCACACAAAAAAGACCAGACTTACTGGTTTGACAAAGACTGGAGAAACCCCTAGAGTATGGCCCCTGGGCCACCCTTTTAACTCAGTACTGAAGTCACTTCTGAGTTTTACCCTTCAGCCAAAGATTAGACAGGCCCATAAAACAATAATACACGTAGCTCAACGATGTATATGAGACTAAATGGGCACACCAGCCCAGGGGCAAGGACAAGAAGGTAGGAGGGATAGGAAAGTTGGACGAATGGAAATGGGGAAACCAAGGGTTGGAGAGGGAGAGTGTTGACATGTTATGGGGCTGGCAACCAATGTCACAAAACAATATGTGTATTAATTGTTTAATGAGAATGAATTTGCTCAGTAAACCTTCATCTAAAGCACAGTAAAAAAAAAAAAAAAAAATCTTCTAGAGGACTCCATACAAACAGTTCTTGAGGCAGCCTCTCTCACTTAGTCCTGATAACTTTAAACAAAATTCCTGATTTTTTCTCTCAGTGAACGACAGTTTTTGTGCATACCAGAATATAACAGTCTTCTGCCCCTTCCTCCCTCTCTCTCTCTTATTAAGGTACAATTTATACGCAGCGAAATGTACAGACTATAAGTACATAATTTGATGAGTTTTGACAATGCCTGCATCTATTTGACCCATGCCCCAATTAAAATACACGCCATGTTCAGAAAATCCTCTTGTGCCTCTTGCCTCCTAAGAAATTAGTTGTAGTTTTAAAAAGTAATTTATTTACTTTCCTTGGTTATAGGGCAACACTTTAGGGGCCACCTTCAGCAGACACTGGGAGTTAGGAGTATGAGAAACCATGGTGCTTTCAGTGGCCTGGCCTGATCAATTGTTCAACGAATTCTGGATGGTACTTGTCACTGATGATATTATGTCAGCTCTGCCAATAAGATGACATGATCAGAATGCCCAGGGCATTGATATACAACCTTGGTTTTGGTTTCTGTAGGAGCAGTGATATTGCTACATGTTGAACTGAATGGTCCCTTTTGCCAAGGCTGTTCCCTGATAGTAGGGCAGGAAATATTGGAAGCTACCTTTTTATGGCATGAAACGACCCTCCTGCTGATTAAGCAAATCCCTGTAGCTCTCAAAGGAATAAATTTAATTTTAGGAAGAATAGCACTGGGGAAATAAAATTTCACATGAGTAACCAGGCAGAAGTCTGTGTGTTTTTATAGCTGGCTCTTGAAAAGGCTCTGAGCTGGATATATCATTGACACCATAGAGCAGCCTGGTCACATGACACACAGCAAGTAATTACTTAATATGCCTAGTCTTCGAGGACCCAAGCAATATGTAGACAACTCCTAGAGAATTCCATTCTCACCACCAAACCTGCCAAAGCACTTGTTAGGGAAAGAGAAAGATAGAAATTTATCCTGCTTTCTTAAATTAAAGATGCCTTCTCTAGACTAGGGCCTCCTGAGAAAAATGAAGTTTTTTAAACTGCAGTTAGTACCAGCAGTAAAAAGTACTGACAGAGGAGTTGTTTAGCTGAAACTGAGCTGAAGTTCATTTTAGATTAATGGGCTTCTTAGGTTTCAGTCCCAAGGTCCCCAACAATGCATACAGACACTTCTCCAGTCCTATAACCATTATGAGTGCCCTAGAATTTCTAGTAGGATTCTTCCTGCAGATGTTGTCATTCATTTATCTGGGGCAGAGGCTTTTTTTTTTTAAGGGATAAGAGAGATGCAAGGATGATAGCTTCCTCCTGGGAATCTGGTCTACCTTTTTTTGGTATATTTGTAGAAATTTCTCACCTAACAACAGGAGCATATCCATTCTCAAGGCATTGCAGCTGAAAAATACTTATCCCTGCCCAAGAAGTTTTTGGAGGATGTCAGTATAAAGCTTGAGAGCATGTTGGCATTATTTATGAGGCATCACAGTGTAGGAAAACATACTGGACTGAAAACCCTCAGACTCTACTCTTAACTTCACCACCAAATTGATCTGAGAATGTGGGTAAGTCACTTAACCTCTTATGGTTTCATTTTAGTTACTTGCAAAGGGAGGAGATTAGAAAGGGATACATTCTAAAGTCTTCTCCGGCTATAAATTTCCCTGTCGGTAGATAACATCAAATCAGATTCAATTTTATGAGAATGAGCTTAAAATCACAGAATTAGTAATAATGACGACGTATGAGACCTACATAAAATCGGCCATCATGAAACGTTGTAATGGAATGTGACTTTTGCTTCTGGTTATGATGAAGTAGCTTGCACAGACCAACCTTTCTGCTTCGACACCTGTAAAATATGAGTAAAATTAAAAAAAAAAAAAAAATAGAAGCTGTCTGAAGGCCTTGGGAAGCAACCATAGTTCTGAAGGAAAATGCATCATATTGAGCCCAATATTCTTGCTCACTTTCTCTTTGAGGTTTTACTAATTTGGAAATGGCACGAAGCTAAGAAACCAAGCACAGCCCAAGCCTTCTGCAGCCTCACTGGCCTAACGAGACCAAAATTGGAGTTCCTGGGATGTTCTTTTGAAATTAGATTCTAAAAGGACTGATGATTCTGTCTTGGGCTCTTGCTTTCTCTTTTCCGAGATCACTCAGTGTAGGAGAAGCCATCTGCCATGTTCTGAGACGGTCTTGTGAATAGACCCACATAATGAGACACCTAGGCCTGCAAATGACTGTGAGTAAGCTCGGAAATGAATCACCTGGTTGCCACTCCTCCATTTGAGTCTTCAGATAAGATCACAGCCCTGACCAGCTGACTCGAGTACAGTTTAGTCAAAGGCACTTAGATAAGCTGCATCTGCAATCCAGGCTTACAGAAACTATGAGATAATAAATGTTTGTTATTTTAAGCAGCTAAATTTTGAAGTGATTTGTATTGCAGTAATACATAACTGACACAACTTGTGTTCATCTTTGTCTTGCAGATCCTAGAATGTGCAACAAAATGAGGAAAAGATGCCATTATCAAGTATGTTGAAAATAAATACATTCAATATGTCTTGCAGATCCTAGAATGTGCAACAAAATGAGGAAAAGATGCCATTATCAAGTATGTTGAAAACAAATACATTCAATACAGTTGTAGGTTAGAATGTCAGGGTACAAAAATCCTATTTATAGAGGTCAAGATCAAAGATGGCAAGGAAGGCAAAGGTGGAAACTCAAAAACTAGCAAGAATCTGTTGCAATAGTTCTGGCGAGGAATGAAAGCTGTTTGGACTTTGTAAAGAGGAATAGGTGAATTTGAAGCGTACTTTGGGATCACTATGAGTTGGAATTGACTTGATAGCAATGGATTTTTTTTTTTTTTTTTGCTTTGGAGGTCAAATGAATAGATTGAGCTGATAGACTGTGGAAAAGAGTAATGAGAGAGGGAAGGATTTCATTGTCCTTGGACCTCAGCAGTTGAGTGGAGGGAGGACCATGCCATTACACAAGAGAAAGAAAACTAGGTGAGGAATAGGTGGGAAGGTGGGAATAAAGAGCTTGTTTTGACCATTTAAAATCTGACAATGCCTTCAAGTCATACACAGGTGGATTTTGAGAACCACTGTGATATCGAGATCCTGGAGAGACGACAAAGGGAGAATAAAAGAGGGATGAATACAAAGCCCTGGGACACTGACATTTATAGTGCTGGTAACAAAAGAAGGACCAAGGCGGGGATTTAAAAGGAGTGGCCAGATATGTAAGGGAAAAGAGGCAACTATAGACTCACAGAAGCCTAGAGAAGGCAAGATTCTAAGTAGGAGAGGAAACAAAAGAATCGAGTTGTACCAATGACTGCTATATAAAAAGAAAAATGGAGTCCTTTTTATACCGCCTGCCCTTGCCTATTTTTTAAACACATGGTTTAAACTCATGTGGTACCACTTTTTCCTTTGTTCACAATATTATAGTCACGATGGTTTTCTTCTAGTTTCTCAGGCAAATCAAGCTCGTGTCTATCTCTACCACTTTGGCTTTGCTGTCCCTCTCCCTGAAAAAAACTCCTCTAAGTTTTCTTTCTCTTCAAGTCTCAGTTTAAAGACCACCTCCACACAAAGGCACTCCTGATCACCCTCTCTAAAGTAGGCCCTCCTCTAGTCTCAGTATCATCTGAGTCTGTTCAATTTGTCCTGAAGAATTATCACTACACAAAATTGCATTGTTTGTTTATTGGTTTATTGTCTATCCCTCCATGACAGCATAAGGTTCATGAGGGCAGGGGCATTTCTAATCTTCTCCAAAGCCGATATTATTGTTGTTGTTAGGTGTCGTCAAGTTAGTTCCGACTCATTGCTATCCTATGCACAACAGAACGAAACACTGCCCAGTCCCGAGCCATCCTTACAATCCTTATGCTTGAGCTCATTGTTGCAGCCACTGTGTCAGTCCACTCATTGAGGGTCTTCCTCTTTTCCGCCGACCCTGTACCTCACCAAGCATGATGTCCTTCTCCAGAGACTGATCCCTCCTGACATGTCCAAAGTATGTAAGACGCAGTCTCACCATCCTTGCCTCTGAGGAGTATTCTGGCTGCACTTCTTCCAAGACAGATCTGTTTGTTCTTTTGGCAGTCCATGGTATGTTCAATATTCTTTGCCAACACCAGAATTCAAAGGTGTCAATTCATCTTTGGTCTCCCTTATTCATTGTCCAGCTTTCAGATGCATATGATGCGATTGAAAATACCATGGCTTGGGTCAGGCACATCTTAGTCTTCAAGGTGACATCTTTGCTCTTTAACAGCAGATTTACCCAGTGGAATGTGTCATTTGATTTCTTGATTGTTGCTTCCATGGCTGGTGATTGTGGATCCAAGTAGAATGAAATCCTTGACAACTTCAATCTTTTCTCCATTTATCATGATGTTCTTTTTTTTTTTTTTTTTGCTCATTGGTCCATTTGTGAGGATTTTTGTTTTCTTTATGTTGAAGTGCAATCCATACTGAGGGCTGTGGTCTCTGAACTTCATTAGTAAGTGCTTCAAGTCCTTTTCACTTGCAGCAAGCAAGGTTGTGCCATCTGCATAACGCAAGCTGTTAAAGAGTCCTCCTGCAATCCTGATGTCCCGTTCTTCTTCACATAGCCCAGCTTCTCGGATTATTTGCTCAGCATACAGATTGAACAGGTGTGGTGAAAGGATACTACCCTGACACACACCTTTCCTGACTTTAAACCAATCAGTATCCCCTTGTTCTGTTCTAACAACTGACTCTTGATCCATGTAAAGGTTCCTCATGAGTACAATTAAGTGTTCGGGAATTCCCATTCTTCGCAGTGTTATCCATAGTTTGTTATGATTCACACAGTCGAATGCCTTTGCATAGTCAATAAAACACAGGTAAACATCCTTCTGGTATTCTCTGCTTTCAGCCAGGATCCATCTGACATCAGCAATGATATTCCTGGTTCCATGTCCTCTTCTGAAACCAGCCGGAATTTCTAGCAGTTCCTTGTCGAGACATTGCTACAGCCACTTTTGAATGATCTTCAGCAAAATTTTGCTTGTGTGTGACATTAATGATATCGTTCTATAATTTCCACATTTGGTTGGGTTGCCTTTCTTGGGAATAGGCATAAACATGGATCTCTTCCAGTCAGTTGGCCAGAAAGCTCTCTTCCATATTTCTTGGCATGGACAAGTGAGCACCTCCAGCACTGCGTCTGTTTGGTGAAACATCTCATTTGATATTCCATCAATTCCCGGAACTCTGTTTTTCACCAATGCCTTCAGAGCAACTTGGACTTCTTCCTTCAGTACCATCGGTTCCTGATCATATGCCACCTCTTGAAATGGTTGAACATCAACTAATTCTTTTTGGTATAATGACTCTGTGTATTCCTTCCACCTTCTTTTGATGCTTCCTACATTGTTTAATATTGTTTAATATTTTCTCCATGGAATCCTTCACTATTGCAGCTTGAGGATTGAATTTTTTCTTCATTTCTTTCAGCTTGAGAAATGCCAAGCGTGTTCTTCCCTTTTGGTTTTCTATATCCAACTCTTCACACATGTCGTTATAATACTTTACTTCATCTTCTCGAGCCGCCCTTTAAAATCTTCTGTTCAATTCTTTTACTTCATTCTTTCTTCCTTTTTCTTTAGCTGCTTGATGTTCATGAGCAAGTTTCAGAGTCTCCTCTGACATCCATCTTGGTCTTTTCTTTCGTTCCTGTCCTTTCAATGACCTCTTGCTTTCTTCATGTATGATGTCCTTGATGTCATTCCACAAACTTGTCTGATCTTCGGTCACTAGTGTTCAATGCGTCAAATCTATTCTTGAGATGGTCTCTAAATTCAGGTGGAATATACTCAAGGACATGTTTTGGCTCTCGTGGACTTGCTCTGATATTCTTCAGTTTCAGCTTGAACTTGCATATGAGCAATTGATGGTCTGTTCCACAGTCGGACCCTGGCCTTGTTCTGACTGATGATATTGAGGTTTTCCATCATTTCTTTCCACAGATGTAGTCAATTTGATTTCTGTGTGTTCCGTTTGGTGAGGTCCATGTGTATAGTTGCCGTTTATGTTGGTGAAAGAAAGTATTTGCAATGAAGAAGTCGTTGGTCTTACAAAATTCCATCATTTAATCTTTGCCATTGTTTCTATCACCAAGACCATATTTTTCAACTACTGGTCCTTCCTCTTTGTTCCCAATTTTCGAATTCCAATCACTAGTAATTATCAGTGTATCCTGATTGCATGTTTGATCAATTTCAGACTGCAGCAGCTGATAAAAATCTTCTATTCATCTTTGGCCTTAGTGGTTGGTGCATAAATTTAAATAATAGTCATATTAACTGGTCTTCCTCAAAGGCATGTGGATATTATCCTATCACTGACAGCATTGTACTTCAGGATAGATCTTGAAATGTTCTTTTTGACGATGAATGCAACACCATTCCTCTTCAATTTATCATTCCTGGCATAGTAGACTATATGATTGTCTGAGGCAAAATGGCCAATACCAGTCCATTTCAGCTCACTAATGCCTAGGATATCGATGTTTATGCATTCCATTTCATTTTTGATGATTTCCAATTTTCCTGGATTCATACTTCGTACATTCCAGGTTCCAATTATTAATGGATGTTTGCAGCTCTTTCTTCTCATTATGAGTCATGCCACATCAGCAAATGAAGGTCCCGAAAGCTTTACTCCATCAACATCATTAAGGCTGGCTCTACTTTGAGGAGGCAGCTCTTCCCCAGTCATCTTTTGAGTTGCTTTCTAACCTGGGGTGCTCATCTTCCAGCACTATATCAGACAATGTTCCGCTGCTATTCATAAGGTTTTCACTGGCTAATGCTTTTCAGAAGTAGACTTCTGGGTCCTTCTTCCTAGTCTGTCTTAGTCTAGAAGCTCAGCTGAAACCTGTTCTCCACGGGTGACCCTGCTGGTATCTGAATACCGGTGGCATAGCTTCCAGCATCACAGCAGCATGCAAGCCCCCACAGTAGGACAAACTAAGAGACATGTGGGGGCCAAAGACAACAGCGACATCTAATACGGTGTCAGTGAGTATTCGTAGAAGGAGTAAATACACTAGAGAAAAAAGGTTAATCAAATCTGAAATAGTAAACTTGATGGCAACATTAGAACACAGTAATATATTCTTATTTGGAAGGTCTGTATTTACCTCTGGCATATCCATTTTCCATTGTTTGAGTCTGTGGCTCAATCGCATGGTGAGATAGAGTGTCTTTTGTACTCAGATTGATAGCACTGGGGTAGGTAGAATGCTTATTTAGTTAGATATTAATGGCTTTTCGGAGATTCTATGCTGAATCTAGAGGGCAAAATGGGTAGTGATTTTTATTTTGTTTTCTTTTTTTGTTTCAATTACAGGGAACACCTCGATATTTACATCATCTACTCCAGAATGTTGTCTTTTCTGCCTTCAAAGATGTGAAAACTCAACCACGAAATTCTGTTATTAAAGATGTCATTGTTTCTTTTCAAATCACAGAGATGACCAGGAAATATAGTTTAATTATTTAAAAGGATCATATTTAAGTAGTGGTTGACTAATACATTGCTTACTTAGAAAAGGAAATCACATTGGTACATTTAATTCTGTTGAGTAGTGAGCAGTGACTTCTTTTTGATTAATGGTTTCACACTAAGCACTTTTCATTTTGATCTTTGAAACAAAAAGTCCAGATACAATTAGAATAACCCTAACCTTTGGCTTGGAGAACTCTCTTGGTATGCTTGAGTCTTTATTATTTTGTCTGAAAAAGTGGATGAAACAAAGGCATGACAAAAAAAAAAAAAAAAAAGACATCACAATTTTGCAATAGGATTCTTGGGTAAAAAAAGAAATGATGTATTTTCCTTTTGCCATCATGCAAGGATGGTCATTAAACAGATGTTCCTGGCATTTCCTGAAGCTGCCTATTATAATGCACAAGCCTTACGGGAGAACCAACAATGCATGGAATATGACAAAAATATGAGTGCCCTTGCTGGCTATGAGTAGAGTTTTTAAGTTGAATTAGATGGAGACTATTCAGTTTCCTATCCAGAGAGTATGCTGGATCAGATCGCGGGCTCACTGTGAAAAACTTAAATAAATAAATTAGCATTGCATTGATTTTTGCAACTGAAGCACTTTCTTCTCTTCAGACTGTTGCATAAGAACACTCTGATTCTATCAAGTAAAAAGACATGCTGGATGAGACCCCGATTTCCTTCCAGTTTGAGGATCCCAAACATTCCTTGAGAAACAAAGTTCATCTGGTGGTATTTGCCTTTCCTGCTACAATCTAACCTTAGTCATACTTTGAACACATCCAGACCCCCAAAAGGCAATTGGATAAACAGCAGAATATGTTTGAGCTTCTTTAGAGTTGGTTTTTGAAGCCCCTTAGTGGTACAGTTAACATACTAACTGAAAGGTTGGAGGTTCAGAGATGCCTCAGAAGAAAGGCTTAGCAAGCTACTTCTGAAAAATCAGCTACTGAAAACCCTGTGGAGCACAGCTCTATTGTGACACACAGAGGGTCTCCACGAGTCAGAGTCGACTCCACACAACTGGTTGGTTAGAGTTGTTTTTCAGGTTCTCCTGCCACATAGCTGAGATATGACCAGCTAGTTTTCCATGGAAAAGGAGGGAATTCCTCCACAAACAGGAAAATCAGGAAAACCGGATAGTAGAAAGAATCCATCATATGTAACCCCAATCATCATCTCAGTAGAACCCTCCCTGCCCTTCAATCCACTAGCCTACATGTACCAAATCTATTTTACCTCCAGCTCAGCCATGACTTGAAGCTCAAGCCATTCAAGTGTTTTTACAAATGCCCCCCTTACAAACATCTGGGAATTTACTAATTTTACAGAAGACTTTAGAGGTCTTCTGCTTACTCTCTTCCCCTCACCATCCCAGAAGCAACACAAATTCTTTCCTCGTCCATTGTGCCTTAGCCACCTCATTATGAATCGCAGGGCAGACTTATCAAATAATTTCTTCCAAATGAAAACAGTGCTCTCTTTCTAAGATTAATTCTGAAGAATAAAATTTTAAGTGAGCCTAGCAGAAATGTTTATTTCCCCTGAGGTGTTTCAAATTTTAGGACAGTCAAAAAATCATAGACTTTAGAATTATACATATCCAGGTTCAAATTCTAGGTTGACCAATTATTAGCTTATAAAACTTAGGTATCCTCTGTAACTCAGCTTTACCAACAGTAAAATGGAATGCCAACAAGGGACAAAGATCATGGAAAGGGTTGGTGTCTTAGGAAATACCAGTTTCCTCTTTACCTTTTCCTTCTTTACATTGTGTGTAATACTTTACATAGATTCTGGAGCCTGGGACATGTTTACATGTTTAATGAATGGAAACCAGTTTGAAATGAACTTTGAAAAAGTAACTTCTGTATCCTGGAAGGATGTTACAGGTCAGAATATCACTCCCTCATTAAAAGATGGTTGGTTTGAGTTTTAAGTGAAACTTAAACTGGTATTGTTTTCTAGAGATAAATTTCTACTGTACTATGTACAGAGGCAGATAATTAGGTAATAACTTATCATTTCTGGACACACAGCAGTAGCCTTGGCCATCCGTCATCAGGCTACAGAGACTAGGGTATTTGGAAAAGTCAATTGAGAAGAAACAGGAGGAGGTGTGGAATTAGAAGGAGACTGGGCAGAGGGTGGGGATCTTGCCAGTGGCAAGGAGAAATAATGGGGTGATAGTGAGGAAATCACATGAGGATTATTATTTCTAGCTCTAAAGAAAATAAAATATCTGCCTTACCTCAGTCTTCTGCTGTAAATATGTTCTTCCCTCTAGAGAACCATAGTCTTCCCAAAATCCAGTCCCATACTAGGGTAATTTCTATAACTGCTTTTCAGAGATTCTATGCTGAATCTAGAGGAAAAAAATCGGTAGTGTTTCTTGTTTTGTTTTTGTTTGTTTTAATTGCATCAGGAAACACTTTGACATTTACATCATCCACTCCAGAACACTGTCTTTCCTTTCTCCAAAGATGTGAAAATTCAACCACGAAACTCTGTTATTAAAGATGTTATTAAACATCAAGGCTCTCTCCTGCCTTAATGTTTAAAAGCCTAGAGTGCTCCCTATTGTAAAATCCAATAAAAACCAAGAAGTTGTTTTCCACCTAGGCTATATTCCTAACTAAATTTCTCCCAACGAGTTTAATGAATGTTGATTCAATTTACAGACAGTGCTATTTATTCAATAGCCCCCAAGCCTATAAAACCACGAGAGTAAAATACTCTTATTCCAGGTGGTAAAATGTAAATGCACCTCTCTGTTCCACCTATTTTCATTTAATCTTGGATTGTTTTCTTCCTTTTGGTCTTCTCATGTGAAAGGGAAATGCCTGGTGCTGTTGAAAGAAACCAACCAAATTGTAACATTTCAATTTTCAAATCTCCCCTGAGTTAGAAAATACAAACTTTTTTTTGGGTTTGTTTTCCTGTTTGGAATTAGATTTTTTCTCCCTGTATATGCCAAACATTTTCCTTCTCAAACTTTGAGATTTCTGACCTCTTATTTGGCTAGGAGAAGGCAATGTAGAAAATTGTTTATATGATAATTTTTCTTTCCTGAAGCTTTTCAAACTCTAGCCTAAAGACTGCCATTTCCCCCCCCCCCCCCCCCCGGACCAAGAGTTACAAAGCTCTTAGGGAGGCAGTGAGAGAAAGGAAAATGGTGGAGAGAATTAGAAATAGAATCTGCAGAATATCCCAACAATGCTTGGTTTTTCTGGCCCCACTCAAGCCTAGTTCATCTCTATTGAGCAATCAAGCCTAGTTCATTTTCAAAGAAACAGACCAGATTTCGATTTCCCAAGACCTGTTTGAAGTAATCCCAAAATGGAGAGGACACAGATCAAGTGGCAAACAGGAGGAAGAGAAAAGATGAACAAACATAAGTGAAATAAGAAGGGAAGAGTGGAGATAGGAGTACAGCTATTCAATAACATTTCTTTTCCCAATTCTTTTTTTTTTTTTTATAGCAGGCACTCTGAAAAGTCTTTTTAAAACCCTCCCATTTAATCCTCACCACAGAGATAGTTTTAATTATGTCCATTTAATACCATTTCCATTTTACAATGTGGAAGCTCAGAGAAGTTGAGCTCATCAGGAGTAAATGGATTTCAATCTCAGGTCTGCTGTTTCCACGACAACCCCTCTCTTAGGCAGGATTAAGGATATGTGAAAAAATGGGAAAAGAAAAAGACTACAAAAAAGACTAAATTTCCTCATATAAATACTAGATATGAAATATACCCACTCCTCATTTATCAACATAGTTAGATTCCAAAGACCAGGTTGTTATGTGAAAATCAGTATTATGTGAAAATAGAGGATGACCACATCAAATCACAAAATGGAGGGTGACTATATCATTACATAACTAGCAAATTACATCATTATATAATTGCCCAACCAGTGAGAATCATGACTCAGCCAAATTGACACATAACCTTAACCATCCCAGCCAGTGTTACTCTTGCCTCATACCTCAGTGTTTGTTACTGCCAGAGGTACATCATTAATGTGCAAAATAGTCAGATAGCAGATTTTTTACTATTGTTGTAAATGTGAAATGACAGATAGCAAGATAGTCGATAAGTGAGAAGTGTATTTTAATAACTTTTTTATACTTTGTATGTATGTATAAAGTGGAAAAATTAGAAAATTCAGAAATTATAAAGAAGAATATAGAAATGATTTGTAATTCCTGTATCCAAAGATAATCAATGTTAATTTCTGGCACATTTCCTTACAGTTTTTTTTTTTTTTTTTGATTGTAACTATGTTATTACAGGTGTATGTATTTACAAAATTTAGATCAGCTATTTGTGATTTGCTTTTTTCAGTCGATATATCATCAACATTTCTCTTTGTCTACACATAATATTCTATGACATGATTTTAAATAAATAATTTATTCAATCAAAAAGACTTTATTCCATTCCATGGGCGGTGGCAGATCCTAAGCAATAGATAAGAAAAAAGATAAATACAGAATTTGATACATGAAGTATTATGAAGATAATACATATAAGGATATAATGCAGATTAACTGTATTTTAGATGGAGTTTTTAGAGAAGACATTTTGGGGATGTGACATTGGAATTAAGGGCATATAATATAATCATATTCTGCCTTTCACCTTTTCTTCTTCCTGGGAAGAAGAGGCTTATGAAGATCATGGTGCTGAGATGTGTGTGTGTGCGTGGTGTGTGTGTGTGTGATGGTGATGGTAGGTGTCATGGATTGAATTGTGTCCCCCAAAAATATCTGTCAACTTGGCCAGGTCATGATTCCCTTGTATGACTGTATGTCTACCATTTTATCTTCTGATGTGATTTCCCTGTGTGTTGTAAATCCTATCACTATGAGAATTAAGGAATAAGAAGGCAGTTAAGGAAAAAAAAAAAAAAAAAAAAAAAACAACCCTGAGACATAGCATTCCAAGCAAAGGAACATCAGTCCAGACAAAGGATCCAGCAAGTAAAAAGTCTTGAGACTCCAAAGAGTTTGCTTTGTTCAAGAGGAAGAAGCCAAAAGCCAAACACATTGTTACTGAGTTGATTCTGACTTACAGCAACCCTATAGGACAGAGTAGTACTGCCCTGTAGGGTTTCCAAGGAGTGGCTGGCATATCCAAACGGCTGATCTATCAGTAAGCAGCTCTTGACCACAGCCGAGCTCTTGACCACTGCGCCATTAGGGCTCCAAAAGGAAGAAAGGAGGTCTGTACTGCTGGAATACCATGACTGGGGGGAACAGAGATGCGAGGTGAGTTCAGGGAGGCGATCTTGCTGGGCCGTATGGGTCATAAAAGTTTGCATTTCATTATATATAAAACTGGGAAGCTATCAAATGTCATTAAGCAAGGATAGATCTGATTTGATTCTATGTAAAACTGGAACATTCATCCTGACAAAGGGTCCAGCAAGTGAGAAGTCTTGACACAGCAAAGGGTTTGCTCTCTTCAAGGGAAAGAAAGGGTGTCTATGTTGCTGGAACATCAGGAATGGAGGGAAGGGAGATAGGAGATGGGCTCAGAGAGAGAAGCAAGGTTATGATCTTGCAGGGTCTTGTAGGTCATAAAAGGGTTTGGATTTCATTCTATGTAAAACTGGGAAGCTATCAAAGGTTGCTAAGCAAGGATAGACTTGATTTGATTAAGATATGATAGGTGTGAATTTTTTAGTCACAGACTGAGGCCTGCAAAAATAGAAATTTATTTCTTAACCCAATTTAATTTCTGACTGAGCCTCAAGCTTGCCCAGCGGCAGACAATCAAATCTATCCAATTGCAAAAATCTCTCAGCTCAGTTCAGTGATTTTTTAGTAAATCCAGAAATATAACTCCATCATATAATCATATTCTGCCTTTCACCTTTTCTTCTTCCTGGGAAGAAGAGGCTAATGAAGATCATGGTGCTGAGATGTGTGTGTGTGTGTGGTGTGTGTGTGATGGTGATGGTGGCTGTCATGGATTGAATTGTGTTCCCCCAAAATATCTGTCAATTGGCCAGGTCATGATTCCCTTGTATGACTGTATGTCTACCATTTTATCTTCTGACGTGATTTCCCTGTGTGTTGTAAATCCTATCACTATGATGTAATAGGATGGATTAGTGACGGTTATACTGATGAGATCTAAAAGATTAGATAGTGTCTTAAGCCAATCTCTTTTGAGATATAAAAGAGAGAAGTGAGCAGAGAGCCATGGGGACCTCATACCTCCAAGAAATCAGCGCTGGGAGCAGAGCGTGTGCTTTGGACCTGAGGTTCCCGCACTGAGATGCTCCCAGACCAAGGGAAGACTGATGCATCACAAGGATGTCCCTCCAGGGCCGAAAGAGAGAGAAAACCTTCCCCTGGAGCTGATGCCCTGAATTTGGACTTGAAGCCTACGCGACTGTGAAAGAATAAACTTCCCTCTATTAAAGCCGTCCACTTGTGGTATTTTTGTTATAGCAGCACTAGATGACTAAGACAGTAGGAAATCTGGATTATTGCTTTTCTGCTGGCCTTCACCGCTGATGTAACTAATCCAGTCCTCATGCCCATTGCCTGTCCGTGCTGGCACCTGCGAAATGTGAGGCTGTGCTGGATGCTGGTCATCAATTCTGACCGCACTGACATGGCTCTGGCTGCACCAAACCCTCAGTCACTGAGTCCATGCAGATTACTCCCCTCAGCAGCCAAGCAGAGTCTACTCTTAAAGGTGTCCCTCAGCCCTTCCATGTCTTCTCTTTTGTACAGGGAAGGGTCAATGGCTCTTCTGTGTCTTCAAGAGGACTGAGCTGCCCTCAGACCCTCGCCATGTCCCTAGGACTTCTCAAAGTCTCTCCTCTAGGCTTACAGTGATCTGGAGGTTTAGAAAGCTGGGCCACAAGCTCACTCTCTTCTGGGATTCTCAAATTTAAAGAAAGATTTCCACTGGCCACAGAATGGCTTGGACTAGAGACTAGAGGAATCCTCCCCCCAATCTCACACAGAGCACCATATCTATTTCTCTTGCTTTACTTCTCCAAAGCTTTTTCTTGCCCTTGATAGAGCACTTTTGTCTGGTCAGGTTGTGGTGATGGCAGGAACTGAATTCAGAAGTCACAAGTGTGGCACATTTGACCTTGCTGTAGACCTTCATACAAGTTCTATATAGCTGCCAAAGCAAGAGGTGTCAGAAGGGATCCTGAAAGAGTGGAAAACAGCTTAACAATCAACATTGTGGGACATTATTCTGCCATATGTATTTTTCACACATTTGTTTACATTTATATCAGCAGCGAAGGCTGGCAGAGACGCAACAAACGTAGCCTGATCTTATGCCCAGCTCTGATTCTAAGCACAGGGGTGTTATCGGATTTTCTCAGGTGTATCCTAAGATCCCTCTTGAGCCACTTTTGCTGTGCTTGCTGGGAACTGCAAATTTGGTTGCCTTCCTGCAATTGAGTGTCTTCTTTAGTTTATACGTGTTTGTATGTGAATAGACAGAGTGCTTTGTATGTGAGGTTTGTTTCATGCAGGATAGTACCGACATGGTGATTCTTAAAAACAGGTGAACTTTGGTGATATGGCAGGGAAGTCGGGGAGAAAGAATCACAGAAAAGGCTTGGATGTGCCTGTGCACCCCCGTTGACACACGGCACAGGTGGCTTCAGTACTGTGGGGCAGAGGGCATACATTCCTATCATGAGGATTCCTGTGTATATATGTCTGAGGCCCTATGAAGGGCAGTGTGGTAAAGTCTGTTTAGGGTAAACAATTGGTCATGCATCGTAACTAGTCCATCCTGACTAATACCTGGTACCTTGAAGTTAGTTGCTGAGAGGACAAAAAACAAACAAAATACATATGGCTTTGGTTTTGGGTCTGAACAGACAGTGGCGGAATTGTTTCTGAGGCTACAAAGATGGCGTCCAGCTTATGCAATAGTGAAACAATTGACAAAACTCCTGTCAGTGATCGTATGGAAGGCAGACAACAAGCCAAATGAGCTTGTGGCCTTAGGTGAAGAAGCCGAAAAGCAGTAGCCTGCCTAGGTGCTATGGGCTGCATTTCACATTAAGGAAATGAATTCAGAAAAACAATTGGCTGGTTTCTAAGCAGGCAGGTTTGAAAGACTCTGGTTTTTAATGACGGTACCATGGTATCATGGACTGAATTGTGTCATCCAAAAATATCTGTCAACTTGGCTAGGTCACGATGCCCAGTATTGTATGATTGTGTACCATTTTCCCATCTGAGGTGATTTCCCCCTGTGTTGTAAATCCTATCACTAAGATGTAATAAGGCGGATTAGTGGCAGTTATGTTGATGAGATCTATAAGACCGGATAGAGTCTTAAGCCAATCTCTTTTGAGATAAAAAAGAAAGAAGAAAGCAGAGAGCCCTGGGGACCTCATACCACCAAGAAAGCAGTGCCAGGAGCAGAGCATGTCCTTTGGACCCAAGGTTCCTGCATGGAGAAGCTCTTAGTCCAGGGGAAGATTGAAAAGGAGGACCTTCCTCCAGAGCTGACAGAGAGAGAAAGCCTTCCCTTGGAGCCAGCGTCTTGAATTTGGACTTCTAGCCTCTTGGACTGTGAGAGAATTAACTTCTCTCTGTTAAAGCCATCCACTTGTGGCACTTCTATTATAGCAGCACTAGATAACCAAGACAGGTGGAACGACTCTGGTTCTCTATTGGTACTCCAAAGCCACCATACCTTCCCTGACTACCTAATTCAGAATTACTTTACACGGAAAAGAGAAAACAACTTTATCCTTTTGAAGCCACTAGGATTTCTCCTTCTTTGTTACTAATATCTGAATGCAAATTCAAAGAGATACAACATGGTCAGAAGACTCAGGGGAACGTTTTTGCTTCAGGAAACCGACAATTCTGGTGAGAATGGTCTGGATTTGATCAACGTGTATTTATTGATAACCTTTGGTGCATTCTACAGGGCTAGAATTAAAGAACAGCTCAGGCTGAGGGGAAAATGCCCACCTCCACATCAGCAGTGCTACACAATGGTTTGTGGTCAGGAGCAGAAACGATAAGCTGCCAGCTTAGCTGCTGTTGGCCTGAAACATCCATCTCCGGTTGTCATTAGTCTTAAACAGAGTTTCGCATAGTAGGGCTGTTTGCCAAATTGGCAAAGGGGGTTTATAAACACTGTCTGCCTATCAGTCTGAAATATCCTTTAGGACCGAGGGGTCATCCTCCTCGTTGCTTGCATAGTGAAACAAAACAAAACAAAAAACAAAACCTGTTGCCATTGAGTCAGCTCTGACTCATGGAGATGCCATGTGTTGCAGAATAAAACTGCTCCCTAGGAGCAGTTTTCTATGATGTAATCTTCATGAAAGCAGATCACCAGGCCTTGGTCAGAAGTTGCGCTGAATCACCCCACAATTATTGGTGGCAAAGGTAATACTGGAGTCGTTGAGCTCATCATCTTCAGCATCGTCCACCGCTTCCCCCTAGTCCTCCCTCATATCAGTGGAGTCACCGTTAGTGGATTCTATGGGATTTTGATGGCAAGCATGGAGCCCCGTCACGTGGAGAATTCAGAGATAATTGCTCTCAAGTTCTTGACAAGCAAAGAAATGCTTGTTTAGCATACAGGCGCAGGATTGGGGCTCATTTAAGGCAGGTATGAATTCTTTCACCAATGTTGAAGTTCACCTTTCTCTTCGAGAACACATCCTGCAGCTGCTGGGCTGACAGGACCATGAAAACATTAACATAATTGTCTGAACTTAAACTAAACCTTCTTTTCCATGGTCCATTAATCATTTGCAAAGAAATTACCACGTTTGGTTAGTAAAGAAAACCTCGGTAAATTCCCCAAAGCAAAATTATATAATTGGCCTTCTCCGATCAATTATCAGTGAGACTTAAAAAAGATTAAATTCAATTTTTCCAACAAGTATATGTCACAGGAAAAAAAGCGAGCGGCTACTTCTCAGTGTAGATTAAAAGGATTCAATGACTTAAAGCCAAGCATAAAGAATTAATCTTGGTTGGATCTTGATTCAAACAAATCAACTGTAAAAATATGTTTTTGAGACAGTTGGGTCAATTTGATTATGGACTGAGGATTAGACAAGATCAAGGATTTATTTTTGGTATTGTTAGGGTGATAACGGCACTGCTTCTTCATTCCATGACTTAAGTACTCTGTTATGGGTTGAATTGTGTCCTCCAAAAATATCTGTCAACTTGGCTAGGCCATGATTCCCAGTATTGTGTGATTATCTACCATTTTGTCATCTGATGTGATTTTCCTAAGTGTTGGAAATCGTATCTCTATGATGTTAATGAGATGGGATTAGTGGCAGCTATGTTAATGAGGCAGGACTCAATCTATAAGATAAGACTGAGTCTTAAATCAATCTCTTTGGAGACATAAAAGAAAGAAGCAAGCAGAGAGACATGGGAACTCATACTCTAGGAAACCAATGTTGGGAGCAGAGAATGCCCTTTGAACCCAAGGTTCCTGTGCTAAGAAGCTCCTACTTCAGGGAAAATTGATGACAAAGACCTTCTTCCAGAGCCGACAGAGAGAGAAAGCATTCCCCTGGAGCTGATGCCCTAAAATTTGGACTTTTAGTCTACTAGACTGTGAGAAAATAAATTCTCTTTGTTAAAGCCATCGGCTTGTGGTATTTCCATTATAGCAGCACCAAAAAAAAAAAAAAAAAAATTTTTTTTTTAGCACTAGATAACTGAGACATACTCCTAATAAAAGAAAACTCCTTGAGTGGAAGGCACAGGATTTTGCCCCTGTAGACCACCCGTCACAACCTGGCGCTGCCACATGTCCATTATCATCTCTAACCATCATCACAGTATGTGTTCCAGCCAGGCTGATGGACTTGAAATTCCTCAAACACTCTCTCCTCTTAGAATTCAGTGCCTTTGCAAAAGTTACTCCCTGGAGTTCGCCTGCTTCTCTCTAACCCTCTACCTCTTAAAAGTATCCTTTAAGACTCAGCTAAAAACTTGCCCTCCTATATACTGGCAACGGGTTTGGTTTTGGTTTATACTTTCCCCAGCAAATGTGGCACAAATTTCCCTGTGTTATACCTTTTTTTTATAGGGCTTGTTCTATAGATCGTGTTTATTTATTAGAACATTTCTCTTATCCCACTCTTCCCTATGTATCCCTCCAGCTGCCACCCTCAATCTGTCCATTTCCTTTGAAATGGAATAGTCTTTATGTATTGTTGCCATTTCCTTACCTTTTTTTTTTTTTTAAACTCTGTAACCGTTTTAACATGTCTTCCTCACTCATCTCTCCAGTGAACCACCGGACTAACATTGGTGTCTAATTTTCCAAATCTTGCCTGGCCTTGATATAGTATTTCAAAGTGTTGTTCACCAAGCCTTTCTTGATTTCTGTGTCTGTTCTTTATTGTCTCCTTCTGACATGTCTTAACACAGCTTCCCCCTAAAAAGAGATGCTGGAACACGAGCTTCCATGCAGGGAGTTCATTTTGGGAAGTGATCCCAAGGAACATGAGTGGGGGACTGGGAAGATTGATACAAGGAAAGAGGAAAAGCTGATCTAAGGGTGCCACCCTTGACCAAGAAAATCAAGACTAACTGTGGTCCATGGGGCTCCACATTGCTAAGAACCCTCCCTTTTACAGGACCAGAGTGAGGTCAGTCTTACCAGTGAAGAAAAATAGATATCTTAGACATCAGGTACTCTGGGCCTAGGTTCCAGATGTTTACAGGAGCTCTTTGGGAAGGTCAATTGCTAACGTTATGGAAAGCTGGGTTTGGGTGCAGTCCCTCTTGGTCTAAAAAAATTGATTTTTATTTTGAAATAATATTAGATTTAGAGAAAAATTGCAAAATAGTACAGAGTTCCCCTATACCCTTCACCTGTCTTTTCCTAATGTTAATAGCTTGCTGTATCATAGTATAACCATCAAAACCAAGAAGTAAGCATTGGTACAATACTATTAACAGACCTTATTTGAATTTCGCCAGTTTTTCCACTAATGTCTCTTTTCTCTTTCAGAGTCCAGTCTAGGATCCCAAATTTCATTTAGTCCCCTCCAAACTGAGATAATTCCTCAATATTTTTTAGTAAGTTATTTTGTAAAATGGGCCCTGAATGAATGCATGAATGAATAAGGGAGAATGGAATAGCTGTTCCTAAAAGAATTCCAATTAATAAATGTAGCAGCAGTGAGTAAAACAGAAAATCACCACTAGGCAAATACCTTACTAATAATTGTTACAGATAAGATCCACCAATGGTTGATAAGCTTAGTGGATTTAAGATTAAGTTTGAGGTGAATGGAAACCCTGGTGTTGTAGTGGTTAAGTGCTACAGCTGCTAACCAAGAGGTCAGCAGTTCAAATCCTCCAGGCGCTCCTTGGAAACTCTATAGGGCAGTTCTATTCTGTCTTGTAGGGTCACTATGAGTTGGAATTGACTCGACAGCAGGGGGTTTTGGGTTTTTTTTGGGTGAATGCATTTGTACATTTTCAAAGAATCTACATAGCAACTCTATAGGATAGAGTAGAACTGCCCCATAGGGTTTCCAAGGAATGGTCGGTGGATTCGAACCATTGATCCTTTGGTTAGCAGCAGGGCTCCATATAGATAGAGAAAGAGAGATAGGGAAAAACATAACTTTACAGTGCAAACACCGCCACCAAGCTATCAAAGCAAGAGCACCAGAAATCAGACATCTCAACATCATGATGTGCTGAGGAGGACGCAACATTGCTTCTGTGATATTATTGACAAAAAAAAGCTTAATATCACTTTTATCATAAGAAATTATCAGAGAATCTCTCTCTTTTTTTTTTTTAAAGCACTGGTTGTTTTTTGCATATGGGGTCTGGTACGGGAGACCCTGGGGAGGAAAGCTTTGAAACAGGGAGACCAGTTAGGAGGCTACTGCAATATTGCAAGCAGGAGATTAAAATGGATCGGATCAGAGTGGAAGCACTGGTGAGAAGGGACTGAATTTAAGATCAATTTCAAAGGTAGAGCCAACAAGATTTGCCAATAGATTTGATGTAGTGTATGAGGGAAGGGGACAGAGTAAGGATAATTCAAATGTCTTTGGCTTGGACAACTGGGAGGATGGACTGTCATTTACTAAGACAGGAACATTGTGGGAGAGGCATGATGAGTGGAAGAGGGATAGGAATCAGTGTTTGACTTCTAAATATGAGTTTGGGATGCCTTTCAGACATCACAGTGAATATGTCAAATAGGCAGGGCAGTATGAGTCTGGAGCTCAGGAGAAACTTGGAGATAGGAACTTGGAAGTTACTACCATAAAGATGATATTTAAATCCATGAAGCAATTTTTTTTGCCATTCTCCTCAGACTTGAGGAGCTTCTCAGACTTCCTCAAGAGCGCCATTCATGCTTGCTTTTGCCTCCTGGTCATTGCTTGTGCAGCTTCTACTCATTGCAAAGTTGTTTTCTGGATAATTCCTACTAACTATTCAGGTCCTCACTTTCTTTTTTTCTAAGCTACCTGTCCCCCAATGCCACCTCAAGACCAAGCCTTTGTCAGGAACCCTCCTCTGTGCTCTTATTACATCTTAAAATTCTTCTAACAGTGCTGAGTGTCCTCTCTTACGTTTGCCCTCTTTTTCTGTAAATTCCCTAGACTATAATACCTTTGCAAGCACAGGCACACTCCATAGCATCAACCAAGTCTAGATCATTGTTGTTGTTAGGCGCTGCTGAGTCAGTTCCGACTCATAGAGGCCCTGTGTACAAACAGAACGAAACACTGCCCAGTCCTGTGTCATCCTCACAAGAGTTGCTGTGCTCAAGCCCATTGTTGCAGCCACTGCATCAATCCATCTCATTGAAGGTCTTCCTCTTTTCTGCTGACCCTCTGCTTTACCAAGCATGATATTCTTCTCCAGGGACTAGTCCCTCCTGATAACATGTCCAAAGTATGTGAGACATAGTCTCACCATCCTTGCTTCTAAAGAGTATTGTGGTCATACTTTTTCCAAGACCGATTTGTTCATTCTTTTGGCAGTCCATAATATATTTAATATTCTTCACCAACACCAGAATTCAAAAGCATCAATTCTTCTTTGTTCTTACTTATTTATCACCCGGTTTTTGCACGCATGTGAGGCGATTGAAAACACCATGGCTTGGATCTAGCTTAGTGACTATTATGCAGTAGGCACCAAATAAACAAGCGACGGAGCTTTAATGGTACCTAATCGTGCCTCCCAAACTCTTTACAGCTATTTTCCCAATTATCTCCTGACATCTGGATATGGACTGGCCCCTCAAATTCAAAGTGGTTCCCTTCTTATTTTCCTTCCCATCAATGACACCACGATTCACTCAGTTATGGACCAGAAAACTTGAAGTGATCCTGACCTCTCATGTCAATCAGTCATTACCAGATTTTATTGAACCTATGTTGACTTTCTTTTAAGTAAGGCTATCATTTTTTTCCCCAGTGCTACTGTCTCAGATAAGACTTCCTTTATTTCTCACTTGTACTGTTTCTATAGACTCAAAAACATCCCCCTGTATCTTCTCACTTGCTTATCTCTGCTTTTTAATCTACTGCAACCCTGTGGCCAAGTCTGCTTCAGACCCTTAACTGGCTCCTCATTGGCATTTAAGCAAATTTCAAATGCTGTAAGAGATGTTTCTATCTATTCATGATCCACTCTGGTTTACATTTCCTATTCACTTCCCCCCCCTTACATAATATGCTCTAAAAACGCTAAGCCTCTTACAGCATCCTGAAGATATCTTCTATACCATGTTCTAAATGTATTCACACACACTGTTCTTTCTGCAAAATTGATGCTTCATCTCTTCTTCAGAGGGATTTTTATCCCACTTCTGAATTCAGATCAAACATTACGTTATCCAGAAATCCTTTTAATATTTCCCTCTGAGAGTTATTCGCTTCCTCTGAGCAACCACTGATTCTTGCTTATATTTCTATTGTACTTTTTTACACATCTATTTCTTCCTCTAGACTCTGAGGTTCTTGAAGATAGGTTTTACTTGTCTCTTATACCAGTGCCCAGCACAGTGCCTGAGGCAGGGTGGTTGTTTATAGGCATTGCAGGAAGGGAGGGAGGGAGGGAGGGAGGGAGGGAGGGAGGGAGGGAGGGAGGGAGGGAGGGAGGAAGGAAGGAAGGAAGGAAGGAAGGAAGGAAGGAAGGAAGGAAGGAAGGAAGGAAGGAAGGAAGGAAGGAAGGAAGGAAGGAAGGAAGGAAGGAAGGGTGGTCATTCCTTGTCAAGCACAGCTCCAATATACCATTGATTCTGAGATCTCTAAATATTCCCGTTGGTACTTAAAACATTTACTGAATCATTTAGTTTTTTTTTTTTTTTAAGTTGCAAATAAATAATTAAACAAAAAGAACACTGTCACTCTGACCTTGGAGTCAATAAGCATTTGTCTGGCCATGCCTGCTGCAGAAGAGCCAGGAAAGTCTAAGCAAAGTTGTGAGCAATTAAAGTTGCTTTTGGTACCTTCCCAGCTTCTCTTTCATAGGTCATTTCTTCCCTTCTGCAGTGTTTTACTTTCTAACCTTCTCTCCCATCCCCAACCCATTTACTCTATTTCCTATTCCCAAAGCCTTTTTCCAAGACCATTTTTCTAGTCTCTAAAAGAATCATAGAAACTTTAGCCAGTGAGAATCTTTAAAGATCAATTGGTCATCTTTTTTGAACCCTTGGTAGAAAAGGAATGAATCAACTGATGAAGACAAAGCAAGTTGGAAATTGATCTGTTCCGGAGAATGTACGCTACATATCCCCTGCAACCAGAGATTACTGCGTTTCACACTTTCTTCTTTACAGATGGGGACGGCAAACCCCTGAGACAGTACCCAAGGCTTCACTGCTACACAGTTCCAGAACAATCTTCCATGGTTTCACTCACAAATCCCAATAGGTCTCACGCAGGTAGGGCATATCATTCTTTTCCCACATTTTCAGAGGAAACTCTTGACATTACAATATCATATAGGACTCAGAGGGATAAATCTCTAATGTTACAGTTTTAAGCACAATGGGAGGTAAAATTAGATGGCATTTGATTACAGGCACATTATTGAATCGTGAACGCCGTATTGTAACTAGAGGAAACCAAAGTCAGAGACTCCGCACAGATTTTCTGTTCAGAATCTCAGAAGACCTAGAAGAGTAAGCGCACAAAAACCAGTTCTTGTTTTCGTGGGCATTAATTCCTGGTGGTACATTACAGAAAACACCTATGGTCACTAGGGTAGATATGGGAATTTTTCTTCCTCTTTTTAAATAAACGAGAGATATTGCGAGTCTCCTAGGGGTTTTTGGAGGAGACAGCAATGCCATGGTCTTACACAACTGACGAATGAGATGCTGCAAAGGAGGATAAAAAAGGCCGACTAGCATTTGAAGTCGTGGCTAATCAACGGGCCTGGCCTTCCTCGTTGTAGTGAGCGCCGAACTGCAAATTGTGCTGACTGTGGTCCCTGTCTGGGAACTGCACACCCAAGTCTCATAATTAGCAGTAACAGCACTAATAATCTTCCAGCAACCTTCCCCCATCTCTTTCTTTTCTTTTTAATTTCTGTAGCTATTTTCCCCACATTTCCTTTCTGGAGTTAAGAGTTAGCAAACTAAACAACAACCATTGAACGCCAATTAGATACTAGGCACTGTGAAACTCAGGATTTCATTTTGTCATTAAACAAACTACAATATAGGCCACATTCCCACCTACAGATATGAAAACTAAGGCAAAGAGAGTTTGGATGACTTGCTAGAGATCATACAGCTAGTAAGCATGTTTCCTTGGACCACGCTGCCACATCTCTGACAGTATCTTTCTCATTTGGGAATACAGATGTATTGCTGTGCTGTTAGTTGTTCACAGTGACCCTGTGTTTACAAAGTAGAACTGCTCCATTGAGTTTTCAAGACTGTGACCTTTCATAAGCAGGTGACTGGGCTTGTTTCCTGAGGTTCCTCTAGGTGGGTTTCCAAGGCTGTAACCTTTAGGGAAGCAGACTGCCACATCTTTCTCCCACAGAGTGACTGGTGGGTTCGAACTGCCAACCTTTAGGTTAGCAGATGAGTGCTTTAACCACTGTGCCACAAGGGCTCCTCCTACCACAACACCAGGGACTAATTAGGAATGCAAAGGTGGGGCAGCATGGCAGTCCACACTTCCTCCACCACTAGGGGTTCATTTAGTGATTTTACACACTTTCCTCACTTCACGACATGGTTAGGCTACAAAGACCAGGTCATTAATGTAAATATTGATGTTAAGTGAAAATGGAGGATGATCACATCGGATCACAAAACGGAGGATGAGTACATCATTACATAAGTGCCAACTTACATCCTTAAGTAACCGCCAAACCACTGAGAATCACGGTCCAGGCAAGTTGACACATCACCTTAACCGTGACAGCCAGCGTTATTCTCGCCCTGAACCTTGGCACTTGTTACTGCTAGACATATGTCAGTGAATGAAATGGTCAGATAGTAGATTTTTTAATATTGTCATAAAGTGAAATGTCAGAAAACGAGATAGTCGATAAGTGAGGAGAAGTGTACTTGCATTTATGTTTTCTATTTGGAAGACAGATTCCATTAAGAGTGAGGACCACCATTTACCATTTCAATTTTGTTAAGAACCTAGCTTTGTATTTGGCACATTGTGTTTGTGTAATAACCATTTGGAGCCCTGGTGGCACAGCGGTTAAGAACTTGGCTGCTATCCAAAAGACTGGCAGTTTGAATCCTCTGGCCACTTCTTGGAAACCCTATTGGGAAGCTCTACTCTGTCATATATGGTCAGTATGAATTAGAATTGACTCAAATCCAATAGGTTTGGATTTTATTTGGTTTAGTAGCCATTTGAAAAACATCTAGATTCATTACTGGGTAAAAAAGAAAGGATCTCTTTAGAATATCCTTTGATTCTATAATTATTATACATTTACTTATTAACAACCAAAAAAAAAAATCCAATTTTACCCTTCTGTAGGAACATTCCCTGTCCCACCACCATTTTGATCTGACAGACACCAGGTTAGAAGCTACATGAGACAGACACATAACACATTCTGTGAAATAATCTAATAGCTCTTCACCTGCATTATGTATATTTAGTTTCCAAAACTGTGTAGAAGCTTGTTAGTCTTATCGTGGACTATTTTAAACAACAACAAAAAAACCTAGCAAGGCATTTTAAACATAAATTTAAAGTAGTTTCATACTTTTTTTTTTTAATTTCATCAAGTTTATTCACAGATTGGAAACAAGGTGATAGAATATCACATATATGTAGATGTACATATATATGTGTGTGTGTGCGTGTGTGTATATATGTACAAACGTGTATATATGTGGGTATATCCCTTCCCCCAGCTCCTAACATAGTAATGATTATGGAATTGGTGAATATATTGACTGACATCCCCCCATGAGGAAAACACTAACCAGATAACAGCTCCTTTTTGTTTTTGTTTTTTTTTAAGTTCCTGATATCCTTTGCTCATGAAACTATAAAAGGTCTAAAGTAAAGGATGATGCCATGCTCTTAATAAATGTTTTTATGTTCAAGCCTAAACCCATACATGTAGTAAACAGTCTGAGAAGGACATAATTAACATTCTTGGTTTGGCTTCAATGCCTGAGTCATGATTCTGGGAAGGCGGAGATTGTGTAGGGCAAAGTCTTGATGAGAGTACTTTTGAAAAGTTTGAAAGACTAAGTAGTAAAACCAGAAGGGAAGAAAGCAATATTTGGCTGGTTAGCAGGGTTTGAAAAAATCAATTTGAATTCAACGCACTCCCAGATACTGAACTTATATAATGAATTTAACTTTTCTACTTTTTTTTTTGTTTACTTTTCTATGCATATTAACCAAATAGTCTACCAAATGCGAAGTTGTAACTGAAATAGCTAAAGCCGCAAAAATGAGTGAAGCAAGCAAGCAGCCCACTTTCAAAGGACCTTGAGGTTTTAAGAGAAAATCAAGTCTTTGTCATAGCCCTGTCATTTGGAAGAGCGGGAACACCCCAGGTAGCTTATACCCTAGAACCCTGTGCCACTGAAAGATAATAAAGACTTAAAAATAATTTTAAATAAATACATTATCTTTCCTACTCACAGATAACTCACCATTTATAAATGGTTTCTCCCGCGCTTCAGAGACAAGCTGCATTTAATTATCCCACTGGGACAGATGAACAAATCAAGAAGCATTTCCTAGCAATCCTAATTTTTTCTGTTCTCCAAATATTTTTTTTCATGTTTATTGAAAAAGGGATGTTTTCAGATAGGATGGGTACAAATCCGTATGGTCTCACTGAAACCAGACTTTTGTCTGGAAAACTGCCCTCAGGACAAACATTTGGAAAGCTTGACACACTTCAGGGAGCCCTGGTGGGGGCAGTGGCTAAAGCAGCCGGGCTGCTAACCAAAAAGTCAGTGATTTGAAGCCATCAGCTGCTCCCTGTGAGAAAGATGTGGCAGTCGCTTCTTAAAGATTTCCTACCTCGGAAATCCTGTGGTACAGTTATATTCTATCCTATAGGGTCGCTATGAGTCAGAATCGACTCCACGACAGTAGGTTTTTGGTTTGATACACTTCAAACAGGTGAGATCCTAACTCTCCAGGAATCCATTCCACTAGGTGATGCTTGTCACTTGTTACTCAGATACAACTGTAAATCATGTCCCTTTGTGGCCTTTGAGTTGTCTAAGATAAAGTGAGGAGATTATTTATTGTGTCTTCCTAATGAATAGTGTTGCCAGAATAACCATCAAGAAGCCCATACTAGATGATGATTTCCTATTTGCAGTACAGGATTTAAACCAATCTCCCCAAAATAAATTCTTGAGCAATTAATGTTAAGTATTTCTTCCACCTTTTCTCCCATTGTACCTAAGAGAAAAATAGTTTGGTTGATAACCCCAACATCAGCGCTATGCCAGTGAGGCTTTTTTGTTCAGAGGAAAGAAATTCAGTTGTTTTATTAGGTGGTGTGGAGATGGTTTCCACTCATAGTGACCCTATGAACAACAGAGTGAAACATTGCACCATCCTCACAAACATTGTTATGCTTGAGTCCATTGTTGCAGCCACTGTGTCAATCCATCTCATTGAAGGCCTTCCTCTTCTTTGATGACTGTCTACTTTACCAACCACAGTGTCCTTCTCCAGGGACTGGTACCTCCTGATAACATGGCCAAAATACATGAGATGAAGTCTCACCATCCATGCTTCTAAGGAGCATTCTGGTTGTACTTCTTCCAAGACGGAATTGTCCGTTCTCCTAGCAGTCCATGGTTATTCAGTATTCTTCGCCAACACCATAATTTAAAGGCATTGGTTCTTTGGTCTTCCTTATCCATTGTCCAGCTTTCACATTCATATGAGGCTATTGAAAATACACTGACTTGAGTCAAGTGCACCTTCACCCTCAAAGTGACATCTTTACTTTTTAACACTTTCAAGAGGTCATCTGCAGCAGATTTGCCCAGTGCGATCTGTCATTTGATTTCCTGACTGCTGCTTCTATGGACATTGATTGTGGATCCAAGTAAAATGAGATCTTTGACAACTTTAGTCTTTTCTCTGTTTATCGTGATGTTGCTTATTGGTCCATTTGTGAGTGTTTTTGTTTACTTTATGTTGAGGCGTAATCCATACTGAACGCTGTGGTCTTTGATCTTCATCAGTAAGTGCTTCAAGTCCTCTTCACTTTCAGCAAGCAAGGTTGTGTCATCTACAAATTGCAAGTTGTTAATGATTAGAAAAGAAGAGTAACTTGGATATATTGGACTAGGATTTTTATGCTCAGCTGGCCCCTTATTAGCTGTGTGAACTTGACCAATACCCTTCACCTCTATAAGCCTCAGTTTCCTTCCCCATATAATGCCCATCTCATGAGGCATGTGTAAGGAGCAAATACAACCCCATTAGTGGAATCCTCAAACAAGCAATGTGTGAGATGAATCCTGCTCATAGATGTGGTTTATTTGGCTCATTCAAAATTAAAGAAAATTTTGAGGCGGAGCCAAGATGGCGGACTAGGCAGACGCTACCTCGGATCCCTCTTACAACAAAGACACGGAAAAACAAGTGAATCGATCACATACATAACAATCTACGAACCCTGAACAACAAACACAGATTTAGAGATGGAGAACGAACTAATACGGGGAAGCAGCGATTGTTTTCAGAGCCTGGAGCCAGCGTACCAGTCAGGTACGGCACAAGCACAGAGAGTTGCTCCACCCCCCTGAACTAACCCCAGGAGGGGGACCAGCCGGTTCCGTGGGCGGCATGGGACGCAGCCAGTAGGAGAAGTCCCCAGGTGGCAGCGACTGGTATTGGAGCGGGGAGAACAGCGTCCCAGCCGGGACACTCGGTCACGGCACAAGCACGGGGAGCTGCTCCATCCACCTGAACTAACCCCAGGAGGGGGCCCAACCGGTTCGCGAGGGCGGCACAGTGCACGGCGAGGCGGCTGGAGGGACGAGAAGTCCCCGGGAGGCAGCGACTGATTTTGGAGTCGAGAGTGCACCGTCCCAGTAGGGGAGCCTTGATGCTGGGCGTGGGGCTGGAAGCGGAGGATCTGACAGTGACTCCAGCGGGCCAGACCCGCCGGGGGCAATCTCCACACAGCCAGCACACATAGGCGACACGCCCCACGGGAATCTCAGATATAATAGTCATTCCAAGCAAGACAAGCAACTCTGGCTATATTCTGAGGTGCTACTCTCCTAACTCTCTGTTCCCTCCCCCACCCTCCCCAGGAGGCTTCATTAACATCTGAATAGCCTGAGCCAGAGGGAGAACTCTGATAGGGATCTGACTGCATTTTTTTTTAGCGAATTTTCTGGAAAAACTAGTTTCCCAGTGATGGCTCGGAGACAACAATCCATATCAAACCACTTAAAGAAGCAGACCATGACAGCTTCTCCAACCCCCCAAACAAAAGAATCAAAATCTTTCCCAAATGAAGATACAATCCTGGAATTATCAGATACAGAATATAAGAAACTAATTTACAGAATGCTTCAAGACATCACAAATGAAATAAGGCAAACTGCAGAAAAAGCCAAGGAACACACTGATAAAACTGTTGAAGAACTCAAAAAGATTATTCAAGAACATAGTGGAAAAATTAATAAGTTGCAAGAATCCATACAGAGACAGCATGTAGAAATCCAAAAGACTAACAATAAAATTACAGAATTAGACAACGCAATAGGAAGTCAGAGGAGCAGGCTCGAGCAATTAGAATGCAGACTGGGACATCTGGAGGACCAGGGAATCATCACCAACATAGCTGAAAAAAAATCAGATAAAAGAATTTAAAAAAATGAAGAAACCCTAAGAATCATGTGGGACTCTATCAAGAAGGATAACCTGCGGGTGATTGGAGTCCCAGAACAGGGAGGGGGGACAGAAAACACAGAGAAAATAGTTGAAGAACTCCTGACAGAAAACTTCCCTGACATCATGAAAGATGAAAGGATATCTATCCAAGATGCTCATCGAACCCCATTTAAGATTGATCCAAAAAGAAAAACACCAAGACATATTATCATCAAACTCGCCAAAACCAAAGATAAACAGAAAATTTTAAAAGCAGTCAGGGAGAAAAGAAAGGTTTCCTTCAAGGGAGAATCAATAAGTTCAGACTACTCAGCAGAAACCATGCAGGCAAGAAGGGAATGGGACGACATATACAGAACACTGAAGGAGAAAAACTGCCAGCAAAGGATCATATATCCAGCAAAACTCTCTCTGAAATATGAAGGAGAAATTAAGATATTTACAGACAAACACAAGTTTAGAGAATTTGCAAAAACCAAACCAAAGCTACAAGAAATACTAAAGGATATTGTTTGGTCACAGAACCAATAATATCAGATATCAGCACAACACAAGGTCACAAAACAGAACGTCCTGATATCAACTCAAATAGGGAAATCACAAAAACAAACAAATTAAGATTAATTAAAAAAAAATACACATAACAGGGAATCATGGAAGTCAACAGGTAAAAGATCACAATAATCAAAAAGAGGCTCTAAATACAGGAGGCATTGAACTGCCATATGGAGAGTGATACAAGGCGATACAGAACAATACAAGTTAGGTTTTTACTTAGAAAAATAGAGGTAAATAATAAGGTAACCACAAAAAGGTATAACACCTCTATAACTCAAGATAAAAGCCAAGAAAAATGTAACGACTCAACTAACATAAAGTCAAACACTATGAAAATGAGGATCTCACAATTTACTAAGAAAAACGCCTCAGCACAAAAAAGTATGTAGAAGAATGAAATTGTCAACAACACACATAAAAAGGCATCAAAATGACAGCACTAAAAACTTACTTATCTATAATTACGCTGAATGTAAATGGACTAAATGCACCAAATAAAGAGACGGAGAGTCACAGACTGGATAAAGAAACACGATCCATCTATATGCTGCCTACAAGAGACACACCTTAGACTTAGAGACACAAACTAAAACTCAAAGGATGGAAAAAAATATATCAAGCAAACAATAAGCAAAAAAGAAGAGGAGTAGCAATATTAATTTCTGACAAAATAGACTTTAGACTTAAATCCACCACAAAGGATAAAGAAGGACACTATATAATGATAAAAGGAACAATTGATCAGGAAGACATAACCATATTAAATATTTATGTACCCAATGACAGGGCTGCAAGATACATAAATCAAATTTTAACAGAATTGAAAAGTGAGATAGACACCCCCACAATTATAGTAGGAGACTTCAACACACCACTTTCGGAGAAGGACAGGACATCCAGTAAGAAGCTCAATAGAGACACAGAAGATCTAATTACAACAATCAACCAACTTGACCTCATTGACTTATACAGAACTCTCCACCCAACTGCTGCAAAATATACTTTTTTTTCTAGTGCACATGGAACATTCTCTAGAATAGACCACATATTAGGTCATAAAACAAACCTTTGCAGAGTCCAAAACATCGAAATATTACAAAGCATCTTCTCAGACCACAAGGCAATAAAACTAGAGATCAATAACAGAAAAACTAGGGAAAAGAAATCAAATACTTGGAAAATGAACAATACCCTCCTGAAAAAAGACTGGGTTATAGAAGACATCAAGGAGGGAATAAGGAAATTCATAGAAAGCAATGAGAATGAAAATACTTCCTATCAAAACCTCTGGGACACAGCAAAAGCAGTGCTCAGAGGCCAATTTATATCAATAAATGCACACATACAAAAAGAAGAAAGAGCCAAAATCAGAGAACTGTCCCTACAACTTGAACAAATAGAAAGTGAGCAACAAAAGAATCCATCAGGCACCAGAAGAAAACAAATAATAAAAATTAAAGCTGAACTAAATGAATTAGAGAACAGAAAAACAATTGAAAGAATTAACAAAGCCAAAAGCTGGTTCTTTGAAAAAATTAACAAAATTGATAAACCATTGGCTAGACTGACTAAAGAAATACAGGAAAGGAAACAAATAACCCGAATAAGAAACGAGAAGGACCACATCACAACAGAACCAAATGAAATTAAAAGAATCATTTCAGATTATTATGAAAAATTGTACTCTAACAAATTTGAAAACCTAGAAGAAATGGATGAATTCCTGGAAAAACACTACCTGACTAAACTAACACATTCAGAAGTAGAACAACTAAATAGACCCACAACAAAAAAAGAGATTGAAACGGTAATCAAAAAACTCCCAACAAAAAAAAGCCCTGGCCCGAACGGCTTCACTGCAGAGTTCTACCAAACTTTCAGAGAAGAGTTAACACCACTACTACTAAAGGTATTCCAAAGCATAGAAAATGACGGAATACTACCCAACTCATTCTATGAAGCCACCATCTCCCTGATAGCAAAACCAAGTAAAGACATTACAAAAAAAGAAAATTATAGACCTATATCCCTCATGAACATTGATGCAAAAATCCTCAACAAAATTCTAGCCAATAGAATCCAACAACACATCAAAAAAATAATTCACCATGATCAAGTGGGATTTATACCAGGTATGCAAGGCTGGTTTAATATCAGAAAAACCATTAATGTAATCCATCACATAAATAAAACAAAAGACAAAAACCACATGATCTTATCAACTGATGCAGAAAAGGCATTTGACAAAGTCCAACACCCATTTATGATAAAAACTCTTGCCAAAATAGGAATTGAAGGAAAATTCCTCAACATAATAAAGGGCATCTATGCAAAGCCAACAGCCAATATCACTCTAAATGGAGAGAACCTGAAAGCATTTCCCTTGAGAACGGGAACCAGACAAGGATGCCCTTTATCACCGCTCTTATTCAACATTGTGCTGGAAGTCCTGGTCAGGGCAATTAGGCTAGACAAGAAATAAAAGGTATCCGGATTGGCAAGGAAAAAGTAAAGTCATCACTATTTGCAGATGACATGATTATATACACAGAAAACCCTAAGGAATCCTCCAGAAAACTACTGAAACTAATAGAAGAGTTTGGCAGAGTCTCAGGTTATAAAATAAACGTACAAAAATCACTTGGATTCCTCTACATCAACAAAAAGTACACCAAAGAGGAAATCACCAAATCAATACCATTCACAGTAGCCCCCAAGAAGATAAGATACTTAGGAATAAATCTTACCAAGGATGTAAAAGACCTATACAAAGAAAACTACAAAGCTCTACTACAAGAAATTCAAAAGGACATACTTAAGTGGAAAAACATACCTTGCTCATGGATAGGAAGACTTAACATAGTAAAAATATCTATTCTACCAAAAGCCATCTATACATTTAACGCACTTCCGATCCAAATTCCAATGTCATATTTTAAGGGGATAGAGAAACAAATCACCAATTAAAAAAAAAAAAAATTAAAGAAAATTTTAAATTAATTGCCAATGTTTAAAAATCAGAAAATCTCAGATTTTTGACTTTTTGTTTTTAAGTCTAAACACCGCAACATAACAACTGGCTGAAGCGAGTATTGGCTTAAAACACTTTCCTCATCGCCACCCTTTGTCTCCGTCCATGCTGCACAGTGGGAGTTTGTGTTTGTAATCCCTATTATAAAAATGTTTAATTGATTATTCCAGTGACATCTGGTTAAAGTAAAATTTCTCAGACAAAGTGGTCTTGAGCACAAATTAATGTTTAGTGCTCACTAACAGGAAAAAAAAAAAAAAAAAGTAGTGGGAATTTGAAAAACAGTCTGGGCAAGCAGACACGTATCCTACATGACCCAATGTTTATACAAGCAACTGGCCTGCTAAACACAGATACTGGTTTTATTGCACAGAACCATAAATCTGCCACCTCTTTTTCAGTAGACATGGGTTAATAGGGTTAATATTTTGGACATATGTGATTCGAAGCTATCCTCAGCATGACGGAACCACTCATCAGAAAAAATAAGTAATTTATGTGAGATGTAAATGATAAGCAAATTGATCTGTGGCTAGTAATTAGCCATAGCAATCAACAAAATCTTATTCCCTGATAGGGCGAGTGAGCTCACTGGCTTCAAATGGAGTCCAATGAAGCTCAGCTAATAAAAGCACAGGGTCCTGCTTCTTCTCAGCCATCTATCAGAATTTTCTCCAGCAGGCAATCAAAGATGCTGAGAGTTTGACTAAGTCGCAGTTCAGATTCAAAGTGTACTTTTTTCAACATCCCCATCACACGAGAGATCTATATTTCTATTTTTTTAATATATTAAAATATAATATTATACAGAAAGGGTGCACAAATGGTAAGTGTACAACCCATTGAATTTCCAAAAATTGAACATACCCATGTAACTAGTATCCAGATCAAAACCAGAAAGTTACTTGTACTTCAGAAGCCCTGCTACACTCCAGACACTAACCACCCACCCCCAGCAAGGGTAACTGTGGCTTGTTTTTGACTTCATGTAAAAGGAATCATACACTATGTGCTTTTTGTGCCTGGACTCCTTCACACATCATTATGTTTATGAGATTCAACTGTATTGCCAAGTGTATTTATAAGTCTTCTATTCACATTATTAAAGAGTATTTCATTGTGCAAATATGCCACAGTTTATTTATCCATTCAACTGTTGATGGACATTTAGATAGTTTGCCGTATGGGTCTGTTATAAAAAGTCTTTCTAGAAGCATTCTTGTACACTTCTTTTGGCGCACACACAAAAGTTTGTCTGTTGAAGTAACAATATTTCTAAGGTCCACCCTAAGAGGTTTCCCATATGCTTAGAGTTACTTATACTTCTGGTGTCCCCTCAGAGGGGCTGCCCTCATAATGCTGTCTGAGACAGAGGTTGCCTTGGGCTTCACATGTCCTTTCTTCTAATTATGCTCCTGTTTCTCTGGCCCCTCACCTGTCCTGCTCCTCTTCTCTGTCTTGACTTCTGGCACCTGACCATTCCCTGTCTTCTGACGGCTTGCTGGCTTTGACCCACTGAGGCCATTTCCTAGGTCCAGATGACTCCTGCTTCTGCTTTGCCCTTCTTGTTTCTCCTGTCTTTGTTTGTACCCTTGGCTAAAGTACACTTGTGCTGTCCACAGCTGCAACACAATTCTTTAGACCTTGGTGGGAGAACACGCCCATTAACATAACTACTGTGTCATGGCCACGTAGGAAACTGTAGAGTAGCGCTTTCCTGCATAAAACTGATTTCTTCTAAGGTTTGTTAACGAGGATAGCATTTGTCTTATGAACAGTAACACCCCACACCATGCTCTCCTTAGTTTAAGGTACATTGGCTGTCTTAGTTTCCTACTACTGTTGTAACGAAATACCACAAACAAAAAAAAACACATTGCTGCCGAGTAGATTCCAACTCATAGTAACCCTGCGGGACAGAGTAGAGTTTCCAAGGAGTGACTGGTGGATTAAAACTGCTGACCTTTTGTTTAGCAGCTGAGCTTTTAACCACTGTGCCACCAGGGCTCTTTAATGGCTTAAGACAAGAGAATTTTATTACCGTATAATTCTGGAGGTCAGAAGTCCAAAATGGGTCTTATGGGGCTAAAGTAAAGGTGTTGACAGAGCCGCGTTCCTTCTGGACCCTCAAGGGAGAGAATGTAATTCCTTGACTTTTCAGCTTCCACAGGCCACCAGCATTTCTCGGCTAACGGCCTCTTTCCCCATTTTCAAAGCACATTGTTCCAACCTTTGTTTTCATTATCATATCTTCTGTTTCTGACTCTGACTTTATGTCTATTTTTTTTTTTCTTATAAGGGAGGACCCTTGATCCATGCTAATCTCCCATCTCAGGATCCTTAGTCACTTCCACAAAGTCTCGTTTGCCATGAAGCATATTTCAGGGATAGGACATGGGCTTCTTTGGGGACCATTATTCAGCTAACCACACTGGACAAACCATTTGTTCTGTTTGCCTAAAGGTGGTCCTTGTATTGACATCCTTTCCCTTGGGGTAGTCTTAGATTAATAGCAAAGAAGTTGTTTTCCAAAGGATTAAAAGTAAAAACAAACACATGGGGTTATTTTAATGGCTAAAGTGCATTCTACGTATTAAAATTCAAGTTTTGCTGCACTCTAGGCAGGTAAACATCAGGGGAAGTGGGTGGTGCTGTAGATCTGGTCATGTCTACCACTGGAACAATACTAAAGAACACCAAGATGAGAAAGATACCAACCAACAAGCACTTGCTTACATTTGTAATAAATTCACCATGTAGGAATGCATCTACTTAAAGATTCCATCTTACTGGCTCTTACAGCCTTTACTCAGTTAACCCTGCACAAATCTCCAGTACAAAGTTGGTGGGCCTCTGTCATTTTGCTCCAACTTGTTTACTCTCTACAATCATTGCTCTTAGGAATATATTTTAAGAAAGTTGTTTGCCCCAGTGCACCCAGGATGAAATAATCTCCATGCATTTTCCCACTTGTGGTACCTGTTCCCTTTTATATTTTAGAGCATCTTTTAGCTGCAGCATACAAATTACATAATTAATTCTATCATAAATTAATCTCTGCTTAATCTAAGACAAGGTTTCTGCTTATTTTTAACCATTCTATGCAGCTCCAGACAGTCCTCTAGATCACTGATCTGACCCAGATATTAGACATCTATCTGGTAGCTTTCAGAGCATGAAGTGTCATAGATAAATTGTCTAGCAAATTAATTAGATTACTGACATATGGACTGTGGGCTTGGCCTGATACAGAGTAAACTCTAGCTCAATTTTTCTCTTTCGTGCCTTTTTGTTGCCCAAACATAAAACATTTTTCTGAATTTGTGGAGACATAATTTTTTCAGGTTCTTACATAGAGGAGCCAACTGCAAGGAGTATGGTTTTAGGTTATGGATAATCACCTGGTTCTGGGGATGGGATATTAGACATCAGTTAGGATGTTAAGAAAGATGTGGTCCTTCTTCATGATAGAGATTGACATTTTAAATCATGGTTTAGGTATGAAACGAGTCCAAAGAAGGTCAAAAAGCTTTGAGCCAAAACGGCTTGTTTTAGCAATAAAAGAAGTCAAAGAAACAACAAAAGACTTCTTCCTGCTAGAGGCCAACCCTTTAGGTCATCTACATAGGCAAACGTGAAATAGAAAGACTTCAGCAATTAATCAGATTCTTCAGTTGCAAAACTTGATTATCAAATAATTATTTTTAGAATTTTTTTCTATAGTGATCTCTTCAGAAAAATTATCCTTAAGTTTGAGGTCTGGATACTACCATCATGAGAATTATATACGGTACTTGTTAAAAACGCAGGTCCCTGGCTCACTCCACACCTATACAACTGGGAGTAGGTTCTGGGAATATACGTTCTAACATATTTCTGTCTACAGCACCATGTTGGCTCCCAAATATTCCTTATGTTATCCCAACACACACTAATGTTTGGGGCTCAGTGGTTTACGGGAAAGTACATGGGTTATAAAGGTACACAACTGAGTTTGAATCATTTATTAAATGCTGATTTCCTTATTTATAGAATCAAAAATATTTAAAAATCCCTAAAACAAAGACCCATGTTAAAAGGTGATATTTTCACTTCAGATAAAAACTTAAATGGCCACAATTTGCATCAGCATCTCAGATTATGTTTCCAGTTTGAAGTGATCTTACTAATTCTCTATGAGCACATCAAATTAGCCTACCTGTTTTTACTAGATGTATGCCCTACAGATGGTGTGTGATAACCACTCTGGGACTTATAAAAAGCATAAAATAATCTTAAAGCTTTTTGTTATAACTCATTACTGTTTATATGGTAGTACCAATAATAATAACAGCATTTATTTGCCTTCAGGCTAAGCAATTTCTATGTTTATATTATATTTATATGTTTATATTATTTAGTTCTTATAAGCACTATCAACATTTTCTGGGGAAATTAAAGCTAAGTAACTAAACAGCTTGCCAGTCACATAACGGGTAATTTGTGGAGCTAATACACTCGATCCTCATTATTCTTGGATTCTACATTTGTGAATTTGCTTACTTGTTGCTAGAATTTATTTGTAACCTAAGACTCAATAATCATGGATCTTTCACAGTCATCTGAGGACATGTGTATATTAACAAAACTCAAACCCATTTCCTTTGGGACAATTTGGACTCGCAGTGAACGTATAAGACAAGGCAGAACTGCCCATAGGGTTTCCAAGGCTGTAAATCTTTATAGAAATAGACTGCCGCATCTTTCTTCTGGGCAGTGGATGGTGAGTTCAAACCACCAACCTTTTGGTTAGCAGCCAAGTGCTTAACCATTGCACCACCAGGGCTCTGAAGAAAGCCTTCCCAAGCCGGTAATCAAACACAAGCACAGAGAATCCTAACCACTAGACCCCCAGGGAGCAGCAGGCTACCAGTCCCTAGACATAGCGGTAAATAATTTGAATCTTAGAACATTGGTGAACACTTATTAATGCCACCAGGTTGATCTTAACTGAAAACATCACTGAAAGTGAGGAGGCCTAAGATAATTTTTTCTCCTAAGTTGCAGAAACGACTGCAATATCCATTAATAATCAGAATGTGGAGTGTATGAAATATGAATCTAGGAAAATTGGAAATCATCAAAAATGAAATGGAACGCATAAACATTGATATCCTAGGCATTAGTGAGCTGAAACGGACTGGTATTGGCAATTTTGAATCAGACAACCGTATTGGTCTACTATGCTGGGAATGATAACTCAAAGAGGAATGACATTCCATTCATTCTAAAAAAGAACATTTCAAGATCTATCCTGAAGTATGGCACTGTCAGTGACAAGATAATATCCATACACCTGCAAGGAAGACCAGTTATTCAAATTTACACACCAATTACTACGGCCAAAGATGAAGAAATTGAAGATTTTTGCCAACTTCTGCAGTCTGGAATTGATCAAACATGCGGTCAGGACGCATTGATAATTACCGGTGTTTGGAATACAAAAGTTGGAAACAAAGAAGAAGGTTCAGTAGTTGAAAAATGTGGCCTTGGTGAGAGAAATGATGCCAGAGATTGCATGATAGAATTCTGCAAGACCAAGGACTTCTTCACTGTAAATACCGTTTTTTCAACAACATAAATGGCAACTATACAGATTTTTTTTTTTTTATACACATGGACCATACCAGATGGGATACACAGAAATCAAATTCGACTACATCTGTGGAAAGAGATAATGGAAAAGCTCAATATCATCAGTCAGAACAATCAGGGGCCAATTGTGGAAAAGATTATCAATGGCTCATATGCAAGTTCAGGCTGAAGCTCAAGAATATTAGGGCAAGTCCATGAGAAAGTTCAAATTTGAGTATATCCCACCTGAACTTAGAGGCCATCACAAGAATAGATTTTACACAGTGAGCACCAGTGACCAAAAACCAGATGAGTTGTGGAATGACATCAAGGACATCATACATGAAGAAAGCAAGAGGTCATTAAAAACACAGGAAAGATAATCCACCACATAAATAAAACAAAAGACAAGAATCAAATGATTTTATCAATTGATGCGGAAAAGACATTTGACAAAGTTCAACACTCATCCACGATAAAAACTCTCAGCAAAATAGGAATAGAAGGAAAATTTCTCAACATAATAAAGGGCATTTATACAAAGCCAACAGCCAACATCATCCTAAGTGGAGAGAGCCTGAAAACATTCCCATTGAGATTGGGAACCAGACAAGGATGCCCTTTATCACCACTCTTATTCAACATTGTGCTGGAAGTCCTGGTCAGAGCAATTAGGCTAGATAAAGAAATAAAGCGCATCCAGATTGGCAAGGAAGAAGTCAAAGTATCTCTATTTGCAGATGACATGATCTTATACACAGAAAACCCTAAGGAATCCTCCAGAAAACTGCTGAAACTAATAGAAGAGTTCAGCAGAGTACTGGGATATAAGATAAACATACAAAAATCAGTTGGATTCCTCTATACCAACAAAAAGAACATCGAAAAGGAAATAACCAAATCAATGCCATTTACAATAGTCCCCAAGAAGATAAAATACTTAGGAATAAATCTTACCAGAGATGTAAAAGACTTATACAAAGAAAACTACAGTACACTTCTGCAAGAAACCAAAAGAGACTTACATAAGTGGAAGAACATACCTTGCTCATGGATAGGAAGACTTAACATTATAAAAATGTCTATGCTACCAAAAGCTATCTATACATTTAATGCAATTCCGATCCAAATCCCAATGACATTCTTTAATAAGATGGAGAAACAAATCACCAATTTCATATGGAAGGGAAAGAGGCGCCAGATAAATAAGGCATCACTGAAAAAGAAGAACAAAGTAGGAGGCCTTACTTTGCCTGATTTTAGAAACTATTATACTGCCACAGTAGTCAAAGCCTGGTACTTATACGACAACAGATACATGGACCAATGGAACAGAATTGAGAATCCAGACATAAATCTACCCACATATGAGCAGTTGATATTTGACAAAGGTCCAAAACAGTTAAATGGGGAGAAGACAGTCTTTTTAACAAATGGTGCTGGCATATCTGGATATCCATCTGCAAAAAAATGAAACAAGACCCATACCTCACTCCATGCACAGAAACTAACTCAAAGTGGATCAAAGACCTAAATATAAAATCTAAAACGATAAAGATCATGGAAGAAAAAATAGGGACAACGTTAGGAGCCCTAATACATGGCATAAACAGCATAAAAAACATTATAAAGAATGTAGAAGAAAAACTAGGTAACTGGGAGCTCCTAAAAATCAAACACTTATGCTCAGCCAAAGACTTCACCAAAAGAGTAAAAAGACTACCTACAGACTGGGAAAAAGTTTTTAGCTATGACATTTCTGAACAGCACCTGATCTCTAAAATCTACATGATACTGTAAAAACTCAACTGCAAAAAGACAACCCAATTAAAAAATGGGCAAAAGTTATGAATAGACACTTCACTAAAGAAGACATTCAGGTAGCTAACAGATATATGAGGAAATGTTCACAATCATTAGCTGTTAGAGAAATGCAAATCAAAACTACAATGAGATTTCATCTCACTCCAACAAGGCTGGCATTAATCAAAAAAACACAAAAGAATAAATGTTGGAGAGGCTGTGGAGAGACTGCAACAATTCTACACTGCTGGTAGGAATGTAAAATGGTACAACCACTTTGGAAATCGATCTGGCGCTTCTGTAAAAAGCTAGAAATAGAACTACCATACGATCCAGCAATCCCACTCCTTGGAATATATCCTAGAGAAATAAGAGCCTTTACACAAACAGATATATGCACACCCATGTTTATTGCAGCACTGTGTACAATTAGCAAAAACATGGAGGCAACCAAGGTGCCCATCAATGGATGAATGGATAAATAAATCATAGTATATTCACACAATGGAATACTACGCATCAAAAAAGAACAGTGAGGAATCTGTGAAACATTTCATAACACAGAGGAACCTGGAAGGGATTATGCTGAGTGAAATCAGTCAGTTGCAAAAGGACAAATATTGTATAAGACCACTATTATAAGAACTTGAGGAATAGCTTAAACTGAGAAGAAACCATTCTTTAGTGGTTACGAGAGGGGGAAGGGAGGCAGGGTGGGAGAGGGGCATTCACTAATTAGATAGTACATAAGAACTACTTTAGGTGAAGGGAAAGAGAGCACACAATACAGGGGAGGTCAGCACAACTGGACTAAACCAAAAGCAAAGAAGTTTCCTAAATAAACTGAATGCTTCGAAGGCCAGTGTAGCAGGGGCAGCGGTCTGGGGACCATGGTTTCAGGGGACATCTAAGTCAAATGGCATAATAAAATCTGTTAAGAAAACATTCTGCATCCCAGTTTGAAGAGTGGCATCTGGGGTCTTAAATGCTAGCAAGCAGCCATCTAAGATGCATCAATAGGTCTCAACCCGCCTGGAGCAAAGGAGAATGAAGAACACCAAGGACACAAGGCGATTAGGAGCCCAAGGGACAGAAAGGGTCACATGAAGCAGAGACTACATCATCCTGAGACCAGAAGAACTAGATGGTGCCCGGCTACAACCAATGACTGCCCTGACAGGGAACACAACAGAGAACCCCTGAGGGAGCAGGAGAGCAGTGGGATGCAGACCCCAAATTCTCATAAGACCAGACTTAATGGTCTGACTGAGACTAGAAGGACCCCGGTGGTCATGGCCCCCAGACCTTCTGTTGCCCCAGGACAGGAACCATTCCCGAAGCCAACTCTTCAGACATGGATTGGACTGGACAGTGGGTTGGAGAGGAATGCTGGTGAGGAGTGAGCTTCTTGGATCGGGTGGACACTTGAGACTACGTTGGCATCTCCTGCCTGGAGGGGAGATGAGAGAGTGCAGGGGGTTAGAAGCTGGCGAAATGGACACAAAAAGAGAGAGTGGAGGGAGAGAGTGGGCTGTCTCATTAGGGGGAGAGTAATTGGGAGTGTGCAGCAAGGTGTATATGGGTTTTTGTGTGAGAGACTGACTTGATTTGTAAACTTTCACTTAAAGCACAACGAAAATTATTAAAAAAAAAAAATGACAGGAAAGAAAGAAAAGACCAAAATGGATGTCATAAGAGACTCTGAAACTTGCTCTTGATCATCAAGTAAGCTAAAGCAAAAGGCAGAAATGATGAAATAAACGAGCTGAACAGAAGGTTTCAAAGGGCAGCTTGAGAAGACGAAGTATTATAATGACATGTGCAGCGACCTGGAGATAGAAATCCAAAAGGGAAGAACATACTCAGCATTTCTCAGGCAGGAAGAACTGAAGAGAAAATTCAAACCACGAGTGGTAATACTGAAGGATTCTACAGGAAAAATATTAAATGATGCAGGAAGCATCAAAAGAAGATGGAAGGAATAATACATAGTCATTGTCCCCAAAAGAACTGGTTGAAGTTCATTCATTTCAGGAAGTAGCACATGATCAGGAACCAATGATACTGAAGCAAGAGGTCTAAGCTGTACTGAAGGCACTGGCGAAAAACAAGATTCAAGGAATTGATGGAATACCAATTGAGATGTCTCAATAAATGGATGCAGAACTAGAAGTGCACACTTGTCTGTGCCAAGAAATTTGGCAGAGAGCCATCTGGCCAGCCTAGTAGAAGAGATCCATATTTATGCCTATTCCCAAGACAAGCGATCCAACTGAAGGAAGAAATTACTGAACAAAACCACTGATATCACATGCAAGTAAAATTTTGCTGAAGATCATTCAAAAGCAGCTACGGCAACACATCAACAGGGAACTGCCAGAAACTCAAGCTGGATGCAGAAGAAGACGTGCAACCAGGTATATCTTTGCTGATGTCAGACAGACGTATCCTGGCTGAAAACAGAGAATACCAGAAAGATGTTTACCTGTGTTTTATTGACTATGCAAAGGCATTCGACTGTGCGGATTATAATAAATTATGGATAACATTTCAAAGAATGGGAATTCCAGAACATTTAATTGTGCTCGTGAGGAACCTGTATATAAATGAGGAGGCAGTTGTTTGAACAGAGCAAGGGGCTACTGTGTGGTTTAAATGTAGGAAAGGTGTGAATCAGGGTTGTATCCTTTCAGCATGCTTATTCAATCCGTGTGCGGAGAAAATAGTCTGAGAAGTTGGACTATAAGAAAAAGAACGAGGCATCATGATTGGAGGAATACTCATTAACAACCTGGGTTATTCAGATGACACAACCTTGCTTGCTGAAAGTGAAGAGGACTTGAAGTACTTACGGATGAAGATCAAAGACCACAGCCTTCAGTACGGATTACACCTCAACATAAAGAGAAATCCTCACAACTGGACCAATAAGCAACATCATGATAAATGGAGAAAAGATTGAAGTTGCCAAGGATTTCATTTTACTTTGGATCCGCAGTCAACACACATGGAAGCAGCAGTCAAGAAATCAAAGGATGCATTGCATTGAGCAAATGTGCTCCAAAAGACCTCTTTAAAGTGTTAAAAAGCAAAGATGTCACCTTGAAGACTAAGGTGCGTCTGACCCAATCCATGCTGTTTTCAATTGCCTCATATGCATGCAAAAGCTGGGCAACGAATAAGGAAGACCAGAGAAGATTTGATGCCTTTGAATTATGATGTTGGCGAAGAATATTGACTATACCATGGACTGCCAAAAGAACAAACAAATCTGTCTTGGAAAAAGTACAGTCAGAATGCTCCTTAGAAGCAAGGATGGTAAGACTGCATCTCACATACTTTGGGCATGTTATCAGGAGGGACCAGTCCCTGGAGAAGGACTTCATGCTTGGTAGAGAGTCACTGAAAAAAAGGAAGACCCTCAACAAGATGGATTAACACAATGGCTGCAACAAAGGGGTTAAGCATAACAACGACTGTGAGGATGGCACAGGACCGGGCAGTGTTTCATTCTTTGTACATGGGGTCACTATGTGTAGGCATTCAGGGTGACAACCTCAGAGGGGCCCAGGTCACAGCCCCTGAACTGCCATGGCAGAAGACCTGAATGCCTACACATGGCTTTTCCAGCACGGCACCTTCAGAGTATTTGGACTTCCATGGTAGTTTGTTTTAGAGTGAGTGTCCCAAGAGAACCAGGAAACCAGATGGCGCAGTTCTACTCTGTCCTATAAGGTAGCTACGAGTCGGAATTAACTCGATGGCGTGGGTTTTTGGTTTGATACACTTCAAACCAAACAAGTGGGATCTTGACTCTCCATGAATCCATTCCACTAGGCGATGCTTGTCACTTGTTATCCAAATACAACTGTAAACCCTCACAAAACCAAACCAAACCTGTTGCTGTCGAGTAGATTCCAACTCACAGAGACCACAGAACTGCCCCATAGGAATTTCCAAGGAGCAGCTGGTGGATTCGAACTGCCGGCCTTTTGGTTAGCTACCAAGCTCTCAACCACTGCACCACTGGGGCTCTGAGTGCCCTCAAGAGGAGCAAAATGACTGCGCAGCTGCGTCTTGCCTGGATTCTTGACCCATAAAATCCATGAGATAACAAAATTGTTTTACCCTACTAAGTTTGGAGTGGTGAATTAATACAGAAATGGTAACTGAAACAGAATAACTTGAAAATGGGAAGAGTATCATTTACTTAAGAAACTAACTTTATTTGAATTATATGTGATGCTTACCACGTGGGTAGCAAACACTGAAGTGCCCACAAACATTAATTCTCCATGCTCAGCTATCTGGGTGTGGAACCACGGCGTGCTGAGAAAATAATTGCCATTCTACACTTGTTCTTATCCTTTTTTTTCCTCCCTCCAGAGAAAATATTTTAAAGATGTAAAAGTTAAAGAAAACATCTGGTTTACGGGAAAATTATAACGACATGCTTTCCCCTCCCCTACTTCCCACCCTCCCACGGCAGAGCATTAGCAGATTCCCAGGCCGGGCCGTAGCAACAAAATCAATAACAACAGGCTAACATAATTACTCTTGAGAGAGGGCAGGTTGCAGCAGCTATTACTTCATTAAGGAAGAACAACACATGTGAAGGGACAGTATCCTGCAAGGGGAGAGGAACTGGAAGATTGGAGGAAAGAGGGCAAGCCAGTGCATAAATATGCCAAATTGACGGGATTAGGATCACACCCCAAAATGGCAGGAAAATGAATGTTTGCTTTTTCTGGCTCATTTGCTTAGTGATGCTTCAGCGTTTCTAGAAGATAAATGCCTTGGCTGTGGTTCTATCAGTCTCTCTGTTTAATTTCACCAAGTGGAATGCTCAGATGTTAAAATATTTGCTCTCTTTTCACTTACGATTTACTTCATTTTCTACTCAAGGGGGAATGACCCTCCAAGGTAAGGTTTGAGGCAGAGAACTTACTCGGTGCTTGTCTGGCACTGTTTCTGTGATAAGTACTTGGCATATTTCCATTATTTTATAAAACACTCCCAGGAGGTGTTTTAAAACTAAATGACTCATTCGCATTCACCTTGCTCAAGAAGGTCAAAGTAAAACAAAGACTTGGAACCTCAAACCTTCTATGCCACTCCTTTTTTCCTTCAGTTGTCCCCAGCTAAAGGAAAAGGAGCATCTCACACTGGAAGTCGGATGGTCGTTTGCCTTTTTGCCCTGATATCCATTCTCTGCCCTTCCCCTACTTTACCTAGTACAAGAGGGGGCTGATCCTGCATTTCCCAGACTCCTCTCCCATCTGCTTCCTGCTGTGTTTAGCCAATGGGGAGCGCTGGCAGGAGACTGAGAGGTGGAAGAGAGAAGTCAGAGAATTTATCCTCCTCTCTGTGCTTTTTTTCTGTGCTTTAGGCAGCGTCTCCGTCTCCTGCATGGTCCCCACTTTCCCCAGGCAGCTGTTATAACGGATCCAGTTCCAGCCTAGCTCTCCTACCACTATCTCCTCCTTTTGTCCTTCCAGTACCAATGTTAGTAGCACCTTTCAGCAGTTGCTCATCTCCAAGCTTTTTCACCTGGTGGTGTAGTGGTTAAGAGTTTGGCTGCTAACCAAAAGGTCAGCAGTTTAAATCCACCAGGCATTCCTTGGAAACGCTATAGAGCAATTCTAGTCTGTCTTATAGGGTTGCTATGAGTTGAAATTGACTCAATGGCAATGGGTTTTTTTTGCCCTTTCAGCTATTTCGTTTTTGCAAATAGTCACCAGTATTAAATTTCAGGTAATGAATAATATGGCAGATGCTGTTTTTCCGACTTTAATATAGAGATATTCTAGTTCCAAATGAAGTCCAGTTTGAGACCTATGTATTATATGTTGACAGAATATAAAAGAGAAAACCACCGTACTATTTCTTTAAAGTCTATTGATTGACTTTACAGTGTAAGTCAGAAAGTTCTTGTTTTTGTTAGGTGCCATTGAGTCGGTTCCAACTCATAGTGGCCCTGTGTACAACAGAACAAAACACTGCCTGGTCCTGCACCATCCTCACAATCATTGCTATGTTTGAGCGATTGTTGCAGCCACTGTGTCAATCCACCTTGTTGAGGGTCTTCCTTTTTTTCGACGACCCTCTACTCTATCAAGCACGAAGTCCTTCTCCAGGGACTGGTCCCTCCTGATAACATGTCCAAAGTATATTGAGATGAAGTCTCACCATCCTTGCTTCTAAGAAGCATTCTGGCTGTACCTTTTCCAAGACAGACTTGTTCATTCTTTTGGCAGTCCATGGTATATTCAATATTCTTTGCCAATGCCATAATTCCAAGGTGTCAATTCTTCTTCGGTAATATAATTTTCTGGTATGTTTTCTATGTATTTTCAATCTATTTTATTGAGGTGTCATTTCCATACAAGAAAATTCTCCATTTTATGTGTTTAGTTGGATGAGCTTTGACAATATATGCCCCTATGTAGCTGTGCTAGTTTCCTAGAACTGCTGTAACAAAATCGGGTAGCTTATAAGAACAGAAATTTATTGTCTCACAGTTCCAGGAGCGGGTAGTCCGAATTCAAGGTGTCGGCAGGGCCACTTTCTCTCCAAAGGCTCTAGGGGAAAATTCTTTCTTGTTTCTCCGAGCTTCTGGTAGCTGCAGGTGTTTATTGGCGTTTTGAGCTTGTAGATGCCTCTTCACATATCTGTCTTCTCCCTGTGTGTCTCTCTGTATCTCTTTTTCTCTTTTATAAGGACACCACTTAGATGTGATTGGGACCCACCCTGCTTCTGTATGACCTCATGTTAACACAACTGATAACATCTTTAAAGAATCTATTTCCAAGCAGGGTCACATTCACACGTACACAGATTAGGACTTCAACATATCGCTTTAGGGGACACAACACACAATTCAATCCATAACAGTAGCCACCACAATAATCATGATTTGGCACATTTCTATCACATCAAAAATTGTCCTTTATGCTCTTTTGCGGTTAAACTCCCCCATCTCAGGCCGAATAAATTCGCTAGTCTGCTTTCTGTCACTATAAATTAGTTTTGCCTTTCATAGAGGTTCATATAAATTGAATCATACAGTATGTACTCTTTAGTGTACAGCTTCTTTTTTTCAGCAAAAAGCTTTTGATATGCATCCACATTGTTGCAAGTTACAGCAGTTGGTTCCTTTTTTATGGCCGAGCAGCATTTAATCGTAAAGGTACATACAAGGTGTTTATTTATTCATGTTAATGAACATTTACATTTGTTCCAGTTTTTGTTTATTATGATTTAAGCTCCTATTTAAAAAAAAACTCATAAGTCAGTCTTTCTGTAGCCATGTTTTTATTTATTTTGGTTAAATACTTAAGAGTAGAATCACTATTATAATGGTTGAGTGTTTGTTAAACTTAAAAAAAAAAAACTTCAATATTTAAAATATGCGTGTTATAAACATATATATTGTGCTTCAGTTACACCCAAATAGGGTTAGAAAAATGCAGACAAACAAATAAAAAACTGTCAGATTGTTTCTCAAACGGCTGCACCACATTGCATTTCCATGGACAACATATGAGAGATTCGATTGCTCCAGATCCATGTCAACACTTGGTATTGTCAAACTTTTTAACTGTAGCCATCATAGAAGCTGTGTAATTACATCTCATTTTGGTTTTAGTTTGTAATCCTGTAATGGCTAGTGACAGCTGTAATGGCAGCTGGCAACTGGTAATAAATATACTTAGGCTTCATACTGTGAAGCAGTTAAGTTACTTGGAAACAGTTTGATCCGTTTGAGTCTTGATTTCAATTCTGTTAGGCAGGGCTATGCATACATGCTACTGTAGCGATATCCTCCTGTGCATTCTATCCAGTCCCCCAGGAGTTAAGAGGTTTTCCAACCTGGTGGCTGGGAACTGGCACTGTATTCCTAGACATGTGTGAGTGCTGAGCCCTGGTGGCTCAGTGATTAAGAGCTTGGCTGCTAACCAAAAGGTTGGCAGTTCGAATCCACCAGCAGCTCCTTGGAAACGCTATGGGGCAGTTCTACTTTGTCCGATAGGGTCACTATGAGTCAGAACCAATTTGACTGCGATGAGTTTGGTTTTTGGTTTATATGCATAACATGGAGCCCTGGTGGTGCAGTGGTTAAGCGCTGGTAGTTCAAATCCACCAGCTGCTCCTTGGAAACCCTATGGGGCAGTTCTACTCTGTCCTATATGGTCGCTATGAGTTGGAATAAACTTGACAGCAACGGGCTTGGGGTTTTTGTTTTTTGCTTTTTTTTTTTTTGGTGGGGATTATTGCCTCCAATTTTCTTCTGAGTTCTTTCCTTGGATGCTGGTAGAGGCCATCTACAGATCTCCTGAGTTCTCCCTTCTCCAGTACCCTGTCCTTTGAATTCTGTCTGCCTCGGCCTTCCTGAACTAACTCCATCTACTCAACGTAGGGAGTCTGCCAAGTTCTTCTTGGGTTCATCCTCCTTTGGCCACAGTCTAGAACTCTCTCATGGCAGTAGCTGAGGCAATCGTAGGGCTCACCTCATTTATTTCCTGTCTCTCAGGGATCACTGACCCTCTCACCTGATGTGTCATATCTTGAAAACTGTTGTTTTATGTATTTTATCCATTTAAAAAATATATACTTTATCCATTTTTAAAAATTAAAAAAAAAAATTGTTTCAGGAAGAAGGGTAAATTTAGCCTCTCTTGCTCCATTTTGGCTGAAAGTGGCAGTCTCTGCTATTATAATTTGTTCTATTTTTTAATTTCAATTTCCACTTCGTTGCTAATATGTAGAAATACAGTAGATTTCTCTTAGTAGACCTTATACCTCTAAAACTGCTAAACTCATTTATCAACTCTTTATTTGGTTTATTTTTCTAGAGTTTTCTACACAGACCATCATGTTGTCTGTGAATAAATGGTTTTACTTCTTCCTTTTATTTCTTTTTCTAGCTTTATATAGGACATCTAGTAGAATGATGTATAGAAATGGTGAGAGTGGGTATCTTGCCTTATTCTTTATCTTAGAAAGAAAGCATTTAACATTTCACCTCCAAATACGATGTTATCTGTAGTTTCTTTTCTTAGATCTTCTTTATCGGGTTGAGCAAGTTCCTTTCTAATCCTAATTATCTCTGAGTTTTTGTCATGAATTAGAGATGCGTTTTGTAAAATGCTGTTTGTCTTTTAAGATAATCACATGGGTTTTCATCATGTGTGATCAGATGTTGCCTGGGGCTGCAGTCATCTGAAGGCTTGACTGGGGCTGGAGGATTCATTTTCAACGTTGCTCGCTCACATGGCTGGCAGGTTGGTGCTGGCTATTGGTGGGAGGCCTCAGTTCTTCTCCACCTCAGCCTCTTCACAGGGCTGCTTAATTGTACTCACAAGTTGGCAGTTGGTTTCTATTAATCATTAAAGCGAGAGGCTCTAGAAACTACAAGCTACAATGCCTTTTATGAGTAGTCTGGGAGGCTAAGTGCTGTTACCTCCACAGTTTGCTATTTGTCACATAGGTCAGCGAGGTCAGCCCTGATTTAATATGGGAGTGGATGTTGTCTTTTTAAAAAGAGTGTTAGGCTTTATTTTTGGAGGCGGCTGAGTTACTTTAGGATCCGCTTGATCCTTTTGAAGTTTGTATTTAAGCTTTTTTTATGTTGTAATGATGAATCTAGAATTGTGGCTAACGTGTCGCTGTTAGCCACATGTGGCTATTTACATCTAAATGAACTAATGTTAAATAAAATTAAAAATTAAATTCCTCAGTCAAAAACTGTCCATATTTCAAGTACTCAGTAACCACACGTGGCTAGTGGTTATTGTATTGTACAGCTTAAATGTAAAATATGTTCTTAATTGTAGAAAGTTCTATTGGACAGAGCTGGTCTAGAGCAGCCTTTACTGTAAGAAGAATTTATCCCTATTACTACACCATGTTCCTTCTTGGTTCTCTACTGAGTGCCCTGGTATTCACTAAGGACTTCCCCTCCTGGCTCAGCAGACCTCGAATCTCTTCCAGATCTCCGGAGTGTGTTCAGCTTACAGATTCCCCATCTTTTTTGCCCAGTCTCATGGATTTTCACCCTACACACGTGTATCTTAGTATTCAATAACAAACTCAAGAGACTCTTACGCAGATCTCTGGAGCTTTTTCTCTGCATAGCTTCCTTCACTCCAGAATTCTGCTCCACAAATTCCAATTACCTCGGCTGTCCTGAACCCTGATCTCTATTTCCCGAACTCAGCTTAAAAGTCACGATATACTTGCCTTTCTCTCCCTGCACTGGGATCTGGAATGTGCCTTTAGGCAGAAAAAAAATGATTTCACAGCTTCCTTCATTTGTTTCCTTATCTCAAGGGTCATGGTCCTGTTCACCCTGTTGCCCAATGATTGAACACTGTTTCATATATTTTATCCAGTTTTTCAGTTGTTTATGGTGAGTAGACAAGTCCAGCCCCAGTTCCTCCATCATGGCCAGCAACAAAATTTTACTGCCTTCATTTTGAAGATTGTTGTAAAATAATATTCTACTTTTATTTCCTCTATTTTTAGACTTTGGGCATGTTGACATAATTGTACCTGTTCGACTTCTTCTTTTCAACTGACATTATTTGCAACTATAAAATAAAATACTGCTATATACAATGCTATATAAAGATACACTATGATTTTTTTTTGTTTGTTTTGTTATGGTAGTGGTACTCTCATCTTCAGATCTTTTCTAAGTCTAGTTATTTTTTAATTATGTTTTTGAATTTGTAATGCATTAATCTGTGTTAAAAACCAGTTAGCTTAAAAATTCAGTGAAGTCATTGTCCCTTACCTGTTCTTTATTCACCAAAAACCAACCTCCAAATAGGTAACCAACATTATTGCTTGTGTATCCTTCTAGAGATCCATTTTGTTTATGCAAGGCAATAAAATTATAACTTCTTGTTTTTCTTGCCTTTTAAAATAGGATATCTTGGAGCTCTTTCTGTACCAGACAATAATGTTAAATGATAGGCACAACTATCAAAATGTTTCTAGAAAAAAAAAAGTTTTTCATTAATCTTTCTCAAGTCATCCCTAAAAAAGGAAAATTTTGGAATTTTTAAACTCAAAACCCCATGCTATGGCTTCTCCATTCCTCTCTTGTTCTTTCTGATAAAAATAGCAGTGATTCTGACTCATAAGAACATTTAATTACCACTGCATTAATCGCAGGCAACTCACCTCTTTGTCTCTTTATACTCTGTCTTGTTGCAGACAGTATTTGAGGCAGCAAACAATGTCATACAATACTGAAACTTTAAAGAAGGGCAAAAGAAGACACTGAGGTTAAGGAAGAGACCAAAAATGCACCGTTAGAAGTCACCTGGGTGGGTCACAAATCTGGCTTTAAGCATATGGAAAGCCATATTTGAACAATTTCCAGTTCCCTGAGATAAAAAGAGACAGATTGCTCAGAAAAAGTACAGCTGATTTCGGGACCAAGATAGCACAGGGATTATTCCTCAAGATGCTCTATAAATAAGACACCATGAAATAGTGACCAACTTCTTTGTCAACAGTTGTCACTAACTTCCTCCTCTGACCCTGGGTAGGCAAGGTTGCTTACCGGCCATCTTGTGTTTGATCATTAGCTTGTTGAAGTTGACATGTTTTGCTTTCTGCTGAGTGCTGATTGACAAAAAGCCATCACACAAGAGCTGACCTGTAAATGGTAACAGTATGGAAAGACAGCAGTTGCCTAAGATTCCTAATTACCCTCTCAACAAGACCAGGTGGGTCTCTAAGAGCGAGGACTCAAATAGCTGATGTGTGGAAGCCACAAATGGGGCTCCTTTTCAGGGGGAAGCTTATTTCAAACCATCCTGAGCTATTTGCATGTGAAGAGGCTTCTGAGAGGTGTGTGGTGATGTGATGAAGAGTGGTCACTGTGTTTAGAGAAAAGTACCTTATCAAGGGTCATTAAAATACTGACACACACACATCACACTCCAGGAATTCAGTCTAAGCAAAAAGGCATCCAATATATATCAGAGTCAAGAGGCTCATCTCTTTGACTGAAGTAATTAGGAGATCAGAATGTGGGTTAAAAAAAAAAAAAAATGGCCTTTTGTGTAGCTATTTGTTTGAGGTAGGAATTCTATATGATCAGTGTTAGAATGAACTGGAAGCTTCCATTAATAATAGAATAAACCCATTGCCACTGAGTCAATTCCAACTCATAGCAGTGCTATAGGACAGAGTAGAACTGCCCTATAGGGTTTCCTAGGCTGTAATCTTTATGGAGGCAGATTGCCACATCTTTCTCCTCTGGAGCAGCTTGTGGGTTTGAACTGCTGACCTTTTGGTTAGCAGCAGAGTGATAAACCATTGTGCTATCAGGGCTCCTTTTAATAAATAAATTGTAGTATATTTATACAACAGTCATACACTGCAATATGTGTGAATTTCATAAATATAATGTTGAGTGAAAGAAAGAAGCCAGGCATGAAAGAATATAGATTTCTTTTATTCCATTTATATGAAGTTCAAAAGCAAGTAAAACTTAACAAGAGTGTTAGAACTTAGGATCATTGTTAACTGTGGGAAGGAGGGATGTTGGTTTACTAATATAAGACACAATCGGTACTTCTTGAGGTGTGGGCAATGTTCTCTTTCTAGATCTGAGTGGTGTTTGCTTTGAGAAATTCATTGTGTAAATCATTGAACTCCACGTTTTGTGAACCTTTCTGTATATGTGTTGTATTAAAAGATGTTAAAAAAAATTGTTTAAAAATTGGATGGTCAAAAATAGTCTAAAACCCAGGCAATTTTTTTAAAAATCAAAACTTTTTTTTAATGTGTACAATTTTCCTGCAGACAACGGGATGTAATGTTAACTTTGCAGCTAGAACTTTGAAGAATGTTCCACAAACACCCTCCTCCCTTAAAAAAGATATTATGAACACAAGGACAACTGTAAATAGTTTCAGGGTGTTGATTGAGTGACTCCAAGTTAATTGAGTAATTTTGTGATGTTATAATAGGAACCACATGCATTTCTCCGGATAAAGCAATGAGAGAACACTTAATAAAGAAAGGGGCTTTATTTTATTTTATCTTTTCCATCCCCATGTCCCCAGTGCCTTGAGCTGGGGACACATAATAGTGCTGGGCACATAACAGGTGCTACATGGATATTTGTTGGAGACTGGCTGAGAAAGCGCAGAAGCGTTTGAGTGCTACAGCTCTCAGAAGAGATGATGATCTTACATAAGGGTGTGGTCAACACTCTTACTTCATGTCTATTAAATGTACTGTTGAAACTGTAAATAAGTCCTAGCCTATTGGGTATTTTTTGTCACTCCAGTTGCCTTGGGAACGGAGCCGAGGCACAAAAACAACATGGGCAAAGGCATAGGTGTGGGACAGCCTGGCACGTGAGGAAGAGTGAGTAATGATTCATTTTGGAGGAAGATGGCAGGGGAAAGAGGGCTGAGGGTGGATAACGGTAGAAATCATGTTGGCATTAGGATATTGTTACTGTTGTTGTATGCCTTCCAGTTGATTCCAAGATGACAGAATAGAACTGCCTCATAGGGTTTCCAAGGTCATAATTTTTACAGAAGCAGATTGCCAGGTCTTTTCTCTTGCAGAGCTTCTGGTGGGTTTGAATCTCTGACCTTTTGGTTAACAGTGGGACACTTAACCATTGCCCACCGGGGCTCCTGGAGTTAGGATAAAATGATCAAATTATCTTGAGCTCCAAGCTGTGACTCTAGAGCTCTATTTTAAACTCATCAATCCCTGCCTTTCATAGTTTCACTTCCCAATACCACATGGTGAAGGCCAATGAGGTGACCTGGCCCCATGAAGTATCTGCACAATCCACCCAAGCCCAGCAGATAAAGTATCTGAACTAGAGAACATCGACATCTCTGAAAAAAAAAAAAATCTGTTTGCAGTTGTGTTGTGTAGTAATAAATGCTTGAAAGTATGATTTGGTGTTTCATTTATTCAAAATGGATCTACTTCTCTGTGGGCAAATCTCTGAAGGTCGGGAGTTCCATGGAGACTCAGCCTCAGCCTGGTCATCAGGCGCTGGCCTGAGTATCTCTCCAAATTGCACAGCTTTTGAGTCACCCGGGCTGTGTTCTGACTGGCTTGGCACAGCCTGCTCCGTGTGTCTTCACAACAATATAAAACCAGGCATATCCATCGAATGCCTCCTGGAACGCCTTGATTGATATTCTGCATCATAATGAATTGAATCGTACACACTTAAGCAAAGGGTTTTTAAACGTAAAGCAAGCAGTGCAAGCTCAAACGCTCCCCTTCCATTGAGCACTGCTGAATATGCAATCACATTGTGAACAATAGGTACTCATAAATCAGGCAGAAGGCTCATGAGAAAACACTCTTCTAATTAAATAACAGGAGAATCAGTGTTTCTTGTTGCAGGGATTGTTGGTGGGATTAAAGGATTGTTCTTGAGCCCAGCACATGGAATGAGAGGCCTGGCTGCCTGCCTTAGAGTTCTGCAGCCCCCACCTGCTGAGGCAACCCAGGCACTGAGACCAAGCTAGCTTCACAGAGTGGGGGGATTAAAACAGACCCTGACCACTATTCTCCCTCCTTTGCTGATCTGCTCATCAGGCCCACGGTAGAGCCATACGGTTTGAGCACTGCGCAAACATCCCAGGTTCACGGGGCCAGCTGTGGCAGAAATCCAGCCCATACCCTGGTGCCAGCCAAGACCTCTGGTGCAGGGCTGTGTCTGGGAGAAATGCCTTGTTCTAATTCACTTAAAGATGCTCTATGAACCCAAAGGGACTGTTTAGCTCTTCTATTCCATGTCCTCTGGGGTAGAGTATCTCCTGCTCAACTCCAGGCCTGGCATTACAGCTTCTAAAACCCAGTGCCAGGAGTCTCTGAAGTGGTAATCTGTAATCCCTTGCCGCCTCCTCCACCCTGAGACATGAGCCCAGCATCTATCACTGAACAACCTGCTCTTTCTCTAGTTCTTGGAACCCACTGTGCACTGGGAAAGTGCTGCTTAGTCCCAGAGTTCAACGACCTCCATTGGGCACATTCCTTCCATTTGATTCCTTGCTTGGACTCTGGTTAGGCTGAATGTTGGGTTTACTGTAGGTAGAGTGGAGTTCCATAATGCGAACATTTGACACCAAATAAAGTTCAGCAAAAAAATGAGAAAAACATAACTTTTTTTCACCTGTCAATGCACTAAGATAAACCCAGGGGTGAGCATACTTGCCACGGTGTGAACATCTTGCTGTGTTAAGTGTGATTCTAGTTTCAGAAATACAAATGCGAGCCAATTGTTTTTTCTGATATTCAACTAAAGAAAGCATGATTTCTTCCTACGCTAGGGGAAAAAAAAGAAAGAAAGAAAAAGAATGGGGTGGGGGAGGGAGGGTTCTGTTGGACTTAGACCATACTGGAAACTATGAATTTTGGATACTTTCTAGGGTAATTTTTAATTTCGCATGATTTTTGTCTTACAGTTTAGAGCTACCTCCTGGGTTAACATATGACTCCATTGTAAATTAGACTAGTGGTATATTGACAGGGAACTGCCAGAAATTCAAGCTGGATTCAGAAGAGGACATGGAAAAAGGGATATCATTACTGATGTCTGATGGATCCTGGCTGAAAGCAGAGAATATCAGAAAGATGTTTACCTGTGTTTTATTGACTATGCAAAGGCATTCGACTGTGTGGATCATAACTAATTGCGGATAATATTGTGAAGAATGGGAATTCTGGAACACTGAATTGTACTCATGAGGAACCTGTACTTAGACCAAGAGGTAGTCATTTGAACAGAACAAGGGGATACTGCTGCAAACCAAATTCACAGCGACCCTATAGGACAGAGTAGAACTACCCCATAGAGTTTCCAATGAGCAACTGGCAGATTCGAACTGTTGACCTTTTGGTTAGCAACCATACATTTAACCGCTATGCCACCAGTGTTTGCACTGCTGCAAAAGACCTCTTTAAAGTGTTAAAAAGCAAAGATGTAACTTTAAGGACTAAGGTGTGCCTGACCCAAGCCATGGTGTTCTCGATCATCTCATATGCATGAGAAAGCCGGACAATGAATAAGGAAGACTGAAGAAGAACTGACACCTTTAAATTATCGTACTGGCAAAGAATATTGAATATACCACAGATTTCCAAAAGAATGAACAAATCTGTCTTGGAAGAAGTACAGATAGAAAGTTCATTAAAAGCAAGGATGGCAAGACTTCATTTCACATACTTTGGACATGGTATCAGGAGGGACCTGTTCCCAGAAAAGGACATCACACTTGGCAAATTAGAGGTTCAGTGAAAAAGAGGAAGACCCTCAACAAGATAGACTGACATGGTGGCTGCAAAGATGGGCTCAAACATAACAACAATTGTGAGAATGGCGCAGAACCGGGCAGTGTTTTGTTCTGTTGTACATAGGGTTGCTACGAGTCGGAACCAACTCAAAGGCACCTAACAATAGCACTTAGAACTATTCAGTCTCCCTGAAGGTTCCCTTGAAGACCTTGCCCCTACCTTTCCTACGTACAGTGTAGAGAGACACTACTCCCATCCTTCTCTAAGGATGGTTCTTGTGGGCAGATTGTGTGATGGAAATTCCTCGGGGCAGCGTGTGGAATGGTTGTGTTCCTTGTAAAATACCAGGGGATGTTTTCCTCAAACCACTTTCCCTGGGCTCAGGATTGTAGCCTTGACTGATGTTTTCCTTCTGGGATGGGTCAGCAGCCCAGTGAGCAGGGACTGCAGTAGATCTCAGACGAGTAGGTAAGTTGGAGAAGCAGAAAAGAATAGATCCACCAGCCATGCCCACCGGTTAACTGAAAAAACAACACAGCTTAGCCTAAATTATTCTGGGCACAAATAAATGACCAACCACAGAAAATTAGAGTTCGATTAAGTTCAGGTTAAAATAAATAGTTGAGTGCTTGCTGTATACCAGGTACTCTCCCACATTTCAGTAATTCATAGATGGGCACCCTTGTCTTCCTGTCATTTTAGAAATAGGGACACTAAGACCCAGGGTCCCTAAAACCTCCCCAAATACACAGAAGACACTGTGCACAATTGAAGGTGAAGAATTTGCTTCCTAGAAACAATTTTTATAATATTACATAGAAACATCTTTTTTTTCTAATTTTTTAATTCAGTGTCATCATTCAAGTGCCCCTCCCCTTATGAACACATCACTTTTTAAATTCTTGTATTAAGACAACGTGCTTCGGAGGCTGCCCAAGTGGCAGAATTCTTGCTCCAATTTACCCAGAACAGCCTTGCAGAGCAGAGCTGTGCAAATAAGGATTCATGTTTAACTTGAAAAATGGACGAGGGTGGTGGGAAGTAATCAAAGAGCTTTTATCGCCTCTACTGTGTGTTCTCCCACACTATGCTGCCTCCTTTATAACCAGCTTACAAAGCACGGTCCCTTAGGAATCTCTATGGGGAACATATATGTCATCAGGTGACTATTGCAAAGAATTCCCTACTCATTCCTGGTCCAGTGAATGTGAATCCCTCAGTCACATCAGAAAGGAAGAGCCTTGCTTGTTCATAAAACACAGGAGTAAATCAAGTTCTAGCCTCATAGCCCAAGCTCCTCTAAGATTCCCAAGTAAAAACCACGTTTAGAAGTGCCAGAGAATGCTGGATCCTCAGAAAGCAGGTCGGCTGGCAAGAGCCAGGCCGGCTGCCTCAGGATCTGTGCAGAGGCGCTGTCCTGAGCTCTGGGTGCCAGGCTGAGTACGCCCTGGAAAAAAGGCAGACCCTGTACGTGCTTGGCTCAGAGGAATGCGTACGGGAGAGGTTTGCCTGACTCCAACAGCTGATGATCTCCAGCTGCCCTGGAAGGTCAGGCTTGCCTGGGGACATGGAGCCAAGGGCAGTTAAATGATGTTCCACTGAGAGCCGGCTCCCCTGAGAGGGTCATTCTGAGAGGGAATGTATACTTCCCAGTCCCCAGGCAAAGGGAGGTGGAGTGTTCCCTGATGATGTCTGAAGTGCCAAGACTGGGCTTGGGCTCTATTTATGTAAATATCCTTAGCATCTTACCTAGCGCCTAATACATAGTAGGCTCTTATACCCATTACCCATTGCCGTTGAGTCGGTTCTGACTCATAGCAACCCTATAAGACAGGGTAGAACTGCCCTATAGGGTTTCCAAGGAGCGGCTGTTGGGTTTGAACTGCTGACCTTTTGGTTAGCAGCCAAGCTCTTAATCGCTATGCCACTAGGGCTCCAACAGGCTCTTGGCAGTGTTTTCTGCATGAATGAATAAACAAAAACTTAGTTAATCCCCCGAAAAGATATCCTCACAATGCTCAATATCATTCTTTGTACAGAGTTCTTCATGCAGCCAGTCAAAGAGACCACTTCCTTCTTCTAGCTCTCTGCAAAACTGGACCTATTATTAAAGCGGCTATATATCAGTTCACCTGGCATGGGCTTGGCACCCTGCACGCCTTTAATTCATCTCAGATGATAAACACAGGATACAGTGTGCCTGCGACTGCACACATAAGCAAGATGCTCAGGGCTCTGGCTTCTCAGTGTATGCCTTTTTTAAAATAGGTTTTTAAAATTCAAAACATGTGACTTGAATGAGACATTTAATAAACCAATAATCTTAGCTCTGTTTTACGCCCTGTTGTATATAAGGATAACACTCGGAGATGGTTTTCATCTGGAAACAAGTTACGATATCATTGTTGGAGTTAAAACCATAAGAGCTACTCTGTCTCTTTGTAGGTGATTCCATAAACAGATCCTGCAACGTTAACCATGGGAGGCTCTTTCAAGGGGTAAACATGGGTGAGTGCAAGCAAATTCACAATTATGAGCATTGCAGTATGCGTATGTAAGTTGTAGTAGCTTCCAACATAATTTTCAAGTGATTATCGCCCTGGTGTGTTTTGCTGAGAATGTTCGTTCTGCTTTTTTGATTCAGACACACCTAATGGGCTTCCTTAGACCAGGGGTCAGCAAATGTTCCTGTAAAGGGACTGAGAGTTAATATTTTAGGCTTTGTAGGCCATGTCTGTGTGTTCCAACTACTAAACTCTATTGCTCTAGACTGAGAGCAGGCACAACACAGATGAATTAGCGTGGAGGTGTTCCAATAAAACTTTATTTATGAACACTGATATTAGAATTTCATATAGTTTTTGTATCATGAAATATGATTCTTCTTTTGATTTTTTTTCAACCGTTTAAAAATGTAAAGCCGTTCTTAGTTCACGGGCTGTACAAACAGAGGAGGCAGTCCAGATTTACCCTGTAGGTCATGGCTGGCTGCCTGCTGCCTTGATTCCTTTAACATCATCACCACCAACTGTCAATCACTTGCCTTACCTGAGCGCTGACTGCCCTCAATCATACCTGTCCACGGTACGTTCCACCACCTGGAGCTAAGCACGCACTTGCCCAGTCTTTGGCTTCTACTGTACAGATGGCACCACTAGTCGCACACCTGGAATTTCTGGATCCTTCTGCCACTTCTAGACTAGGGTAAAAACTGCACTTGAGGTCATGGAATATGGCATCAGAAGAGGCCATCAAAGGGATCAGATTATACAACCCAGAAGTGCAATGGGGCAAACTTGGATCAGTGGGGAACAGGAGGTGGGAGGGTCATAGTTTCTTGAACAAACTGTTCTAAGACAGCCTGCGTGGCTGAGTGGCTGAGTGCTTGCACCTGCTGAGTGGTGTGCTATGCCCAACAAGGTCACCTGGCAACTGCTTCCTACGATTTCCTGTTTCACTTTCCTCTTTCCATACTCTTATTGCTCTAGGTTCACACCTCCCAAATAAGATATCAGCACTTAATGCTTGTCTCAGGCTTTATTCTCTCAGGAACCCAACTAAGATACTCTGAAGAACATATACACACATGTATGAAAAATTTCCCAGTCCAAAAAAATAAAGAAAAAAAAAAATTTACCAGCCATAGAGCTAATCCAAATGCATGAGACACTAAGGAGTGGTGGCCAATGGGAGACACAGGGCAGACAATATAACAAGTCTGGTGATATTATAGCCATGCAGGAATGTGGGCTCAGTATTCTCAGATATTTCTATTTTTCAAAAGCAATCATCAATCTGGAATTTTCTATGAATTTTCCTTATTTTTAAATGTTAGAAATTAATTTTACAACATTACACTCCGTGGAAGGTCAAACATACTTATCTAGTGGCCGGAACTGGTTCATCCAACCTCTAGTTTATAGTCTTGGGGAGGAACATACTTTGGGATGATTGTAAATGGTAGGAGAATGAGTCTGGGGGAACTAGCAGGATGCTGTAGAGTAACAGCCGTGTCTCAGGTATGATTACTTTTCTCTCAGTTCAGACTCATCCGTTCACCTGGAAAATGAACAGAGCACAGTACTTGGATTTTGGGCTCTATCCTGTTTCAAGCTGCAATGACTCGGCCTATGATTTTTGGAAAAAGCGTGTCCTTCCAGTCATGGGATGGTGTTTACGATATGGATCAAGACTGGAAATGGCCACTGACATCATCTTTTCCAATCTCACATCCAGTGTTTGGCTCTTCCCTGTAACAACCCCAGCAAATATTACTTATTTGGAGACTTTTGCTCAAGACAAACAAGAACATTTTATTTCACATTAACATTCGTGTGGATATGAATATTCCATTATGTTCAGCTTACGTTTATTTCTCCCATCTTCAACCCTTTGGCTTTATCCCTCAGCACATACATTTCAAATTTGTCCCTTTTCAATACTAAGAATCCTTTAGTATTGAAAACAGCTATCCTGTCTCATAAAGCCTTCATTCTTTTAGGCTAAAAATTCTTTGTTCCTTCAAATATTCCTCCCGAGGCATGATTTTCAGTCTTTTCACTATTTTTGGTCAATATTGACTGAATGTACCCTGATTGTCTAAATCTATCAGGTCCTGGAACCATAGACGAAATACAATATTTTAGGTGAGATCCGATTAGTATTAAGTAAAAGCTCATTTATCAGTTTCCATATGCAAGACACTAAATGCTGATCTAATACTGCCTGAGCTTTTTAGGTCACCACACCACATTGCTGATGTTTATTATACTTGACTGCACTGGAGTTAATCGCATTCACTCTTTTGAATGTGTACATTTTTCTGAACTCACCTCATGCCTGCTCTGTTTTTTTTTTTCCCCCAGCCGTATTTTTCCTTTGCTCCAATTTCACCACCTACTTATCAGAAGCAACTTGAGAAATATGTATGTTTAAAATACAAATAAGTAAAAACCAGACCCAGATGGCACTGGATCTGGTTTTTACTTATTTGTATTTAAACATACATATTTCTCAAGTTGTTTCAGATAGCTTTGGAAATCAGGTGGAGTATAAAGGAATATTATATAAAATGCTATCACCAACCATTTTTATTTCTCAAAGTTATGGAGAGCAAAGTTATTTTCTCCAAACCAGCGTGGATTAAGGTTTCGTATTTCGGTATTCCTTTGGCGGTCTACCAGTTCATATTTGTTTATAAAAATGAGTCCCTTGGAAATGTCCCTAGGTAACATGGTATTTGTCTACATGGGGCCCTGGTAGTGGTTAAGCGTTTGGCTGCTAACCAAAAGGTTGGCAGTTCAAATCTACCAGCCACTCCTTGGAAACCCTATGGGGCAGCTCTACCCTGTTCTATAGGGACCCTATGTGTCCGAATTGACTCTACAACAATGAGTCGATTTTGGTTTATATGCATATATACATATATGTTCCTGTCCCATCCTGCAACTATATTTTCATGACTTAATTTTATCGGAAATCTCAAGAGCTCCATCTTGCCTATATCAAATCATCTTGTTAATAGCCACGTCGTCCCAGCACCAAGAACTCCGATGGCTTATCTTCTGGAATTCAGACCTTATTAGATCTGACCAGCGAAACAGAACCACTAGGAGTAATATGGATTGAAGTCTTTATTACAGAGATTTGATCTTTCACAATTATGAGTGCTGGTCAAGTAGTTTACGTGTGGTTGTTGCTTAGAGCTGGAGCCTGAAGCCAGCAGGGCAAGCAGTCAAGAAGGAAAGATGACTCCGGAGGACAAGCTGGAACTCGCAAGGTAAAAGTAGAACCCCTATCAGCCTCTTACTGCCTCAAAGCCTCCAACCTGAATGACATAAGTGGCCTGCAGAAGGAACTGGAGCTTCATAATGGAGCTAAATGTGCTCCTGGCTCGGGAGCTGGAAAAGCTGAAGGAGGAGATGTGGCAGGGGCTGAAGGAGCTGCATGCCTGGCTCCCGCCCCACGTCAACAAGGGGAGCCAGGAGAGCAGCAGTCACTTGTATGAGTCGTGAAGTTGCCTGGTGCCCTGTTCTTGCGTGTTTACTGACTGTACGAGCTCTGATAGCATACAGCTGACGCTTCACTTCAGCCTTCCAGATCCCACAATACAGGCTTCTTGTGGCCCATGCTACCAGAATTATGTAAGGCAGGGATTCCTGGGAAACATAGTTCCAGCTTTGCTAAATTGACCCAGCACAAATCCACCACCTTTGCTAACTCCTTCTTCCCTCTGAATTAATACATTTTATCATTTTTCTTCCTGTCCTAAGCCCTCATTAGGTACCTCCACTCTACTTTCCATTTCTGTCCTTGGGTAGCTGTGGTATTCCTCAGCCTTATACTCACAGATTCAGAAACAGATCATGCTATAGAGGATGGGACAAAGTGCCACACTGGAGTCCCAGCCATTTCCAGTTTGGGCTATTCCTCCCCTTCCCCTCCCAGAATTGGGCCTCAGCATGGTTCTCATGGTAGTTCCCAAGTAAACAGCCCTCATTTCCTGGCTTTCTCTAATCAGGGTGACAGGGGGGATGTGTCCACCTCAAAAGCAGCCTTCCTGTGGTGACAAGACTGTTTGTTCTTCCCATCTCTCTAGGGAGAAGCTGCCTTATCTTTCCTGTGCAATGTATTTGGGGAAAACACTTTTTTTTTTTTTTTTTTGGTCTCTTAAAGGAATTGATTATTGTACTTCTGACACTAAAAAAAAAGCTATTCTGGACCCAAACACTGACTTAAAAAAAGAAAAAAATCTGAATTCCTCTTACAGAGAAAGAAAAAGGACTGTTGTTTTGGTGGTGATTGGTGGTACATTTTGGATCACTCTGTGTACTCAAAATATGCTATGTGTGTTTTGTGTGTGTGTGAGAGAGAGAGAGAGAGAATGAGAAAAACGTAGAGAGAGACAGAGGCAGAGAGAGAGAAATGATTTGAGAAAAATGTTCTAAGAACCTGACCTAAATTTCCTGTTTGGACACCTTCCTTGATCCTCTAGTGCCAGTGATATGAGGAAAAGTGCCTGTACAGATAGAAAAATAGGCTGCGAATCTGTAGAGACTGGTTGAGAAGCTCAGGGTTTTGATGATAAACTTTAATGAGTAATTGTATGCAATTTAATTTCTAAATGATCTCTGCACAGGAATTATTTGGGTGAAGGGGTCCTAGGCTCAGTTCTAGTGACTTATGACAACGTCCTTTGTGAGAGATTTTTTTTTTAAAAAAAAAGCTTTTAAAAATACATATTCGCAATTGCAAGGAAATTTATCATTAATTCTGTGTTCCTGCCGTATGTGTAAGGTGGATTCTCACCTTCCCTTCCATCTATACCAGAGAGCATCAAAGAGCTACTGGGATTTCCTTTATTCAGACTACTGTTGGCCTCTTTTTCTTCCTTGGTCTTTTCTGTGAGGTTAATTCAGGATACAAAATTGATATAGGGTGGGGCTGGTTCTGGGTCTTTCACTGGTAAGAATAATGTGTTGTTTCCCTCCATAAATTGCATTGTAAAGTGAGGCTATTTGTACATTTTCACTTTTGAGACAAGGCTGATGAACCATGACCAATGGTGTGTTTGTATTCATGCGTGTGTATGTGTGAGAGTGCGTACGCATGCGGGTGTGTTCAGTGACTCATTGCCCATGAAAATATTTTCTGACTTCAATGTTAATTAAACAGGCATTTATATAATTACTCACTATGTGCAAAGCAAATCTCTATTTGGCATCAGAAATGAGTCCTTAAGAATTTCCTAATTTAGCTGGTGAGAGAGTCACGCCATTAACCACAGTACTCAGCAGAAAGAACTAGCTGCTGCAAGTTGGGTAAACACAATGCACTTTGTGAACCTGGAGGAAGGAGGAATTAATTCTCTCATCTGTGGGAACAGAGGAGGCCTTATCAAGGTCAGCCTGAGTTGAGCTGAGCCCGGGAGGATAAGTAGAAAGGAGATAAGAGATAGATAAACTAGTTTAAAGGGGCCACATCTGTATCGACTGGACGAGTGCCATTGTTTCCTTTTCAGATGGACATTTCTTTAACATCTTTTTCTTGTTTTGGAATATTTTGGACCACTTAGGGCTCGTTTTCCACATGTCAAGCTAGAGAATAGAGCCTAGAAGTGGGATCTAAAATCTGAGAGCTAACAAACACTGAGCGCTTACCACCCCCAAGTACTTTGCATGGATTTTCCCATTGAACCTTCACAGTGACTCTGTAAAAGAGATAATGTTATTATGTCCATTAGAAACTTCCGAGGATCAGGTAACTTGCCCAAAAACAGGGCTAGTAGGTGATGGAATTAGGATTCAAATCCAGACAGTCTAAATCCGGAGACTGACTACTAAATATGCTACTATACTGCCTCAGTGGAGCAACTGATGGCCAATTATTCTAGTGTAGGTAGATCTGAAATTTGCTTCGGTTCAAGTTCACTTGTCACCCAGGACAGGTATGTTTCCTAGGTGTGGCTGTGGACTACAGTGAGTCACTGCCTCCTGTCTCAGCTCTTCCATGCTCTTCATCATCACTGGGGATTCCTTCTCCTAGGTTGCTGCTATGCCATGAACATTTAATTCAGGCCCTCACCTCTTCCTCTCAGAGCCTCCTGTTTTTTCCTTCTGATTCACACCAGAAATCACTTGAGATTAATATTCCAACAACTTTTATTTCAAGTTTTATTCTGCAACTAACAGCAACTTACAACTTTCACAACCCACAAGCCATAGTTAACACCCTTTCTGTTGTAACTGAGAATGATGTCTCGGGGTATGTCACAGCCCCAGGAACAGCGTCCAAAATACTATTTCAAAACAACATAATCTGCTTTTCTAAACCTGTGTTTTCTAGAAGGTTAATTGTTTCAGACTGAGACTGGCCGAGGCCTCAGTTATTAAGTTCCTATGACATGGTATTCACTCGTTTCATTTTGAATCCCGGATCCTGTGTAAATTAAGAGAAAGCATGAGACTCACATCAAGCAGTTGGGTGAAATCCTGATTCTACTATTTATTGCTAGGCTAACCTCTTCAAGAACACTGGCCAGTATCACTCCAAAGCCTTGTTCCTTCCACTAAATTGCAAAATCTTACCTTGGAAGGATCAAGCAGCGCATTCTTCCAAAGTCTCAATCAGGAAATGGGTTTTCTCCTTCTCAAGGAAAATCTTTGCTAATGGGCCAGGATGATCCACCCCCATCTACACATAATAGACTCCTCTTATGAATCACACTGGCTACCACGGCCTATGCACCTGGCCATATATATGACACTTTTTCTGGCATAAGCTGTCCATTTTTCTTGCAGGTGGAAAATTACTAGTATTAATACAGTCTTGGACCAGCTAATTAGGTGCACTTGAGTCCTCCCAATAGGGTCAGTGCCTAATTGCGTTTGCAAGCAGCCACCTGCAGGCATAAATTGTCAGCTTAACACTACACACATGGAAGGGAACAGCCAAAGTTTCTAATACGGTTCAATTGTCCCTGTGGATATATTATTCAGCACAGGACGCTGAATTTGTGCAGGTGTGTACACACAAGCACTTGATTTGTGGGTACAAGGTGGGGAGTGTGGAAGGCAGGGAAAAAAAGGATGGAGAAAGCAACCATCCCTATTGCAGTCTAACAATAAAACTCAAACCATTTGAAAACATCTCTTTAAAACCGTTACAAACGTATGCTCCCATTGTAACATCCTGGTTATAATCTGGCCCTTAGAGAATCTGAAAGCAAGTTTTAATCTAAAGATTGCCCACAGCTGAGACAGCACTGGACCTGCCAGGACGGGTGTAAGCAGTGTGCCTGTCTGTTCAGCTACTCGGTAACTCATTCAGAGTGAGGCTAGTTTAGAAAACAGGAAGTGAGAGAGAACAAAAGAATGATGAAATCATACCTTTATTTGCATATTGTCTTGTGTTCTAGTCTTAAAGGAAAAAAAAAGAGCCCCACTTTGGGGGAAAAAGAAGTGAACCTAACTTGACTTTATTGTTATGAGCTGAGTTGTAATGCTGACTAAAGATTTTAGAACCGGAATTACAACTGAGCAGGGTAAAATAATGGCGGCCCCATTCACTGGGTTACGAATGATCCATAACCTCAAAGATGGAAACAATCTCCTATCAAAATTGACTTCCTTCACAATAAGAATTCCTTCTAAATAAAAATCCTCTAGCAACCCCGAGTTGGCAGGAAATGTTACTTACTCAATGCCGGAAAAAACAACAACAAACAAACAAACAGGTTTCATAGCCTCAGTGTGGGTCTGACAGTGACTAAATTCTGCTGTGACTGCATGGAGAGAATACGTTTATAAGGGTCCGTCATAGGTAACCAAAATCGTTCTTTTCTATCTTTGCCCTTCACTTCATCTCTTGGTTTATTTTTTAATAATCTTACCCTTTCTAACAGTTTTCTGCTCTTGCTTTCAGCAACAGAGGAGTCATGCAGAGCTCTAATGGCGAGTACCAGGAAACCACCTGGGCCTACTGTTTATGAAGGAAAACCCTGGAGTAGAACAAAGATACCTGGGCCTGAAGCCTCTCACTGCTGCTTACCAGGCTGAAACATAGGAAAAACACCCACCCTCCCTGGCATCAAGTTCATCGCTGGTAAAATGGAGATGGATAATTCCAACTTGATAAAGCTGTTGAGAAAATTCAGTAAAGTGAGTCCTGTAAGGCAATGAGGACGGGGCCTGGCACATTGCAAGTGCTTATTAAGGGTGAGGAATCACTGTTATTAGTTTCAAGAGACCAAATTAACACTTTCTTTCCTAATAACATTGTAACCTTTAAGTTATCCAGATGTTTTACTGTAGGGAGTAAATATGTCTTAGGTTGTTTGTAATTTTTTATTGAGATATAATTATATAGAGTTAAATACATTTATTGTAAGTGTTCAGTTTGATTAAGATACATACATACACACATATGTGTGCGTATATATGTATATATATATATAAAATCACAGTTGGCTTGCTCTCAGCTATTAACTAAAAGGGAAACCCTGGTGGTGTAGCGGGTAAGTGCTATAGCTGCTAATGAAAAGGTTGGCAGTTCCAATCCACCAGGCACTCCTTGGAAACTCTATGGGGCAGTTCTACTCTGTCCTATAGGGTCACTATGAGTTGGAATCAACTCAATGACAACCGGTTTTTATTAACTAAAAGACTGGTGGTTTGAATCCACCCAGTGGTGCTGAGGGAGAAAGACTTGCTGATCTATTTCCACAAGGTTACAGCCAAGAAAACCCTATGGAGTGCAGTTCTACTCTGAAACATGTGGAGTCACCATGAGTCGGAATCGATTTGATGGCACTGGGTTTGCTTATACACACGCCCATGTAAACAAAACACCAGTCGAGGTACAGAGCATCGCCGTTACCCTAGGAAGTCTTCTTGTTCCTCTTTCCCACCTATACCCGTCTCCTCTAGACTTAACCACTATTCTGATTTTTATCTGCATAGACTGGTTTTGCCTATTCTTGAACTTCCACAAAGAAGAAATTAAACAGTATGTACTATTTTGTGTCTGCCTTTTTTTGACCAACATAAAAGATTCATCCACTTTGTCGCAAATATCCGTAGCCTATTTATTTTCATATCTGGGTGGTATTCCATTATAGCGATATACCACAAGTTGTTTACCCATTTTCTTGTTGACGGGCATTTGGGTTGTTTCCAGTGCTGTTTGTAATTTACTTTAAAATACTTCAGTAGAGATGGTATGTATGTATTTGTATTAGTTAGGTTTAGTCTACACCTTAGATGTGGCACTTTATAGGCATTACTTACATGAATTACCAGTTTACCAGTTGCTGTCAACTTGACTCCTACTCATGACCACCTCACATGTGTCAGAGTAGAACCATTCTCCACAGGGTTTTCAATGGCTGTGACCTTTCAGAAGTACATTACCAGACCTTTCTTCCAAGAAACCTGAGGCTAGATTTGAACCTCCAGCCTTTTGCTTAGCAGCTGAGCATGTTAACCATTCGCACCACCCAGGCACTTCCTTAAATGAATGGTATATCAGAACCTAATAAAACTAAATTATATGCTTCAGTGTGGCATCATAGATTTAGGTTCTAAAATGGTCCATGTATAGGCACAGATTCCCAGGGTTCTTTGTTATATGACTCAAGGTTGAGTGAATCTTTTGCGTGAAAGATTGTTGAAGTTGTCCTGAGTGAATCTTTTCTGTAGTGTGCTATCAGAGAGCACATTGAAGAACAGAGAGCTGGCACTTCTCAACTTTACTCGTTAGATTTTAAACTGTTATTACAACTGTTTGCTAAAAAATTATGTGTGGCAGAGTTTGGGGTTAGACTTGTATTCATCGCAACCTGGTATGACAGAAGGGAAAGAGGTGAATAGCCCTCATGAGCAATGTCATGATAAATGAAGAAAAGATTGAAGTTGTCAAGGATTTCATTTTACTTGGATCCACAATCAACAGCCGTGGAAGCAGCAGTCAAGAAATCAAAAGACACATTGCATTGGGTAAATCTGCTGCAAAGGACCTCTTCAAAGTGTTGAAGAGCAAAGATGTCACCCTGAAGACTAAGGTGTGCCTGACCCAAGCCATGGTATTTTCAATCGCATCATATGCATGTGAAAGTTGGACAATGAATAAGGAAGGCCAAAGAAGAACTGATGCCTTCGAATTGTGGTGTTGGTGAAGAATATTGAATATACCATGGACTGCCAAAAGAACGAACAAACCTGTCTTGGAAGAAGTACAGCCAGAATGCTCCTTAGAGGCAAGGATGGCGAAGCTGCATCTTACATACTTTGGACATGTTGTCGGGAGGGATCAGTCCCTGGAAAAGGACATCATGCTTGGCATAGTACAGGGTCAGTGGAAAAGAGGAAGACCCTCATGGAGGTGGATTGACACAGTGGCTGCAACAATGAGCTCAAGCGTAACAATGAGCTCAAGCGTAACAACGATTGTGAGGATGGCTCAGGACCAGGCAGTGTTTCGTTCTGTTGTGCACAGGGTCGCTATGAGTCGGAACTGTCTCGACGGCACCTAACAACAACAACAACCACCAAAAACTAGAACTCACTAATATTCACTAAGAAAGACATGATAATTATGCATAAATGACACAATTGGCTTAATATAGAAAGAGTGTATTTCAGGAAATTTAACTGTAAAACAGAATCATTATCAAGCAAATGCCATTTTTTCATTGACATAACCATCTTCCAATGGCAACAGGGAAGGATTTTTTCTTTAGGAAGGGGTTATGAAGTCTTTGGCGAAAAACAAGGCTCCGGCAATCAATAAAATACCAATTGAGATATCTTAGCAAACGGATTCAATGCTGGAAGCACTCATTCCTCTATGCCAAGAAATTTGGAAGACAGGTACCTGGCCAACTGACTTGCCCAACCCAAGCCATAGTATTTTGAATCACCTCATATGCATGTGAAAGCTGGACAATTAAGGAAGACTGAAGAATTGATACATTTCAATTATGGTATTGGTGAAAAATATTGAATATACCATGGACTGCAAGAACAATGAACAAATCTGTCTTGGAAGAAGTATAGCCAGAATGCTCCTTAAGGGAGGATGGTAAGACTTCATCTCACGTACTTTGGACACGTTATCAGGAGGGACCGGTCCCTGGAGAACGACGACATCATGCTTGGTACAGTAAAGGGTCAGTGAAAAAGAAGACCCTCAAGGAGATGGATTGATACAGTGGCTGCAATGATGGGCTCAAACACAGCAGTGACTGTGAGGATGGCACTAGACCAGGCAGTGGCATTTTCTGTTGTACATAGGGTTACTATGAGTCGGAACTAACTGGACAGCACCTAACAATAGAGGCTTACGCTAACAGATGCCATTAAAATTTAACTTTGCATTTCCAATTTGTAAGAATCCAGTTGAGTCACTGACAATATATACCAATCACCCATACTAGAGAGTCTTTATCTTGTTGATGCTCTTATGAATATGATCTCTTAGTTCTCAAGTCTTTTACCTGCTTTCAGGTACTAGTTTCGTTTTCTGCCCAAAGAACATCTTGAAAGAAAATTTTGACACTACTATGTATTTAGACGTATTGCACTGAGCAAATCTGCTGTGTAAGACCTCTTTAAAGAGTTAAAAAGCAAAGATGTCACCTTGAGGACTAAGGTGCAGCTATCACAAGCCATGTTATTTTCAATGGTCTCATATGTATGCAAAAGCTGGACAATGAATAACAAAGACAGAAGAAGAATTGATGCCTTTGAATTACGGTGTTGGCAAAGAATATTGAATATACTGTGGACAGCCAGAAAAATGAACAAGTCTGTCGTGGAAGAAGTATAGCCAGAATGCTCCTTAGAAACAAGAATGGCGAGACTTCACCTCATGTACTTTGGGCCTGTTATCAGAAGGAACCAGTCCCTGCAGAAAGAAAAAAAATGCTTGGTAAAGCAGAGCGGGTCAGTGAAAAAGAGGAAGACCCTCAAAGAGATGGAGAGACACAGTGGCTGCAACAATGGGGTCAAACAGTAGCAACAACAGTGAGGATGTCAGAGGACTGGGCAGTGTTTCGTTCTGTTGTACATAGGGTTGTTATTGAGTGGGTTCTGACTCGATGGCCCCTTAATAACAACAACATATGTGTAGAAACCCATCCTAACATTTTGCTTGCTTTTTTGTTGGTTATTTTGCTTGTTTTTGTTTTATTTATCTATTTTTTGTAACCTTCAAGAACCAGGGGGATTGTAGGTTGAATTATATGGGGCCGCAACCTCTCATTCTGCCTCTACTTTTATTTCTAATGAAAGTTTGCATTCTCATGCCCTCACTTCCTAGTGACCTCATTCATACCAAAGTTGGAACCTGGAAGCTGAGGGCTGGATTTTTCTCTGATTCAGTTTCCTGTGTTCTGAAAGAAAATCCTTTTCCCTATATTCGTTGTCACTCTTCTTTTGTTAAGACTAAGTGGTGTTAAGGTAAATCTTCATGTTATTCTCTCATGTCAACTTGAGCCTTGTAAAATATTGGAAGAACTCCCACAAACAAATTGTGTTGCCACAATTTCCTAGCATCGTTCGTTGCTCCTGTTTCACAGATGCAAACAAAAAAACACATCCTTTTGTACATAACAATTGTAAATACTTTCCCAAGGCCAGGAATATTTCTGTCAGGAAAGGTCTATTTTACCAAAGAACAGGATGTTCTAATAAACTCTGTATTCTGAGAATTATTATAAGTACCTATCGAGGTTCCCACTGTAAAACATTCTACTCGCACTTGACTGACAAAGAGGTGAACCCTTAAACTGTGTTCACTGCCTTTTAAACTCTTCCCACCCAAGGAGCCCAAGTATTGGCTCAATGTTTCAAAAACTGCGAGAGGGGAAGGCTTATACTTAAGGAAAAGAAGGAAGCTTTTGTGATGGAGAATTTTTAAGATTGTCCCAGCGTGTTGTTCCTAGGGCTATTTCTGCTGTGACCCTAGTTTTTGTTACTTTGTTTGTTTTGTTCTACTTGTTTGTGTTTTTTCTTTTGGTTTCTATTTGGATAGGTGCCCGGTGGTACAGTGGTTAAGCACCGGGCTGCTAACTGAAAGGTCAGTGGTTCAAACCTACCAGCCACTCTGTGAGAGAAAGATGTGGCAGTCAGCTTCCACAAAGATGATGGCCTTGGAAACCCTATGAAGCTGTTCTACTCTGTCCTAGAGGGTTCCACTGCGTCCAAATTGACTCAATGGCAACAGGTTTTCTTTCTTTCTTTCTTTTTTTTTTTTGTCTTGATGTCTAATTCTGCCAGCTCTAGAATTTCTGATTTTGATTACTGCCTACACTCCTGTGCTGACCAGTTATTTCTCGGCCTTTTAATTATTTGGGGATGAGGGAGTGAAGTGGGGAGGGGCATAATCTCTTGCCCTCAGCCAAAAGCTAGTCCTGATCAAACACCTTTTCTCCAGAGTCTTGGTCACTTCATTAGCACTTCTCATGCGTGACACAGAATGCCACCACTTTGTGAGAAGTTAATTCGTATTCCACGAACAAAAATAATGCTAGTTTCCTTTTTTTTCTTCTATAATAGTCTACATATATTTTACAAAAATAATAAGCACACGTATGTCATTCTTAGGCAGGCTGGTTGGCGTAATGGCACTTGACTGACTGAGAGGTTGGTGGTTCCAACCCACCCACAGGTGCCTTGGAAGATGGGCCTTGCGATCTGCTTTTGAAAGGTCACAGCCTTGAGAACCCGATAGAGCACACGGGGTTGCCATGAATCAGAATCGACTCAACAGTGACAGGTTATTATTATATCATTCTCACTATTATATGTTAATTGGCCTTTCAAATGATAGCCTATTCCAAAGAAAATCAGAGAGTTGTGTGAAGTTAATACAGTTGTGACATTATTGTGCCATTAAGCCTGAAATTGCTGGGCAAGAGCTGGATTTTCCACAGTTCAGAACCTGGCCCACAGAAATGGTTCTGTCAACTCCCAAGAGTGGCTCAGTCTCTCAGGATGGATTCTTAGGCTCAGAAGACTTTAGTCTGCAAGGGTTGAACCCCACAGGCTTTGTGGTCTGAGGTTTTAATTCACCTGCGTATATTCCTTACATACTTAAGATTCAGTTATTCCGTTTATAAGCAAGGATCCAAAACCTATCTCGTTGTAAGGTTGTAAAGACCAGATAACTTTATGTACACACACACACACCAAATAAGATAAGGCAATAATGGTAGTTATGATTATCCTGAGAATGACTATAAAGCAGAATTTAAAGGAAGAAACATTTGCTATGTGGCTCAGATGCTTGTGACTTACAACGTATATAATCCAAGTTATACCATTAGAAACTTCTTACGTAAACATAGAAGCAGAGCAGAGGCAATGAAATCTAGTCAGCAAATTTTAAATGAGGTCAGGTCATGACAATCTAATAATCCTCCCCTCTCCACCAGATGACTATATCTGCACCCAGGACCACACAGGTGGAGACCTGGAGAAGGGGCACCCTTGATCTGAGGTGAGTATGGTCAGAATTTCCTTCGAGATGCCTCAGAGCTCTTTCTCACCGACCGGTTCTCCGGTTATGTGAAGTCCTACAGTCTGGGTCTAGGCATGTCTTGCTGGTCCTTGAATGAGAACTACTCCTTAAGGTGGTTGTATCTCTCTTCCGATCCATTTTTTAAGAAGAACCCTCCAATGGCGTTTATGCACTGGGGAGACTCAGGAAGGCAATTAGGTTTCCTATTACTCACATGCCAAAAAATGCAATGACTGCATGGGGGACTATGTTCAGGCTCTCAAATCCCATTCACTTAAACAGGAAACGGTAACATTGTTGGTCAGTGATGGAGGGGTATGGAGGTGGGCAGGGCTCAGGGTGGTGGCAGACTGTGAACTATTTCAAGTATTTCTTCACAGTGCTTCAGATCTAATACAATAGCCTGAGAACTTAAAGAGGAAAAAAGCATACACTTGATAATTATTTGCCTAAAACCTCTTATGAAAGTAGAAGGGGGAACATGCAACATCGTTTCCGGTTTTGTGAGTTTCCCCCTTAACTCAGCTACTGTAACAGATTTCGGCACCTTCAGAGGCAGGCCAACTCCGAAAAGCCAATTCACCTAACCATCATTCTGCCAAATGCAAATGTGTTCAGTGCGCAATTCTTCGAAGTTTTATTTTTAAAACTATTTTTTGCTGGATCACTTTTCATTTTGCCTTCATAACAGCATGCTGAGATATATTCGCTATATTTCTGTCCTTGATTCCTGTGGCCATCAGCTGGAGAACGAAAGGATGTGCAGCAGAGACTCAGAGGACTTGGAACAGAAGGAAGATAATTCAAAAGGACAATTACTGAACAGGAAAATGCCTATAAATATATGATTATGCATGAGGGGATTTGTTGTTGTTGTTGTTGTTAGGTGCCGCCCAGTCGGGTCTGGCTCATAGCGACCCTATGCACAACAGAACGAAACACTGCCCGGACCTGCGCCATCCTTACAATCGCTGTTATGCTTGAGCTCATTGTTGCAACCACTGTGTCAATCCACCTCGTTGAGGGTCTTCCTCTTTTCCGCTGACCCTGTACTCTGCCAAGCATGATGTCCCTCTCCAGGGACTGATCCCTCCTGACAACATGTCCAAAGTATGTAAGACGCAGTCTCACCATCCTTGCCTCTAAGGAGCATTCTGGCCACACTTCTTCCAAAACAGATCTGTTCATTCTTTTGGCAGTCCATGGTATATTCAGTATTCTCTGCCAACACCACAATTCAAAGGTGTCAACTCTTCTTTGGTCTTCCTTATTCATTGTCCAACTTTCACGTGCATATGATGCGATTGAAAATACCATGGCTTGGGTCAGGTGCACCTTAGTCGTCAGGGTGACATCTTTGCTCTTCAACACTTTGAAGAGGTCCTTTGCAGCAGATTTGCCCAATGCAACACGTCTTTTGATTTCTTGACTTCTGCTTCCATGGCTGTTGATTGTGGATCCAAGTAAAATGAAATCCTTGACAACTTCAATCTTTTCTCCATTGATCGTGATGTTGCACATTGGTCCAGTTGTGAGGATTTTTGTTTTCTTTATGTTGAGGTGCAATCCATACTGAAGGCTGTGGTCTTTGATCTTGTTTATGAGTCTTCCTCCAATCCTGATGCCCCGTTCTTCTTCATATAGTCCAGCTTCTCGGATTATTTGTTCAGCATACAGATTAAATAGGTATGGTGAAAGAATACAACCCTGATGCACACCTTTCCTAACTTTAAGCCAATCGGTATCCCCTTGTTCTGTCCGAACAACTGCCTCTTGATCCATGTAAAGGTTCCTCGTGAGCACAATTAAGTGTTCTAGAATTCCCATTCTTTGCAGTGTTATCCACAGTTTGTTATGATCCACACAGTCGAAGGCCTTTGCATAGTCAATAAAACACAGGTAAACATCCTTCTGGTATTCTCTGCTTTCAGTCAGGATCCATCTGACATCAGCAATGATATCCCTGGTTCCACATCCCCTTCTGAAACCAGCCTGAATTTCTGGCAGTTCCCTGTCAATATACTGCTGCAACCATTTTTGAATGATCTTCAACAAAATTTTGCTTGCGTGTGATATTAATGATATTGTTCTATAATTTCCACATTTGGTTGGGTCACTTTTCTTGGGAATAGGCATAAATATGGATCTCTTCCAGTCAGTTGGCAAGAAGCTGTCTTCCATATTTCTTGGCAGAGATGAGTGAGCACCTCCAGCACTGCATGTATTTGTTGAAACATCTCAATTGATATTCCATCAATTCCTGGAGCCTTGTTTTTCACCGATGCCTTCAGAGCAGCTTGGACTTCTTCCTTCAGTACCATCGAATCCTGATCATATGCCACCTCTTGAAATGGTTGAATATCGACTAATTCTTTTTGGTATAATGACCCTGTGTATTCCTTCCATCTTCTTTTGATGTTTCCTGCGTCATTTAATATTTTTCCCATGGAATCCTTCACTATTGCAACTCGAGGCTTGGATTTTTTCTTCGGTTCTTTCAGCTTGAGAAACGCTGAGTGTGTTCTTCCCTTTTGGTTTTCCATCTCCAGCTCTTTGCACATGTCATTATAATACTTTACTTTGTCTTCTCAAGAGACCCTTTGAAATCTTCTGTTCAGTTCTTTTACTTCATCAATTCTTCCTTTTGCTTTAGCTGCTTGACGCTCAAGAGCAAGTTTCAGAGTCTACTCTGACATCCATCTTGGTCTTTTCTTTCTTTCCTGTCTTTTCAGTGACCTCTTGCTTTCCTCACGGATGATATCCTTGATGTCATTCCACAATTCGTCTGGTCTGCGGTCACTAGTGTTCAATGAGTCAAATCTATTCTTCAGATGGTCTCTAAATTCAGGTGGGATATACTCAAGGTCATATTTTGGCTCTCGTGGACTTGCTCTGATTTTTTTCAGTTTCAGCTTGAACTTGCATATGAGCAATTGATGGTCTATTCCACAGTTGGCCCCTGGCCTTGTTCTGACTGATGATATTGAGCTTTTCCATCGTCTCTTTCCACAGATGTAATCAATTTGATTTCTGCGTGTTCCATCTGGCAAGGTCCAAGTGTATAGTCGCCATTTATGTTGGTGAAAGAAGGTATTTGCAATGAAGAAGTCGTTGGTCTTGCAAAATTCTATCATTCAATCTCTGGCATTGTTTCTGTCATCAAGGCCATATTTTCCAAATACTGATCCTTTTTCTTTGTTTCCAACTTTGCATTCCAATCACCAGTAATTATCAATGCATCTTGATTGTATGTTTGATCAATTGCAGACTGCAGCAGCTGATAAAAATCTTCTATTTCTTCATCTTTGGCCCTAGTGGTTGGTGTGTAAATTTGAATAATAGTCGTATTAACTGGTCTTCCTTATAGGCATATGGATATTATCCTATCACTGAGAGCGCTGTACTTCAGGATAAATTTTGAAACGTTCTTTTTGATGATGAATGCAACACCATGCCTCTTCAAGTTGTCATTCCCAGCATAATAGACTATGATTGTCAAATTCAAAATGGCCAATACCAGTCCATTTCAGCTCACTAATGCCTAGGATGTCAATTATGCATTCCACTTCATTTTCGATGATTTCCAATTTTCCTAGATTCATGCTTCATACATTCCAGGTTCCAATAATTAATGGATATTTGCAGCTGTTTCTTTTCATTTTGAGTCGTGCCATATCAGCAAATGAAGGTCCCAGAAGCTTTACTCCATCCATGTCATTAAGGTTGACTCTACTTTGAGGAGGCAGCTCTTCCCCAGTCATTTTTTGAGTGCCTTCCAACCTGGGGGGCTCATCTTCCAGCACTATATCAGACAATGTTCCGCTGCTATTCATAAGGTTTTCACTGACTAATGCTTTTCAGAAGTAGACTGCCAGGTCCTTCTTCCTAGTCTGTCTTAGTCTGGAAGCTCAGCTGAAACCTGTTCTCCACAGGTGACCCTGCTGGTATCTGGATACCGGTGGCATAGCTTCCAGAATCACAGCAACACACAAGCCTCCACAGTATGACAAACTGGCAGACGCATGGGGGCACGAGGGGATAGTGATAGGAATTCTTCACATATTCAATGAATACATTCTTTGAAACAAACATATTCATAAAGAATACATTCCTGAATGGTTTCTTGAATATCAGAAACTATTACCATTGTCAACTTGCATGTGTTAGTGGTGTATTCTTGACAAATACATTTATAAGAATGTTCCATACTTGAGAATGTAGTCTTATAATATTATCCTTCTTAGGCTCCACAGGGTCCTTGTCCTTTACCCCGCAACTTCCCCTGTTCAATATTAATGTCCCTGCTTCCTCTTTCTGGCTCTCCACCTCTCTTTGCCCTGTAGGCATCAGCCAGAGCAGTGGGGGTTATGACAGAAACAGCATGAGTATTCTTTAAAATGCCATAATGAGAACAAAGTCAAAGTCCCTGAACCACAATTAAGTAGATGAAAGGTATAAGTAGATTTGATGAATCAGTCATTTGAAGAATTGGCATTGCAACTAATCAGCTTTAGGCAAATTGCCCACTCAGCAAATTGACTTCTGGTGAATTCACTTAGAGCCTGTGTGTTTTGGGGAAGAAATAGGTTGCTGGAAATATGGGACTTGGAAGAGATTACCGTTTTGTTTATAAATTGCTTTGGGAATCTAAAGTAAAATGTAATTCTGTGTAAGCAAATGTGACATGACTCAGCTGATCATTAATCTGGAAATTTAGGTGATATAAGTTATGTCTAGTGCTGACAATTTAAGACAACTTGCCAAATCAGTCTTTATAGAAATGTAACCAGAATGTCCCTTAGAATTGAGGATGGCGACACTCTGACTCCCTTACTTTGGACACATCATCAGAAAAGACCAATCACCAGAAAAGACAGCATGTTTGAAGAGGGCCAGCAAAAATGATGGAAACCTCAATGAGGTGGAGTAACAGAATAGCCTCAACAACGCACTCAGACACACCAGTGATCGTGGAGATGGCACAGGACCAGGCAATATTTTGTTCTGTAACACATAAGGTCGCCAGGAGTTGGAACTGACTCAGTGGCAACTAGCATCTTTGGGAGAAAAATGTGGCAGTCTACTTCTATAAAGGTTACAGCCTTGGAAACCCAATGGGGCAGATCTACCTTGTCCTAAAGGATTGCTATGAGTTGGAACTGACTCAACAACAGTGGGTAAAATTTATTTGATATGTATGGCCACTTTGAAAGTAATTACTACCAAGTTATTGAAGTGCTTAAATACTGTTTGGTGTATTTTGAAAATACAAAGCATCAAATAATTTTTTTTTGTTTTTTGTTTAATTCTAGAAACCCCAATGTTATAGCCAAGCTTCAAACCAAATGTTAAATGCTTTATTTGGTTATCTTATTTAACCATCACAACAACCCTACGAAGTAAATACTATTATTACTCCCATTTCACAAGAGAAAACTGAACTTAGCAAAGTTAAATAACTTACTTGTAGTTTTCCTGCTATCAAGTGGGAACTGGAAACCCTGGTGACGTAATGGTTTAAGAGCTACAGCTGCTAACCAAAAGGTCGACAATTCGAATCCACCAGGCACTCCTCGGAAACCCTATGGGGCAGTTCTGCTCTGTCTTATAGGGTCACTATCAGTCAAATTCGACTCGAGGGCAACAGGGTTTATGGGCAAAATATTGACAGACGCAGAAAGCATCAAAAGAAGATGGAAGGAATACACAGTCACGGTAACAAAAAGAAGTGGTCAACATTCAACCATTTCAGGAGGTAGCATATGATAAGTGATGGTACTGAAGGAAGAAGTCCAAACTGCTCTGAAGGCATTGGCAAAAAATAAAGCTCCCGGAATTGACAAATACCAATTGAGATGTTTCAACAAATGAATGCAACACTGGAAGTGCTCATTCATCTATACTAAGAAAGATGGAAGACAGCTACCTGGCCAGCCAACTGGAAGAGATCCGTATTTGTGCCCATTTCAAAGAAAGGTGATCCAACAGAATGTGGAAATTATTAAACAATGTCATTAATATCACACACAAATAAAATTTTGTTGAGATAATTCAAAAACAGTTGCAGCAGGAAACTGTCAGAAATTTAAGCCAGATTCAGAAGGGGACATCGAAGGATGGATATCATTGCTAATGTCAGGTGGATCTTGGCTGAAAGCAGAGAATACCAGAAAGTTGTTTATGTGTGTTTTACTGGAATTGCAAAGGCATTCAACTGTGTGGATCATAACAAATTACGGATAACGTTGCAAAGAATGGGAATTTCACAGCACTTAATTGTGCTCAGGCAGAACCTGTACGAAGACCAAGAGGCAGTTGTTTAAACAGAACAAGGGGATACTGAGTGGTTTAAGATCAGAAAAGGTGTATGTCAGGGTTATATCCTTTCACTATACTTACTCAATCTGTATTCTGAGCAAATGATCTGAGAAGCTGGAATATATGAAGAACAGGACATCAGGATAGGAACAAGATTCATTAAAACCTGTGAGACACAGATGACATAACCTTGCTTGCTGAGAGCAAAGAGGGCTTGAAGCACTCACTGATTAAGATCAAAGACTACAGTATGGATTACACTTCAACATAAAGAAAACAACATCACGATAAACAGAGAAAGATTGAAGTTGTCAAGGATTTGATTTTATTTGGGTCCACAATCAACACCTATGGAAACAGCAGTCAAGAAATTCAGTGATGTATTGCACTGGGCAAATCTGCTGCAAAAGACCTCTTTAAAGTGTTGAAAAGCAAAGGTGTCACTTTGAGAAATAAGATGTGCCTGGCCCAAGCCATAGTATTTCCAATTGTCTCACATGCATTTGAAAGCCAGATAATGAATAAGGAAGACTGAAGAAGAATTGATGCCTTTGAATTATGGAGTTGGCAAAGAGTATTGAATATACCGTGGACTGCCAGAAAAACAAACAAATCTGTCTTGGAAGAAGTACAGCCAGAATGCTCCTTAGAAGCAAGAATGGTGAGACTTCATTTCACATACCTTGGACATGTTATCAGGAGGGAACAGTCCCTAGAGAAGGACATCATGCTTGGTAAAGTGAAGCATTTTCCAGTCTTCCTATGACCAAGTTTTAGCCAATGAAACATTAGCCTAAGTGTTGTTTCAGACTTCTGGAAAGGTTCCTTTAAGTTTCTGACTCAACTGAGATTTATATCCCATTTCCTGTCTCCTTTCTGTCTTTCAGCCTGGAATATGAACATAATGTCTCGAACCCCAGTAGCCACACGGGACCATGAGGTGATCTTAAGACTTGAAATCATACACTAGGATGGTAAAGCAGAAAAATAGAAGCCTCCCAGGCCCGGGCTGCTACGGAGTCTCTGTACAAGCTTTATTGCCTCTTTCATATTCCTTTTCTGTGAGAAAAAATGTGCCTTATTTAAGCCACTGTTGTTTTGGATTTTCTGTTACATGCAATTGAATCTATTCCAATTACACGTATTCAAAATGTTTCTTGTGCAGATTAAGTAAGCTAACATATGTAAAGAGTCTCAGGAGTCACTACATATACTTTGGTTTTTTATAGATTTGAGAGACACAGTACTGACCCTCAGAGAGCTCAAAAGTCATGAGAGGGGAGAAAATTAAGTAAATAAAAATTTAGAATAAACATTTCTCTGAAATGCCATGAATTATTTCTTGCCTTAGGCATATATACAGAAGTGCACATATTCTGACCTGCTAAAATTCATAATAGAAGGATATTGTAACTAATGCTAAACACAGGCTAGGTGAAATGCCTGCCGGGAATCAGTAATGAGATGTTATCAGTGGCGTGATGCTTCTTAATCTAATCTGTCTGCACTGACTCACTTTAAAGTTGTTAGGTAGTGTCTGCTACTTAAGCAACATTGCCACCATCCTGTGACTTTGCAGTCACCCCCTCTGGGATTGCTTCTGGCCATGTAGGAGAAAATAAGTCTTTTTTCTATGATCTTTGGCCACGGAGAAGGAAGCTCAGACTTTATTTAGATGTACTTAAATGCAAGGACCAACACTTGCATTTATAGAACCCTTATGAAAGATTTTTAGATCCTGAAGGAAACTTAAATCAAGGTCATTTCATGTTACTTAGGGAAATGGGGCTTAGAGATAAAAACTGGCTTATTTGTGCCCATGGCAAGCTGCTTAGAAGGAGCAGAGCTGGGAGCAGATACGACATCCCCTATTCCTAGGACATGACGCTTTTTAGTGCTCTAGTCTATACACATTCTATACATATACACATGCATAATACATGTATACATACATACGTACACACAGTGGTGATGATTAATTTAAATGTGGGCAATGAGCTACAGCTTAACCAAGTGCTTTCGCATACATCGTCACACTTGGGTCTTTCAAGAACCCTGTGAAGTAGCTAGTCTTTGCCCCATTCTACTGAGATACAGAAAATTAAATAACTGTCAAAGGTGGGCACACACTGTGGTAGAGCCGAGACTTTAGAGGGGCTCCCGGAATTACAGGAAGGAATCTACAGGCACTCTGCATCATGTAACTACGCTTTCTGAAGGCATCCCCAAAATTCTCAAATTGGGTTTCATTTATATCTAAACCTTTTACGATACTGCCTAATTTTCTATCACCTTGACTCAGATAAAACCCAAAACCAAACCCAGTGCCGTCGAGTCAATTCCAACTCATAGATAGCAACCCTGTAGGACAGAGTAGAACTGCCCCATAGAGTTTCCAAGGAGTGCCTGGTGGATTCAAACTGCCAACCCTTTGGTTAGCAGCTGTAGCTCTTAACCACTACACCACCAGGGTTTCCTGACTCAGGTAAGGCACGTACGAAAGGAGCTCTTAGAGATACATGCTGGGATATGATACAGAAAGAAAGATTGTTCTACTTCATAAATACTCAGAAACAGTGGGATACAAGGCATTTCAATATTCCAGACGAAAGAGGTTGCAGTTTTAAAATACATATTCAAAATACATGAAAAATAAGCAACGTTAAAAAGCCACTGTCATGATGTAAAATATAAAAATAAATACTACAAAAAGCAGTTTCTTGATGGAGATTCAATGATACAATGATTTTAAAACAAAACTATGGTCCCTTTAAGACTGATGCTGGTATTTGGGAGAGGGGAACAGATACGTGGGGTTACATAACTCCACTGGGCACCAGGCGGATCATAGTCTAGGTGAAGGGTGCTTCCAGGAGTTTCACTGGGAGCAGCCGGCTCTGTGGAGGTGGCATCCCCAGGCATTACGAGGGACTCTCCTAAACACACAGACTGGGGACCCAGTAAAGGAAACAGCACGAACTTTGTAAAGAAATGAGTTGTCATATGTGAAGCTTGGTGTCTTTCCACTTTAAAGTGGAGATACCAAAACTGACCTCTCCAGGTTCCTCCAGGTTGTTCTAGGAGAGACTAAGGTATTAAAGAGTAGCATGATGGCCTCAACCTGAGGTAAAAATCATTACTAGAAATGATGATGCTTACTTGGTCACTGAAATGAGAAAATAAATCAGGCAATTGTAGTCACTGAAGTGAGGGCTGGTCCCGACCTTGTGGGGCCAACATGACACAGAGTGAAGACAGAGAAGAGGCATGGCCATCACAGCGTCACTCAGTGCTCTACTCAGACCATGAGGATCCCTCTTCTGGTTCTGTGTGCCCCTCCTCCAACTTCCATGTGCTTTGCTTCCAATGGTCTGCTCCTACAGCTCTCCACGAAGGAGCACCCTTGGGCTACCGGTGCTGCCATTCCACTTGGCATGGAGATCTGGACATGCCTGGGAGAGGATGACCTCCTGGGGAGACCTTCACCCTAGGAATGACATCTGAAGGAATCAAGACTAGATAATCTGAGCTGTAATTTTCATTCCAGAGTTCCTACAGGATCAGGTAGAGGCTGAGCCTCTGCCGGAAGGCACATTATTGCTTGGACTGTTCCCTGTCCCAGTTCTGCTTCCCGTTCTTACTGGTTTCCTGTGGAAGCTTGTTCCCCTTCCCAGTTCTGCTTTCCCCTGGTCTTACTGGTTTCCTGTGGAAGCTTCTTTAATAAACCATTTGCACAAGAATCCAGGTCTCAGGTCTGCTTCTGCAGAACTGGACCTGGCACTAGTGAGAGGCAGGTTTAGAATTGGAGAGATAGCTGTTTCCACCCCCAGGAAATCCCTTTGCCAATTAAAGGAGCCCCTGCTTTTCATCTTTCATGAGCTGAAGTCTGAAGGACAAGAAGGAGGTCACGACACCTGGGGATGACATGATGACCGTGGTGTCATCCCAGAAGCTAAGAATCCAATATGCACATTAAAGGTAGTTTCAAAATAAAGCCCATTCTCCCACAAAACCTAGATATTTCCACAAACTGTGAGTCACTTATTTTTTTTTTATTACTATTATTATTGATTTAGGGATCTAGATACAAAGTTGCAGGCCAGGAAGAAAAGTTAATTAACTGTGTGCCCCCAATGTCATTAGGTTATCCTTGGTTTGAACACCCATTCCAAACTCGGTGAAAGCGCAGCCTTCCCACCATCTCAGCCTGAGTCAGGCTCCACTTCCACATGCCCCTCTGCTTTTCTTTCCACCGTAATCATTCGTCTCTTCCCAGCAATGTCAACACTCAACAGTAACTCGATGAATGTTGAAGGGTTGGAGAAAATGGAAAAATACACTTTGTGGAATACCTCAAAAATAAACACAACTGTAGCAAAGATTCCGTGGGGTCACGGAAATAAAAATAAAAAGACAGTTGCCTAAAACAGAGTCATGGAGAGAGAACATCAACTGCATCTGTTGGTGGCTAACGGCCAACATGATTTTGTTCTGCACGTAGCTTTATCTACGAATGTTTGTAAGTTGGAAGTTACTAAGTAGACATCCTTAATGTAAAGCTACAAGGATCCAAACCATGCGTATGAAGGTACATTATATATATATGTATGCATGTGCACACATACACATGCGTGTATATATACACATACACAGTAATCATAATTATACATGTATATGTATATAAATTATACATACATACGAAGGAAGTATTCCCAAATAATAAGGTACCATTTTTTTTGCAAGTAACGCATGTTATGAGTTGGAATTGACTCGTCAGCAATGGGTTTGTGTTTTGGTCTATGTTTGTTAGCCAACTGTGCAATGCGTAAAAAAAAATTGGCACAACAGTGCTCACAAAAATACCTTACAGAGGGAGGGCACAGTTGGCATATGCAGAAGGCATGCGTTATTTGAGTAAAAATATGGTAGCTCTGTGTTTTGGGGTGATGAGTGATTTAATTTTTTTTTTAAATTGAGGTGTAATCCATAACACCCCCTACATTCCTACAGAAATACCCACTGTTCTGACTCTAATCATACTGGCATTTTTTTTTACCCCTAAATACTCGTTCCTGTTTAAAAAACAATTTTTAGCAGTGAACATGGATTGTTTTTACAATTAACTAAATAAAGCAAAGTAGGCAAAAGGAAAGCTTTTTCTAATAGCCTGGGTATTTCGTATTAATGGGAAAAGTGATTTTCAGAAACTGCAAAAGAGAGACCACCAGCAAGGAGGTGGTAGATATATTTGCCACTAGGGTAAAAAGAGCAGAAGAAAGTTTATGGGCAGACAGGCCCCCCTGTGTTGAATAAAAACCAAAAACTAAACCCACCACCATAGAGTTGATTCTGACTCATAGCGACCCTATAGGACAGAGTAGGGTTTCCAAGGAGTGGCTGATGGATTGGAGGCCTGAATTTCAGCTCCAGTGCTTTTACGTATGAGGAAGGGTCTTGTGGCTGCAACCAACAGTTTCATTGCTCTCATAGTACTTTTCCTTCTAAGCAGTAAGATAGGATAATGGACTTCAAGAGCTGGATTCTTGCTGATCTCTTCCAGACCCGTATTTTTCGAACCCATCATTATTCAATTGAAGAGTTTGATGTTCCTTAGGAGAGGCAAATTATCGCCTTTGAGAAGCTTCGCTGGCAGAAAAGAAAATATCACTGTTACGGTGGCTCGCTAATTATTTTCAAGTCTGTGCTAGGATCTAAAGCCACAAGACTGAGAAACCCTCATCACTCTTCTCAAGCCCTTCATTTTGGGAGGGAGTCTGATGATGGTGAAGGTACATACTCGCCTCAACTGAAGAGAAGTTATTCTTCAAAACACCTTCTCTTGAGGGTTTCGAGCTGGGGAGATTTTCTGAAGTAATGTTTAAAAAGGACTGAGATCTGAATGCTTCAAAGGTCAGTGGAGCAAGGGCGGGGGTTTGGGGACTAGGGCTTAAGGGGACTTCTAAGTCAATTGGCAAAATAATTCTATTATGAAAACATTCTGCATCCCACTTTGAAATGTGGCGTCTGGGGTCTTAAATGCTAACAAGCGGCCATCTAAGATGCATCAATTTGTCTCAACCCACCTGGAGCAAAGGAAAATGAAGAACACCAAGGTCACACGATAACTATGAGCCCAAGAGACAGAAAGGGCCACATGAACCAGAGACTTACATCATCCTGAGACCAGAAGAACTAGATGGTGCCCGGCCACAACCAATGACTGCCCTGACAGGGAGCACAACAGGGAACCCCTAAGGGAGCAGGAGATCAGTGGGATGCAGACCCCAAATTCTCATAAAGAGACCATACTTAATGGTCTGACTGAGACTAGAGGAATCCCGGCAGTCATGGTCCCCAAACCTTCTGTTGGCCCAGGACAGGAACCATTCCCAAAGACAACTCATCAGACGTGGAAGGGACTGGACAATGGGTAGGAGAGAGATGCTGATGAAGAGTGGAGCTACTTGTATCAGGTGGACACTTGAGACTATGTTGGCATCTCCTTTCTGGAGGGGAGATAGGAGGGTAGAGAGGGTTAGAAACTGGCAAAATTGTCACGAAAGGAGAGACTGGAAGGGCTGACTCATTGGGGGAGAGTAAGTGGGAGTATGGAGTAAGGTGTATATAAGCTTATATGTGACAGACTGACTTGATTCGTAAATGTTCACTTAAAGCTCAATAAAAATTATTATTAAAAAAAAAAAAAAGGACTGAGATGCATTTTGCTGGCCTGCTTCCATTTTCAAACACTTTTGACATATCTTAAATAGGAATTTTTATGCTTATTCTTGGAGGCACTTAAAACTAAGGTTCTTCATTTGTTCCCAAATCTTAGAGACAGAAGAGGAAACGTGCATTTTCTGGTACAGTGAGAAAGTGAGTGATTTCTTGGGTTCCATATTAGCACCTTGGCCTTGTAAACTACACATCCTGGTTTTAAATTTCACAGCACCCTTTTTAACATGACATGAAACAATATTTCATAGTGACAATAAACATGGGGTTTGGATTCGCATAGGACTCAATTTGAAATGCATGGAAAGTTCATGTGGGACAAATCACATTTAGTCAGCTCTTAAGCCTTACAGTTTTTTTTTTTTTTTTCCTCCTACCTCCAAACTGGGAACAATACTGCTTCCCCTAAGGCTATTGTAGGGGTAAAATTTGAAGAAAAAAAAAATAACAGAGAAAGAATCTAAAGCATCAAGCAAACACTCCATAAATGTTAATTTCATTTCTCTGCTCTTTTAATGAGATATCCTAAGGAAGGGGGTGACGATGGAAGTAAGAATTAGGCACAAATACTTTGCAAATCATGACTCTTCCACATACTTGCTGCACAACACTGGGGTCACTTAGTTTCTCTGATTTACGTTTTCCTCATTTCTAAAATAGCGTTAAGAACAATTACTAACCCGTAGGTTGTTATGGGGGTTAAATGACATAAACATCCATAAAGTTAGCACAATTTCTCACACTTAAAAGAAATCAATAAAAAGAAGTTTTTGTTTTTAGCTTGGACCTTAGTTGTTACCATATTATCCCTAAAAAGTGGAGAGAAGATACTAATATTTTACATTACGTTAAGTAAAACCTATCCATAGGAAAATGATGATTTCTCTTAATCTCAGAACATTATTAGATTTGGTGCTAGAACAGCATCTTAGTTATGTAGTGCTGCTATAACAGAAATTCCACAAGTGGACGGCTTTAACAAAGGGAAGTTTATTCTCTCACAGTCAGTAGGCTACAAGTCCAAATTCAGGGCATCAGCTCCAGGGGAGGCTTTCCCTCTCCACTGGCTCTAGAGGAAGGTGCTTGTGATGCATCAGTCTTCCCTTGGTCTGGGAGCATCTCAGAGCAGGAACCTCAGGTCCAAAGGAATACACACTCTGCCCCTGGCGCTGCTTTCTTGGTGGTATGAGGTTCCCAACTCTGCTTGCTTCCCTTTCCTTTTATCTCTTGAGAAATAAAAGGTGGTGCAGGGTATACCCCAGGAAAACTCCCTTTATATTACATTGGATCAGGGATGTAACCTGGTAAGGGTGTTACAATCCCACCCTAGTCCTTTTAACATAAAATTACCATCACAAAATGGAGGACCACCACAGAATACTGGGAATCATGGCCTAACAAAGTTGATACACACATTTTTTGTGGGGGACATAATTCAATCCATGACAAACAGTATTCAGAATTCCTGTTCAACATTTATCGCACTGACTCTATAGACTTGCATTTCTTCCTTAATGTCAAGGTTGTTTTATAAGGAACTATTATTTAAATGGAAATGGAAACCTTTGTGGTTAAGTGTTATGGCTGCTAACCAAAAGGTTGGCAAGTTGAATCCACCAGGTGCTCCTTGGAAACTCTATGGGGCAGTTATACTCTGTCCTACAGGATTGGCATGAGTCAGAATCGACTCGACTGCAACAGGTTAGGTTTTTTTTAAACTATTTGACTACAACATGAGATTCTTAATATTACCTGGACAAAATGAAACACATCCAACAAAGCCAAAGTCCTTAGAATTATTGCTGAATTTGTTAATCTATAATTGGCCTACTCTCTCCGAGACTCTTGCTTTGCAAAGCTTGGAGGGTTCACTGACAAAGACAATGGTAACATGGCACACTCTGTGCCCTTTACCACCTTAAAATGCCTTATGCATAGGAGATGCATGCATAAATCTGTTACTACTCATTAGAATCAAGTTTTCTTTTGGTAATTCAGGCACTGCATTATTTTCTGCAATTTGTGAAAACACCTCATTCTCCCCTTTGAACATATTTTCCTCGTTATTTCTTTCTTAGGCTCTCACTAAAGCTTCAGAGAGATGAATCCAACATTTATGGAGTGTTTACTTGTTGCTTTAGATCCTTTTTTTGGTTTTTTTTTTAACCTAAAATTCTACACACACACTGGAGACTTTCTCCTTTTAGTGGCCACAAAAGCATAGCAAAGGTCTGTATTAACTGAATCTTGGTGTTCTGAAGTGCTGGAGTGACATGTGGATTCTCCAAGATGCTAATTTGCGAGACAAAACAAAATTTTGAGCAGGTGGTGCAATATTATTTACTTTGCCATTTTCTTCATTAAAGCTTTAAACTAACTCAACAGTCAAGAGATTGCACTCCTCAGAGAGCATGGCTTCAAATGCCAATTAACCCTAAATGCTATTGCCAATGATCAATATCAGAATACTGGGGAAATCCGATGGCAATGTGTGCTTTAAAGGATACCCTATTGGGCACAGCAAGAAAAGGGCAAGGTTTTATCACCAAATTGCCTGCCTCCATGCAGGTGAACTTTCTCCCCCTCATCCCCTTCCCTCCTCTAAGACCTCATCTTCCATCCTAGGAAGTAGCACCAATAATCCATGGTGGGGGACCTGAGTTCCTTACAAAATAGGTACTAGTTTCCAGAAACCACCATGGCTCACTTAGATTTACCGGGTGAGCTGGCCCAAAGAACCGTTGATACCAAAAAAAAAAAAAAAGTCCAAATCTAATTTCAGGACAGTGCAGGTTTGTGTTAGGATCTTCCTCTGGCCAACACTGGCAGAAATCCTAATCTAGAAAGAGAACCAGAGGCAGAGGAGGAAACAGTGCATTACTGGCCTCTTTAAAGAAATGAAACATGCTAAAGACAAAAAAGGTGGTTTGCAAATGCTGGATTGTTTTTCTAGCATCCACCAGGGCCATTGTCTACTTCATTTGGTAAAACCAAAAGAAAACCAAAAGAAGTGCAGCCAGAATGCTCCTTAGAGGCAAGGATGGCGAGACTGCGTCTTACGTACTTTGGACCTGTTGTCAGGAGGGATCAGTCCCTGGAGAGGGACATCATACAGGGTCAGCAGAAAAGAGGAAGACCCTCAACGAGGTGGACTGACACAGTGGCTGCAACAATGAGCTCAAGCGTAACAATGATTTGAGGATGGCGCAGGACCAGGCAGCGTTTCGTTCTGTTGTGCGTAGGGTCGCTATGAGTAGGAACCGACTCGACGGCACCTAACAACAACAACACTTAACCAATAACGCCTGTCTTGTTCTCTAACCTCTGGCTCTTTCTTTTCCCTGGGCCCTAATGTTGATTTCTGGTGCTGGGCATAATGTCAACATTTCTTGTCTCTCCCCATCCCTTCCTCTATGTCTTGTCCTTGCTGGACGATCTGCTGTGTCCATCAATGTCTGGCCTCTCTGCCACGGGGGTATGTGTAGAAGTGCAGAAAAAATCATGGAAGATCAACAAGTAATAATCCATGCTTCCCGTGTTTTTTATAGCTAGGCATTCTGGCATTGAAAAATTCCAATAAAATATTTAGAAGAAATATAATGTGGAGAAAGCAATTTTCCAGGGAACTTCAAAATAGAACCAAAAGAGGGAAATAATCTTCTTGAGAAAAAGGAAAGCCGACAAGAGGAGGAAAGAGAGTGAGAGTGAGCATGACAGGCAGAGAGAAAGAGAGAGAGAGAGAGAATATCTATAGCTATGGAACATGAGTTTTAGTATCTGGAGAGAGGCATAAATGGAGGGAAACCCCTTCTTTTGGAAGCTTCCATGGACCTGTGCTTTGCAGCTTCTGTCTTTACAGTTCAGTTTGTCTATGACAAAGTGAATTGACCAACAGATGGTGAGCCTGTCCTCCCCAGCTCTGCTTTGGGGCCATTTCACATAATCATTCGGAGAACTGCCCTGAATAGTTTTTTTTTTTTTTTTGCTTATTTTGTAGCAGTTTTTGTTTTAATTTTTTTTAAACTGAGGCATGGTTAACATTATTCCCTGTATGGTTTTGGACCCCATATAAACAGAATCATACAGTACTTTTTTTTAATGGCTTACTTGACATTTTGGTTTGATGTAACATTTTTGAGACTGATTCATGTTGCTCTACACATCAATAGTTAATTTTTTTAATTTTTGGGGAAAATATACATAATTAAAAACAGACACCCATTCAACAGTTTTTACATGTGCAGTTCAAAGACAAAGCTTATATACTTTGCACGAGACCAACATTCTCACTATCTCTACCCATACTGCTTCATCACTATTAACTTAGACTCTCTGCCCCTTTCGGCTTTCATCTGTGCTGTAGGATTACTGCTATCAATTTGATCTCACATAGATAATTCTTTAAAAGAGCACAATGCCCAAGGCAAACATTCTTTATTAATTGAGCTAAAATATCATTTAGTTTAAAAACGACTTTATGAGATAGTTTCGGTTCAAGGTTTAAAAATTGTTTCCAGGCAATAGGTTGGGAGTTCGCCCAGTCTCAATGGATCCAGTAAGTCTGGTTTCCATGAGAATTTGAAGTTCTATTTCACATTTTTCCTCATTTTTGTCAGGTTTCATCTGCTGGATCCCCGATTCAGTAACTCATTTTTATTGTTGAGTAGTTTTTCGTCATTTATTTATTCATTCTTCTCTTGACGTAGATTTATATTGTTTCCAGGAGTTAACTAGGATGAATAAGACTACTGTAAACATTCTTCTAGAACTCTTTCTGTGGACACACATGTTCATGTAGCTTGGACAGATCCTTGGAGTGAGAATTGCCAGGTCACATGTGAAATGCAAGTTTAAATTTTAAGAAACTGGAAGACAACGGTTTTTGGTTCCAGTTTTGGAAACCCCTGTGGTGCAGTGGCTAAGAGCTATGGCTGCTAACCAAAAGATCAGCAGTTGGAATCCACCAGGTGCTCCTTGGAAACCCTATGGGGCAGTTCTACTCTGTCCTGCTGTAGGGTCGTTATGAGTCGGAATCAACTCAATGGCAAAGGGTTTGGTTTATATATGTGTGTATATATGTTCTATCATTTCCTGAATTATAAATGAATTTATCATAAATGGATGATGAATTTTGTCAAAAAATTCTTGGACATGAATTGAGATGGTAATGTGGTTTTCTCCTTTGAAATACCAATAAGGTGTATTCAGGAGTGGTGGTCAAAATATTCAACAACCAATACAGCATGGGCAACAACTAATCAAAATACCAGATGTAAAAAAACTGCAGACACATTGTTTTACACTTCAGGACTGTACAGGAATGTATTAGGATCTGAATGTGTGTGTGTGTGTGTGTATATATATATATATATATATATATATATATATATATATATATACACACACATACAGTTAGGTGTTGTCGAGTCAGTTCCTACTATGGACCACAGAAGGAAACACCAACTACTTGGTCCTGTGCCATCCTTAAAATTGTTCCTATGTTTGAGCCCATTGTTGCAGCCACTGTGTCAATTTATCTTGTTGAATGTCTTCCTCTTTTTCACTGACCCTCTACCAAGCATGATGTCCTTCTCCAGGGATTAGTCACTCCTGATAACATGTCCAAAGTACGTGAGAAGACATCTCACCATCCTCGCTTTCAAGAAACATTCTGGCTGTACTTCTTCCAAGATAGATTTGTTCATTCTTCTGACAGTCCATAGTATAGTCAATATTCTTTGCCAACACCACAGTTCAAAGGCATCCAGGTTTCATGAGCATATGAGGTGACTGAAAACACCCTATATATATATACTTAAGAGAATATTCTACAACAGTGGTCTGTACACTTTTTCTATAAAGTGTACATATTTGGGACTTTGCTGCATTGCAGCACAAGACTAGCCTTAGACAATATATAAATGAATGGATGAGGTTGTGTTCTAATAAACATTATTCATAAAAAAATAGGTAACCAGCCAAAGATCCATAGGATAGGTCCCCAAGCCCTGGTACATGGTTTTGTTTGTACATATATTTTTGTTAGATTTGGGCATCAGTGTTATACTGATACAGAGAATTCTAATGATTTGGTACTTTCTTTTTGCTCCGGAAAACTTAAATAGTATTACAGTAGTATATTAGAATTACCTAATTCATCTACAAAATCATTCCAACCTAGCACTTTCATTGGTAATATTTCTTTAATCACTTTTAAAATTTCATCAGTGTTATTTTTTCTTTCCTATCTGTTCTAACAGTCAATTTCCTTTATTTCTCGCAGCTTTTCAGATTTATTTAATAGAAGTTTACACTTTGCCCTCAAGATCCCTTAGTTCTATATGTATTGTTACATGCTCCTTTTAATTTTAATTTTGTTTATGCTTTCTCTCTCTTTTAATGAATAGAAGAAACAGTGGTTGTCATTTTATTGGATTGGTTCTTTCAAAGATTCAGTAGTGGCATGGATCAACTCTTTTTTCAGCTTTTTATAAATGATTTCTCGTTTGTCTTCATTTTCTTCTGCTTTGCAGAGGCTAAGTTTGTTATTGTTTTTATAATGTCTTGAGTTAGATACTTAATTTGTTTGTACTTATTTAAAATTTTTTGACATGGTTATTTAAGCCAAGTGTTCTTTTCCTGAGTAGCTTAGGCCAGATTTTGCAAGTTTGATATTCAGGTTTTCACTGTTATTTTCCAGATATTCTCAAATTTTGCTTTAGATTTCTTTTAACCAAAATGTGTTAATTTTTGTTTCAGTTGTATGTATCACTGTTTTTCTTTTGGAATTGCTCTTCATTGCTAGGTTTTTGGTTAGAAAACATGATCTCCAATGATTTTATTTTTTGGAATATTTAAAACATCTATTTCGTGTGGTACAGTTCAATTTTTGAAAATATTCTGAGTGCTTGAAAAGGAGAAAGATTTCCTATTTCCAGAAATAGATTCTCTGTTAACAAAGAAGATGTATTCTCTATTATTAGATATGTGCCAGAAGTTCATCTTCATGAATTACTTTGTCTTTGTTCAGACCCTCTATATCATTACTTATTTTTTATCAATTCATCTATTACAAGTTGGCATAAATGAGATAAAGAGTAAAAATACTATTGTGTTCTATAAATTTCTCCTTGTCTCTTCTGTCAGATAAATTTGTTGATACACTTGATACAAACTATTTATACCTTTTTACCACCACATTGTAGATTACTCATTTTCATTACAGGGTGTGCTGTGCCTCATTTTGCCACAGAAGAAAGACCTGGTGCTCTACTTCAGAAAGGTCACAACACTGAAAACCTTGTAGAGTGACGTTCTGCTCCGAAACACATGGGATCTCTATGAGTCAGAATCGATCTGATTGCAATTGGCTTCGTTTGGTTTTTTATGACTCATTTAAAACTTTTCCTTTGCACTTTATTTTATCTTGGCCCTTGCTTTTTTTACTCTGTTAATATTTGTCTATGACTTTTCTACACTTTTACCTTGACCTTTATGAATCAGCTTGCTATAGATGCGTCTCTTTGTCATTGACTTTTACTCTGGGACCAAATCTATGAGCTCTTTGGTTCTCTTAGGTAACTTTATTCCTAATATATTTCTTAATATGAAATATATTTGCTCTTAATTCTATCGTGTTATTTAATACCTTTTAGTAGTCCTTCGCTTTCTACCTTTTGCTGTGTTCTGGCAGTCCCCAGGTCACAAACAAGATCTGTTCCTACGTATGTCTTTAAGAACCTAGGTGACTCGGAACAGGTGCATATGGTTCTTAGCTAGCCTTCCTTTGTGCAAGAAACACGGGAGAAAAACATGGTAGTCCACTTCCGTGCAAGAAACAGCTCCAAGCTTTTTCAATGATTTAAAAGCTGTGTGTGCTGCAAGTGAAGGTAATCTTGGTGAAGAATTTGTAGCGAGTAGGGTTGGTTCAATCATTTGAAAGTGAGGGCAAATTTACGTAACATTAAAGGGCAAATAAGAGATGTCTGTAAATCGGACGTTTGTAACTGGGGATTGCCTGAATATTCTTTTGTCTTTGTATTCGTGTATGGGTGCTTTCTATTACTTTAGAACATTATAATCTTTAGATTTAGCAGTAACTATATTTATAATTTTGTTTATAAATCAAATTTAATCTTCTCTTTCTAGATTTGATGATAGTAGGTATTACCTGCCATTAAAAAATGAGAAAAAACTACGCCATGACAATCACTCCCTTCATTTTTCCATTTATATTTGTTGTTTATTTAGTTCCTCTGTCATTTCGCTTTTAACTTTAAATGGTTAAATTAAACCTCTGTTTCTTAGCTTATCTACCAAGAATTACGAGAAATCATACAAATGAGAAAATTAATGTCCTTTTTTTATTTTCCTTTGCTTTTCATTTTCCAATTACTGTCTATCACTACATTGTCAATTTTTATAGTACTTACTTCCTGATCGGTTTCCATGGTGTCTTCTTTCATCACCTAGTTTTCTGGATTTCATTTTTTTTTTTTTAAAGTTTACTTGCTATCATAATTACCATATTCTTTTACCTTTGAAAATTTACACTTTTTTATATTCCATGAAAAAGAACTTGAGTAGGCATAATCCTTTGGATCATACTTTTTTTACCCAAAAGTCTAGTAGTTTTCATTGGAATGTCCCTTTGGAGAAGTGTGGGCCCAAAAGAATTCTAAGGAATTCTTTATTCTTGACAGTGCCAACGCTTGTCTGGAAGGTGTCTTCATAGCAATTGTTTTATATCAATTTTCCTTTTGATTTGTTTGTTTAGTTTTTCCTTCATTTCAGGAATATTCTCTGCTTAACATTGACTATATTTACCTTTCTGTTTGTTAGATTTTCTTCTTCAAGGACACTAGTAATCTTTTTTTGTGGCCCATCTTTGTCTATTGCAGTATCTATTTCCTTCTAATTTTATTAGTATATAAGTCTTTTTCCCCCTGGATTCCATCTACCCATTGCCGTCAAGTCGATTGCAACTCATAGTGACCCGATGGGACAGAGTAGAACTGCCCCGTAAGGTTTCCAAGGAGCAGCTGGTGGATTCGAATTGCGTGCCTTTTGGTTAACAGCCAAGCTCTCAACCACTGTGCCACCAGGGCTCCTAAATTCTATATAGTTATCTTTAATTTTTCTCCTTGTCAGCAGCTTGGTTGTCATCCATGCTTGTGTATCTGTTTTATTTTAAAATATATTTTAATTTATTTGTAATCGGGTAGTTTTTGTCCTCTATTTTCTTAACACTGAAATCTTTCATCTCATTTTTTTTTCCTCTGTATTTTTATTTCATCTTTGAGTCTTTGTTTTATTAAATTCATCCTCTGATTTAGTTTGTCTATAACTAGGAACTATTCTTCTTTTCTGAAGGCTTGTGCTTTCCAGAATAGACTCCTCATCTCTTTCTCGCATTTCCCCATTATCTGCTGCAGTATGTTTGGAAAGCTACAACACACCCCTCTCTGTTGTTCTGTCTCTTTTATACCGCATATTCTTAACTGGGCAGTGGTGTCCAGATCTAATACAGAGTAACTCAAAGGAGTCTCGTTGACTCCCTTTTGTCTCTTGTAACTTAAAGACTGAAGGTCATTTTTATGTGGCCTCAGGGGTGGAGAAGATTGGGAAGCAGTGGTGTGCGGGAGCCTGCCCATACTAGCTATTGAGATCAGGTTATTCAAAGGGGTTGGATGCAGCTTTATTAGTGTACCTGAGCCCTGCTCTCAGGTCTCATGGCCAAGTTTATTACCCTTTGTTGGATTGTATCCAGGGGTACTACTGAAAATATTTAACAACCTGTAAGACAGGCACCCCCCTCCCCCAATCAAAACAGAACCACTGGATATTAGCCAGGGTATCCTGTTTCCTTGAAAGAATGCTCTTTGGTTTTAAATAATTTATCTAACTTACCCTGGGGCACTGGAGCTTTCCATTCAATTACTGAAAGTCAGCCAGGTTGTTCTGTTATTCTGTTTTAACCCTTTGTCCCCAGCACAACTTCCACTCCTGCCCTTTTTCTACTCAGGATGAAGGACAACCTCCATGAGCATGTCTTCCACCACTGCTTGCTCCTTCTCAAGATCTCACCTTATTTTTTATTCTATTTCTGTCATCAACTAAATCTCCATTAACTTCCTGAGATAATTAGGTTAGGAATTTGCTAATCCCTTTGCCCTTCCTCTCTGAAGGTTTTCCTTGGCTCTTTTGGGACCTAGAGGGGGTTAGGGTGGAGCTTTTTGTAGAAATTGTTACTTCTCCTTCTAGAACCGAGTACATTGTTTTTTAACCTCTTTGCAAGGCGGACTTCTGCCCTAAGGTTTTTGTGTGTTTGTGTCTGTGTGGTGTGGGAGTTGTTTACTTTCCTACCCCTTTACATTGCCCCTTACATGGCTTCTGTGGAAGGCAGGATTTGCAATTTGGACTTGGATGCCTGACAAGCCCAGGGTATTCATTTGGTGTTGCTGAGTAATAAATTACTAAAACATAGTAGCTCAAAACAACACGCACATTTACCATCTTGCGGTTTCCATGGGTCAGGAGATTGGGCTGGCTTTGCTGGATCTTCTGCTTACCACTGGGAGGCTGGGAAAAGTTGCTCACTTCATTGACAAGCTGGCAGAATTAAATTCCCTGTGGTTGTATGGCAGAGGTTCCATTTTCTTGCCAGCTGTTGACTGGGGTCTACTCTCAATCCTAGAGGCAGCCCTCTGGTTCTTGCCTTGTGGCCCCCCATAGGCAGTTTACAAAATAGGCGTTTGTTTTCTTCCAGACCAACAGAAGATCTCCTTTCTGAAGCTTCACCTTCTTTCACCTAAATAACTCAGGTCCTTCCGGGATAATCTTTCCCTTGCTTAATTCAAAGTCAACTTATTAGTACCTCATCATAGGAGTGATGTCCTGTCATATTTCCATGTTCTGTTCTCACTTAAGGGGGGATTATGAAGGACACAAATGTACACCAGTGACAAGAATTTTGGAGGCCCTCTTAGAATTCTGCCTGTCATACTCAGCCTTGCTGATTTTTGACATTTTCGGTCTTTGCTACTGGCAACCAACCCTTTGTCTGTTCTGATGATTTCTGCTAGTCTATTTTAACCGTTTTTCTTTGTTTTCTTGGTTTTCCTCTTGGATTTTAAGAGGAGGAAGATTTTATGGTTTGGCTTCACTCTGCTATCTTAATTTGGAATCCATAACTGCTTCTATTTATTGTTTGCTATATTCTAATGTGGAAACCCTGGTGGCATAGTAGTTAAGAGCTACAGCTGCTAATCAAAGGGTCAGCAGTTCAAATCCGCCAGGCACTCCTTGGAAATTCTATGGGGCAGTTCTACTCTATCCTATAGGGTTGCTATGAGTCCGAATCGACTCGACAGCACTGGGTTTGGTTTTTTTTTTTTTAGTATATTCTTAGGTGCTAAATCTACCATTACGTTTTAGATTTGGAGCCATGGTGGCAAAGTAGTTTTGGAGCTCAGGCTGTTAAGCAAAAGGTCTGCAGTTCAAATCCATCAGCCGCTCCTTGGAAACCCTATGGGGCAGTTCTACTCTGTCCTATAGGGTTGCTATGAGTCCGAATCGACTTGATGGCACTGGGTTTTTTTTTTTTGTTGTTGTTATTATTCTAATGTACTAAATCTATCGTTATATTTTAGATTTGGAGCCATGGTGGCAAAGTAGTTAAGAGCTCAGGCTGCGAAGCAAAAGGTCAGCAGTTCGAATCCACCAACCGCTCCTTGGAAACCCTATGGGGCAGTTCCATTCTGTCCTACAGGGTTGCTATGAGTCAGAATCGACTCAACAGCACACAACAACAACAAATCTACTACCCACTTATTAGTTGGTTTATTGTACTGTCGTGTAGTATGTTTTGCTATGATGCTAAGAAGCTATGCCATTGGTATTTCAAATATCAGCAGGGTCACTCATGGTAGACAGGTTTCAGCAAAACATCCAAACTAAGACAGATTAGGTAAAAAGATCCTGGAGATCTACTTCTGGAAATTAGCCAGTAAAAACCCCTTGGATCACAACAGAATATTGTCTGATACAGGGCTGGAAGACGAGCCACCTTGTTTAAAAAGCACTCAAAATGCAAAGTGGCCACAACAATGGACTTGAACATACCAATGATTGAGAAGATGGTATAGGATGGGACAATATTTTGTTCTGTTTTACATGGGGTTGCCATAAGTAAAGCTAACTTCAGAGCAGAGCTAACAAGGATGGGCTAAATACTATCTGTGTATAATGGGCTAATATATCTATAATGCTTCCCAGTGAATTTTCTCTCTCAGTAAACCATTTTCTTTCTTTCCTCCTCTGTTGTCCCTTTCAAATTCAAAGCTAAGTCAGAAGTACTATCATGAAAAGAAAAGAGGGTTATCCCTAGAATAAAAAATTCTACTGGACAGAGTACAAAGAGGATATGATGAAGGGAAAATTTCCACCAGAGAGGAAAGGCAAGCAGAAAACTTTGCCATTGGTCCTGCCTATAGACGATAAATTCACGCTGTAATAAAGATGCTTTCTTCATAATTCTCCTGACCCCACAAAATGGCATTACATGCATTTTCTGTGTGTTTCTAGATTGTTTGGTATGATATAATACCCCTTATCCATTCAACATGCAAGAGCACAAATCAAAGAGACAGAGTAGGGGCTTAAACCCAGGCTACCTACATTCACATTGCTTTAGCGCAGAGCGATATCCACTTATGAGTCAATGATGGTCCTGACCCATCTCTGTATGGTGACTGCCTGTTGCTTGCCCAAACCAATGGTTAAGCACTCAGCTGTTAAGTGAAAGGGCGGTGGTTCAAAACGACCAGTGCTTTCTTGGGATAAAAGGCCTGGCAATCTGCTCCCATGAAGATTACAGCCTAGGGAACCTTATGGAACAGTTCTACTCTGTCACACAGGGTCACTATGTGTCAGAATCAACTTGATGACACTCAACAACAACAATAGACCCTTAAGGATTCCAACTGTCTCTTTGTTGTTGTTGTTATTAGGTGCCTTCGAGTTGGGTCCGACTCATAGCAACCCTCCCTATGCACAACAGAACGAAACACTGCCCAGTCCTGAGCCATCCTTACAATCATTATGCTTGAGCTCATTGTTGCAGCCACTGTGTCAATCCACCTTGTTGAGGGTCTTCCCCTTTTCCTCTGACCCTGTACTCTGCCAAGCATGATGTCCTTCTCCAGGAACTGATCCCTCCTGACAGCATGTCCAAAGTATGTAAGACACAGCCTCGCCATCTGTACTTCTAAGGAGCATTGTGGCTGTACTTCTTCCAAGACAGATCTGTTCGTTCTTTTGGCAGTCCATGGTATATTCAATATTCGTCACCAACACCACAATTCAAAGGTGTCAATTCTTCTTCAGTCTTCCTTATTCATTGTTCAGCTTTCCCATGCATATGATGCAATTGAAAATACCACGGCTTGGGTCAGGCACACCTTAGTCTTCAAGGTGACATCTTTGCTCTTCAACACTTTAGAGAGGTCCTTTGCAGCAGATTTACCCAATGCGATGCATCTTTTGATTTCTTGACTTCTGCTTCCATGGCTGTTGATTGTGGATCCAAGTAAAATGAAATCCTTGACAACTTCAATCTTTTCTCCGTTTATCATGATGTTGCTCATCGGTCCAGTTGTGAGGATTTTGTTTTCTTTATGTTGAGGTGCAATCCATACTGAAGGCTGTGGTCTTTGATCTTCATTAGTAAGTGCTTCAAGTCCTCTTCACTTTCAGCAAGCAAGGTTGTATCATCTGCATAATGCAGGTTGTTAACGAGTCTTCCTCTAGTCCTGATGCCCCATTCTTCTTCATATAGTCCAGCTTCTCGGATTATTTGCTCAGCATATGGACTGAATAGTTATGGTGAAAGAATACAACCCTGACGCACACCTTTCCTGACTTTAAACCAATCAGTACCCCCTTGTTCTGTCTGAACAACTGCCTCTTGATCTATGTAAAGGTTCCTCATGAGCACAATTCCCATTCTTCGCAATGTAATCCATAATTTGTTATGAGCCACACAGTTGAATGCCTTTGCATAGTCAATAAGCAACTGTCTTAGTCTTCTTAATCCTTTCTTCCCATCCTCGATTTCCTAGTTTCTGGGTGATTTTCATGTTCCTTTCTACATAATTTTTTGTTCTTTCTCTGAGTGGCAGTTATTTCACCAGTAGGCAAAGTGCTTATCTTACTCAGTTAAAACACGACAAGCATATGGCAACTAAAACAAAAAACAAAACAAAACCAAAAACCATTGCAGTCAAGTTGATTCCACCTCATAGAGACCCTATAGGACAATGTAGAAGTGCCCCATAGGTTTTCCAAGGAGTGGATGGTGGATTAGAATTGCCAACCTTTTGGTTAGCAGCCAAACTCTTAACCACTGCACCACCAGAGTTCCACTGTATGGTAACTGCTGCACTTTTAATTTGGGGGGAGTAAGTGGGATTCTGATGTTTCTATTTGACTAGCATTCAAATATAAAATGGAAGTCCAAAACTTTCTGGAAAAAAATTTTCCTTTCATGTCTTAAAACTTATCTTCCAACAGAATCTATTTTAGGATGCATCCGTGTTTAGCTCTGGCCGTAATATTTGACCAAAATATGCTCTTCACCTTGAGCCTCGGCATTAGCTTTTGAAAGCGTCAGGCTGAAAATTCACATGCAAGTCCACGCCATTTCTGGCATCCTTAAATGTTTGTTCTCATGAATCATGTGATCACCTAGGTACCATTATATAATACTTGAACAGCATACCAACCTCAGTAAAATAAGCAGGGTATTTCATTCTGATTCATTGTTCATATTATGTGAATATTCACTTTCAAATATAAGTACACGGTCTAGATTTGCTTGAAGTGAAAATCTTCTTATCTGCCTTACATATGATGGAACTCCAGCAGTCATTTAAATATAAATGTATGTTTATTACTCGAAGCATAAAATGCTACACTAATCCACGGTGATTTTGAAAATTATTAATGTTGTATACCAAGCGGTGTTAAGAACCTTTAAATAATTAAACAAATAGGAAAACGTTGGACAGAAAATAGTAATCCTAAGAGAGTGTGTTAGCTAGATAACTTAGGAAGAATCTTATATCCTTCTTAGATGAAAGTGTATTCATAAAATTTAAAAAATATTACTAGGATAATAAAGATTAAATTATATTAAAATTCTAATCTTTACAGGACTGTTTGGTGTACTAGCGTTTACGATATCAAATAAGCTACCTTTTAAGAATTGTATTTAATTTTCACTTATTTAATTACATTTAGGCTGCGAGTATTTTAGTCTTTCAAGAGAAAGTCCTATTTAGAAATTCTTCCCATTTTGTGAGGATGAGTCAAAAGCAGAATGTCGACTTCACCAACTTTTTATAGAAAGGAAAATTAGAAAAATGTCATGCAATTCATTCACAATGGAACAAACATGAAAGCTCTCAATGATTCAGACGTCACAAGCATTCAGTTTTTCACACCCTCAGCGGCGTGTTCAGAAAGCAATTACAGCAACGTGTAATAGAACAGATTCACTGGCTGTGAGCAGAAAGACAGTAGCCTCTTTCTTCATTCTCCTTCAGTCATAGACAAGCTTCATGTCATATTAGTAATTCTGAAACTTCCTGTCTGCCTTTTTACAGAATGTTCAAGCAAGATGGAATAGCAACTATTGCATGTTTAAAACAAAAGCTGCTTGAAATATAGAAAGCCTCAGTACTGAACTTGGCAAGTAACAAAATCAAATTAACGACAGACGACTGCTTGAACAGAGTTCATTTACTGGAATCAACTGGAGAATAAAACCAATTGACGTTCCTTAAGGGTGAAAGTATTTCTTCCGCATATCATAGAAGAATGATCACTCCGTGATTCTATTCCAGAGAAGATGCATGGATTCAGGAGAACATCGTGGAGGAACAGGAATATGTCAAGTGTCATGCCATTATCTCTACGAAATGATAGCAACTCCCCAGCTAGGTTCCTCCATTCTGACAAAGCTATCCCTGATGATTCTGTATGTATTGACCTGTCCGATTACTTATTCAGCATAACAAAAAACCCATTGCTGTTGAGTCGATTCCAACTCATAGCAACCCTATAGAATGGAGTAGAACTGTCCCATAGGGTTTCCAAGGAGCGCTGGTGGATTCAAACTGCCGACCTTGTGTTTAGTAGCCGAGCTCTTAACCACTTCTCCACCAGAGCTTCAGTTATTCAACATAGGAACAAATTTATTTCTGTCTGAGTGACAGGACCCATTAATTATGTTAACTCATTAAAAATGGGCATTGGGAGATTTTAAAGTGGGCAACAGTGCTATTTGCATAAACATGCTATTACCATTAAAAAAATGCTCCCGTAAGTGTTCAGAAATGCCCTGTGTCTATGCCTTCACTGACTCTTGCTTCACAAAAGCTTCACAAGACAACACAGGCCCCAAGGAAATTCAGAGCTACCTCAAGTTCTCATCTTGAGTCAATTGAAAAGGAGCTCCCCATCTTGAAAAGCAAAGCCTGAGTTTTAGAAAATTCCAGTTGGTTACAAATGGACTCTTCCATTTCAAAACGAGCAAGAGCAAAAAAAAAAGGCAAGCACAGGGATGCCCACAATGAAAGATGGGAAAGCTTATGTCGGATTTTGAATTCGCAGACAATTATACTTGCATATAGTTAGCCATCTGAATAACTCTTAATGTTAATGTTTTATATTAAGATGACTGAGGTATCATGTTGAATACTTGAAGTTTCTGCAAACCATATCCATTGCCTGAAACCTGTTCTAACAATTGTCCTAGGTCAAACCCAAGGTGCCTTTCTTACTTTGAAGCAAACATAGGAATAAGCACTATAGTCATTATTATATACCTCCTCCCCCCCCAAAAAAAACCTGTTGCAGTGGAGTCAATTCTGACTCATAGCCAGAGCTCGTAACCGCTGCGCCACCAGGGCTTCGGTTATCATTATAAACAAACAAAAGAACCCGTTGTCCTTAAGTCGATTCCCACTCCTAGCGATCCCACAGGACAGGGCAGAACTGCCCCGAAGGGCTTCCAAGGAGAGGCTGTTGGATTTCAAGTGCCGACCTTTTGGTTAGCAGCACAATGCTTAACCACTGCTCCACCAGGGCTCCAGGTATCATTATAAACCAAAAACCCAAATCCAGTGCCGTCGAGTCGATTCCGACTCATAGCGACCCTATAGGACAGAGTAGAACTGCCCCATAGAGTTTCCAAGGATCGCCTGGCGGATTCGAACTCCTGACCCTTTGGTTAGCAGCCATAGCACTCAACCGCAACACCACCGGGGTTTCCAGTTAGCATTTTCATTCATTATAAAAAATGATTGCTAATTTCTTTCTTTCTTTTTTTTTTTTTGTGATTACAAAGATTGAAATAGAACTTTCACGAGCTCTTACTTAGCAAACATTATCACCACTGCTGCACCTGCAGAGAAGAACCGAAACCCGGCTCTGCCCAGGCTTCACCCTGCTCCCGTGGCTCCCTGGTAAACCACAGCCTCTAACCACAGTTTGTATTTGGCGCCAGAACTTTGCGCATGCGCCGGCCAAGACCGTGGCACATGCGCGGATCTAAAGGGTCGTGTTCTTACCGGACTCTGGACCTGAGGATCCCGGAACCGAAGATATTCTCTTGCCTACATCTCCACCCCAGCCCCTTTGCAAAGCGGGAAGTCCCACAGCGTGCACTGCCTATGAAAAATGACTCAGCACTTCGATCTCCATATTTGGGCATGGGAGGGCTTAGGGTGCAGGGTTTCAAGCGCCAATCCCTGCCTCCTGGGGACTTGAGGACATAAAAGTCCCCCTAGTCCTCTTGGCTGGGCGATGGTGGTCTTTCCATGCTAGGCCCATTGTTGCTCCTTGTCTGCACAGACAATAAATAGCCACTTTCTGTTTCTCTTGCCATTGGCATCCGTCTTATTTCGATGGGCTAAGAGGACAGGACAAGATCCTGAGGAATTCGGTTACAGAAGGGAATTCTTAGAGAGTTAGAGCTGAAGACTGAGTTACTGTGTCATCAAAGATGTTATTACATTTCACTCATTGCTTGACATATGACTACTGGTCAACATCCTGGGTTGGGGGACAGGAAAGCTAGAGAAGAGTTGGAAGGAAAGGGGGAGGCAGCCACTTTCTAATGAGCAACTTTGTACTCATTTCCTATTATCGGGGTTCAGCTACCACTCTGGAAAGTCTTGAGTTGATCTTTGGAGGTCAGACAAAATAAGGATCCATAGGAGACAGGAAGAGGGTCAGTGCAGATGTTAACAACAGGGTTACGGAGTTGAATATTTGGGTTTAGAATCATCGATCTGCTACTTCATGGCTGTGTAAACTTTAAATTCTCTAAACCTCAGTTTTTCTTCTATAAATGGGAATAGTAATAGAATGTATGGTATAAGATTATTATGAGGATTAAACAAACTAATCTTTGTAAAGTATGTTTATCAGTTAGCTGTTACTTGGTGAAAAACAGCCCAATACACAAGGCTTTAAACAATCCATGTGTTATTGTTCATGAGTCTATGGGTCAGCTCAACATTACTGCTGATCTGGGTCAGGCTTTGTTGATCTTAGCTGGGCTCACTAGAGTATCTGCAGTAAGTTGGATGGCCTAATAGGGAATGGTTGGTCTAGGAGGACCTCACGCCCATTTCTGGAGGTGTACCAAGTGCTGGCTGGTTATTTGGGTAATGCAGGTAACTGGGCCATTTATCTTGCATATGTCAGCTGCCTAGCTCAGGCTTATTTTCACAGCAGAGGCATGGATTCAATAATTAGGCTGTATACATTCAAGGTTTCTGGAGGCCTAGGCTTGGAAGTGGAACACCCTTCCTTATACCACATTCTATTGGCCAAAGCAAGTCAAATGACCAACTCCAACCTCAATGGAGCAGGAAGTACTTTCTACTTTCAATAAGAGGAACTGAAAAGTCACATGGTGAAGATCATGAAAACCATGGAAACCTGGAGGCACGAACAAACGTGGTCATTTTTGCAACCTACCACAATGTATAGCACAGTTATGGCACATGGTAAGCGTTCAATAAAAGGTCACTCTTACATTCTTATTAAGGACTTGGAGGGACAGGATTGGGGTAGAAGAAGGTAGTCCAGGAGAGTGGAATGCTGGCTTCGGAATGAGGGTGTAGCTGAGGAAACCGTAATGGTGCACTGGTCATCAGGGGAAGCCTGAGCTCTGAGGGTGTGCTAGACTCCAGCTTCCCCTATATCTGTAAGTGATCAAGGTCACCAAATAAGATGTTTGTATCGTTCGTTTCAACTATAGAGCACTGTTCAAATATTAAATTCTCAAATTCTTCCTCTGTAGCTGAACAGAAAATGAATAACTCTGTATTCCCAAAAGAGCCTTTTCTGTCACAGTGGCAAAGTGATTCATACACCCAAGGTCACTGGTAAATTGAAATCTAAGCCAGGACTTTGAGGGAGTTACTATCTTGCGGCTAAGTGTTTTGACAAGGTGGGATGAGCCAGGTTAATAGAAAAAGCCACTTACAAAGGGGGTATTTTTTATCCACACACTTTTCTGAAAACCTTAACATGAAGACTGATAGCAAGTTAAAAAAAAAAAAAAAAAGTTGCAGAGGAAAAGAGAAAGGCATTACTGAATGTGAAGAATATAATTCGGTTTTAAAATACCCCATGAGCTACCAATGGGAGCTGCCAAAAGGGCTGGAGGGCACTGGAATGGAAGTCAGCAAATAGAAGAGGGTTATTTTAGGAACAAGAAGCAAAGCATGAGCTGGGAAAATTCATTACAAACATGTCACTCATTATAAATGAGGAGAAACACTGCAATCCTCTAAAAGCAAAGCCCCAGAGCAGGCTTATCTCTAACCTCTGTTCACACGTTAATAAGGTATATGCTCAGAATTTTCTTAAAAAAAATACCAGATCCTCATCCTCTTCTCATCATATCCCTTTGAAGACTTATTTGGTGAGCCTTATTTATTTATTGCCCACAATTATACTTAAGGAAGAATAGAAGAGTCCAAGTGTTAAAGGTTGTGGTACAACTGTTCTTCCTGCAATCTGTTCACCTCCATCTGGAAGGGGCCCCAGAAAACTAGATGATCCTTGCAAGACCTCTATGCCTCCCAATTCTCCACCAATCATAGCCTCAGCACCTTGATTAGACTTGTAACCATCAGGAATAAATATAAATCTGCCTTTTATACCTGTTTCCTTCAAGCCCACAAGATGCCTGGGATCATCATCTCTCACCTCAAGGCCCAAATTCTAAAGGACTCTATGGGCACGGCCCCAAGTCCCAGCATTCTCTACCACCTTCTATGGTTATTTCTATAGGACTTAACTCCTATCGTTCTACATATTTTCATAAGTTGTGTGTTTAATGTGTTTTTCTTTCCCTGCTGGAATATAAGGTCAATGAGGGCAGGCATTTTTACCTGTTTTTGTTTGTTTGTTTGTTTTTGTTTTTCATAGATTCCTAGTAGATAGAACCAATGCATGAGTCATAGAAGTCATTCAACAAGTAATTCTTGAATTAGTGAAAGTTAGTACATCCCTGTGCCTATTTAGAGCTTGGGTAAAAAAACACCTGTAAGCCACGCCATTATATTAATGAAAATGTATTTTGTAACTATGAACGCTAACACCTGTCGTAGAAGAAACATAATGGACGCTGGAGTCAGAGAGAAGCGGGTTTCAGGCCTGGCAATGACACGTGAGTGGAAACCATTGGTATCACTTCTGGATGAAGCACGTTCTAGCGGCATCGGTCAAGATGGACCCCTGTCAGCTTGATTCCCTGAGTGACGATAGTAAGCTGAGACCCATGCTTACTCACAGTGGACATGCCATAGGAGCAAGAACTAAACTTCAGTTGTGCTGAGCCACTGAGATGTGTGGCTTGTTACTGCAACACAACCTAGCCTGTCCTGACTGACTCATACGCTGTGCAGCTTAGGAAATTACTACGAAGATCATGAGGTGGTACTACGGAGATCCTGAGGCTTACTGCACAAAATCGTAAGGAGGATTAAATTAAATACTGTGTGGAAAGCACTTAGCCTGACCCTTTGATTCGTAGTATGTTTTCGATGAAATATGAAAAGATAACGATTATGCACAGCAGAGATCAAATATCGGTTACTTAACTGTCCCCAAGTTTGTCAGCCTTTTGGGGTCACCCCTTCATTTAATATCCAAGAAAAATAGCTCTAGTCTCTACGGTACACTTTATAATGCCGCCTCCAATATTCCTGCAGGAAA